>NC_134355.1:152681932-153281932 GCF_048569485.1 Anomaloglossus baeobatrachus | reverse complement strand
CTGCTCTCTGCACATGTAGCACAGCGATGTTATGATCGCTGCTTCTGCTGTGTTTGACAGCTAAGCAGCGATCATAACAGCGACTTACAAGGTCGCTGTTACGTCACCGAAAATGGTGACGTAACAGCGACGTCGTTGTCGCTGTCGCTTAGTGTGACACCAGCTTAACAGGCAGGTATTGTTTTTGAAGTGATAGAGTAATTTGTATTGAATTTTTGTAAAGGAAAACAAAAAATATGACCACATGCATATAGAGTAAGTAATGTGTTACATTTTTATATGTTTCCCCATCAGCAATACCCTAGAAAACATACCAAAATGTAAAATAAAAGATACAATATCACATTATGATTCAACTAAATCCTCTAGGCTACTGATGTTTTCCTGTGTAGGCTCCATTGCATTGACATCTACAGAATATGTTTGCTGCACAACACTAGATGTTGTAGTGAGTGACTGATCAGTGTTTCCACTAGTAACAGTTGTTGTACTTGGAACAAATAATGAGGCAGTTGTTTGAGCAGATGGAAGACCAAGTGTAGGTGGTACCTATTGATGTGTTGGAAGAGGCTGAGTATGTGTGTATGTGAAGTTAGTTGGGTAAGTCTGTTGTTGAAAGTACTGTTGTTGTGGATTATTAGGAACATGGTATGCTGTTGGTTGTTGAATCATTTGAGGTAGTCTATGAACATTACTAACAATACTAGGATAGTTAAAAGAGGTTTGCATTGGTGTTTGTTGGGGTATTTGTGGGACAAATGTTGGCTGTTGAGATGGCCTTTGTGTCATTAATTTACCTGTTTGGGGTGGGACAAGTGTTGGCCTAATTTGTACATCACTTCCCATAGAAGAAGATGGACACTGTATATGTGTTTGTTGCACTACAGGATTAAGTTGAAAATTCGAGAAAGGTTCTTCTGTTTGGGTTTCCACAGTTTGTTGAGTTGTGTTTGTGTGTGGACCACGTGGATTGGCTCTCCATTGTTCTATCACTTCAAAACAATAAATGGGTTCTGGCTCACATTGGGTAGCAGATATTAGTGTTATTAAGGATGCCCTCAATCTGTCCTGCCTATCAGGTGCAACCAATGCAAGAGAGGGAGAAAGGGAGCAGCAAAATCTCTCCCCATCACTCTCTGGTATCAGTGAATTCATCATGTGTATAATTCTGGTATCAATGATATCTGGCAGGGAACGTAAATCTTCATAACGCCTATGTCTGCGACCACGGATAGATTGTGCTACTGTGCGCATGGTATTAGTTGATATTCTTGGCTGTGTGCCTGCATGTTGCTGTGGACTACTCTCTGCAACAACTGGTGAAGGGCCACTTTGTTGCCCTGTAGACTGGCCTGCAATTACATTAGTGGATTGACTTGTTCCCAAACCCAAATCAGAGGACATTTCTTCTGCGTCTGGCTGGCTGGTGTTGGGGATTGGTGGAGGTTGATATGAGGTTGGCTCCATCTCAGAAGCAGAGGTCGCTGTTAATACTGCTGACTGGGCTTCCTCACTATCTTCCAGGTTATCCTCTGTACTTTGATGACAAAAAAAAAATTAGTGTGTGCCTTTTAAATAAAACCACCATGTGATGTAATGGTATAAACTTACTTTGGTACTTCCATAATGGGCATAAGGAAGCTCAGTTTTTCATAATGGACATATTTTCTCTTTTTTGCAGCGGCAGCTGTGGTGGCCACAGGGTTATACTCTCTTCTGAACTGGTCACGGGCTGAGCACCATCGCCGTTTGACAAGATCCACTGTTAAAAAAAATACAATGTAAAATAAGATCACTAATTCTAACAATTGTAGATTAAAAAAAAATGATACATTAGTCTTGTATTGCAGCAATTGTAAAAAATAGGAACACACATCCATGTGTATGAAAACAACAACCCATAACACTCATATAGTGACATAATAACACAATAAGCATGAGAAAGAAAACAAGTTCACCAGTAAAAATCTTAAACCACTGAATAAACATTCATCTCCTTTTAATTGTTACAAAAAAAAAATAACCTACAGAAAGCCATGAGCAACAAAATTATTACTAACCCATGAAGTGCCATATGTTCCACATAGATTTTCCATTAGACACTACACATTACTGTTACCATTCCAGACATGGTGACACCAAGGAACATGCATAATAAACCAAACATAGAAATACAACTCAAAATGTATAGACAAATCACAGCACATTTTCAATAGAAAAAGCACAGAAATGTTAACCAAAAAAACCCCCAAACATGTTTAATAGTGGCTGGACCACCCTGAAATGCCTTTTGCACATGCATAAAATGCTTTGCAGGCCACATATACACATGCTGACATTACTAGTAAACTGCAATGAATACTTCAAAAGGCCAAATAAATACACTCTCCTGTTTGTGAGTCTCCAGTGTATCTCAAAATGAGTCAGGCCCATTAATACATGCCAAACAAAGTATACAAATATGTTTATACTCTACCTGCAGAATGAGTACATGTAGGTAAAGACCGAAGCAATGTAAATATCTGTACTCACCATATCTATTTTTCTTTCCTGGGGTACATTGAGACCATCCATTCCTAGGGTAGACTATCTCTGCCACAGCCATCCATGCTCGTTCCACCATTAACCTGTCATGGTAGCCATCAACACGTGTGTCCCACAGCTCTGGATGCCTCTCTACTTCTCCAATCAGCCTCTCTGTATCAATTCTGGGTGCCATGCTCAGTACCTGTGGTGTTCTCTGTGCTCAAAGTTCCCCTGCAGTGAGAGGACAGGTGCCCAGCTGCTGTCTGGCGTGCAAATGAGACAGGAAATGTATGTTTGGCGCCAGAATTAATGGCCTACAATTGACCTGATAGATTGGTAACAAGTGTTTCAAATTTTGTAATGAAAAACGGACATGGACGATACGTGCTGAACACGGGCATACTCCGTGTGCGGTCCATGCAGGCACGGACCCATAGACTAAAGCGGGTCGTGCCTGCGTGTTGCCGGCAAAAAACGGACATGTCGTCTGTGTAAAAAAGCGCACACACGTACTTACGACACGGACACACGTTCCGTGTGATTTTACATACGTGTGCCATCTTCCATTGAATAACATGGGTCTCCATGTGTACGTGTCTCCGGTACGTGCAAATACGTACCGCACACGTACAAATTACACGGATGTGTGTTGCGGGTCTAAGTGTATGTGCACATATTGAGTATCTGGTTGTAGAAATTTCTGCATCCCTTGGCAGGAAAACGCATGCAAAACGTTAATTTTTGTCCCATTTTTTATGCATTTTAACCCGTTTTGATGAGTATTTTTGCATGCATTTTTTCATTGCTATCAGTGATGAAAAATGTAGACAAAAACACTGAAAGAATTGACATGCTGCAGATTATTTTCTGTACCAACTCTGCAAGGAAAAAACTCAACATGTGTAATGGGATCAACAATTCAGACTGCATCATTAATGTAGAAATGGATTTGAATATTGCTTCAGCACTTGCCCACAAGGGGGCAGTGTCAGACTGTGCAATCACAAACACAGAGGTGGGAAATCCCCTACTGCAGCTTGTGTGTTTAAACCAGGAAGAAAAAAAAGTGCGGGAAGGTTGTTCAGCTCCGGAGCTCAGCCAGAGGAGAGCTGCGTGTGGTCTTCCTGAACAGAGGGCTCTTTTGCCACCAAATTGATCAATTATTTGCTAAAAATCTCATTTTTTTATTATAGTACAGTTGGAATAAATTTGTGAATTTTCACTTTTTATATGATGCATGCCATTTTCAGATCGTGCTGGTTTCCTTTTTTTCTCTGTTTTGACCGTAGTTATGCTACAATTCTGGTGACTGACCAACACCATACCATGCACGCCTGATTTTGGTTTGCAATGTATTCCTCCTGTTGGTAGCTGTTCAGATTCAGCTACCTCACCCCTTTCCACAGGCAATGCTAATTAAGCACCATTCTTGGATCTGGTCCGCCTTTATCAATGGTTGCTATTTGGCACTGGGAGGATCAGTTCTGATATAATCCCGGTATGTGTAGAGCTTGCTCCATATGCTGGGACCTGGGCTGGTCTCTATCCACAAGTGCCTTTTTTGCAACATGGAAGCGGCTATATACAGGTTGCAGGTATGTGTGCTCCATTATGGTTCTGCTTTTAACTTTATCTAGGAGGCCGCATGGCACATGAAATACAGAATGTAGAGTAGGACCCCCCTATTGAGATTTGCCGTGACGTTGGCAGGGGTGGCTCAAAAAATTGATCAATTATTTGCTAAAAATCTCATTTTTTTATTATAGTACAGTTGGAATAAATTTGTGAATTTTCACTTTTTATATGATGCATGCCATTTTCAGATCGTGCTGGTTTCCTTTTTTTCTAACATTAGAAGGGGAAGCGTGGATGACAGTCAGGCTGGAGACGGTCAGGGGCCAGCGTACGTTGGATGACTTGGTGCGGGTGCTGGAGAACACCTATGGGCTGACCACATATGCGGGAACATTGCGCTATATGTTCTTCCGGCGTACTCAACTCGAGTCAGAGAACATTCCTCAATATGCCAATGCCCTTCAAGTGCTACTAGAACAAGCCGGTAGAAACGAAGAACAGATAGCTAGTACGGGTACCCGTGACCTGGTGTTGAGAGATCAGTTCGTGACCGGATTGAGAGACCCGTACCTTAACCGCTCATTGCAAGATCTACTCCGGATAAATCCGGCCTTTACGTTCGCTGAGGTCAAACAAGAAGCTATAGAACGTTCAAGGGGACCTGTCGTGGAGACACAGACATATACCGCGGCCTGCAGGTCCATATCTGGTATCGGGACTCCGAACAGCAACACGGAAGAACTGAAACAGATGGTGGCAGAGTTGCAGAAACAGGTGTTACAGCTCACCTTAGACCAACAGGCGGGCCGGCAAGCGAGACAACAACCCAGCCGGCTGATGGGAAGATGCTGGACATGCGGGGATCCCCGCCATAGAGCCAACCATTGCCCCCAGAACGTTCAAGCTCATCCACAGTCCGAGCTACCAGAACCAGCAAGTCATGTCCCATAACAGTGGCCGCCTTTAAACTAGACGCCCCTGCCAAAGAGGCTCACTCGGCAGGGGATGCCAAAGAGAGGGGTGTAGGAAAACAGAGCCAGCCACGGAACAAACTTGCATCAAATAGCCCCACCCTGGAAGTATTACTGGAAGGGATCGCCGCACAAGGGTTAATGGATACTGGGTCTCAGGTATCCACCATCTCCGAGCAGTTCTACGAAGAATGTCTGAAGCCGCGGGTTGCCTATGACCCTGATACCGCCATCAAGATCAAAGCAGCCAATAATCTACCCATTCCGGTGACGGGAGTTGCCTGGATGAACACCGAAATCTGTGGCCAAGATCTCGGGAAGAGAGGGATAATCGTGGTCAGGGAAGGCTTTGGATCAGAAACGCCCATGATTATTGGGATGAACATCTTGAAAGACCTGAATCTGGTGTTGTTTACCAAGAAGGGGCCCAAGTACTGGCAAGAAGTGACCGCACATAGGGCCACCCGCCGTGCCTTTCAGCAAGTGGTCCGGACCTGCAACCTCCAGCGAATGACAGAAGAACAACTGCCGCTGGCCACGGTCACCGTACCCCGCCATACTAGGATCACCTTACCGGCTGGGAAAGAGACAGTTATCTCACTACCCCTTAGCACCACGAGACAGCTTGAAGGCGTGGAGGTGCTGATTGAGCCGCGTACCCCAATGGAAGGGAAGCTGAATCCACTAGTTGCTCGAACTCTAGCAGTAGTGAGAAAGGGAAGAATTCCTGTCAGGCTGGGCAACACGGCTAACGTGAGCGTTGACCTAGAAGCCGGGACACAGCTCGCCCGAGTCTACGCTCTAACCGAAGAGGTGAACCCTATGAGCCCCCTCCAGTTTGTACCGTCTACAGAGGGAGATTGGACAGTGACGGTCTCTGCCATGGCCGCTGTCGCGGGTGACACCAACGCGGGGCGAGAACTACGAGAGAAGTGTCAGTTGGACGTATCCCAATACTCCAAACGGGAGGTGTCCCAGGTGGAAGAGCTACTTCAAGAGCATCAGGCGTCCTTTGCCCGGCATGATACCGACTTTGGGTGCACCACCAGTATCAAGCACGAAATCCCCACCGGTGACACTGCTCCTATCCGTGAAAGGTACCGCCAAATTCCTCCCCAGCAATACCAAGAGGTGAAAAATCTCCTGAATTCCATGTTACATGCGGGAGTGGTACGAGAAAGCCAGAGCCCCTGGGCGGCACCGGTGGTGTTAGTCAAGAAGAAGGACGGATCCCTGAGATTCTGTGTGGACTACCGCCGTTTGAATGCTTGCACCATCCGGGACTCGTACCCTTTGCCAAGGATCGAAGATTCCCTGACAGCCCTGAAGAAAGCCAAATAGTTCTCTTCATTGGATCTGGCCAGCGGATATTGGCAGGTACCTATGCATGAGAAAGATAGAGAGAAGACTGCTTTCATCTTACCCATGGGCCTGTACGAGTTTGACCGGATGCCCTTTGGTCTGAACAACGCGCCGGGGACTTTCCAGCGGCTGATGGAGCGCTGCTTGGGAGACTTCAACTTCGACTTCACCCTCATCTACCTGGACGACATTGTAGTCTATTCGGCCACATTTGAAGAACACCTGCAGCAGCTGGGCCGTGTGTTCAGTAGGTTGAGAGAACATGGCCTGAAGTTGAAACCCAGCAAGTGCCGTCTTCTGCAGCCCGAGATCAATTACCTGGGCCACCGGATCTCAGCCGAAGGTGTCCAGCCATCTTCAGAGAAGATAGCCACCGTACGGGATTGGTCGCAGCCCACAAACCTCAAGGAGGTCAGGGCTTTCCTGGGGTTGGCCGGCTACTACCGCCGGTTCGTCAAAAACTTCACCCGACTTGCTGCACCCTTGCATGACCTGCTTCGAGGGACCACCAACAGCCCCAGTGGACGACCCATCAGCTGGGGACCCAGCCAGGAAGAGTCCTTCCAAGCCCTAAAGGGTGTCTTAACGTCTCCCCCCATCCTGGCATATGCGGACTACAACCTGCCCTTTCAACTACACACCGATGCCAGTCTACAGGGTCTAGGGGCAGTACTTTCACAGGTACAAGAAGGCAAGGAACGGGTCATAGCCTATGCCAGTCGGTCCCTACATGAGGGCGAGAAGAACCCCACCAATTATAGCTCGTTCCGGCTGGAGCTGTTGGCCCTAACGTGGGCTATGGCGGAGAAATTTGCAGGGTACCTCACGGGGACCGAAGTACTAGTCCTGACCGATAACAACCCGTTGGCCCACTTAGAAAATGCGAAGCTCGGAATCATGGAGCAGCGTTGGATGGCTCGGCTCTCCAAGTTCAATTACAAGATCAAATATAGGGCTGGAGCTGAGAATCAAAATGCGGACAGCCTATCTAGAGTGTCATACCCCTTACTCAACCGAGACCGGGATGAAGAATTAGAAGGGGACGAGACGCCTGACTTTGCAAAGCTCGCCCAACAGATGGTGGATTACCGCCAGTTCGTTGTGGGCGAAGCTGGAACTCCAGTGGGGGTCGCCTTGCCACCCCAGGAGTGGTGCAGGATCCAGGACCAGAACCCTGAATGGGCTCTACTCAAAGAATGGGTGAAGCGGCAGCAGAAGCCTCCCGCCGATATACGGGCACGACTGTCTACCGGGACCTTGACCCTGCTCAGTCAGTGGGACCGGCTGATTCTGAGAGAAGGAGTGCTATACCGGAAGGTTCTCTTGTCGCACATGCTGGAGGAATGCACACAAGTTGTGGTGCCTGATCAATTGGCCCGTGAGATGGTGGCCCAAGCCCACAAAAGGAATGGCTACTTCGGAATAGACAAGACCTTTCGGTGGATTCAACAGTCCATCTATTGTCTGGGGCTCCGCAAGCTGGTTGAAGACGTCTGCCAGACCTGTCGCACTTGCGAACTACACAAGTCCCCTGAGCAGCGTGCACCTGTTCAGACAATTAAAACATCCAGGCCCCTTGAGCTGTTGATGGTGGACTATCTGCTGATTGGGACGGCGAGCAGTGGCTATCAGTACTGTTGTCAGGACCGGGAGGACTGATGGGCCCAGGAGGTGGATCCACTGGACCGAGTATCCCACCGGGGGGCAGGGTACACGGCAGCCGGAGCACTGGCGTGGCCGGGACAGGTATAACCAGGTCAGCAGAGTCACAAAGTTCTTCAGGACGGTAAGGAAAACAGGCACAGGTACCAGGGAGCAAAGACAAGAAGTCTACAGGACACGGCACCAGGGGGCCTGAGCACCTAGCACAAAAGACAAAGCTTCTAGACACGTTGATCAGGCAACGCCCCTATGGAAAGGCCAGTCTTATATATCCAGCACAGCCGTATGTCACATCCTGCTTCAGGTGTGCTGGGTCCATAAAACCAGGAGAGTGGGCGCGGCCTGGTCCTATACAGAGGCATGAGGCTAATACTCAGAGTCAGACTCATGAGACCAGGAGCAGGACACAGGAGAGCACGAGCGGGAGCGACAGCCATGACCGGTGGACACGTGGAGTGGATCAGTGGGTAAGGAGCAGTGCAATGACGGTGAGGCCGGATCAGTGGGTACGGAGCGGTGGTGCGATGCAGGTGCGACTGGATCAGTGGGTACAGAGCGGTGGTGCAATGCAGGTACGACTGGATCAGTGGGTATGGAGCGGTGGTGCGATGCAGGAACCGGCTCAGTGGGTAAGGAGGGCTGCTGGGACACCGGGAGCGTGACAACTGTCTAGTCATGGTGGATCACTTCACAAAATTCGCTGTCGCTGTCGCTACCAAAGACCAGACGGCTGAATCGGCTGCTCGGGCCATCTGTCGACACTTCATCCACGTCTACGGGTGCCCGGAGAGGTTGCACTCTGACCAGGGGGCTTGTTTCGAAGGCCGAGTCATCGAAGAGCTGCATCGGATGTATGGGATCCAGAAGTCGAGGACCACTCCTTACCACCCCCAAGGGAACGGTGCATGTGAATGCTTCAACCGGACCCTACTCCAGCTGATCCGCACCTTGGCCGATGATAAGAAAGACCAATGGCCCCAATTCCTTCCCGATCTAGTATGGGCCTACAACAGCCAGGGCCACTCCGTGACTGGTTACACCCCACACACCCTTCTCTTTGGCCGCCCAAGAAAAGGGGTCCATGACCTGAACCTATTCCGCCCTGGAGATGATGTCTGCCATAACTACCCCTCCTGGCTAAATGCTCACCGACAGAAGATGGAGACTGTACACCAGCTGGTGAGCCAACAAATCTAGGGCCAGATACATGCTGACCCACTCCCCGTGCAAGAGCAGCCCTTGAAGTTGGGACAGCTAGTCCTGCTCCGTATCAAGAAGCCCCAAGGGAAACTTCGAGCCAAGTGGGAGACTGAGGTCTACCGGGTAATCGAACGCCCCTACCCCAACGGGCATGTATACCGAGTGCGGGGTGAAGACAGTCGCAGCATCCGCACTGTGCACCGAAATATGTTGCGTCCCTGCCGATCCCAGCCTGACTCCCCTACCACAGTACCCGGAGGGGGTGACGCTACCAACACAACTGACGTCACGGACGTTTCCCAGCATAGTGATCACGTTGACTCTGAGACCGGTGACCCACCTACACAACCCAGTTCTTCCCCCGGAGTGCTGACTGAAGTGGGGCGTAAAGACAGTGACAGGGAGGGGAACAACCAACCCTTGAGACGCACTGACCGCACCACTGCTGGGATCCCGCCCGGGCGGTCTTACAGGGACCAGTATGTATGGCCCACTTCTCAACCAACCCCTGTGACATCTGCAGTCATCGCTGCCTGGGAACCGACGGTAGTTGACAGGGACTGCCAACCTTTAAGTGGGGGGGTATGTAATGGGATCAACAATTCAGACTGCATCATTAATGTAGAAATGGATTTGAATATTGCTTCAGCAATTGCCCACAAGGGGGCAGTGTCAGACTGTGCAATCACAAACACAGAGGTGGGAAATCCCCTACTGCAGCTTGTGTGTTTAAACCAGGAAGAAAAAGTGCGGGAAGGTTGTTCAGCTCCGGAGCTCAGCCAGAGGAGAGCTGCGTGTGGTCTTCCTGAACAGAGGGCTCTTTTGCCACCGGAGTCTTGGAGGAATCACCCTGGGGAAGTGGTTTCTGCCATTCCCGATCTGCAGGACTTTGTTTTCACCAAGGATCTAACCGGACTGCAGAGCATCGCACCCTGAGTGCAAGTGCAGGGGGCTGTGACCTCCCTTCTTCTGCTTGGCGTGCCCCAGGACTAAAAGACTGACTAGAATCCGTTACCAGCGGGGGAAGATCAAAGGAAAAGACCGAGGAGCTGCATCCCTTCAGTGCTGCACCGGGACCCATCATCGTGAGACTCCAGGCCTGCGACGTGGGAGCGGCATCTTCTTCCGGGATAGACTGGTACGTGAAATAGATAGACTGGTAGGGAAAGTTAGGGAAAGTTGCCGCCATTTTTTATTGACTTTGCTGGAGTAAGGATTTGCTTGGAGTTTTATGACAAAACCGCCCTTAAAAAACTCATAAAAAGTACAATAAAAATGCACTGTGTGCACACAGCTTTAATCCCCAATTTTGATCTCATATGCACACAGTTGTCTTTGGTATCTGAGACCTATTGAGGTTCTAACCAAAATATTTTCACATGGATGGTCACTTGCATTTATAAAAAAAAAAAATAAATACCGTAAATAAAATATCCTAATATTAGAGATCTGGCCTTTCACAATGGGGTAAACTGAGCACCATAGAAATTGCATATCTATGGAAAAAAGCTAATTTTCACTTTCCAAAAACCATTCTGTTCTAATTTCTGGAAATACCTGCAGGGTCAAAATATTCACTCATCACTTGATAAATTCCTTGAGGGTTGAAGTTTCCTCAATCAGACTACTTCCTGGTTATTTGACTTGTTTCTAACCTGAAAGTTTTGAAATTGTAAAACAGCGTTACGTAAATCACAAAAATGTAGCGGTGCCATCCCTATGGACGGTTAAGCACACTATGACTTTAACCCCATAACGACCGCGGGCAGTAAAATTACATAGTGTTAATTCCACCCGGCTGCCGTGGGCAATCAGGAGAGATCTGCACACATGTCAGCTGATTTGTAGAGCTGACATGTGTGCCTTGCAGGAACACATAGGTAGGATTTGCGATCTACCCGTACCTGTTAACCCCTTAAATTGTGGTGTCAAAATGTAACAGCGCCATTATAATCGTGGTTAAACTTTACTCACCGCCCGACACCGGAAGCCATGTGACGTGATCACGTGGATCCAATGGTTGTCATGGTAGAACAGGGTCATGTGATGACTCCTGTAGCTCATATGACACTTCCTGTTTCACCCAGCCAAGAGCTGTGTGAGACAGGAGATGAGCATATCTGGTGTTCACACCTGTGTAGCTGTGATCAGCAGATATGGAAGAGCGATCAGATTGCTAATCCTTATAGTCCCCTAGGGGAACTAGTAAAATAAAAAAAAAGTAAAGAAAAGTTTTGAAAAATTAAAAAAATAATTAAAACCTAAAAGTTCAAATCACCCTGCTTTCGCCCCATTGAAAATTAAAGGGTTAAAAAAATAAAAAATATACACATATTTGGTATCGCCGCATACAGAAATGCTTGATCAAAATATAAAATCAATTAATTTGATTGGTACACGGCGTAGCAGGAAAAAAATTAAAAATGCCATAATTACGTTTTTTGGTTGCGGCAAATTTTGCGCAAAATGTAATAACAGGCGATAAAAACGTAGCATCTGTGCAAATATGGTTCCATTAAAAAAAGTCAGCTTGAGAAGCAAAAAATAAGCCATAACTGAGCCCCAGGTCCTGAAAAATGAGAATTCTACGGGTCGCGGAAAATGGCGCAAAACGTGCGCCACTTTTTTTGGACAAACATCTGATTTTTTTTTAAACCCCTTAGATAAAAGTAAACCTATACATGTTTGGTGTCTAAGAACTTGCACCAACCTGATGCATCAAACCAGTTTTATCATATAGTAAATACAGTACGAGGGGCGATCCAAAAGTAATGATAATCGGTACTTTCTATTGCAGACAGAAATTAAAATAAAATGTTTTCTTCTCTCTTAGGTACCAACTAGTCCAGGAAAAAAAAAGTCACTTAAATAGGCCATGATTCCCGGGAGCTACATTCATTTGAATATGAACTGCCGAGGAGTGAACATCAAAATGGAAAAAAACAAGCTCAGAGCTGTCATCAAGTACCTCTGCTTGAAAAAAATGACTACCAAAGACATACACAGAGAATGGGTGGAAACATTGGAGGACTCTTCTCCTTCATATTCCACAGTTGCACGCTGGGCCAAGGAATTTAAGCTGGGAAGAACATCGACGGAAGATGAACATCGTGAAGGATGCCCATCCACGTCCCTCAATGAAGAAAACGTGAAAAAAGTTGAAGTTGTATTGGCAGATTAAAGAGTGACTATCAGGCATGTAGCTGAGGTCACAGGGATCTCATATGGCAGTATTCAAAGAATCCTTGCAAAAGAATGGCATATGAGAAAGGTCTCCACGCGTTGAGTGCCAAAAAAGTTAACCGACGAGCAAAAGAAGAAACGAGTTGACATTTCAATAGCAAATCTCGAAAAGTTCCAAGCAGACAAGGAGAATTTTTTGTCACGTTTTTTGACCATGGACGAGACCTGGATCCACCACTTTGATCCCGAAACTAAACAACAATCGATGACATGGAAACGAGCCGACAAACCGACGCCGAAGAAATACAAAGTGTCAAGCTCAGCAGGGAAGGTTATGGCGTCCATTTTTTGGGACGCTGAAGGAATTATTATGGTGGACTATTTGGAGAAGGGAGACACTATTACGGGCTCCTTCTACGCAGAACAAATAAGAAGATTGCGGGAGGCTATCAAGGAGAAAAGGCGTGGCAAACTGCAGGCTGGAGTGCTGTTTCACTAAGAGAACGCGCCGGCTCAAAGAGCTGCAGTTGCCATAGCAACCATTCAAGAAGCGGGCTTTGAACTGGTGGAACACCCCCCCCTATTCGTCAGATCTAGCCCCCAGTGACTTCTTTCTCTTTCCTCGCCTCAAAGAACACCTCCGGGGCAAGAAATTTGACGACAATAGCGACGTGATAACCGCTGTTGGGGATTTTTTTGAGGGTCAAGATCAAGAATTTTTTTCAAAATTAATTCTAAGTTTAGAAAAGAGATGGACTAAATGTATAGACTTGTTAGGAGACTATGTAGAAAAATATATATATTTTTTTAATATATTCATTGTGCTTATTATTGATTATCATTACTTTTGGATCACCACTCGTAAATAAAATATCTCAAAAACAATCATGCAATCGCACTTTTTTTGCAATTTTTTTCCCCATTTGGAATTTTTTTTGACATTTTCCAGTACACTATATGGTAAAACTAATAGTTTAATTTAAAAGTACAACTCGTTCCGCAAAAAAACAAGCTCTCACATGGCTATATTGATGGAAAAATAAAAAAGCTCCTAGAAGAAGAATGATGAAAAAAAAAACGGAAGGCGCAAAATCGTCCGGTCATGAGGGGGTTAAGAGTAGAGATAAGCGAACCGGTCGCGATTCGGCTCGAGGTCGGTTCGCCGAACAGAGCTCGCGTTCGAGTTCGGTTCGTCGAACGTTCGACGAATCAAACTCGAACCAATAGGCTATAATGGGAGGCAATCACAAACACATAAAAATGCATGATAAATGTACACAAACAGTTAATAAACATTGCCATAACACTTACCGGTCCCTGCGATCCCTCCTGCACTCTGTCTCCTGCCGCTATTCCATCCGATGATTGCTGAATCCTCCCGGTGACCGGCTCTGCCAGCAGTGATGCAGGACCTATCGTGACGTCAAAATAGCCATGTGACCAGTCACGTGGCTATTATCTCAATGGCTACAGACTGGTCACATGACTATGACGCGTCATCTAGGACCTGCGAGTGCATCTCTCCGGTACACGGTGCACATTTGTGTATCGCCGTGTACCGGCGACATGCTGTAGCACACGGTCGACTCCCCGTTCCGTTAGGGACCGGCTGACACAGCCAGTCATTAACGGAGATCACCATTGCCATAGCAACGCAGTTAGCGGTGACGTCACCGCTAACTGCGGCTCCGGGAATCACATGATCGGAGCCCTGTTGCTATGGTAACGCGTCTGTCACCGCCAGCAGCCAGCAGCACTGATCTCTCACTCCGTGAAGGCTGCACGCTGCTTTCCGTGCACCCTTCACAGAGTGATTTCTGCACGGGAAGCAGCGTCTTCCCTCATGCAGCAGTGATGGAGCAGAGCTGCATTTGTTGAACGAGAAAGACAGAAGACCATGGATCATGGAGGGCTGACAGGGGGTAATAAAGATGGAGTCTCTAATGTGTCTGTGTATTTATTTCTATTAAAGTATTTTTTCTCTGTGTGGTGTCTTTTTTTTAACCCTTTATTGGAGATTCTTAATGGCCGGGTCAAACGTGCCTGACATTAAGAATCTCTGGCTTAATACTAGCTAGTAAAACAAAGCCAGTATTAACTCATGATTACCCAACAAGCCACCCGGCTCCAGGGCTGTTGGAAGAGTTGGATACAGCGCCAGATGATGGCGCTTCTATGAAAGCGCCATTTTCTGGGGCGGCTGCGGACTGCAATTCGCAGCAGAGGCACCCAGAAACCTCGGGCTAACCTGTGCTGCAGATTCCAATCCCCAGCTGCCTAGTTGTACCCGGCTGGACACAAAAATGGAGCGAAGCTCACGTCGTTTTTTTTTTAATTATTCCATGAAATAAGTGAAATAATTAAAAAAAACGGGCTTCCCTATATTTTTGGTTCCCAGCTGGGTACAAATAGGCAACTGGGGGTTGGAGGCAGCCCGTGGCTGCCTGCTGTACCTGGCTAGCATACAAAAATATGGCAAAGCCCACGTCATTTTTTTGGTGGGCAAAAAACTTCTGCATACAGTCCTGGATGGAGTATGCTGAGCCTTGTAGTTCTGCAGCTGCTGTCTGCTCTTCTCCATACAGACAGACAGCAGCTGCAGAACTACAAGGCTCAGCATACTCCATCCAGGACTGTATGCAGAAGTTTTTTGCCCCCTGAAAAAATTATGCGGGCTTCGCCATATTTTTGTATCTTAGCCAGGTACAGCAGGCAGGTACGGCTGCCCCCAACCCCCAGTTGCCTATTTGTACCCGGCTGGGAACCAAAAATAAAGGGAAGCCCCTTTTTTATTATTTCATGAATTTCATGAAATAATTAGAAAACAAATGACGTAGGCTTCGCCCCATTTTTGTGTCCAGCCAGGTACAACTAGGCAGCTGGGGATTGGAATCCGCAGCACAGGTTGGCCTGAGCTTTCTGGGCCCCACTGCGGCGAATTGCAGTGTGCAGCCGCCTCAGAAAATGGCGCTTTCATAGAAGCGCCATCTTCTGGCGCTGTATCCAACTCTTCCAGCACCTGCCTGCTATACCTGGCTAGCATACAAAAATATGGCAAAGCTCACGTCCTTTTTTTGTAGTTTTTTGGCAAAAAAAATAAAAAATGCTTCCCTGGATTTTCCATTGCCAGTGAAGGTAACACCAAGCTTTGGGGGTTAGTAGCCAGTAGCTGCTTGGATTACCCTTAGCTAGCAATACAAAAAATGCAGCGGGAGCCCATATATATTTTTTTTAATTATTTATTTAAATAACTAAAAACAAAATGGGCTTCCCTGTATTTTGATTGCTGGACATCACAGTGCTGTAAAAATAAATCTTTAAAAAAAATGATGTAGCGCTCCGCGGTATTTTTGATTCTCAGCGCAGATAAAGCAGACAGCTATGGGTTGCCACCCCCATCTGCCTGCCGTTACCTTGGTTGGCAATCAAAATACAGGGAAGCCCATTAATTTTTTCTATTTAAAAAATAGTTAAAAAAAATGACGTTGGGTCCCCCCATTTTTGATAGCCAGATAGGGTAAAGCAGACGGCTGTAGCCTGAAAACCACAGCTGGCAGCTTTACCGTGGTTGGGGATCCAATGTGGAGGTCCCCCCAGGCTCTTTTTTTATAATTATTTTATAAATATTAATAATTACACAAAAAAAGTAGGGTCCCCCCCAATTGGATCACCAGCCAAGGTAAAGCGGGCAGCTGTGGTCTGGTATTCTCAGGGTGGGAAGGTCCATAGTTATTGGGCCTTCACAGCCTAAAAATAGCAGGCCGCAGGCACTCCAGACGTGGCGCATCCACTAGATGCTCCAATCCTGGCGCTTCACCCCAGCTCATCCCGTGCCCTGGTGCAGTGGCAAACGGGGTTATAAATCGGGTTGATACTAGCTGTAAGGTCACCTGACATCAAGCCCAGCAGTTTGTGATGTCATGGCGTCTATTAGATACCCAACATCATAAACTGTCAGTACTAACAAAAAAAATCGCCAAAAGAAATTTATTTGAAAAAACAGTCCCCAAAACATTCCCTCTTTCACCAATTTATTGTAAGAAAAAAAATAAAGGGGTCCCACGACGACTCTGGACCGTATAGAATATGGGGGGGAGACACTCAGGGAACGTATCACCCATTTTCTAGGAGTGCTGTCACGCTCCCCAGCTCCCCGCCACGCTCCCCGGCTCCCCTGCCAAGCTCCCCGGCTCCTTTGCCAGGCGTCCCCCGCTCCACGGCCTCCATGCTCCCTCACCTGCGTCCTCAAGGCAACCCGGTCCCCGGTCCCGGCGCTCCTGCCTCCTGTGCACCGCTCCCTGCTCTGGTTTCTGGCACCCGGGCCTCGTGCATGCGCATTAGGGCGCGCGCGCGGTCATTGACCCTCTCTTAAAGGGCCAGCGTCCTCCAACAGGATATTGAAGATTCAGGTGCAGGGTATATAGGGGGTTCATTTCCAAGTGGGCGGGGCCTGTTCTTCGTGTTTGCTAAGCTAGGAATCAGGTCTCCCTGTGCCATTATCTCGTACTTACCTATCTCTCTTGTAGAGCCGCTCCTGTCTCGCCAACCGGTCCTGACGGTTCCAGAACCCCGAACGGACTGTCCGCCATCTTCTCAGTTCCTACCGTCTCCGATCCCTGGATCCGTGTGGTGACCGACCTCCCCGTTCCGCTGGTTTCGGACCCTGCCTGACATCATCTCGGCCTCCGAACCTGCGCTCGGTCACCCGGACTACCTTCAGAGACTCCGTGGTCCCAGGGACTTCTACACCCACTCCTCTGAACGGACTGTCATGCTACCCGTAGTGCTTCGGCTACCGGGCACCTTGCCCTCGGTGGGGTGCTCAGTCCAGTGGATCCACCTCCTGGGCCTACCCGTCATCCTGGTCCTAACAAGTGCAGACCCTTCATGTGAGGAGTGTGGGTGCAATGAATCTGCACTCACTCTCCCCGGGTCCACAGCAGCAGAGTCCATGTTGTAATGGTTGCTACCAAAGCTGCAATGCCCTGCTCATGAGGTAAGGGCATGCCTAATCAGGAGAACTATTCTACATTTCCAAATATTGGTTAAAGAGAGACTCCACAAAACCAGACAATAAATGCAGGGGGTCCAATTAATTTTAGTGGCCCACCTGCTGCACAAGCTTATATGCATATTAAGGGAAAAAGGGGAAACTGCAAGCTTTTCAAGTGCAAAAAAGTATGACAGATTTTTATTAGGACAGGTGACATTTCATTACATAGTTAAAAACAATTAAGAACAGAGACCATAATTCAACATGACAGTGTCCTATTTCCCCCCATTCCCAACACACATGTATATATCTGTAAACATAGACATGGAAGCAGTGGTGGCTATATCAGGGCACAAACACCAAATTAACACATATACAATTGAGTGTCAAAGCGAATCTACACTGGTGGATGTTAAAAAGTGCCCAGATGAATGGTTAGGGGATTCATCACAGTGGATGAGGAGGGGGACATGGAGCCAAAGATAACCGGCTCTAGATGGTAACCATTAGGGTCTCAAGGCAACCCTCAACCAGCCCAACGTACGTTTCAATGATGATTTTCTTCTTATCTTCTTCAGGGGAAAGGTGCTGTGGTGTGTGCCCACCAAATGCCGGTTTATAAATGCGCGCCGATGTGAGCAGGGAATCCACGGAAGTGACGTATCGGCGCATGCGCAGACCGCCACCACCGAGCCCAAGCGTCACTGCGCCGTCACGCCAGTTAGCGCATGCGCGGGAGCGGGAACACGTCACCATGACTCCCGCGCATGCGCGTGGCGTAAAGACAGCAGCAATGACACAGGGCAAGGGAGGACGGACCCCGCACGCGCACAGAGACAACCGGGGATACATGTGCCGTATTACTGCAGCAGCGGCAATAAAGTCAATGTAGGAAGAATCTGTGTATCCACAAAAAGAGCTAAGGCAGGAGGCATCCATATATATATATAGAGATGTTTTTCTCATTCTTTCCTCCCACACCGCTGTATAAGTTATAAAGATGGATCACTGTTTATCCTAAAAACAGAAACAGGCATATTATTGATGGGCCAATGGAGACGTATAAAAGGAGGATACATATAGGTGAGTAAAAACAAGGAATGAAAGGAGAGGAGACATATAATCAGCACAGAGGAGCAAAGAATCACCAAACATCGATTATTAACAATACTATATTCATCATTAGGGAGTAATCCAAAAAGAACCAAAAGGTGCTATATCCTTCCCATCTAAAGAAAGGATGAGTAACTGATTGACTTATTTAGTCCCTTTGGGGCCAATGTGTCTAAGGCCCCCTTCACACGTCCGTGAAAAACACGCACGTGTGTTACGGGCCGTTTTTCGGGTCCGTGTCCCGTTTTTGTGTCCGTTTTTATGGTCCGTGTGGCACCTGTGTGAATTGCGTATGCTAGCCGTGTTTGTGTGCAGAACGTCCGTGTGTGCGTGTGGAATTAACGTGTATGTGTACGTGGAATGTCCGTGTGGAATGTCCGTGTGTGTGATGCACAATGTCGTTTATAAATGTCGGCTGACAGCAGACAGAGTTGCGCGATGAGAATGAACTCGGGTGAACTTCACCCGACTTCATCCTCATACCGCGGCTCTGTCTGTGTCGAGTACTGATTAGCGGTCACCTGTGAAGGATTCACCGGTGACCGCTAATCCCCCGAGTGACTGAAGTTTCCCCCCCTCTCTCATACTCACCGTTCCTCGATCTCCGGCGCAGCGCTGCACGGCATTCACACTGCTGCGGCGGCTTTTACTATTTTGAAAAAGCCGGCCGCTCATTAAACAATCTCCTATTCCCTGCTTTCCCCGCCCACCGGCGCCTATGATTGGTTGCAGTGTGACACGCCCCCACGCTGAGTGACAGGTGTCACACTGCACCCAATCACAGCAGCTGGTGGGCGTGTCTATACTGTGCAGTAAAATAAATAAATAAATAATTAAAAAAAAACGGCGTGCGGTTCCCCCCAATTTTAATGCCAGCCAGATAAAGCCATACGGCTGAAGGCTGGTATTCTCAGGATGGGGAGCTCCACGTTATGGGGAGCCCCCCACCCTAACAATATCAGTCAGCAGCCGCCCAGAATTGCCGCATACATTATATGCGACAGTTCTGGGGCTGTACCCGGCTCTTCCCGATTTGCCCTGGTGCTTTGGCAAATCGGGGTAATAAGGAGTTATTGGCAGCCCATAGCTGCCAATAAGTCCTAGATTAATCATGTCAGGCGTCTATGAGACACCCTCTATGATTAATCTGTAAATTACAGTAAATAAACACACACACACCAGAAAAAATCCTTTATTACAAATAAAAACACACACATATACCCTGGTTCACCACTTTAATCAGCCCCGAAAAAGCCCTCCATGTCCGGCGTAATCCAGGATGGTCCAGCGTCGCATCCAGCGCTGCTGCATGGAGGTGACAGGAGCTGCAGCAGACACAGCCGCTCCGGTCACCTCCACGCAGCTAATGAAGACAGCCGTGCGATCAGCTGAGTTGTCACTGAGGTTACCCGCTGTCACTGGATCCTGATTGGGTGCAGTGTGACACCTGTCACTCAGCGTGGGGGCGTGTCTCACTGTAACCAATCATAGGCGCCGGTGGGCAGGGAAAGCAGGGAATACGAGATTGTTTAATGGGCGGCCGGCTTTTTCAAAATAGTAAAAGCCGCCGCAGCAGTGTGAATGCCGTGCAGCGCTGCGCCGGAGATCGGGGAACGGTAAGTATGAGAGAGGGGGGGAAACTGACCGACAGACTGTGAGAGAGGGACAGACAGACAGAGAGACCGACAGAGAGACAGAGAGACTGACCGACGGACTCAGGGAGATTGACCGACATACACAGAAATAGAAAGAATAGCCGACATCACTAGAAATAAAAACACCAAACGGACACGGACTATAGGTAGATGCATACGTGTTTACTAACGTGTGTGCACATACCCATAGACTTTCATTGTGTCCACGTGTGCGTGCTCCGTGCAGATAACGGACATGCATCCGTGCCAAACGCAAACACATACGGATCACGGACACGCACACACGGACATAATGAAATAACGGACGTGTGACCACAATCATAGATTAACATTGGTGCACGTTTGGCCGTGTCTCCGGTATATACGGAAATGGACCAAACACGCACGTGTATCACGGACGTGTGAAGGGGGCCTAAAACTGAGATCCATTTCGCCTCACATTGTGCCAGGTGCTTTTTAAGGTCACCACCCCTGATACCCCCATCTATGGCATCAATGCCCCTTACTTTCAACTGAGAGGGGTCGCAGGAGTGGTGTGACCTGAAGTGCCTGGGTAGGGTTTTCAAAAGAGTGACATCCAATGCCGATCCAGCCATAGAGATGTCCCTCACATGCTTCCTGACCCTGATACGCAACTCCCGTGAGGTAAGGCCAACATAGGTCAGGGGGCATGTGCATGTCGCGAAGTACACCACGTGCGTGGTACTACACGTGATGTACTGCTTGATGGTAAAATTACTCCGGCCGTCAGAAGAGGAGAAAGATGTGCTGCGAATTATATTACTGCATGCCACACAGTGGCCGCAGGGATAGCAGCCACGTAATGGAGTTCTAGGGCCAAAAAAGTTTGATTTGAGAGGAACATAATGGCTCCTCACCAGATGGTCCTTTAAGTTTTTGGCCCTCCTCGGGGTCATCAAGGGGTTCTGGGGAAGTGTCTCGGCCAGGACCGGATCAGTTAGCAACACGGACCAGTGTTTTTTCATGATGTCACGCATAGTGGGCCATTCCTGGCTGAACGTCCCAATGAACTTCACCGCAGAGTCTGACCTATTAAGATCTTTTGGGGCATATTTTAGTAATTGCACACGAGGAGTTTTCTTGGCCCTATTATAGCCCCGTTGTACGCTTCTCTTGCTATATCCTCTGTCGAGGAAGCGATCCCGAAGGTCCGCTGCCTGTGCCTCAAAGGAGGCGTCTGAGGAGCAGATGCGCCTCATCCTCAAAAATTGCCCCGTCGGGATGGCACGTATAACAGGTGGATTATGAGCGGATGTGGCATGTAGCAATGCGTTAACGGACGTATCTTTACGGTATACGTCCGTCTGGACTGACCTCTTGTCGTCAATTTGGATCTTGACATCCAAGAAGTCAATCTCACGGTTGCTACTTTTATAGGTCAATTTGATATTAAACTTGTTGGAATTAAGTTGCCACATAAATCGATCAAGTTGCTCCGCTGGGCCCTGCCACACAAAAAGAATGTCGTCTATATATCTTAACCAACACTGCACATGGGTTCAAGCCTCCACGCCCCCATCGCCAAATACCAGCCTCTCCCAGTACCCCAGGAAGAGGCCGGCGTATGAAGGCGTACAGGCCGCGCCCATGGCAGTGCCGCATCGCTGTAAATAAAAAATATCTTTGAAAACAAAATAATTGTGTGACATGGCGAAACGGAGCAACTCTAGGATCAAGTCGCCCATAGCACCACCCCGACCGGACATTTCAAGGAAGACGCTCACCGCCCTGAGCCCATCCTCGTGGGCTATACAGGTATACAGACCCTCGACGTCCGCTGTAACAATTAGCATATCGTCCTCCATAAAGATGCCGTCAACCCGCCCCAGGACGTCCGTTGTGTCACGAACATAAGAGGGTAGTGTCTCTACTATACGTTTTAAATAATAGTCTATGAATCGACATATAGGCTGACACAAACCCTCTATGCCGGACACAATGGGACGCCCAGGTGGGTTGACAGCATCTTTATGGATCTTGGGTAGGACATAAAATATGGGCGTTTTAGGGTATTTTTTACACAAACCTTCCAGCTTTTTTTGGTAATAATTCCCTCCTCATGAGCCCGAGTCAGAATCGCAGTGAGGTCCCTGGAGAATCCAGCCAAGGGGCTGCTCGGGAGTCTGCTGTATGTTCCTTTGTCACGCAGCTGCCTTAAAACTTCCCGTTCATACTGCTCATGGGAAAGAACCACAATGTTCCACACCTTGTCTGCAGGCTTGATGACTATGTCCTCATAGTTCTGTAATTCCATGAGGGCCGTCCGTTGAGTGTGTGTCAGATTATCACTCCTACGTTTAGTGGGGATCTTTCTAAAATCCTCACTAACTAATTTTGTGAAGATTTCGACGGCTGGACTCAAAGACAAGGGAGGGAACTTTGTGGATCTTGGCATAAGGGACTGAGGAAACGCACCTGCAGAAGTGTGTTCTTGCTCCTGGAGGAGATCTTCCAAGTTTTGAATAGCGTCTCTTTCCACTTGACTCGCTGAAATATGGTCCCGCTTGTGAAAGAGTTTTTTAAAAATTAGTTTGCGGGCAAACAAATTGACATCTTTCAAGGCTGTGAAGAGATGGAATGAATTGGAGGGGGAAAAAGTCAAGCCTCGTGACAGTACCTCCACCTGAGCATCAGAAAGAGTGCGTGCTGATAAATTTATTATCTGCAGTTTCTTGTCATTTTTCTTGGTCTTTCGATACATTCCGGGCTGGCGATTTCTTTGCTTGACCCTAGCTCCGACAGTTTCGGCAACAGAAGACGCACTCTCCGATGCTCCGGAGGAGGACCCGTCGGCGGATGTATGGGATACCAGAGATACAGATCTTTGGCATTGGTTTTTACCAGAGCGTGCATAATAGTGCCCCCTAGTATTTTCAGCTTTCCACCAGTAGGCCTTTTTCGTAGAGTAATCTGTTATGTCCCTATTAAGTTTTTTAAGTTTATATGCTTTAATCTCCTTCTCCCACTTCTCCAATTCTTGTTCCATCTCAATTTTAAACCGAGCGATGACCCCTGGTGTGCATTTCTCATTTATTGTTTTTTCTAGGGACTCAAGTTCCGCCTCAATCATAGTGGGGGTTGCGGAATTGTGTTCACTTAACAAAGTGAGGAAGCCCTTAGAGCATTCCTGTGCTAGCTCCTCCCATCTGATTTTAAAATTCTCCTCTTCCAAGGGAAAAGAGGGAAACACTTGGATCCTAAGCCCCCGCGGAACCAGATCCTTTTCGAGGTATTTCCCCAAAAAGCCCGGTTCCACCAAAGTTTGGTGCGTTTTTTGGATAACTCCCTATATTTGGCAATCATTGCATCATCTGAGCAGATGTCAACATCTCCCCTGCCTGCGTCACCGTTGGTCATCAATACTCCGTCAATTTCAGAGAGCCAATTATTGTCCCTGGCTCTGAAATTCATGTCGGTTGAGGAGGAAAGATCTGTGAAAAACACAGTAAAGAAACAGGTTAAAGAGAGACTCCACAAAACCAGACAATAAATGCAGGGGGTCCAATTAATTTTAGTGGCCCACCTGCTGCACGAGCTTATATGCATATTAAGGGAAAAAGGGGAAACGGCAAACTTTTAAAGTGCAAAAAAGTATGACAGATTTTTATTAGGACAGGTGACATTTCATTACATAATTAAAAACAATTAAGAACAGAGACCATAATTCACCATGACAGTGTCCTATTCCCCCCATTCCCAACACACATGTATATATCTGTAAACATAGACATGGAAGCAGTGGTGGCTATATCAGGGCACAAACACCAAATTAACACATATACAATTGAGTGTCAAAGCCAATTTACACTGGTGGATGTTAAAAAGTGCCCAGATGAATGGTTAGGGGATTCATCACAGTGGATGAGGAGGGGGACATGGAGCCAAAGATAACCGGCTCTAGATGGTAACCATTAGGGTCTCAAGGCAACCCTCAACCAGCCCAACGTACGTTTCAATGATGATTTTCTTCTTATCTTCTTCAGGGGAAGGTGCTGTGGTGTGTGCCCACCAAATGCCGGTTTATAAATGCGCGCCGATGTGAGCAGGGAATCCCCGGAAGTGATGTATCGGCGCATGCGCAGACCGCCACCACCGAGCCCAAGCGTCACTGCGCCATCACGCCAGTTAGCGCATGCGCGGGAGCGGGGACACGTCACCATGACTCCCGCGCATGCGCGTGGCGTAAAGACGGCAGCAATGACACAGGGCAAGGGAGGACGGACACCGCACGCGCACAGAGACAACCAGGGATACATGTGCCGTATTACTGCAGCAGCGGCAATAAAGTCAATGTAGGAAGAGCCTGTGTATCCACAAAAAGAGCTAAGGCAGGAGGCTTCCATATATATATAGAGATGTTTTTCTCGTTCTTTCCTCCCACACCGCTGTATAAGTTATAAAGAGGGATCACTGTTTATCCTAAAAACAGAAACAGGCATATTATTGATGGGCCAATGGAGACGTATAAAAGGAGGATACATATAGGTGAGTAAAAACAAGGAATGAAAGGAGAGGAGACATATAATCAGCACAGAGGAGCAAAGAATCACCAAACATCGATTATTAACAATACTATATTCATCATTAGGGAGTAATCCAAAAAGAACCAAAAGGTGCTATATCCTTCCCATCTAAAGAAAGGATGAGTAACTGATTGACTCATTTAGTCCCTTTGGGGCCAATGTGTCTAAAACTGAGATCCATTTCGCCTCACATTGTGCCAGGCGCTTTTTAAGGTCACCACCCCTGATACCCCCATCTATGGCATCAATGCCCCTTACTTTCAACTGAGAGGGGTCGCAGGAGTGGTGTGACCTGAAGTGCCTGGGTAGGGTTTTCAAAAGAGTGACATCCAATGCCGATCCAGCCATAGAGATGTCCCTCACATGCTCCCTGACCCTGATACGCAACTCCCGTGAGGTAAGGCCAACATAGGTCAGGGGGCATGTGCATGTCGTGAAGTACACCACGTGCGTGGTACTACACGTGATGTACTGCTTGATGGTAAAATTACTCCGGCCGTCAGAAGAGGAGAAAGATGTGCTGCGAATTATATTACTGCATGCCACACAGTGGCCGCAGGGATAGCAGCCACGTAATGGAGTTCTAGGGCCAAAAAAGTTTGATTTGGGAGGAACATAATGGCTCCTCACCAGATGGTCCTTTAAGTTTTTGGCCCTCCTCGGGGTCATCAAGGGGTTCTGGGGAAGTGTCTCGGCCAGGACCGGATCAGTTAGCAACACGGACCAGTGTTTTTTCATGATGTCACGCATAGTGGTCCATTCCTGGCTGAACGTCCCAATGAACCTCACCGCAGAGTCTGACCTATTAAGATCTTTTGGGGCATATTTTAGTAATTGCACACGAGGAGTTTTCTTGGCCCTATTATAGCCCTGTTGTACGCTTCTCTTGCTATATCCTCTGTCGAGGAAGCGATCCCGAAGGTCCGCTGCCTGTGCCTCAAAGGAGGCGTCTGAGGAGCAGATGCGCCTCATCCTCAAAAATTGCCCCGTCGGGATGGCACGTATAACAGGTGGATTATGAGCGGATGTGGCATGTAGAAATGCGTTAACGGACGTATCTTTACGGTATACGTCCGTCTGGACTGACCTCTTGTCGTCAATTTGGATCTTGACATCCAAGAAGTCAATCTCACGGTTGCTACTTTTATAGGTCAATTTGATATTAAACTTGTTGGAATTAAGTTGCCACATAAATCGATCAAGTTGCTCCGCTGGGCCCTGCCACACAAACAGAATGTCGTCTATATATCTTAACCAACACTGCACATGGGCGCAAGCCTCCACGCCCCCATCGCCAAATACCAGCCTCTCCCAGTACCCCAGGAAGAGGCCGGCGTATGAAGGTGCACAGGCCACGCCCATGGCAGTGCCGCGTCGCTGTAAATAAAAAATATCTTTGAAAACAAAATAATTGTGTGACAGGGCGAAACGGAGCAACTCTAGGATCAAGTCGCCCATAGCACCACCCCGACCGGACATTTCAAGGAGAAGCGTACAACAGGGCTATAATAGGGCCAAGAAAACTCCTCGTGTGCAATTACTAAAATATGCCCCAAAAGATCTTAATAGGTCAGACTCTGCGGTGAGGTTCATTGGGACGTTCAGCCAGGAATGGACCACTATGCGTGACATCATGAAAAAACACTGGTCCGTGTTGCTAACTGATCCGGTCCTGGCCGAGACACTTCCCCAGAACCCCTTGATGACCCCGAGGAGGGCCAAAATCTTAAAGGACCATCTGTGACGCTTGGGCTCGGTGGTGGCGGTCTGCGCATGCGCCGATACGTCACTTCCGGGGATTCCCTGCTCACATCGGCGCGCATTTATAAACCGGCATTTGGTGGGCACACGCCACAGCACCTTTCCCCTGAAGAAGATAAGAAGAAAATCATCATTGAAACGTACGTTGGGCTGGTTGAGGGTTGCCTTGAGACCCTAATGGTTACCATCTAGAGCCGGTTATCTTTGGCTCCATGTCCCCCTCCTAATCCACTGTGATGAATCCCCTAACCATTCATCTGGGCACTTTTTAACATCCACCAGTGTAAATTGGCTTTGACACTCAACTGTATATGTGTTAATTTGGTGTTTGTGCTCTGATATAGCCACCACTGCTTCCATGTCTATGTTTACAGATATATACATGTGTGTTGGGAATGGGGGGAAATGGGAAATAGGAAACTGTCATGTTGAATTATGGTCTCTGTTCTTAATTGTTTTTAATTATGTAATGAAATGTCACCTGTCCTAATAAAAATCTGTCATACTTTTTTGACTTTAAAAGCTTGCCGTTTCCCCTTTTTCCCTTAATTTCCAAATATTGGTATTTGCTGATATTATTGCTATTCCACCTACTATATATTGGGGATAGCATCTTGGAGATGGAATACCCCTTTAAGTCCAGTTATCCAGCTGAATAAATACTTAACAACAGAGCTCGCTATTTAGATGTGTTTTCTTGTGGCGTATAACGGACTCTCATGTTTGGTAGTCATTCAGCAGGGCAACTATAAAAGCAAATCCCTCCATTTGGAAATGTAGTATAGCTCTCCTGATCAATTATGTTCCTTACCTCACGAGCAGGGCATTGCAGTAATAATAATAATTTATTCATTTATATAGCGTTATTAATTCCATAGCGCTGTATGTCTTTGGAGTGTGGGAGGATACCGGAGTACCTGGAGGAAACCCACGCAAACACGGGGAGAACATACAAACTCCTTGCAGATGGTGTCATTGGTGAGAATTGAACCCAGGACCTCAGCGCTGCAAGACTGCAGTGCAAACCACTGAGCCACCGTGCCGCCCGTCTAGCTTACAGATGCATAACCACCACTCACTGTGTCTGAACACAGTAAGCTGAGCTGACAGCCGCTCTGTGCATGCGGCAGCATCTATTGTGAAGGAGAGGGCCGCGGGGGATCAACGCTGCACAGGTACCGTGGGACACCGGGGAACACCGGTGGGGTTATAGGGGGTGACCTGGCAGGTCCTGGGGAGGAGTTTTCTGTCGCATGTGTCATGGCACATGCGGCAGAAATCAGAGGAGTAGGGTGAATGCGGCCGGCGCGCTGCTGTGCGCGCGGCCATCTTGGATTTCTGGGAGAGCATCAGGGGGGGCACTTTGGCGACACCGGGGGACCGGAGGGGACCGGGGAGGAGATTTATCATGTTTGTTCATGCCAGATGGGAGATAAATAATTTTTTACCAGCGCTGTCATTTACTGTAATGTGATCATCGGTGTACGGTGTATACCTGTGATCACGTGAGCGGGGACCGGAAAAACCATCCTGAATTATGATCTCCAGGGTCTCAGCTAGCCCTGAAACCCCGGAGATTTTCTGATGCTGGGGGGCGCTATTCACTTATTTCTGCCTGCTGTTTATAAACAGCAAATCAGAATAAGGCTACATTAACACGACCGATCCATTTTTGCGGTCTGCAAAAAACAGTCCGTTTTTTTTCACGGGTGCACCCGTGTGGCATCCGTTTCCGTTCCATAGACGGTCCGTATGTCATCTGTTTGTCATCCGTGTGCCTTTCGTTTTTTTGTGTACTGCAAAAAAACTGAAGGAGGGTAAATGCATAAATTTACCCAAGATCCATAGCTTCATCCTACATGAGGCGGTCACATGTTCACTCCAGCGCCATTTTCTACTGCTTTTCACAGCGTAGAGCGCTCTGGTGATTTTCTTGTGCTTGTGCACTTCATATCAGTCTTTTCTGTCATTATAATGGCAGAAAGACACATAATGTCCCACTCTCCTGCATTTTGTAATTTTGCACCCTTTGGTGCCTTTCATGTGGCACTAAGGGGTGCTTAGCTTTGTATTTAGCCAAAAAAATGAAAAAAAAAATGACGTAGGGTTCCCCCTAGTTTTGTAGCCAGCTAGGGTAAAGCAGACGGCTGCAGCCTGCAGACCACAGCTGGCAACCTCACCTTGGCTGGTAATCCAAAACTGAGGGCACCCCACGCCGTTATTTTAAATTAAATAATTAAAAAAAAAAAAACACATAGGGGTCCCCCCAAAATTGGATCACCAGCCAAGGTAAAGCAGACAGCTGGGGTCTGATATTCTCAGACTAGGGAGGTCCATGGTTATTGGACTCTCCCCAGCCTAAAAATAGCAGGCCGCAGCCGCCCCAGAAGTGGCGCATCCATTAGATGCGCCAATCCTGGTGCTTCGCCCCAGCTCATCCCGCGCCCTGGTGCGGTGGCAAACGGGGTAATATATGGGGTTAATACCAGATGTGTAATGTCACCTGGCATCAAGCCCTGGGGTTGGTGAGGTCAGGCGTCTATCAGATACCCGACATCACCAACCCAGTCAGTAATAAAAAAAAATAGACGACAAACACATTTTTATTTGAAAAAACACTCCCCAAAACATTCCCTCTTTAACCAATTTAAAAACAAATCCAGGTCTGGTGTAATCCAAGGGGTTTCCATGACGATCCACACTGTCCCAGTCAATGAAGAGCAGAATGTTCCCCATTGGCTGGGAGAGCAATGCAGTGACCTGAGCTAACATCAATGGGTCAGCCCAGGTCACTGCAGGGCATGACAAGTGCTGCTGTCAGCGAGGTACATTACCTGCGCTGATCTCCAGCACACTGACAGCACCTGTCACTGAGTTCAATGACCGCCGCCTTCACAGCCAAGTATCGCGAGAGGCCCGTGACGTCACCGCTAGTCAGTCTCGGGTCGGAAGCGAGAGAAGGTGATGTGACAAGCGGCGGCCATGGAGGACAGTGACAGCGCTGAGGTCGGGATGGCGGGACTTCATCACCGCAGGTAAGCTGAGCGGGACCATGTGTGCAGAGTGTGTGTGCAGAGTGTGTGTGTGTGTGTGTGTGTGTGTGTACGTGTGTACATGCCGCGGGCAGGAGGGGGCGGAGCGAGCTGAGCGGGGAAGTGTGGGCTTCCTGCACGTAACTAGGATAAACATCGGGTTACTAACCAAAGCGCTTTGGTTGGATACCCGATGTTTATCTTGGTTACCAGCTTGTGGCAGGCTGCCAGCGATGGCTCCTGCACACTGTAGCTGTAAAAAGCCCTGCTTTTTGCTGCTAGAACCGTTCTCGAATGTATCTAGAACTATCGAATTTTAGCAAAAAAGCTCGAGTTCTAGTTCAATCTAGAACAGCCCCAAAATAACTCGAACCGCGAACTGGAGAACCGCTAACCGCGAACCGCGCTCAACTCTAGTTAAGAGATAGTGCTCCCCCTGTGTTCCGTGTTTGTGGACTAGCCGGCAGAGTTGATACTCCCCTCTGATCTGTGCAGTTATACTAATCCTGCCCAAAAAGTGATGGAAGCTGAGAAATAGCGTGAAATAGTTTATGGCGGGAACAGGAGAAATTGGGAGTGAGAAAGAGGAAATTACCTGAGAGACGATTTGAGAATGGCAGTTGGGAGACAGGCACGGTGCAGGGCTGCGAGAGAGACTACAACAGAGCCCCTGGTGTCCGCTGAGCCAGTATTGGATTGGGAAGCTCCTGAGGTTGGCCATTACACAGTACATTGCAGGGACACATATATAAGATTATCTCAACACAGGGACTTTTTTTAAACATCCAAACATCCAATTGTGGAAATTATTATTATTCCAAGATCTACTGGTTAAAATCAACTTTGTTTGTAAGACAGGCCCTTTAACTATAGCGTAAAGTCCAACATATCATGAAATCACCTTAAGGCTGGACTCACACGAGCGTATAAAAAAATGGTCCCATTATCGTGTGCGATAGTCGTGCCATAGTGATCCGTGTGGTCTTCCGTGTGTACTGCGTGTGTAATGCGTGTGTCAAACCTTCATCCATATTACAGTCCGTGTGCATTCCGTGTGTAATACGTGTGTGATGCGTTTTTTAACCATTAAATTGACATTTAACATACAGTTAGGTCCAGAAATATTTGGACAGTGACACAAGTTTTGTTATTTTAGGTGTTTAGAAAAACATGTTCAGAAATACAATTATATATATATAATATGGGCTGAAAGTGCACACTCCCAGCTGCAATATGAGAGTTTTCACATCCAAATCGGAGAAAGGGTTTAGGAATCATAGCTCTGTAATGCATAGCCTCCTCTTTTTCAAGGGACCAAAAGTAATTGGACAAGGGACTCTAAGGGCTGCAATTAACTCTGAAGGCGTCTCCCTCGTTAACCTGTAATCAATGAAGTAGTTAAAAGGTCTGGGGTTGATTACAGGTGTGTGGTTTTGCATTTGGAAGCTGTTGCTGTGACCAGACAACATGCGGTCTAAGGAACTCTCAATTGAGGTGAAGCAGAACATCCTGAGGCTGAAAAAAAAGAAAAAATCCATCAGAGAGATAGCAGACATGCTTGAAGTAGCAAAATCAACAGTCGGGTACATTCTGAGAAAAAAGGAATTGACTGGTGAGCTTGGGAACTCAAAAAGGCCTGGGCGTCCACGGATGACAACAGTGGTGGATGATCGCCGCATACTTTCTTTGGTGAAGAAGAACCCGTTCACAACATCAACTGAAGTCCAGAACACTCTCAGTGAAGTAGGTGTATCTGTCTCTAAGTCAACAGTAAAGAGAAAACTCCATGAAAGTAAATACAAAGGGTTCACATCTAGATGCAAACCATTCATCAATTCCAAAAATAGACAGGCCAGAGTTAAATTTGCTGAAAAACACCTCATGAAGCCAGCTCAGTTCTGGAAAAGTATTCCATGGACAGATGAAACCAAGATCAACCTGTACCAGAATGATGGGAAGAAAAAAGTTTGGAGAAGAAAGGGAACGGCACATGATCCAAGGCACACCACATCCTCTGTAAAACATGGTGGAGGCAACGTGATGGCATGGGCATGCATGGCTTTCAATGGCACTGGGTCACTTGTGTTTATTGATGACATAACAGCAGACAAGAGTAGCCGGATGAATTCTGAAGTGTACCGGGATATACTTTCAGCCCAGATTGAGCCAAATGCCGCAAAGTTGATCGGACGGCGCTTCATAGTACAGATGGACAATGACCCCAAGCATACAGCCAAAGCTACCCAGGAGTTCATGAGTGCAAAAAAGTGGAACATTCTGCAATGGCCAAGTCAATCACCAGATCTTAACCCAATTGAGCATGCATTTCACTTGCTCAAATCCAGACTTAAGACGGAAAGACCCACAAACAAGCAAGACCTGAAGGCTGCGGCTGTAAAGGCCTGGCAAAGCATTAAGAAGGAGGAAACCCAGCGTTTGGTGATGTCCATGGGTTCCAGACTTAAGGCAGTGATTGCCTCCAAAGGATTCTCAACAAAATATTGAAAATAAAAATTTTTTTTGGGGTTTGGTTTATTTGTCCAATTACTTTTGACCTCCTAAAATGTGGAGTGTTTGTAAAGAAATGTGTACAATTCCTACAATTTCTATCAGATATTTTTGTTCAAACCTTCAAATTAAACGTTACAATCTGCACTTGAATTCTGTTGTAGAGGTTTCATTTCAAATCCAATGTGGTGGCATGCAGAGCCCAACTCGCGAAAATTGTGTCACTGTCCAAATATTTCTGGACCTAACTGTATGTTGTTAATGATTTTTTAATTGTGATCATCAGTAAGTTGTTTGGGCAACCTAATAAATGAACGGCAGAACAATGAGACAGTTTGACTACTACACATTACACTGCCCAACTGTGTTTTCAGTTCTGTGAGCCTATTGTGTAATGTCCTTTGGAGAAATGTCTTTGCATCTCACTTTCAACACAACTAAAAGAATTTTATACCATTGGTTATTGTCCCGGGAGTTTGGCGCGCAATACCCAAAAGAACATGTACCGCTGAGGCGTCGTCGCTTTTGGGTCCATCCTCTACTATGCAAACGATACAGCAGAGGACATTTCAATCGTCTTTATATTGAGTTAAGGAAAAATGAAGACAAATTCCACGCTTACACCCGCATGACCATAACTACCTTTGATCGTTTGTTGGATGAGATTAGGCCAATGATCACATAGCAGGACACAAATATGCGTTGTGCCATATCTCCTGAGCAACGTTTGTTAATCACTATAAGGTATTATTTCTTTTTTTTATGTGTTAATGTTTTATTTTCTAATTTTTAACAACACGAACATTTTTAACATTTCTCAACTTTTTCCCTTTATGATATAGATTCCTTGCAACTGGATTATCCTATTCTGCCTTACATCTTGAATTTTTACTTGGCAAATCTACTATTTCTATCATTGTAAGGAAAACATGTCATGCCATTTGGGAGAAATTACAACCTCTAGTGATGGCAGAGCCAAGTTTTGAAGATTGGTACCGGATAGCAAATGGCTTTTATGAAAAAACACAATTTCCTAATTGCATTGGTGCCATTGATGGAAAACATATACGTGTTAAAAAGCCACCAAACTCTGGCACACAATATTTTAATTACAAACAATATTTTTCAGTTGTTCAGTTAATTACAATTTTGTGGCTGTAGATATCGGTGCGTATGGTCAAACAGGAGATTCACGAATCTTTAATAATTCATTAATGGGTCAGAGACTAAGGTCCAATGATTTGTCTGTACCACCCCCGCGTCTATTGCCTGGCACATCTGACACACAGGCACCTTTTGTAATAGTAGGTGATGAGGCCTTCCAACTTCGTAGAGAAGTCCTTAGGCCTTATCCACGTCGTGTTCTGGATAACAGACGCCGTATTTTTAACTATCGATTAACCAGAGCACGGTGACGTGTTGTTGAATGCGCGTTTGGCATCCTGACAGCCAAATGGAGAGTCTTGATCACACCATTGCAATTGAGTGAAAACAATGTCAACACCATTATAAAAGCATGTGTTGTGTTGCATAATTTTTTCAGAAAATATGATAACATTGAAGATAATATTACATCTTCAATGGAACCAAATGAAACACATGGTAGCCAAGTCATGGCAAGAAACATACGTGCCCCTTCCGCCATACGTGTGAGAGAAATTTTCACAAATTACTTTGTTTCCCCAGGGGGTGAAATAGATTTACCACAACATGTTTTGATTGGGCATGTAAACATGGACTAAATTTCTTTAAAAAAAAAAAAAAATGATCATGTTTAAAAAATACAAATTCAGTGATGCTGAAACCAAAATTTTTGTTTATTTATCTTAAATAATGTTTTCATTAGTTAATGTTACACAACTATGTGTGATATTGAACAAACATTTTTGTTTTGTTTAGCTTCATATTATTTGGGAAAAAAAACACCTTGGTTTTTATTATAGCAAAAAATTTTTTTTTTTTTTTTTTACGGCCTGGGAAGACGGCCGTAAAGGGGATTCCACCAGCCACCGCTACACTTATGCCTCAAAACTTACAGATGATAAGCCCTCCATATTCCTAAACCAATGCTCTATGCATGTGATCCTAGTTTCCTATTGTAAATTTAAGGGACCACACGTCACTAAAATCCCTCTATCCTATAAAGCAAACTGCATGAACAATCTACTTGCTAAAGCAAGCAAGGGCTTATACGCTGTGATTAGTACAATCATTTGTTCCTGGGTGGAATTTTCCACCTGCTTTGCACCTACAATAACCTTTATAATAAGGAAAGAAGAATTTCTCTAGTGAAACTAACGCTTCTATGAATGGAGTGTGACTTGGTATGAAGAAGGCCCAGGTTGGGCCGAAACGTCCTTTAGTCCCTCCCACTTATTTTGTTATAAATAAATACACTTATTTTTGCACGCAAAAAAACGAATCTGTTGATTTACTTTTACGTCTACCTCATGCCAAATGAGAGTGCAGTGTTTTGTAGTATACTTCTTGTGAATGCCTCCTACCAATCATCATTACCAGTGCGAGATAGATATTGTAAAACTCCATTATCTACCTCGCGCCGTGTATTGATGATGGGGAGTTCTCGACGTCGTCGTGGTCGGTGTGACACTGCCAGGGCAACAGGGGAGTGGTCTAAAGCCACTGTAGGGCTGCTGCTCTGTTGTTGAACTTCCTCATCAGGATTTTGAAACAATGCTGGTGTGTTATTGAAATCTTGCGATTGATTATCATTGTTTAGTGGATTTGCCAAAGAGGTGCCCTCTTCTCTCTGCTCCGCTGCTTGTTCAATTTGTGCCTCAGATTCTGATGTTGATCGACTTCTTAAATTACTCTCTGTTCTGAAATATTTTAAAGAAATAATCTTAATTTCAAGCATTTTTAGGTTCAGTTTAAAGTAATATATATATGTTTACTTACGGCCTTAAATCCATTGGTGCCAAAAAATTCAAACGATCAAAATATATATATATTTTTTTCCGCTGAGCCTCAGATCCACTACGACATTGCTGTTGCCTTTCCCGTCGGTATTGATCACGGCAATACGCCAGCGACGAGTTACATCACACACTATATTATGGAGAAACCACAGACATTAAAAATTATCCTAACGTACATTTTTGGCATGTGTGATATAAACCATCTACACATTGAATTTAATATTTCCACTTACTTATCTCTTGACGAGCTTCAGAAGATGACTCATTATAAATGGGAAATAATTCTTGACATATGTTTATCCAGCTGGCATCACGTCTATCACGGTCACAGTAGCCTGGGTGTCTTGTATCCCAAATTTCAGGCCTTTCTTGCACCATCACCAGCAGCAGCTCTACATTGATGTGCCTGGACATGTTGTCTTGAAGTTGTCCGTGGAGGCTGAACTTCCTGTTTTTTTTTTTTAACACATGCAAACTGTATTTATATGATGTTATTTCCTTTTTTTTTTTCAAAGAAAAATTGCACAGCATACGTGACACACACGGACGGTCCGTGTGTGTTACGTTTTTTAATCGCATCCATTGGCTTTCATTGGCGATTCTCGGCTGTTTAACGCATGAATATGCAGCATGCTGCTGCTTTTCTCGCATCCAGATTCTGGATGCGAGAAAAGCTGACCAAAAGCTCGCACTCATAGAATAACATTGGTGCGAGTGTAATGGGAGAATTTCTCGCATTGCTCTCGTCCGTATTTGTCGCTCTTGTGAGCGTACCCTTATAGTTATTGCCATGGAAAGTATCACATGCCAAACTTAAAACATGGGGCTAAATCCTAACATTTTGCAAACATAAGTTAAATATCTGTGTGTGTTTTGTAGTTCACTTGCTCTTTTGATACCAGTTACTGGATTTGTACCAGCATTTTTATTATCATAAGTATTGTTCTGAAATATTCTATAAAAATCAGTACACAACACTAGGACTAAGGAAACCTAAAAAGTTGGTTTAAGATGATGCGTCTGTCCAACACATCTGCAAGGTTTAAAGACTGCAAAATAGCTTGTGATAAAGTGATGAAAGGATCATAACAAGACATGACAAGAACCTTAGACTGTCACTGGAATTATAAGAATTTGTTACGTAGTAAATAAGCCATACGATTGTATCTGTCTTGTTGGCTTTCTGGAGGAACAGCGGTCAGATTTATTTGTACCTCAAAAGTCAGTGAACCCAAAAAAATCACATTAGTTACATAATAGCAGTACATAGAGACAACAGAAATGGCAATTGTAAGTATAATATACGAGATATGACACTGTACAAAGCTATGCAAATCTAAAAGCATTTTCATTGATGCGGTTGCAATAAGATTGAGAATAAAATGAAATTCTATAAAATCATGTTATCCATGAACAGGATAAGTAATGTGTATATGTATTTGGTCAATTTAAGGAATTTATTAGGATTCTCAGTACACCAGCCTTAGGTCAAAATCATAAAGTCTCATAAGTAGGATTTCTGGTAAACCAGCCTTAGGTCAAAATCATAAAGTCTCACCCTTCGGTGGTCTTCTCCATTGCAGACCCATTTGCGAAGAAGAAGAAGAACACTGAGTTTAAGCCTTTCTGATTGTGACCTAAGGCTTTTGGCATCCATCTTAAGGCCGCTTTACACGCTGCAATATCGGGACCGATATCGCTAGCGTGCGCACCCGCCCCCATCGGTTGTGCGACACGGGCAAGTCACTGCCCATGGCACACAACATCGCACGGACCCATCACACTACTTACCGTCACACTACTTACCTGCCTAGCGATGTCGCTGTGACCGGGGAACCGCCTCCTTTCTAAGGGGGCAGATCGTTTAGCGTCACAGCGACGTCACAGCAGCGTCACCGAACCGCCGGCCAATAGAAGCGGAGGGGCGGAGATGAGCGGCCGGAACATCCCGCCCACCTCCTTCCTTCCTCATTGCGGGCGGCCACCGGTAAGGTGAGGATCCTCGTTCCTGCGGTGTCACACATAGCGATGTGTGCTGCCACAGGAGCGACGAACTACTTCGTACACCGAGCAGCAGCGATATTTGAGAATAGGGGTGCATGTCACCGATGAGCGATTTTGACCATTTTTGCGACGATTCAAAATTGCTCATAGGTGTCACATGCAAAGACATCGCTAAAGCGACCGGATGTGCGTCACAAATTCCGTGACCCCAACGAAATCGCTTGAGCAATGACGCAGCATGTAAAGCGGCCTTTACTCTACTCCCTTGAACACCCTAAAGTTATGGTAAGGGAAAAAGCAGGGATATGTATATATATATATATATATATATATATATATATATATATATATATATATACAGTCATATGAAAAAGTTTGGGCACCCCTATTAATGTTAATCTTTTTTCTTTATAACAATTTGGGTTTTTGCAACAGCTATTTCAGTTTCATATATCTAATAACTGATGGACTGAGTAATATTTCTGGATTGAAATGAGGTTTATTGTACTAACAGAAAATGTGCAATCCCCATTTAAACAAAATTTGACCGGTGCAAAAGTATGGGCACCCTTATCAATTTCTTGATTTGAACACTCCTAACTACTTTTTACTGACTTACTAAAGCAATAAATTGGTTTTGTAACCTCATTGAGCTTTTAACTTCATAGGCAGGTGTATCCAATCATGAGAAAAGGTATTTAAGATGGCCACTTGCAAGTTGTTCTCCTATTTGAATCTCCTCTGAAGAGTGGCATCATGGGCTCCTCAAAACAACTCTCAAATAATCTGAAAACAAAGATTATTCAACATGGTTGTTCAGGGGAAGGATACAAAAAGTTGTCTCAGAGATTTAAACTATCAGTTTCCACTGTGAGGAACATAGTAAGGAAATGGAAGAACACAGGTACAGTTCTTGTTAAGCCCAGAAGTGGCAGGCCAAGAAAAATATCAGAAAGGCAGAGAAGAAGAATGGTGAGAACAGTCAAGGACAATCCACAGACCACCTCCAAAGACCTGCAGCTTTATCTTGCTGCAGATGGTGTCAATGTGCATCGGTCAACAATACAGCGCACGTTGCACAAGGAGAAGCTGTATGGGAGAGTGATGCGAAAGAAGCCGTTTCTGCAAGCACGCCACAAACAGAGTCGCCTAAGGTATGCAAAAGCACATTTGGACAAGCCAGTTACATTTTGGAAGAAGGTCCTGTGGACTGATGAAACAAAGATTGAGTTGTATGGTCATACAAAAAGGCGTTATGCATGGAGGCAAAAAAAACACGGCATTCCAAGAAAAGTACTTGCTACCCACAGTAAAATTTGGTGGAGGTTCCATCATGCTTTGGGGCTGTGTGGCCAATGCCGGCACCAGGAATCTTGTTAAAGTAGAGGGTCGCATGGATTCAACTCAGTATCAGCAGATTCTTGACAATAATGTGCAAGAATCAGTGCCGAAGTTGAAGTTACGCAGGGGATGGATATTTCAGCAAGACAATGATCCAAAACACCGCTCCAAATCTACTCAGGCATTCATGCAGAGGAACAATTACAATGTTCTGGAATGGCCATCCTAGTCCCCAGACCTGAATATCATTGAAAATCTGTGGGATGATTTGAAGCGGGCTGTCCATGCTCGGCGACCCTCAAACTTAACTGAACTGGAATTGTTTTGTAAACAGGAATGGTCAAATATACCTTCATCCAGGATCCAGGAACTCATTAAAAGCTACAGGAAGCAACTAGAGGCTGTAATTTTTGCAAAAGGAGGATCTACAAAATATTAATGTCACTTTTATGTTGAGGTGCCCATACTTTTGCACTGGTCAAATTTTGTTTAAATGCGGATTGCACATTTTCTGTTAGTACAATAAACCTCATTTCAATCCAGAAATATTACTCAGTCCATCAGTTATTAGATATATGAAACTGAAATAGCTGTTGCAAAAACCCAAATTGTTATAAAGAAAAAAGGTTAACATTAATAGGGGTGCCCAAACTTTTTCATATGACTGTATATCCATCAGTATTCAGGCTGGACTAGAAAAAAAGACACTTCTTTCTCATAGATCTAGATAAACCCCTTGAAAGCTGTGACCTGGCAACCCAGCCACCATTTACCTTCTGCAGGTGAGTGTTATACCTGTTTGGAAAGACCATAATTACACCCATGGAGAATCTCAGAGTGATCGCACATGCTATGTTTTACTGCTTTCGTCTAAAACTCTGTCCACCATAATGCCTAATGGCTGCATAATTTGGTTTCAAGCTCATGCAGCTATTGAGTTTCATGGTTGGTAGCGTTGCAGAGATGTAACAAGACAATATCTTGGATCAACTACAATAAAGGTCTCCTTTGAATACCTTAGAGTAAATTATATCCAAATGAAATATATTGCCAAGCGTCAAAATTATTATTATTTTTATTAACTATTTCCCCATGGATTTACAATTGTTTGTAAAGTAAACCATTTCATCAATGCACTAGCTTGGGACCTGGGAGGGAGGAGTAGCAGCCAGCAAGGGGAGTCAGGAGCCAACACAACAGTTAGAGAGTTCTCCAGCAGGAGAGGAAGGGAGCAGTCACATCTCACAGGTGGGAAGGAGGAGAAGTTCACACGATTGCCGTGGGGAGCGGGATCTCTGCTCCCCACGGAATAGACGTTACACAGGGCGGCAGGACCCTAGGAAAGATCATACTTCACGTTGGTTTTCCAGAATCTGTCTGGATGGGGAAAGCTTCAAGTGAAAGAGGCGCCATTTTTTCACTAGCGGTGGATATCGTATGATTCTCTGCAGGAGGTCTATTCAGATACACTTCCCTAATTGAATTAAGCCTGTCGTCCTACTCAGTGTCTCCTTACATCTATTCATTCTGCAACAAGCGACGGAGTTCGCGTGATGCCTGTGACTCCACTAAGTGGAGTTATTTTAAGTATATTCCCTATTTTCATATTCTAATTAGAATTCTCTCTCTTTCTCCTTTGCACGGATCATCTATTTTTCCACATATAACCAGTTCCACTGACGAAGGTCACTGCGTTGACTGAAACGTCTTGCAATATTTGAACTGTTCTATATTTTGAATAAAGTTTTACTTTTTGCATCCATTTTGGAGTGCCTGGTTTATCTTATTTTTGGATATGGATTTGGACCCTACCAGAGCACCCATTCCTTAAAATAGAAGTGCCGTGTCATTCTATATAATGTGCCCTAATGCAGGCAGCCTGGACTATTTAAGGGGTTCAGTTCCTGGTCCCCTCTTTGCTGCTTGTGCTTCAGGCTTTCTTAGGTTGGCGATTGACCCTAGAGATCTTCTTGCCCAGCAGAGTTAACAGCTGATCATAAAGTGTTCCACTGTCCTAGGGTCTGTACCCCGCCTTGTGCTGAGTCCCGTGAACCTTGGTTCCGAACTTCCACAGGCCCTCCGTGGTTCTTGGAGTCTGCTGCTGCCACAGGTAACCCACGGTGCCTGGAGTTTTGGTTCCGTACTCCACAATTCTCTCCTTTTACAGCTCTCCGTTGTCTCTACAGGTCCCTTTTTCGTACTTTACTCTTTCCTTCACTTCCTCACTACTCACGCTCTGCTCCTCCAAACAACTACTTCCTCCTGCCAACTTCTCAACTGACCACTGGCCCCTCCCCCACACTGGGTCTCTCCCTCAGGTTGGGTGGCTACATCCAATCAGTGCCTTCCCCTTTTACCTGTTACTAGGCAGTCTCCCAGGTTAGTGTCTGGGTTGTGTATGTGGCCAGGTGCTGGTGTACTTACTGGCACAGGTATTCTGGGGTTTGGGTTTCCACGGGTTACATTTGTGGCACCTGGTACCACAGGGGTGCTACAGTCCCTTGATCTGGGATTCGCGGCTGTCTGCCAGTTGGTGCATTAGTACTAGCTCTGGCAAATAGCTATGAAGAGCAAGTCTCCAGAAGGTGACTCTTTTGAGTAGTCCGGTATATAAATCCTGATCAGGATGCCCAGACACTAGCCTTGGGGGTGACGAGATAAATATGATAAGCGTTGAAGATAAAATGGTAGCGCCAGCTAGAGGAGTGCTTGAAGTTGGATGTCATAGTATAGTGGGAGTGCTTGATGTGAGAATATCGAAGTGAATAGTGGAGGTACTAATAGGAGTAAGGTGGTAACATTTGGATGTAAGTATGGTGCCTATAAGGTATGTTATGGTTAGTGTGGTACAGTGCCTTGCGATAGTATTCGGCCCCTTTGAATTTTTCAACCTTTTCCCACATTTTAGGCTTCAAACGTAAAGATAAAAAATTTTAATTTTATGATGAAGAATCAACAACAAGTGGGACACAATTGTGAAGGTGAACGAAATTTATTACTTATTTTAAACTTTTATAAAAAATAATAAGCTGAAAATTGGGGCGTGCTATATTATTCGGCCCCTTTTACACTAGAAGTCCCAGAAATTTTGAGCTCCCCCCTGAAGTCCCGAAAGAGGGTCAAATGACAAATACAATAAACTGAATAGAACTAACTAGAAACTAAATGGCTAAACTCAATGGAAAACAACAACCTCCTGTGGTGCGACAGTAATGGCCTTAATTACAGAACAAAAGACGGTGATTATAGGATGTTAGCTAAAATCCTTCAGGTCATTCGACCCGTCTCTGGGTTCCAATGGTAGAAATGTTACATTACCCCTTTCTGGGACTTCTAGTGTTAAGTTAATACTTTGTAGGGCCACCTTTTGCTGCTATTACAGCTGCAAGTCTCTTGGTTTATGTTTTTATCAGTTTTGCACATCGAGAGACTGAAATTCTTGCTCATTCTTCCTTTGCAAACAGCTGGAGCTGAGTGAGGTTGGATGGAGAGCATTTGTGAACAGCAGTTTTCAGCTCTTTCCACAGATTTCCAATTGAATTCAGGTCTGGACTTTGACTTGGCCATTCTAACACCTGGATACGTTTATTTGTGAACCATTCCATTGTATTTTTTGCTTTATGTTTTGGATCATTGTCTTGTTGAAAATTTCTAATCTTCAGTTACATGGCATCAGAGTTAACGCCTGCGCATAGCGCTCATCTCCAGCGCCGTGTCTATGAAGCCCACAGTATTATGGTGCATGAGAGGGCGGCGCATGCGCCCTCGCTTATTGAGATCTGTTGTGACCGTGGGAGTGTGCGCGGTCACAACAGGACTAGAGAACAGCTGATCTTACTCTGATTAGCTGCAGCAGATGTCTCCTAAGATATCGTCTGCTGCAGCTAATCGGTAAGATCATCTGTTCTCCAGTCCTGTTGTGACCGCGCACGCTCCTGCGGTCACAACAGAGCTGAAGAAGCGAGGGCGCATGCGCCGCCCTCTCATGCACCGCCCTCTCATGCACCATAATACTGTGGGGTTCAGAAACACGGCGCCGGAGATGAGTGCTATGCGCAGGCGCTAACTGACGCCGTGCAACTGAAGATTAGAAATTTACATACGGCCAGTGAGAGGGAGGAACAGGCGGCGGGGGGGCGGGGATACACGTGCATAACCCTCCCGGACATTAGCAGCGAGGTGCACACGTCAATCAAAAAGTGCATGAATTTTCAAACTTTATAAAGTTGAATTCCACAGCCTAAACATCCGAGCTGCCCACTAATGGTATGTATAGCCTGTGCCTGATAGTGCCAGTACTGCACTGACTGCACCTTATATAGGAAAATGCTGATGTTTGGTTCCCTTTACATTTTTCAGGTACGGCCAGGTATTGGTAGATTTGCAGTGGTATGATACTCCTTCTATTTTAATATGATCACTTACACAGTGCTTCTTGGGATATTTAAAGTTGTGGAAATATTTTTGTAACTAAATCCGGCTTTAAACTTCTCCACAACAGTATCATGGACCTGCCTGTTGTCTTCCTTGGTCTTCATGATGCTCTCTGTGCTTTAAACAGAACACTGAGACTATCACAGAGCAAGTGCATTTATACAGAGATTTGATTACCCACAGGTGGCTTATATTTATCATCATCAGTCATTTAGGACAACATTGGATCATTCAGAGATCCTCAATGAACTTCTGGAGTGAGTTTGCTGCACTGAAAGTAAGGGGAATGCATAATATTCCCAATTGTGTCCCACTTGTTGATTCTTCACCATAACATTAAAATTTTTAGCTTTTATGTTTGAAGCCTGAAATGTGGGAAAAGGTTGAAAAATTCAAGAGAGCCGAATACTTTCGCAAGGCACTGTATCTGGAAGGAACCTTTGAAAATCATTATCCCGATAATGGGGGGCTTTGTGCGCAACTACTGGGGGAAGGTGAGGCAACTGAATGCCCACCTGAATACCTACCTACCTGAATGCCTCTTTATGTGGCTTGCAACCATTTATCAGAGCTGAATGTGGCTCGTAGGGTAAGAAATGTTGGAGACAATTGTTTTATTAGAAGTTTCAAGAACAATTTGATGCACTGAAAGAAAGTGACTCTTAATGGGTCATAGTGGTGAATATTGAAAGTTTTACTAAATGTTCCCAGTGTACAAAGGAAGTATCTGCCTTGTGAAGCATGTTAAATGGACTGCTGCTATTAATGGCAGCCCATGTCTCTAGTAGTCAAAAAGCAGACTAAAGTAATGCTCAAGCTGTCCACCAAGCAAGGAGCTGTGGGCCCAATTCTTTATTGCATTTGTGACTTTCGTTGTATAGTCTTTGGCGTGAACTCCTCGGTGGGAAGAGCCAACCGCCTGGCTCCACCCCACCTGGCGCGGACATCAGCCCCTGGAGGAAGGCAACAATGATTTGTGTCTGACTTAGATGTTCCTAACCGGGGTGTGGGGTGTGTTGTTGCAGTACCTGTGACGTCCTGGCTTGTCCAGGGCGCCACATTCCCCCTTAGTTAAACGCGACCGTCCGCGGGCTGCTCGTCCATCACCGGTTTTATTTTCACAACTGAAAAAAAGGTAGAAAACGGTAAAACATGTAAAATCACAAACATTTTATAACGGTACGGCTTCCGCTCTCCCCGCCCAAACAACCTGGCCCTGATGCTACCCCTAAGAAGTGGGCAGCACCCCATGCCCCAGTCCAGAACCAAATTGCCCGAGCGGGTACGGTCTCTTTCAGGGGACCCACGTCCATGGGGGACCCCTGACCCCCGGAGGATTGCCACCGGTTACGGTAGTGGCGGGCCTGGGCCATCCCTTTCCTCCAGGCCCATCCTCCCAAATCAGCCTCTCCTGAGGCGGTCACGGTAACAAGCCAACAATTTTTATTTACACACCACAAGCTTGTGGTTGCCCTGCGAGTTTTCGGGCTTGTCCGTAAGTAGTTCCTTACGCACGGGGCAGAAAGTCCTAACGGGGACTAGTCGGTCCAATCACGATGCTAATCTGGTCACAGTTCGGTTGATTGCTTCTTCTTATCATTCGGTTACATTCAACAACATACAAGAACATCACACCCCTAAATTTTAGTCTCCCTGTACCTAAGCGGGGGTCGACCTAGGTTGGGACATGTGTACCTACGGGGGCCAAGGTTGGTGGTGGTAGGCAGTGGAGTAGAGGGCACAGCCAGTCCCTCCCCCCGGCTATCATGTGGGACAGGCAGAGGCATAAGGGAGCTGGGTACAGGCACATCCCTGGGTGCTGGGGCATTAACGGCCACTTCCATCTCTTTTTCCGCCACGGGTTGTGGGAACAGTATTACAGGAAGGATCACTGCGCCGTTCTGTGTTGGCCAATCGGCCAGGAAATCGCCCATCATGGTGTGGATTACCCCTTTCTCCTTCTCCTCAGCCGGTTCGGTAGCCGGGGCTTCAGTTGCCGTCCTCAATGGTGGGGGATACCTCTTCAGGTGATCTCGGGAAACCGTGGCCGAAGTCTTCCCCTGGTCACGGCTGATCTGGTAGGCCTTTCCATTCTCCCAATTGGTGGGTTGTATTACATACGGGGCCTCCTCCCACTGGTCGTCTAGCTTGTGGGTCCTTCGCTTTCGCTTCAAGACGACATCTCCGGGCAGGAAGGGACCTGCAGCCACCTTTTTGTTGAAACACTGCTCTTGCTGCTTCGACTCTGGCACAAATTCCTTTCTACATAGTCCTGGAACTGTTGGTACTGTGCTCTTCGTTGAATGTCCCACCCCGCGGTCGAAGGGAGCACTTCCGGGGCCTCCAACCCCATCTCTAGGTCCACTGACAGTCGACCGGGCCAAGCTCTCATCAGGTACGCCGGTGTGCACTTTGTAGAGCTAGAAGGAATGTTGTTGTACATATCGCCCAGGTCAGGTAGTTTCTCTGGCCATAGGTTCCGCTCCTCCAGCGGCAACGTCTTGAGAAGGTTCAGGACCAAGTGGTTCATCTTTTCGCACATGCCATTGGTTTGGGCGTGATAAGGCGTGGTCCGAATTGTCTTGCAACCGTACAGCTGGCAGAATTCTTGGAACACCTCCGCTTCAAAGGCTGAGCCCTGGTCGGTAAGTACCTTCTCCGGGTATCCATGTGGCCGACAGAAATAGGCCTGGAACGCTCTAGCGGCGGTACGGCCGGTCAGGTCCTTGACTGGGACAACCACCATAAATCTTGAATAGTGGTCCACAATGGTCAGGGCATAAGTATACCCACTTCGGCTAGGGGTGAGCTTCACATGGTCGAGGGCCACCAGCTCCAGCGGTTGATGTGTAACGATTGGGCGTAGCGGGGCCTTCTGGCTGGCCTCATCCCTTCTTCTCAGTGTGCAGGGGCCACATTCTCGGCACCAGGCCTCCACAGATTCCCGCATCCCACTCCAATAGAACCGCTCTCTTAACAGCATTTCCAGCTTTTTCCACCCGAAGTGTCCGGCACCGTCATGGTATGCCTGGAGGATAGTGGGCACGTTAGCTTGAGGAATCACCAGCTGGCGAATCTTCTCGTAGGTCTTCGGATTGATTAACTCCCGATACAGCTTCCCTTGATGCAGGTATAACCGGGTTCGTTCCCGCCACAAGCGTTGGGCCTCGGTAGGGGCAGTAGGGTCCATTCCAGCCGAGCCCTGTTCCACCAGGGTTTTGACCAAACAGACAGTGGTTGCTTGATCCTGGGCTTCTTGCCACCCCTTACTGGGCAGCGGGTCCAGGTTCACCTGTTGTTGATGGACCCGCAACTTCTCGACTGGCGGCCAGTGAAACGCAGGCAACTCGATCTCTTTGAGGTCATCATCGTCCAGCCCCTCTTCCGACAGTTGGGGCATCCGGGAGAGAGCATTGGCGTTGGCATTTGTACGGCCGGCCCGGTATTTGATGGTGAAGTCGTAATTGGCCAGCCTGGCCACCCACTGCTGCTCCAATGCACCCAGCTTGGCTGTATCCAGATGGGTTAGTGGGTTATTGTCCGTGTAAGCGGTGAACTTGGCCGATGCTAGGTAACGGCGGAACCGCTCGGTGATAGCCCACACCAGTGCTAGAAGCTCGTGCTTGAAGGAGCTGTAATTCTCAAGATTCCTTTCGGTGGGTCGGAGTTTTCGGCTGGCATAAGCGATCACCCTTTCCCTTCCGTCTTGATTCTGGGCCAATACCACTCCCAAGCCCACATTGCTGGCATCAGTGTAAAGGGTGAATGGGAGGCTGTAGTCGGGGTATGCTAGGATCTCTTCCCCGGTCAACGCCGCCTTCAGCTGGCGGAAGGACTCATCGTGATTTTCCTCCCACACTAACGGAGTCCCAGTAGGCCTAACACCCTTGGTCTGTCCCACGAGGAGGTCTTGCATGGGGGCAGCCATCTTCGTGTACCCTTTTATGAAGCGGCGGTAGTAGCCCACTAGGCCCAGGAAGGTGTCTCACCTCCCTCACTGTAGTCGGCTTCGGCCAGTCCTGTATGGCAGTGATCTTTTCCGGGTCTGGGGCGACGCCTTCCGCGCCCACCACGTGTCCGAGGTACTGTACCCTGGGCTTCAACAGGTGACACTTGGAGGGTTTCAGTTTCATCCCATACTTGGCAAGGGACGCGAACACCTCAGCTAGGTGCTCCAGGTGAGCTTCATATGTCTGTGAGTACACGATTACATCGTCCAGGTACAGCAAGACAGTCTCAAAATTCAGGTGTCCCAGACTGCATTCCATTAGCCGTTGGAAGGTTCCAGGGGCATTGCACAGCCCAAACGGCATGCTGTTGAACTCACAGAGTCCCATGGGGGTAGCGAAGGCGGTCTTTTCACGGTCTTCGGGGGCTACGGCCACCTGCCAGTATCCGCTGGTGAGGTCGAGGGTAGAGAAGTAGTTAGTGGTCCTCAGCGCGGCTAGAGATTCTTCAATACGGGGCAGAGGATAGGCATCTTTATGGGTTATCTGGTTGATCTTCCGGTAATCCACACACATCCTCATTGTGCCATCCTTTTTCTTGACCAGCACCAACGGAGCTGCCCAGGGACTGCAGCTATCCCGAATAACCCCTGCCTCTTTCATGTTTTTCAAAATATCTTTGGCGCATTGGTAATGTGCGGGCGGAATAGGTCTATACCTCTCTTTAATAGGGGGGTGCCTGCCGGTGGGTATGTAGTTTTGGACCCCTTTAAACCGCCCAAAGTCTAGCGGGTGTTTGCTGAAAACCTGCTCGTATTCCTGTACTACCCGGTATACCCCGTCCCTGTGATGTGTGGGGGTATCGTCAGTGTCTACATGCAGCTTTCGACACCACTCACCCAACTGGGCAGGGGGCATGTGGCGACTGGCGGAGGGCGAGGTTGGGGAGACTGCCTCTTGGATGGTGTGGGGGTCCAGGGTTAGTAGCTTGGCGAGGGTGGCGTACCGTGGGAGCCTAACCTCTTCCTCCCCACAATTTAGCACTCTCACGGGCACCCTCCCCTTCTTAACGTCCACCACTCCCCTGGCGGCCATTACGGTGGGCCAGTGTTCTGAGGGCATGGGCTCTACCATGGCCGGGTAATCACGTCCCTGGGGACCTACCGCTGCCCTACACCAGATCATCATTTCGCTCCGGGGAGGCACGGTTAAAGGGGCCACGTCCATCACTCTCACTCCCCCAATCTCTCCTCCCGCAGAGTTCACTTGCTGCCGGTACATCAAGGCCCGAATCTCTCCCTGCACCGCCCTTTGTCGACCTCCCGCTGCGGTGGCAGCCAGCTGTTGTAGTAGGGTCAGCACCTCACTCATGCAATGCTCCATTACATTTGTTCCTAGCACCACCTTTGGATCATGATCGCTGGGGTCATTCCTTATCACGACCATCCCTTGGTGTTGTAGCTCGGTTCGCCCCACAGTCATAGCCACATGTTTGTACCCCACTTGGGTCAAAGGGAGGCCATCAGCGGAAATCAATGTCATGCTGCTATCTGGAGGGGCAAGTTCATCCTCCCCCCAATAACGTTGATACAGTGTATACGGCATCGTGGTTACCTGAGATCCAGTGTCCAGGAGCGCCATCAGCAGGACGCCGTCCACAGCCAGAGGGATGATGGGGCGGGCCCCAATGAACCGGTCCCGCCAGTCGGGGGGGCCACTGGGTTCTACTCCTGAGGATTGGCCCTTGACCCCAGGGGTTGTTCGTTTAAAGGACACCGTCGGGAGTAGTGACCGGGCTTGCTGCACTTATAGCAGATTGGAGGTCCATACCGCGGGTCAGTAGCCCTTCTCCGCTGCATCCAGGGATCATCTTCGGGGCGATCGGCGAGCTGTAACCCCCCCAGGGGCCTGGACCTCGTTGGAGGCTGCAGTGCGGCGAGGATCTTGGCGAGGTCTCCGTCCATACGACGGACCTGGGCAGCCAGCTCCTCTAGTCATTCCGCCAAAATTCACAGGCACTGCCGACGTTGGGGGAGAAGGAGCTACCACGATGGGAGCCGTCTCAGCTGGCCACGGGGTCGCTTCCGTGACTTCGGATGTCAGGGGCTGCAGAGCCTTAATGGCCCGTTCTTTCAACACGGCAAAGTCCACATCAGGGTGCTCTAAGGCCCACAGACGCAGCTGTTTGCGGTCCTCCAGGGATCTCATCCCCTGCACGAATTGTTCTACCAGCATTTTGTTACTGTCAGCATCATTGATGGGGTCCACCCGCTTCAACGTCTGGAGAGAAGTTTGTAGACGCAGGGCATAATCTCTGATACTGTCGTTAGGCCACTGTCGGCATTGGTAAAACTGCATTCGCAGCTCAGCCCCGGTGCGAATTTCAAAGGCAACCTGTAGCTTCTTGAAGATAGTGGCCACAAAGGACCGGTCCCCCTCAGCCCAGGTCTCCGTCTCCTGCTCAGCTGCGCCGGTTATCTGCCCCAGCACCACCGCTGCATGCTGCTTCTCAGTCAGGGGGTACAGTTCTAAAAGCGGGCTAAGCTTTTTTCGGAAGACCTGCAAGGTATCAGGTTTCCCGTCGTACTGCGGCAGCCAGGTAGCTCTGGGCACATAGGGCAAGGAGAACGGCATTACCTGAGCAAGGGCGGGGACCGCAGCCCCCCCCGCTCCTGCGGCCAGAGCACGGCCGGGCCCATTCCTATCTGCTGGCATGTCTGCGGCTACGTCCACCGCTCCCCCAGCAGCTTCGTCGGGCGCCGACATCTTGTTTCCGTCCCCCCTTGGTGTCTCTCTGGCACCTCCTCTTCAGTGGCGGAGCTTTGGCTTTTGCGCCTCCACTGCTCAGGAAGACGCTCGAGCGGGGACTTCTCACGCCCAATATGGCGACTCTCGAAAATTTCGGCCGGACACCTTCAGCGGGACACAAGGTGCACTTCCACCAGGCAGTAGAACGGTAGGATCCTGTTCGTGACGCCAAGTTGTCGCGGGCGGAGAGGGCGCTCCACTCACCACGCTCAGGTCCGGCGCTGCTGCTGCTCGGTGGCTCGAGCGGTGGGCCGGATCTGGGGACTCGAGCGGCGCTCCTCGCCCGTGAGTGAAAGGGGTGATTTGTTGGTGTTTGGGATGTCGGTTTGTGATGCCACCCACGGTGTGTGGTGAGGTTGGGGCACCACCGCTGCTCTGTACGGGGATCCCGGGAGCGGTGACAGGGAGCAGCTGGGATGTTTCTCTCCCCTCCTTGGGTAGGGGGTTTTGGTAGTCCCGGGGCCCGGAGTTGTTGTCTGTTTGGTGGATTGCGGGGCCTGGCCAGGTGCAGGGTCGCGGGGCAGCGCAGTGCCAGACGGCACGGTGGTACTTACTCAGCCAGTAATGCACACGGAGTCTCTGGTAAAACAAACGGCTGGATGGACGAGTCCCACAGACGATTGCGACGGTCACTCCCGGTAGGTTGGCGGTAACTGTCTCTCCCTGCACCGGTGCTATGTTCTCGGCCCCGATGGCTTCCCACCGGTAACCCGCTCCCCAGCGGTAGCTTGGCTAATGGAGCCCCTGTTTGCCCCCAGGCTCTGGCCCTGGGAGCTCTAGCTCTGGCGGTAGCTTTCTCTCCCTCACGGTTTGGACGGTTGCCTTCAGTCGGGTCTTTACTGCTGGGAAACCCCGGAGGTTTCCGTCGCTGACGGATTTGACCGGTTTAACGGCGACTCCTAGCCTGGTCGGGGTCCGTAGGCCCTGCCGGATGGTGCTGGCTTCTCTTCGCTCCCCGATCCGGTACCGGCGGGCCACCGCCCGTCCCCGGTCCTCACGGTTGTGCGTCGATCGGCCTCTCCTGCAGACGGTCACCACCGTCTGTCAACCTTGCTGTCAGGTGCCTGGGCCACATACCCGGACACGGCCAGTCAGTTCCTCCACTACCACTTTCCTGACTCTCTCTCTCTACACTCCTTGTCACTCTCTATCTGACCTTCTTTTCCAGGACTGTGAACTCCTCGGTGGGAAGAGCCAACCGCCTGGCTCCACCCCACCTGGCGCGGACATCAGCCCCTGGAGGAAGGCAACAATGATTTGTGTCTGACTTAGATGTTCCTAACCAGGGTGTGGGGTGTGTTGTTGCAGTACCTGTGACGTCCTGGCTTGTCCACGGCGCCACAACTAACACCAGCCCCAATAGTGAAAACTGTGCAACGGCGGCTCCATCCACATAGCCGCAACACCGAAAGTGGCATCACGTGTGAACATTATTCAAAATCCTCTGTAAATATCCCCCCTTTTAAAAAGCACCCAGGGCACAGGACCGGGCAATGGCCACCAAAGTGACATTCCCCAGTTATACGCCGCCGAGTACCAAATAACCCTGGGCGACACTCTAGTCCTAGGACTATATTTTGCACAACCAGTTAGGTCTTTTGAAGTCTATGTGTGACGCCCTGGACCAGGTAGTTCCATACACCCCCCCCCCCCCCTTAGTAAGGTGACAGCAGCCAAACTACAAAACCCTTGTCACCTCCCTCTGGGTTTGATGTTCACACCAGGGTGGATGGAGCCAGGCAGTTGGCTCCACCCACCAAGGAGTTCACAGGCCCTGAGGCGGGAAAAACAGTAGATGAGCTTTGACTGTGAAGTGGAGTGGAGTGAAGTTCAAGGGCAGACCTGTGCCTAGGTCTGCCATAGTCTACACAGGTGTATGGATTGGAGCCCAGTCACCTCTGGCAAGGAGGCAGATGGTGGTGGCCACCTGCAGGAGCTGGGATCACAGCCGGTGGAACCGTAGGGACCGGGGTCGGGCGGTGGCCCGCCGGTACCGAACCGGGGAACCGATTGGAAACCGGAGCACCAGGAGGGGTACCCAGACCCAGTACGAGGCCCAGAAACAACCAGGCTGAGTCAAATCAACTGATTGAGGACTGGACTTTAGGACCTTTCCCACATAAGACCCGACTGAAGACAACAGCCCAACCATAGGGGTAAAGCCACCGCCCAGGCATAAAGACCCGAGGGGCCAGCGTCTGCGGGTAAAGAGGGCTCTCCCAACACATATCAAACCGGGGAGCGGACTACCGTTGCTCAGGCATAGGAGTCGTGATTTCTACATAAGTGAGGTGCAGGAGAAAGGTGGAAACCACCAACCTGATAAGGAGAAAACTGCAGCCAGCTGCAGGCACCGTTCACCATCTTGTTTGGTTTACCAGAGACTCTAGCATGTTTGCCATCGTGAGTACAACAGTGCCTTCGGGCCGCGCACCGCACCGACACTCCAGCACACATGCATCCCCTCGCCTCAGCCCCTCCCTCAGGCCCCCGGGACCATCATCCCCCCCTACCCACGGAGGGGGCCAACACCAAGCTGTGCAACACTGTCCCCGGGAGCCTAGTCAACGGCAGTGGTGGTGTCCATCCATTCACCACAACCCGTGGGTGGCGTCACGAACGTAAGTCCCCTACAAACAACCGCGGCTTCGGCCGTGGACCTCCCCACCGAAGTCCCTACGTGTAGCGCCAACCCCCTTTCAGAACGACGTGACCCCCCAGGTCTGTAAAGAGCTCGAGCCACCCACCGACGAGCACGGATCCGAGCAGCTCGGCAGCCGGCCGAGCCCCGGGGCAGTACATATGCACCAGCAAGATGAGCAAATCAGCAAAGCCGGAAGAGTCGGTCATTAGCCCCAGATGAGGGATGAGATTTTGTTTTTGATATTTCCAGTGACTAAACTGCCATCTTATGTTTAGATGAATATGGGATAAACCAGCAAATGATTTGCTGCTGAACACAAAAGATCCAGTTCATGTAGAGTTTCTCCTCTGACTCTTTGAAGTGTAAAATGACGGCATGAGGAAACGCTGAAACACGTAGTCCTGGGTGGCTATCACCCCCTTATTTGCCCCATCAATATGGAATAATGGATTTTAAAAGATATGAAAATAAAAACCATATTTTTTAATTGAAGAAAATGGCTTTCTCATACATTTGTCCGCTGAATGTTGCACTTTTGTTTTTTGATAGGGATAAAATAATCCCCTACTTTTGCTAAGCCAGTGGTATTTACATATGAAGTGCCTCAGTATCACCCACCTGGCAGGTAAGGAACTGGGCAGTTTAGCATTTTCTTCACATGCCAATAAATAGCTGCAGGCGTTTTTTATCAGCCACGTAGTTCTCCAGAGATGCTTCATCATGCCCAGTAAGAATATTTTAAATTTCACTTCTCACATTTATGGTGACTGCCAACACATCTTGTGACGCCCCTGGACTGTCAGGTCGTCACAGGGTATTGCACAATCTGCCCTCCCATGCAATATCCACATCCTTCTTGGTTATGGGTCCCCAACTACATGTTGTTGCCTACATCAGCTAATCAAAATCCTAGGTACACTCTGCATCACACCCACCAAACACACTAGTGGACGGCCTGAATGGAATAGGATCGCCCACTTGGAGGGTTGGTTAGGGGAGGTCAGGAGTGTCAGGAGTCGAGAGTTGAGTGTTGGAAGTGAAGGACAGAGGAGGTCAGGAGCTGGGCTCCTAGAAAGTTATCTAGGTGGCAGACGGTGGTCTGGGCCTAGAGGAGGTGGACCTCCGGTCACAGGGGATCGTGGCAAGGGGCACAGGTCTGTTGAGGAGGACAGCCGGCGGCCTTGCACCATCACCGGGCTGGGACCAGGGCACGACGGGGTACGTGGACCCTAGGTGAGGGAGTAGCTTCAGGCAACCTGACAACTTACCTGACGAGAACGGAGCCTTCAAAATCCGCTCTCCACCCGCTCCAAAATCGGGGTACTAGCACAACGAGGGGGATAGGACTTTCCACTCAAACGGTCCAGAAAATCCCAAGCGTGAACCCTCAGAGCAAGCTCCCACACTTAGCCATAGTGGGGAGCGGGACCCAGCAAGTTCCATACTACCGGGACCAACAGAGAAGTAAACTTAGTGCCAGGAGGCAGGTCACGGATCACCAGGCAGCACCATTGGGCACGGGACCTGAACTAGCTCCCCTCAGCGGCAGCAGTATCCAGAACTTTGGTTTATCCAGTTGTCAGATACAGCTTAATGGACTGAGTGAGTACGCAAGTGACCACTCTGCACCCAACGGCACTCTCCCACACCATCACCGAGCCCTGGGTTATCCCCCTACCTGTGGAGGGTCATAACACCTGGCTGCCCCGTTCCATCATCCCCGGGTACTCTCAACTGCAGCCGGGGTACCAATTACCCCATACCACAGGTGGCGTCACAAACTCTAATACAATTCCTGGTAAATATCCCCTTCATTTGAATGGCCGCATGACCCCCGGGTCCGGAGACCCCTCGAGCCACCGTGGATCTGCATCCGAGCAGCTTGGCTGCTGGCACGGGGGCGGCACAATCTCATATAAGCATTTTGCAAACATTATCTGTCTTATATAAATTTCATGGCTACCATTAGGTGTATTCATGTATCTGAATTTGCACTAAAGACACCCCCTGAGAGCTAAGTGAAGGGGTATGTAACTTTGGAAGGGGTGGAACTATAACTCCTGTAACTTTGTTGTATAGCCATGTAGTCTTTAAGCAAGTGGAAGGAGCACAGTGTATCCTTGACTGGTGTCTTACCGGAAGGGCGAGGCTATAAAGAAGATGTAACTCTGTCTTATCTCTCTCTTTCTCTGTGTCTCATCAAAAGAACTGGAGGAAACATTACCCGCCCCTCTAACCTGTTATAATCACTATTCTACAACTCTTTATTTAACCATTTCTTATATAGTGATGAATGCCTTATTTTATGTGTTAGATTGTGGTAATTGGACAAAAGGCGCAGATAGGATCTTACCTGGGTGGGAGTAAAATGAAGTTAGAGCGAGTGTTACTCACCTTAGGTAATTGTGAGAGTAAGAACTACTATATCCGCATGGATGGAAAGATTTCGGCTGCAGCAGTTGCTATAGCAGTTGAACAGGATGGCTTAGGGAAATTAAAGGGTTAACACCATGCTGCCATCCAGGCACAAAAGTTCAAAGGTTCATTGAAGATCAGAAGTGATTTTAATTCTTCACGTCTCGGAGCAAGAAAGCTTGTTCTTCAGGAATAAATCACAAATGTATGTAAAGAATTAAAATCACTATTGATGTCCAATGAACCTTTGAAAATTTTCTCCTAGATGGCAGCGCGATGTTAATACTTTCATTTCCATAAGTGATCCATATTTCATTTGTTGAATTAGCTTTTGAATATCTTGCACCATGTCCAATTCTATCATGGCTATATAGCGTTATTGTTAGCATTAACCTTCTAAAGCCTGCTTTACATGCTTCAATTTCTCGTGCAATTGCATTTGCGATCGCACCCGCCCCCATCGTTTGTGCGATGTGGCAATTTGTTGCCCGTGTCGCACAAAGTCGTAAACCCCCGTCACACGTACTTACCTTCCTAACAACCTCGCTGTGGGTGGCGAACATCCTTTTCCTGAAGGGGGAGGGACGTTCGGCGTCGCCGCGACGTCACACAGCGGCCGGCCAATAGTAGAGGAGGGGCGGAGATGAGAGGGATGTAAACATCCTGCCCACCTCCTTCCTTCCGCATTGCCAGCGGGAGGCAGGTAAGCTGTAGTTCAGCATTCCTGGGGTGTTACACGGAGCGATATGTGCTGCCCCGGGAACGATGAACAACCGGCGCAGAGAAGGACGTGTGATTTTTAGAAAATGAGCGACGTGTCAATGAGCAACGATAAGATGACTATTTTTGCTCGTTAACAGACGCTCGTAGCTGTCACATGCTACGATATGTCAAACGGCGACAGATGTGCGTCACTTACGACGTGACCCCGACGACATATCGTTTGATATATCGTAGAGTGTAAAGCCCGCTTTAGTTCAAGGATAGGGCAATCCTTTAGCCATGGTTCCATAATGATTCCCTCCACAGGGTTTTTCCTCTCCTCAGTGCTGTAGGATGACTTGTGAGTCGGAGGTTTGTTAAGTTTAGTTCTCTTTTTAATGCTTTTGAAGGGCCATCTACTTATAAGTTTATCTAATGGAAATAAATGTTTGAATTATAAATAATTAAAAAAAAATGGCTAAAAACTATCATATGTGACTTGCAATTTATAACCTGACATGGCTTTGTGGTGTCGGAGTCAGGTGGAAGTTGCAGACAAGTTAAGGTGGACTAATTTTAACTAATAGAGGATGGGATGTAAAACCTCATAGTGGTTTGGTGGCCAACCTGAAGGATGTCATCATGGTAATGTCAATCAGGGGCAGGCAGTACAATTAAGTACAGGAGTGAGGATAATAGGGTCATTGGTGCCCTGAAAGTTTAGTGGCTCTTCTCCAATGGCTGCCAATGCGTGCCGTCCCCTGTATAGGTGTCTGGCCCGGTGCTGTATCTCAAACAGCTGAGGATATCACAGGACTGGGGAATCCTAATGTACGAGCACTGACTCCTGCTGTGATTGTTTTAATCCTGTGATTTAAATAAAGCTGTAGACATTTGACATCCAAAATATGTATTTTGTGTATGTATTTCAGTGTCCAGGTTTACTGTAGATATGGTTGTTTTTGGGCGCAGTGGGAGTCCATCTCATATCCAAAAGTCTTGTAATGTTAAGTGTTAAAATTGAATAGACATGTTTTGGGAGTGGCTCCATTTCCACATTTATAAGTAAACACTTATAATGTGGCTCACTATAGACATTGTATATAACAGTTCCTGTTTTGCTCTGGCACGTTAACATTTCAGCGTCTTTCATCATTTGCATCGTCTCCATACGGATGTGCCTTCATGTCACAAACTCTTCCTGCTTGACTTCTGTTTACAGGGTCTCTAAGGTAAATGCAGGATATTTCCAATGTATTTCTCTCACATTCACCCATTACCCAACTGCAACTTCATCCAGGATTCTGTCTAAATCTCTGAAAAATGAGATTTAGACAGGACTCTGACAAGTCATAAAGTTTAATCATGCAAGTGGAGTTCAAGGTATGAAACCAGGAAAACCGTTTGAGCTTCTTCCCATCAGTGTTTTTCTTTTCAAACAAGTACAATAATTTTGTAGAATACATAGAAGGGTTAATGCTAGAAAACGGGTGTAAAATACTATGAACAGTTGGAAACTTTTTACACAAGTCAGTTATGGAAATATATTGCAAGTTCTGGCATTTTTGGAGGAATTGGAAGGAGCCGGGATGGGATGAGGCATCCCCCCGATCAGTTCATCATTGGGATGTAATTTCTTATGTCAGAAATGTTACTTCAGTCCCTGATTGGAGTAACATTTTTGGCAAGACACACAGAGGCACATGACACTGATAAGATAATGAATACCGCGCATCTTATTCCTACACACCTCATATTAAGACTGGCCAGTGTAGCGCCCCTGAGGCTTCAGTCTCACCTCAGCCAGAGATGTGGCATCCCGTCCTGGTATGAAGGAGGTCATCCACAGGTTCACACAAAACACAACATTCTCACTCAGTAACACCTCATCAGATATGGCAAGGGCGTGTTATACCCAAAGCCAGGCCGTGGGGGTGGAGTCTTAAGAGTGGGGACAAACACAGTAGTGGAGTGTGGAGAAAGTAGAAGATTGGAAGGAGCAGTGGAAGAGCAAAGACCTGTGGCCTGGAGCTGGTACCGCTCGGCCCGGGCACAAGACAGAAGGGGTCCTAGAGACCATGGGAAGTGCGACAAACTCCCGTGGCCTTGTTCTACATACAACTTTTGAGTGGAAGGACTTGGCCACAACTCGGGGACTGATCCCTAGGCTAGAGGAGAAGAACCTACGTACTCCGCTAGTAAAGCCAGAGGCTAAGGTGACTGCAAGCACTGCGGCCACATCCGCACACACATTCGCTGGAAGGTAACCCCAAAGGGACAAGGAATAGACACCCAAAAGGATCCGCGGGAAGCACAGGGTTCAGTGTGAGAGGGTGTCGCAGGTGGGGAGGACGCCGCCGCTGCTGCGCTCTCTCTAACGCTCGGGTCCGGTGCTGCTGCGATGGCTGCTCGGTGGCTCGAGCGGTGGGCCGGATCCGGGGACTCGAGAGGCGCTCCTCGCCCGTGAGTGAAAGGGGTGGTTGGTTTGGGGGATTTAGTCCGGGACGCCACCCACGGGTCGTGGTGAAGATAGGCACCACTGCTGCTGATGACGGAGATCCCGGGAGCGATGGTAAGGAGCAGCTGGGATGTTGTTTTTCCCCTCCATGGGTAGGGGTCGGTGGTCCCGGGGCCCGGTGATGTTGTGACGAGGAGGCAGGGCTGGCGAGGTGCAGGGTTGCAGGGACAGTGCGGCATGGTGCCGGATGGCACAGGTGTACTCACTCAGCAAGAAAGGTACAAAGTCCTCGGTAAACCAAACGGCTTGGATGGACGGGTCCCGCAGCTGGCTGCAGTGTTTCTCCCCGGACAGGTGATGGTGGCTGTCTTTCCCTGCACCTTGATGTTCTCCTTCTGACTACTATGGATTCCCAATGGTAGTCCGCTCCCCGGTGTATGGGTACCGGAGGAGCCCGTTTGCCCGCAGGCGCTGGCCCTTGGGTCTCTAGCCTTAGGCGGTAGCTGTATACCCTCACGGTGTGGGCGGTTGCCTCAATCGGGACTTTTGCTGTTATGAAACCCCTGGGGTTCCAGTCACAATCGGATCTGACTATTGACGGCGGCTCCAAGCCTGGTCAGGGTCCGATGGCCCTGCCTGTGTGTGCTGGCTTCACTTCGCTCCCTGGTCGGTACCGGCGGGCCGTCGCCCGACCCCGGTCCTACGGTTCCGCGTTGATTCACCACTCCTGCAGACGGCCACCACCGTCTGCCAACCTTGCTGTCAGTGCCTGGGCCACAAACCCAGACACCCAAGTGCTTGCTCCTCTCCCTTCAAACTCCTACTTCTAACTGTCACTTTTCCCGCCTCCAGGCCTGTGAACTCCTCGGTGGGTGGGGCCAACCGCTTGGCTCCTCCCCACCTGGTGTGGACATCAGACACTGTAGGGAGGCAACAAGGATTTTTGTTTGGCTGGTGTCCCTGTCTAATGGGGGTGGGGGTGTTTGTATGTTATCTGTGACGACCTGGCTAGGCCAGGGTGCCACAAGGGCGCAAAGCAGGAGGGAGAAGCAAGCGCAGGAAGATGACCAGGGAAGGGACACATAAGAAAGGTGCACCGGACTCGACCTCCGAAATACCTGGGATCGGCTGGAGCCCATCACAGTGAAACCCAGCACTCCAAAGGCGGTCACTAACATGTCTTGTTACCTTGGAACCTGCTACAGTGAGTAAAAACCTTGAGACTGCATTCCTGTGTCGCTCCATTATTCGCCTGCGCCTCCAGCCCAGCAACATCCGCCATCGCCTACTATGACTCCCATCCGCCCTGGGGCCTAGCTCTGCCTGTGGAAAGCTGTACCATCTAAGCTGCATCTCCATCTGCCCCAGAGGTCCCCATCCCGCAGCAACGACACCTAACTTGCCGCATACCACAGGTGGCGTCACGAATAAACTGTCAGCATCCCCTTCCTATTTCCTAAATGACACCGCCGGGGTCACTGAATCGGGCCTTGCCACCGCGGCATCCCAGGAGCAGAACTGCGGCCCGGTAACGAGTCACCCCAGGCCCCGGTGCAGGTATGTCACCAGTCTTAATGATCAGAGTCTTTGTATGTACAATTGGTAGATCTGCTGCCAGACACTTTCGGTATTGGCTTGTTCTCCTTGAGAACACAGCTATGGAATATTGGAATTCAACATGCCAAACCTTTATTCCTTATATAATGTCAGTGTAAGGACTGTACACCATCATACTTACACATTAAATTGTCAGTCAATCCCACCATAATTGGTGTCTTTGACTGACATTTATCCAATTTGCATGATAATATTCAAATGTGTTTTTTTAATTAAATTAATTACCATAATTTTTCAGATTGTAAGACACACTTTTCCTCCCAAAAATTTTTTGAGGAAAATGAGAGGTGCCTCCTATAATGCAAATGTAGCTTACCGGGAGCCGGAGAATAGGCGCTGTGCTGGATGCGGTGTGGGCTCTGATGGCTGCGGTGGGGGCTGTGTGGAGAGGTGTGTGATGCCCTGGCAAAACCAGGTAGTCACAAAAGTATACATCCTCCTTGTTACCACCAGAAACCCACACTCAGGTATAACACACAGCCATTAAACCCTAGCCACCCCCTCATTATAATAGGGACACACCAGTGGGCGGGATCAGGCGGATGAGAACGCCCACCTAGGGGTCCTGAGGTGTCAGGGGCGGGAAGACAATAGTCAAGTTCGGACAGTTGAAGTGAGAGGAGCGAAGGGTGCAGTGTAGTCAGTGGTAGTAGCCCTTGGGCTACCCAGCTAGGTGGCAGACAGTGAACAGGGCCACAGGCGACGGAGATCCAGTCACGGGAAACCTTAAGTGGACCAGGGCAAGGTTGTAGCCCGCCGGTGCCGACAGTGGGAATCCGGTCCGGAGACCGTGCACAGTCGGGGTGCCTGCTCCCTAGAGCGAGGAAGGTTGCAAGCCCCTCTCCAATTTACCAGCCGAGGACAAGGTTCCAGACTTTGTCCCGTTAAAAGCCCAGATACAGCGAAATGGAAGCTCAATGCGGGGGATAGGGTGTCCATCAGAACCCACTGAGATCCCAAGGGTAGCTTTCGCGGGCAACAGCTCCCAAAACTCACACAAAACCGGGAGAGGACTTCTCCGTTCCATGCGAAGTCGTCCGATAGAAGAGACAAACACAGAGTGCAGGAGGAAGGGACACCTGTTTACTAAACCCAGGTGTGGGACCCGAATACACCCTTCAACGGCAGCCGGTCACTGGCAACTTGGTTTACCACTGGACTTGTGTGAAATTATTGAACTGTGAGTACTCCATTGACCTCTGGTCCAACCTGGCACACCACCTCCAGCAGCCGGTGACAACTCGAGCCGCAGCAGCGAACCCGGATCCGAGCAGGCCCCCGAGAGAAGCGGCAGCGGCCCCCGCCCGCAACAGGTGCAGCGGGTGAGATGCTTCAAATAACGGCGCCTGGAGTCGGCACATGTGCAGGTGAAGCTCTCAGCTCAAGATCTCATCTGCACACGCGCCACCTCAGGCACATTGATCTCCCAGCAGCAGACTTAAAGAAAATGGTGTCCGGAGGTTGCGCGTGCGCAAATGAGATCTCAGCTTGTCATTGAGCCGAGAGCTCAATCTGCACACTGTCGGGGGCGGAGGGGACATGCTTGCCACGCTCGGGTCCGAGGCTTCTGCTGCTGCTGCTCGGTGGCTTGAGTGGTGGACCGGACCCGGGGACTCGAGCAGCGCTCCTCACTTGTGAGTGAGAAGGGATGGTTTGGTTAGGGAGAGTGTTCGTGACGCCACCCACGGGACATGGTGATGATGGCACCACCGCTGCTGGTGACGGGGATCCCGGGAGAGATGGTAGGGAGCAGCGAGGATGTTGTCCCCTCTGTGGGTAGGGGGTTGGTGATCCCGGGGCTCGGTGGTGTAACGGGGAGGCTGGACGGCTGGGGTGCAGTTTTGCAGGGACAGCGCAGCGCGGTGGCGGACGTCACTGGTGTACTCACTCAGACAATCAATGACAGAGTCTCTGGTAAACCAAACGGCCGGATGGACGGGTCCCGCAGCCGGCTGCAGTGTTGTTGTTGTGCTCTCCCCGGACGGCTGATGGTGGCTGTCTTTCCCTGCACCTGTGAAGATGTGCTTGACTCCTGTGGTTGCCCACCGGTAGTCCGCTCCCCAGCGTATAGGTGCCGTAGGAGCCCGTTTTGCCCACGGGCGCTGGCCCTTGGATCTCTAGCCTGTGGTGGTCGCTGTATATCCTCTCTGGGTGGACGGTTGCCTTCAATCGGGACTTGATTGTTAGGACACCCCTGGGGTTCCTGTCACATTCAGATTTGACTATTGATGGCGGCTCCAAGCCTGGTCGGGGTCCGATGGCCCTGCCTGTGTGCTTAGCTTCACTCCATTCCCCGGTCCGGTATCGGCAGGCCGACGCCCGACCCCGGTCCTTACAGCTCTGTGGAGTTCCACCAACTCCTGCAGACAGCCACCACCATCTGCCAACCTTGCTGTCAGTGCCTAGGCTCCTACCCAGGCACATGCAGTTTCTCTGACCTCCTACTTTCACCTCCAAGACTAAACTGTCACTTTTGCCGCCTCCAGGCCTGTGAACTCCTCGGTGGGTGGGGCCAACCGCCTGGCTCCACCCTACCTGGTGTGGACATCAGACCCTGGATGGAGGCAACAAGGGTTTTTGATTGACTGTTGTTGCTGCCTAGGGTGGGGGGGTTTGCTGGTATGCATGTGACTACCTGGCTAGTCCAGGGCGTCACAACACGCGCTCACTCTGGGCGCCATTTCTTTGAGCATGTGACACCCGCCACACCGGCCTGCTCTACACAGCCACCACGGCTCACGCAACCAGCACAGCCCCCACTTCAGCCAGCACAGCCCCCTCCGCAACCAGCACAGCCCCCACTGCAGCCAGCACAGCCCCACCGCACCCAACACAGCCCCCTCCGAAGCCAGCACAGCCCCCACTGCTGCCAGCACAGCCCCCACTGTAGCACCTGCACCATCGCCCTACTCCAGCACTACCCCTGCCTGTGGTGACCCTGCTCCACCATCGCTGTCGCCCCTCCTCTCCGGTAAGACACCACCAGAGTATAAGACAGACCCCATTTTTTTTTTTACTTTTTTAGCTCTAAATTTGGGGTGCGTCTTATAATTCGCTGTGTCTTATAAAACTAAAAATATGGTACCTATTCTTAAATTAGGTGCCCAATAACACATCCAAATTATTTTATTTACTATTTACAGCCTCTATACAATATATGCCGCAATACTGGAAAAGTATGCAAAATCAGCTTTTCTGTAACCCCTTTGACCAAATGATCAGTGGTGGTCCTAGGAGTTGGATCTGATCTGATATTAATGACAATTTGCAGGACTCTATGATAAAGTTTACACAATTAATTTAGATCATGATGCAATTTTGTTGACTTAATATCAGAATTGGATCCTAAAAATCATGAATAAAGGAAAGCTTAATACTTCTCTTTTGTTTAATCTATTTCTGGTTTGGCTATAAAAGAAAGAACTTAAAAATTCCCTTAGCTAGGGGTAAAGTCAACTCTACTATTTTATAAACAGCAAAACTGATGTGGAATATTGAAAAACAGGAATCTGGAGAGGAAGTGGCCAAGTTTACCAGGTCTTTATTTAGCACAGAGTATGTTGTCTTCCTATCAGGAAACTTACATCAGACATACGTTATCTGGACAGATCTTGAAAATAATAATAAGGATCCAGAGAATAAGTTGAGCAGCTGCAAGTTTGTCGTACTCAATCACTCCACTCCTACTAAATGTGTTGACCCCTTTCACCTACTGAAAACATGACAACTGTCCATTCCTGACAAGCACCAAAAGTCCAAAGCTATTATTCTGTATTATACATAGTGAGGTCTCCCAGATGCGTATTTTTCTCAGGAAAATCAGAAAGTGATGACCAAATTTCTGTTATAGCAGCCATAGCATCCGTGTTATACGGAACCTGTCACCAGATTTCTGGCCTATAAGTTGCGGCCACCCCCAGTGGGCTCTTATATACAGCATTCTAACATGCTGTATATAAGAGCCCAGGCCGCTGTGTAACCATAAAAAACACTTTATAATACTTACCTAAATGGTGGCAGCAGTGGAGTTGGGTCATATGGGTGTCTCAGTTCTCCAGTGCCAGCGCCTCCTGTTTCATCCATCTTTGCCCTCCTTCTGAAGCCAGTATGCATGACGCATCCTACGTCATACACACACGCCGGTCCCGCGCAAGCGCACTACAATACTTTGATCTGCCCTGCTCAGGGCAGATCAAAGTGCGCCTGTGCAAGCCCTCAATGCCGGCGAGTGTGTATGACGTCGGACGTGTCATGCACCTCGGCTTCAGAAGATAGCCAAAAGAGGATGTGCCGCACCAGAGAACGGAGACACCCATATGACCCATATGATCCAACTCCACCGCAGCGACCATTTAGGTAAGTCTTATAAAGTGACTTTTATGTTCTACACAGCGGCCTGGGCTTTTATATACAGCATGTTAGAATGGTGTATATAAGAGCCCGGTGGTGGTGGCCGCAGCTTATAGGCCCTAAATCTGGTGACAGGTTCCCTTTACCCTACACCTAGGGGGGGCACTGAAATGTTTATTCTTATAACTTCCTGCATGATTATCAATCAGGAAAAACGGGAGAACAAAGGTGGATTTGATGCAAAAAATATTAAAGGGTTTATTACATCATATAGATATAAGGTAGATAATTAACATGTAAGTGCAAACACAAAAGGGACATTGGCACAAATAGATGCCATATGACAGCAATGAAAATTCACAAATTGTAAGGTGGAAATCATTGGTACATGTAAATAGAAATATAAGCCATATGACAACAATAGGAATTCATTAGTTATATGCAAATCTACCTTTGTTCTCCCGTTTTTCTTATATATCTTAGTGGATTGCAAAACTTTCATGGATTTCCACACAGGATTCCCCATGTTTATTATTAGTGCCTTTTACATTATTTATGTACGGTGAATTGATCACTTACTAGCTTTTATGGATATTTTTGCTTATTTATGATTATCAATCAGCAGCAATACAATAATAGTGGCCAATCACCAAAAATGTCTACTTTGGTGGCACTAGAGTTCACATCCTCTTTTGATCTGAAGTGGCAATTTGTATATCTACTTTGCCAGAGGAACATTGGATGGTTTATAAGCCTCCTTACACTGACATGTCAGGCAGATACATATCTGCAAGGCGAAATGTTACCCACTAGACCCAAGTCAGAAGCCTCCCATACAGCCAAATCAAATATCATGCTCTCCACTGATGAGGGGCAACACCCAGAAACACCGTGTCTGTAAAGTGAGATTCTGATTTGGCTTTTATTCTAAAGCGGGCTTTACACGCTACGATATATCTAACGAGATGTCGGCGGGGTCACGTTGTAAGTGATGCACATCCGGCATCGTTAGTGATATCGTAGCGTGTGACAGCTATGAACGAGCAGAAATACTCACCTTTTTGTTCATCTCTGATACGTCGCTCATTTTCTAAAAATCGCATGTCCTGTAGTTTATCGTACCCGGGGCAGCACACATCGCTCCGTGTGACACCCCGGGAACGATGAACACAGCTTACCTGCGGCCGCCGGCAATGCTGAAGGAAGGAGGTGGGCGGGATGTTTACGTCCCACTCATCTCCGCCCCTCTGCTTCTATTGGCCGGCCGCTTTATGACGTCGCTGTGACGCCGAACATCCCTCCCCCTTCAGAAAGTGGATGTTCGCCGCCCACAGCGAGGTCGTTTGGAATGTAAGTGCGTGTGATGGGGGTTACAGCATTGTGCGACACGGGCAAGAAATTGCCCGTGCCGCACAAATGATGGGGGTGGGTGCGATTGCACGATAAATTGTAAGGTGTAAAGCAGCCTTAAGTCATGTGGCAAGGCTCATTAACACCTTCGCCCCCAGCCAGTTTTCACCTTCCTGACCTGGCTGATTATTTTAATTCTGATCAGTGCCACTTTATGAGATAATAATTCTGGAACACTTCAATAGATCCCTGTGATTCTGAGAGTTTTTTTGTGACATATTGTACTTTATGTTAGTACGATATTTAGTGAAAATGTCAGAAATTTCGTGAAGATTTAGAAAATTTCTAAATTTTCAAACTTTAATTTGTATAACTTAAATCAGAGAGTTATTTGACACAAAATGGTTGATAAATAATGTTTAACATGTCTACTTTACATTACCATCATTTTTGTAACATCATATTTTGTTGTTATGAAGTTAAAAGGGTTAAAAGATTTATCAGCAATTTCTCATTTTCCCACAAAATTTACCAAACCAATTTTTATAGGGACCATATCATATTTGAAGTGTCCATGAGGGTGAGGGGCCTATGTGACAGAAAATACCAAAAAGTAACACCATTTTAAAAACTGAATCCCTTTAAGCGCTAAAAACAACATTCAAAAAGTTTATTAACCCTTTAGGTGCTTCACAGAATTAAAACAACGTGGAAAAAAAATGAGAATTTAACTTTTCCCCGCAAAAATGTTACTTTATCCCCAATTTTTTTTCTGTTCATAAGGCTGGAGTCACACTTGCGAGAGACTCGCGCGAGTCTCACGTTGCATTACCCTGCATGGCCACACACTCTCCTGACAGGAGCGGGTCAGCTGCATGTATTTCTATGCAGCTGAGATGCTCCTGTCCGGTGAGCTGCAGGCCATGTCGGGTGATGTGATGCAAGACTTGCAAGAGTCTCTCACAAGTGTGACTCCGGCCTAAGGGTAACAGGAAAAACTGCACTTTACAATTTGTTGTTCAATTTCTTCTGAGTATGCTGATACCCCATATGTTCTCTAAAAGTACTATTTGGGTGTATGGCAGGGCTCAGAAGGGAAGGAGCATCATGTGACTTTTGGAATGCAAAATCAGCTGGAAATGATAGCGGACGTCATGTCATTTTGCAGAGACCCCGATGTACCTAAACAGAGGAAATCCCCCCCAAGTAACCCCATTTTAGAAACTAGGACCCTCAAGGAATGTGTCTATATGCGTACATAGGATTTTATAATGTTCAGACATGAAATAAAAAAAAAATCTAAATTTTCCCACAAAAATGTTGCATTGGCCCCAATTGTTTTTATTTTCACAAGAGTAACAGGAAAAAAATGCACCATACAGTTTGTTGTGCAACTTCTCCTGAGTATTCTGATACCCCATATGTAGAGAAAAGCAACTTCCCCTCTGGTTCCTTAGAAGGCACGACAAACAACTCAATGGAGTTAGGCAGTAAGGTCCTGGTTGTGGTTTCTGGTGTTGCCACTAGGGTTATTCAAGACTGTGCTGGAGCCGGTAGGGGCTGAGAAGCTGGGGATACTAGTCTGCACAGGAACCAGTAGAATCCAGCTGCATTGAGATAAGCTTTTACCCATGTTGGAATACTTATGTGCATAACAGATTGAATGCCATGTCACATTTGAAGAACCCCTGATAAGCCAAAACAGCAACAAAAAAGAACCAGACGTTATCTGATTTTAGACCAAACCTCTAGAAGAATTCATCTAGGTTTCTAGTGTCTATGACCCTCAAGTGATTCACAGAGTTATATTACAGTGGGCTGAGTAAATGAAAATTACATTTTTTAAAACTAAAATGTTTCTTTGGCCCCATGTTTTTCATTTTCAAAAGGGATAATGGGAGAAAACGAACAATGGTATGTTGTGCAATTTCTCCTGAGTACGTTAATACCCCATATGTGGTCGAAAACTACTTATGAGGCACAGTACAAAGCTCAGGAATGAAGGAGCTCCATATTGGACTTCAAATTTTGCTGAAATGGTTTGAGGGTGTCATGTCACACTGGCAGAGCCCTTGAGGTGCCAGAACAGCAGAATCGCCTCTCAAGTAACCTCATTTTGGAAATTACACCCCTCTAGGAATTTATCTACAGCTGTATTGATGATTTTGACTCCATGTGTGTTTTCCAGAAACAAAAAGCAATGGATGTTGTTCCAATACAAACAAAGGAAATAAACGTGTATAACAAAATATGTGTAATTGCAGTAATTTTCTTGGATAAATACTTCATTTTTTTGGACAATTTTCCAGGTTGACAACAGTTGAAACCAGAAGTTTACATATAGTATCTAAAAAGACACATCTGCATGTATTTCTCACTATCCGACATGAAATCAGAATAAACTTTTCCTGTTTTAGGGCAATTAGGAACCAAAATTATTTAGATTTGCCAAAAACCAGAATACTGAAAAAGAGAGAATATTTTAAGGCAATTTAATTACTTTCTGCAAAGTCAAAAGTTTACATTCATTTCATTGGTATTTGGTACCATTGCCCTTAAACTGTATGACTTGGGTCAAACATTTTGGATAGCCTTCACAAGCGTCTCACAATAGTTGGTAGGAATTCGGGCCAATTCCTCCTGACAGAACTGGTGTAACTGAGTCATGTTTGTAGGTCGTCTTGCTCGCACCTGCCTTTTCAGCTTTGCCCATAAATTTTCAATACGATTGAGATCAGGGCTTTATGATGGCCACTCCAAAACATTGACTTTGTTATCCTTAAGCCACTTTGTAACCAGTTTGGCAGTGTGCTTCGGGTCATTGTCCATTTGGAAGGCCCCTTTCCGCCCAAGCTTTAAGTTCCTGGCTGATGTCTTTAGATGTTGCTTCAGTATTACCACATAATCTTCTATTGTCATGAAGCCATCTATTTTGTGAAGTGCACCAATCACTCCTGCAGCAAAACCACCCCACAATATGATGTTACCACCCTCATGTTTCATATTTAAGATGGTGTTCTTAGGCTTCAAAGCTTTTTCTTTTTTCCTTCCATATCTACTGATGATCATTATGGCCAAACAGTTCAATTTTACTTTTGTCAGACCACAGGACATGTCTGCAAAAATTAAGGTCTTTGTTTCTGTGTGCATTTGCAAACATTAATCTGGCTTTTTTTATGTTTCTATTTGAGTAATGACTTCTTCCTGGCAGAGTGTCCTTTCAGCCCATGTTGACATAGTATTCATTTCACTGTGGATAATGACACAATCTTACCAGCTTCCGCCAGCATCTTCACAAGGTCTTTTACCTTTGTTCTTGGGTTGATATGCACATGTCTGACCAAAGCATGTTCATCTGTGGTACACAGAACCCAACTCATTACTGAGCGGTATGATGGCTGGACATTCCCTTCTTGTTCAGAAGCTTCCAAAGACATGACATCATCATATGGGCTGTCCCATATTGTTTAAAGGCATGGTACTCATAGTGTATGTAAACGTTTGACTTTGCAGAAAGTAATAAAAATACCTTAAACATTCTGTCTCATTATTCTGGCATTTGTCAAATATAAATAATTTTGGTTCCTAATTGACCTGAAACGGGAAAGGTTTATTCTGATTTCATGTCAGATAGTGAGAAAAACATGAATATGTGTCTTTTTAGATAGTGTCATAAATTTCTGGTTTTAAGTGTGCGTATCTTCTAAGTGTAGCGCCCCTGAACCCATCAGGGCACTACAAGGTACTGCATTCCGCCAAAGATGCAGGACCTACCCTCAGGGACCTGGAAGACCAGTGCTGGTAACAGTAAACCACATTATAATCCCAGTTTTCCCCCATCCCCACAGACTGGTGACAGACTACAAATGGACCCAATGGATAGCCACCCAGGGGTGGAGCTGATACAGTCCACTAGACAACGACCAGGTGGGAGGGGGCAACAGTTAGTTAGACAGTTAGAGTTAGTAAGTGGAAGTGAGAGGAGATGGACGTAACTGCTCTGACACGGGAGTGTAATGGAGACCTGAGGGCCCAGGCGTGTGGTTGCCGGAGGAGTATGGTGAAGTACTCCCGGAACCATAGCACCGATGGGGCACAGAGCCCTAGGTCAGGCAAATGCTTCAGGCAGACCTGATAAAATCTGCACAGTGAGGGGACCATCCAGAACGTCACTGACCTTATAAGTCCGGGGGCACCAGCAGTAATGGGAGAACCAGGGACTGGAATGGAAAAACGATTCTACAGGGTTCACACTGCCCGCCGTACGGACCAGAGACGTAGAGACAAACAGGAGGGGACCCCAAGATGCTCCCAGCCATGGGGACACACCAACTCAAGAAAGGTGCAGGGAAAAGAAGCCACCAGGTCACCAACCGGCACTGGGACTAAGGGAACCAGAGGTGAACATCAGCCTTCCTCTGGTACCAGTTACCATCTACTGTGAGTAAACAGAACCAGTTACACAGCAACCCCTTGTGTGGCCTACCTTTATTTCCGCGCTAACTCCATCACCTAACCCCCTGGGGTCCCTGCCCTACTTGCAGAGGGCCCAACATCCGTGCTGTCATCACATCAGCCCCAGCAGAAAGACTGTGCAGCGGAAGCTCCATCACTATAACCGCAACCCGCAAGTGGCGTCACAACCTAAACTTTATTAACACTCCTCGGTAAATAATACTCGTTTTAAAGTGACCCCCAGGGTCACGGAACCAGGCAACGGCCACCCAGTGACACATCCCAGTAGTACACTGCCCGGGACCCCATAGCCCTGGGCGGCACATAAGCAAGGGATAATCAAGTAATGATGGACACTGGTGGCAAAATATGTAATGGGTCCAATACAACACTATCACATTTAGCAGTGCATTCAGAACATAAGTACATGATATAGTCAGGGGTAGACATAATATCAGTGCATCTTGCACAGTCGCTAATAGGCCTACAAGGTGAGAGGTCTACTATAAGCTTCAAAGTAGGCAAAGTAAATGAAATTCTGCATTATGAGGCGCTATTGGACTGCAAAGGGCCCATATTTTTTCTTGCATTGGGCCCTTTTCTCTCTGTGTCAGGTTCTTAGTACAGCAATGTGCATGCGCCTTTATCATGGGGCACGCAGCTGACATTAATTCTGCATAGATCTCATATTCAGCTGTGAACAGTGTTATAACCTCAGTCAGTCCTGCTTACATACAAGCAATAAAAAATTGTTTAAAGGAACTGAAGTCCTCAGTGGTTGATTCCTTTTAATGGCTAACTGAAAAGATGGTAATAATAGCATAGGACTTCAGTTCTTTTAAACAATTTTTTATCTCTACTGGCTAACACGGTACAAAGATATATTTTACATACAAGCACACATTTCTGAATATTTCTTACAGATTTGTAGTAGTTTCCATGTTTGTTTGTTCAGCTTTATATAAAAGGTTATTTGGATGGTTAATCAGCTCAATATGCTGGAATGATGAGTTCTACTGAGAGGTTGTTTGGCTCTGTAAGTAAATGGAAAGCACAGATGTTTTCCTGACTTCTCCTGGCAAGTGCTCTGTAAGATGAGGATGGCTCGTTCCTGAGGAGGACTTTAATTTCGGCTTTTGTTGTCTGCTGAGGAAGGTTATGTAAGATGGAAAGAAATACCTAATTGCTGGCCTGTACCACGTAACCTGATGTTGGAAATGTACAGCAATATCTTCAATTTGAAAAGATATATTATGGTCATAGGAAAGGTAACTTGAATCTTACTGACGTGTTGAAGTCTGTAATATTAAAGAGTTTGTCCGCTGCTTTAAAACTGATGGCCTATCCTTAGAATAGGTCAGCAATGTCTGATCAGCCGGGGGGTCAGCACCCCTGCCAAACAGTTGTTCTTGATGTCGATGGCAGCAGCAGGTGGCCAGAAATGGTCAGTTCTGGAGCTGCCCCATGTTCTGATAGTGGCCACTACACATCTGCATTTTATTGATTTGAATAGGAGACGGATGTGTAGTATCCGGCCGCAGCCACTATTAGAAGACGGAACAGCTCTGGAACTGAGCATTTCCATCCATGTGCTGCCTCAGTCGAAATCGGTAGCAGCTGATCGGCGGAGTGCTGGGTGTCAGACCCTGTGGCCTGTCAGACAGTGTTTAAGTAGTGGACAATCTCTTTAATTCTGTTTAACCTCTTAACGACCATCAATATGCCTTTTAATGACAGTCATTCAGGGGTCTTATTCTTCAACACTGCTTTTTAACGGGAGTGAGGAATAAGTGTATACCGTGGCCCCGCGTGTGTAAGTCCTGTAGGTGTCAGCTGTACATGACAGGTGACAACCATGGGCATCGGTCCCGACTGGTTTAGGAACCAATTGGGGCTGATTAACCCCTTAAATACAACTGTCAATCATCACAGCGGTATCTAAGTGGTTAAAGGGGATTAAACTCCCCCTAAAGCAGGATGGGGATCCTGCGATGATAATCAATTGCTGCCATGGTATCGTGGGGTCAGCTGAGTGATGACCCAACAGTCCTGACTGTTGTGCACTCATCACCTCTTCCTTCTCATCTTCCTCCATTTGTTTCACGGCTCCTGCACCTTCACTAACAGTTTGTTTGGTACCAGGTGCCCATCTCCATTGCTGTACTCCACCCTCCCATGCCACCCACTTATGTGACGACAGTCTGGACCTTAGAGATATTGGTATCCCTTCCGCATCCTCCTCTGCTTCCTTCTCTTCCTCTGCTCCATTACCTCCTCCCGCAGAGTATTCAAAGTGTGTGACAGCATGTAAATGACCGGAATAGTGATGCTGATGATGGCATCATCAGCGCTAACCATCTTAGTAACCATTTTGAAACTTCTTCATCTGTGCCCACTCTCAGAGCGTGATTTGCCCACCGAGTGGACTGTGTTCGCTCAGGCTATGCATAGTGACATACTGCACCAGAGCTCGTCGCTGCTGTCACAGTCACAGCAATATGTGCAAAGTGGAATTCCACCGTGTTGGCACATCGCATATCAACCAGTTAACCGATAGGCCGAAAGACCTCTGTAGCAATGCAAGTCAATTAGCCGTAGGGTGGAAGCGAGCACATAGTCACCGTTTCTTATGCTGCAGTGCATCCAGGCTGGGATAGTGGCGTAGAATTTGCTGTACAACCAGGTTGAGGATGTGCTCTATGCAAGGCACCAGAGTTATCCAGTGCCCAGTCAGTGAGATGTAACGTCCCTGGCCATGCTTGCTTGTCTAGGTGTCAGTGTTAAAATGCACCGTATCAGACAGAGAGATTTTCAAGGAATGGTGGATGTTGTGTGCAGCATGCTGGTATAGCGCAGGCACAGCTTTATTTGAGAAGTAATGTCGATTGGACAACTGGTACTGGGAGACTGCCATGGCCACCAGCTTTTGGAAACCGTCTGTATCCACCAGGCAGAAAGGCAGCATTTACGTGGCCAACGGTTATATATAGTGAAGTTCAAGTTCCTAGCTTTGGCATGAGTAGGAGGAAATAATCTTTTACATGACTACAACTGCAGGATCGCGGGCTGGCTGCTGTGCTGAGAGAGGAAAAAAATTGTATATACTGTATCAGCTCACCAGTCACTCACTTCAACATGTGGGTTCCATTAATCAGGTGCACGAAAAACTTGTGGCCAGTATCCACATGAAGACAGGAGAAAAAAAGAGGTGGGAATCCAGCACTCCTGCTACTGGAGTCCTGTTTTCTCCTAGGTCTGAACTATCGACATGACCTAGCATACCTTTAGTAGAAAGTTTAAAAAATATGGCAGAGAATAATGTATGCACAGAAAACTGGAACACAGGAGATAAAATAATGAATATCGGATAAAGCAGCAAAAAAATAAATAAAAAAATGGGAAATAACAACCAGCACAAAGTTAAAGAATGACATATAAAGAAAAAACAAATATAAAATAAAAAACAAAAATAAAGTATTTTTCAAAAATTAATACATATAATTTTCATTTACAAACAGATTAAACATTGGGTAGATAATTATTTTTATAATGCTTATATTTTGTCTGTTATTTATTTATTTATTTTTTTTAAATCCTTTTGTATATATTTTTGGATTTTTCATATATACTGTACATCTTGTATGTCTATTCATTGATATACAGTATATGATAATTTAACAACAGACGAAGTGGAGGAAAGCTTGACACGCCCAATGGAATATGTCACCAGACATCCATGGAGTGTGACGATATAAAGTCCGCCAGGTGGACTATAACTTGAATAGAAGGAAAAAATATCGGCACATCCAACGTAAAATAATTTCTTTCTTTATTTTCACATGGTATTAAAAAATTCCATCCATATTTAGAAGACCCTGATGCGTTTCCGACGCAAAAGAGCATCCTTAATCATAGGCTTATATGATAATTTGGTTTTTTTTCTCTGTTTTTCTATAATACAATAACATTATATTCATGTGAATTTTGTATATCTAACTCTTGGCATGTACTGCATATATGCAGATGATTGAATGTAAATGGATTTTTTTATATTCTTTTTGGGATACTTTTTTGATATGTCCGTTCATTGTTTCCATGTGAATTTGGCTTTACTACCATTGAACTCAATTGAACTGCCCCTCCCTACCCCTGCCCCATCCCTCCTTCCAGGAATGTCATATTCGTTAGTCTGTATATATGTCCCTTTCACTTTATTTTTCACCACATGTGATCAAGAAAACTTGTATGTTCGAAATGCGTCTTATGTGTTACGATTTTAGCATGGAGATGGTGTAATTTTTCCTTCCCCCTTTTGGTTTTAACCCCTTCAGCCCCCGGGCACTTTCCGTTTTTGCGTTTTTGTTTTTTGCTCCCCTTCTTCCGAGACCCGTAACTTTTTTATTTTTCCGTCAATCTTGCCATATGAGGGCTTGTTTTTTGCGGGATAAGTTGTAATTTTAAATGAAACCATAAGTTTTACCATATGGTTTAGTGGAAAACAGCAAAAAAATTCCAAGTGTGGAAAAACTGCATAAAAAAGTGTGATGGCACAATAGTTTTTGGGATGTTTTATTCACGGTGTTCACTATATGGTAAAGCTGATGTATGGGTATGGTATGATGCCTGAGGTCGGTGTGAGCTTGTAGACACCAAACATGTATAGGTTTACTTGTATCTAAGGGGTTAAAAAAAATTCACAAGCTTGTTCAATAAAAGTGGCATACGTTTTGCGTCATTTTCCGAAACCCGTAGTGTTTTAATTTTTTTGGATCTATGGCTCTGTGATGGCTTATTTTTTGTGTCTCTGACGTTTCTAATGGTACCAATTTTGCGCAGATGCTACATTTTGATCGCCCGTTATTGCATTTTGTGTAAAACTTGCGGCGACCAAAAAACGTAATTTTGGCATTTGGAATTTTTTTGCCACTACGCCGTTTACTGATCAGGTTAATTGATTTTATATTTTGATAGATCGGGCATTTCTGAATGCGGTGATACCAAATATGTGTATATATATATTTTATTTTTAACCCTTTAATTTTCAATGGGGTGAAATTGGGGTGATTTGAACTTTTAGGTTTGTGGGTTTTTTTAATTTTTTAAAACTTTTTTTTACTTTTTTTTATTTTACTAGTCTCCCTAGGGGGCTATAGCGATCAGCAATCCGATCGCTCTGATCTATCTGCTGATCTCAGCTATACAGCTGTAAACAGCAGATACGGTCACTTCCTGCTTCACTGGCCTCCGGGCCGTGTGAAAACGAAAGTGAAACGTCATAGCTGCAGGTATCATCACATGACCCTGTGCTACCATGGCAACCACCGAAAGTCACGTGATCACTCACGTGACTTCCGGTCGGGGGCAGCGGTAAGTGAAAATCTTCACCGCGCGTATATATATCTCGCTGCCAGACTTTGGCAGCGAGATGTAAGGGGTTAATGTTACGGGTGGAATGCGATTCCACTCGTAACATGCAGGCACACATGTCAGCTGTTGAAAACCCCACAGGGGGCGGGGCTTAACGGCACACGATCCATGACGCATAGATCCATCAAAGGTCATGAAGGGAATAATTATGAAGAAATAAAGAAGAAAATTTGAATTTTACATGGTTCTGGATTCCCACTTTTCTTTTTTTCTCATGTACTGAGAGAGGGTGGAGTAAGGTGTACATGGCAAACTGGTGAACTGTGAGGGAGGTGCAGGTGGAGATGTTATGGTGTGCTTAGAAAGATATAATGTGCTCGGTGTCCGAGATCATTCAAAAACCAGGCAAGTCCACTTCCGTAACAGCTGATAGGCTCTCAATCACCCCAAATGTATTGGAAAACAAGTGGAGGTTCTCTGGCAGGAGAACACTTGCCACGGTGACAGAGGAGGAAGAAGCAGCAGACACGGTTGATGGAGTGGCTGGTAGTTGGTGAGGCTGCATTTTAGCGCATGGTGACGAGGGTCTGGATTTGGCTCTGACCTTACTTCATCAGACTCCAAATCCAGCTGACTAAGATTTTGGACATCGGTGCAGATGCTTTTCTCCACTTGAGTCTGGGAATCTTTGTGCAGACCTCTGATGCCCATGGAATAAGATGTGTGAAATGCTCTGTAGACTCGGCCATCTGTGGTTCCCTCCACTCCGTTGGGTAGGTGGAGAGTTGTGATGCGGGAGGAAACAAGGGTAATTGGGGTGCCAACTGTGATGACTGTACTGTGTGTAATGTTGAGGTAGAGGAAGAGGGGGAGAGGCCACTTGATGCGGCGCTTGCCTTCCACTGTAGCACATGCTCTTTCTGGCCCTAATCTACAAGTCATACAGCTGTGCAGCTGCCAAAGAAAGTCAAGTAGCCCATTCAGTAGCAGAAGTTGTCAGTTGTTTTTGGATAGGACGAGCTGGTGTTTGTTCAGTAGAGCTTTCAGTAAAATTAGCACCTACCTCACATACACTTCAAACACCACACTTATTAACTCTTCCACCATGACCTTGGAATTTCCCACTCATGTTTGATGTACCCTTCCCCTCTTTCAACTAGCTATTTCACAACCCTAGGCCCACACCTGTTAGTCACCTGTCACTAAATTAACAATCAGTATTTATTTGCTGAGATGGCAGTTTGTGGCTGGACCACAGAAGTAGAAATTACTATTTAGATGATGAAATGGCAATTTCTGGCTAGACCACAAAAGTAGAAATCACTATTTAGATGATGAAATGACAATTTTTGGCTGAACCACATAATTAGAAATTACTATTTTGATGATGAAATGGCAATTTGTGGGAAGACCACAGAAATAGAAATAACTATTTAGATGATGAAATGGCAATTTTGGGCTGGACCTCAGAAGTAATAATCACTATTTAGATGATGAAATGGCAATTTTCGACTGGACCATGTAAGTAAAAATCACTATTTAGATGATAAAATGGCAATTTCTGGCTGGACCACAGAAGTACAAATCACTCTTTAGATGATGAAATGGCAATTTCTGGTTGGCCCACAGAAGTAAAAATCGCTATTTAAATGATAAAATGGTAATGTCTGGCTGAACCACAAAAGTAGAAATCATTATTTAGATGATGAAATTACAATTTTTGGCTGGACCACATAATTAGAAATCACTATTTTGATGATGAAGTGGCAATTTTGGGCTGGACCGCAGAAGTAAAAATTACTATTAAGATGATGAAATGACAATTTTGGGCTGAATCACAGAAGTAGAAATCATTATTTAGATAATGAAATGGCAATTTCTGGCTGGCCCACAGAAGTAAAAATCGCTATTTAAATGATGAAATGGCAATTTGTGGCTGGATTACAGAAGTAGAAATCACTATTTAGATGATTAAATGTCAATTTTGGATAGCACCGTATAAGTAAAAATCACTATTTAGATGATGAAATGGCTATTTCTGGCTGGGCCACAGAAATAGAAATCACTATTAAGATGATGAAATGACAATTTTTGGCTGGACCACAGAAGTAGAAATCACTGTTTAGATGATAAAATGCAATTTCTGGCTGGCCACAGAAGTAGAAATCACTATTTAGATGATGAAATGTCAATTTTTGGCTGGACCACAAAAGTCACTAGACATTGAAACATCAATTTGTAATAGGCCACAGGAGTACAGGTTTAGCTATCCGAATTTAGATGCTGAAATGTAACTGGTAGGACCACAGAATTAGCTATCAGGATTTAGACGCTGAAATGTCGATTGGTGTCAGGATCACAGAGTTATTATGAATTTGTATTTATCTGCATTTATATGCAGCAGCACCTTTCCCCAATTTGTAGCAGTCACAAAATGGCGCCAACTCCGCATGTCGGCGTTTTGTATGTAGAAGGACATGTGACTTAGACAGCCAATGACATAAGCCCTTGTGTCTGATCGTTGTGGATGGTATATGCGCCTTGATTGGCTGCCAGAATATCCCCATATTAAGCTAAGAAAAAAACAATCAGTTCCCCCCTCCCCCTCCCCTAATCAATCACCTCCCCCTGCTCATTATAGAGCTTGACTATCCTAGCCAAAGTCATAATAACGTAGAAGAAAAGCATTAGTGCAACCGCGAACAATGCCTAACATTGCCGATTTATAAGAAAAGTTCGCTCATCTCTAATCATAACAAGAAATGTAAGAATAAAAGTAAAATCCCCTTCAGCTACTGAAAGAATGTTGAAAATATCTGTCAAAACAAGGAGGCATTATCCTAAATAGACATAATTTGTATTATGCTAATGAGTTTCAAGTTATTGTGCCTATGGTAATAAAGCAAATTATATTGCCTGCTACTAAGAAATTATTCATATTGTACTTATGTTAATGATTTCTAACACAGATGTTTTTCTTGTGTGTAATTACAGTAGTACAAATTATTTTATGATTACTTCCTACAGAATAATCCTTCAACATACATTCTTCAAGACTTGAGATACAAGATTCAGGGATTGAGAAAGCCACATATGCATCTAGTTCTGCCTCACATGAGCCTACGAGGGCCCAGTTACACTGCAAGCATACTAGTCACGATACTGCTGTGATCATGCTGTTTACTCCATAAGGCCATGTGCACACGTTCAGTATTTCAGTTTTTCTTATCTCAGTATTTGTAAGGCAAAACCAAGAGTGGATAAACAATACAGAAGTAGTACCCTTGTTTCTATTATGTGTTTCCTCTAATTGTTCTACTCCTGGTTGGTTTTGGCTTACAAATACTAATGTAAAATACTAAAGGTGTGAATGCGGCCTGCGACTCAGAAGAGGGGTCCTCGTCAGTTGATGCTTTCCTATATAGTTAATTATTTGCTTTTCTTGTGTGGTCTTGCCCAGGATTCAAACTCATTATTTAGCAATGCAAAAACTTTAACAGTGAGCCACATGTTGCACTGGTAAAGAGAATCTGTCAGCAGGTTTTTGCTATGCAATCTGAGGACCTCTTGCTTTTGGGGATAAAACACTGAATTCAGGGATATGTAAGTTATTACACTGTGTGCTGTTGCTTAATTACAAATGAAAGTTTTATCACCAGGTGATTATCATTCCCTGGACTATGGGTCATATGATCAGCTCTCCAACAACATTCCCCCTTCTGATAAGCAGCTCGCTGGCAATATACAGTGTACACAGAAAGCTGTAGTGTAGGCAGTTTAACTTTCTGAGCTCTGCTATATGAAAAACTCTGAATCTGTCACATTTAAGAACTCTGAATGTGTCTGTGGTGCCCCTGCAGCTTCAGGCGCCACAGGGTACTGCACCTCACTTAAGTTGCAGTATTCATCTCGCATGCGGAGAAAGTTGTCCCCTTTAACCACCACAACCACAACTAACACATAAAACGGGGGTTCTGCCACTGGGACCGGGCTAGGGTAGGAGCTGGGGTAGCCATCACTAGTCAGGGACCCGCGAGGTGAGGCTTCCACAGAGGGAAGTTAGGAGCCATCCAACACACAACAGGCAGTCGGCACCAGACAGTGTCCAGGTGAGGTCGCACTTGGGAAGAGCAGCAAATAACGGAACAGTTCAGGGCCCGTGGTCTGGAGCTGGATGCTCGACCCGGGTTCTTAGGAAAAGAAGGGGAATTCCAGGGTTCCCGGGGAATGCAGCAGGCACCCGTGACCAACGGAGCTGGGGTAGAGGGAGACCATTGAAAGGAGACTAACAGAAGGGACCGCCGGTCACGACCTCCGAAGTATCCGGGATCAGCTGAAGTCCATCACAGCGGGGATTGGAACTTTTCAACGCCTGCATATGTGAGCAGTGAGTAAAGAGACCTAGAACTGCACCACTTGTGTCGTCCCGTTACTGCCGGCGCCCCCGCAATCGCACCTCCAGCACTATTAGCTTCCCAGAGACTACTACCACCACCATCCTCCGCGGGGCCACAGCTCTGGCTGTGGAGAGCTGAACCATCCGAGCTGCGTTGTCATCCGCCCCAGCAGAAAAGTCCCGCCGTGGCAGCTGATATTGGCTGCACACCACAGGTAGCGTCACGAACAACCACTACTCCCATCGTCCCAATTCCCAGCCATTTTATTAACACCCGGGGTCATGGAGCTGGGCGAGGCCACCACGGCGTCCCAGGAGAAGCACTGCGGCCCTTCAACGAGTAACCTGCGACCCCGTGAGAGCGTCATGTCACAACTATTACACCCAGTAAACTAAGGGATATATTGTTGGAATCATGGTCTCTCTTCCTATTTTATGCTGCAATCAAATGAGGTAAGACAAACCTAGTGGCATATTTCTTTTAAGTGTGAGAGAAATGTTTCTTCCTAATAATTTAAGTAGAACTGTTTTTCTTAACAGGTATACCACAGTGGTACATAGACAGGGGTGGACATATAATTGGTTCAATCTGTGAAGCCGCACAAGGACCCAAGAGGTGAGGTGTCCCACTACCACCGTCAAAGCAGCATCCAGTAACTTCTGTCATTCTGACAATAAAGGGCCCATATACTGTTTTTGCACATGAGCCATTTCTATGTCACACAGGGGCAGCGCAAGAGGATGCATAAGCCAGGGTACAACTAGGCAGCTGGTGATTGGAATCCACAGCGCAAGTTGGCCCAAGCTTTCTGGGCCCCCTGCTGAAAATTGCAGTCTGCAGCCATCCCAGAAAATGGCGCTTTCATAGAAGTGCCATCTTCTGGTGCTGAATCCAACTCTTCCAGCGTCCCTGGTGCCAGATGACATGCTGGGTAATAAGGGGTTAATACCAGCTTTGTTTTACCAGCTGGTATTAAGCCTGAGATTCTTAATGCCAGGCCAAGTTTGACCCGGGCATTAAGAATCTCCAATAAAGGGTTAAAAAAAGACACCACACAGAGAAAAAATACTTTATTATAAATAAATACACAGACACACTTAGGGACTCTTTATTACTCCCTCTCACCCCTCCACGATCCTGGTCTTCTGTTTTCTTCAACCCATGCAGCTCTGCTACATCACAGCACAGGAAGGAAGAAAGCTGCTCCTCCCCGTGCTGTGTCGAGCAGAGGCTATGGCGGGTTGGTAGTTCGATGATGTCCCTGTTGCCACCGTTTCCATAGTAACCTACTGAGCAGGTTACTATAGCAACGATGATCTCCGATTATGCTCCTGCATAAGCCACTGTATAGCGGCACCGGTAAACGGAGTTAACTCCTGCGGCTCCTGCAGCAGCCAGTGCATAGCGGCCCCGGAAATCAGGTAATCGGAGATCACCGATGCTATAGTAACCCGCTTAGTAGGTTACTATGGCAACAGTGGCAGCAGTGACGTTACGTCTCCTATAACCTACACTACCAAAGACACACACTAAAGTCTGTCCCTAGCTCAGAAGCACCTCCCCCTACACTAGCTGACGGTGGATCACACTGCTGAGTACAGCGCCGTCAGGTGTCATATAGAGCTGATGACGCTGTGCGGCCAGCCAATCGCTGTAATGCCACAGCCATGTCGGTTGTGGCATTACAGTGTGTGACAGCTAATCCCTGCATGTGGGCTGACTCTGTAAATACAGCCCACAAGCAGGGAGGGGGAGCCGAGCATCTGCCCAAGCATCTCGCCGCTACTTGGAGTCCGCCGAGTATACCGAGCACTGAAATGCTCGGGCGAGCATCGAGTAGCGGCGAGCATGCTCGCTCATCCCTAGAAAACACTCTTAATTCATGACTCTCAAGGTGGGAGATGATCTGCAGACAGTGCAAGGCCAAGCTAAAACGACTATGAAACATGGCAATAGAGCCAGCAGTAAACATACAGGAGACACTCTGACTGCCAAACTGGGAGAGGATATGCATTGACGATACATATATATATATATATATATATATATATATAGATAGATATATATATATATCTATATATATATATATATATATTTATATATATATATATATACAGTCATATGAAAAAGTTTGGGCACCCCTATTAATGTTAACCTGTTTTTCTTTATAACAATTTGGGTTTTTGCAACAACTATTTCAGTTTCATATATCTAATAGCTGATGGACTGAATCTCCTATGAAGAGTGGCATCATGGGCTCCTCAAAACAACTCTCAAATGATCTGAAAACAAAGATTATTCAACATAGTTGTTCAGGGGAAGGATACAAAAAGTTGTCTCAGAGATTTAAACTGTCAGTTTCCACTCTGAGGAACATAGTAAGGAAATGGAAAAACACAGGTACAGTTCTTGTTAAGCCCAGAAGTGGCAGGCCAAAAAAATATCAGAAAGTCAGAGAAGAAGAATAGTGAGAACAGTCAAGGACAATCCACAGACCACCTCCAAAGACCTGAAGCTTCATCTTGCTGCAGATGGTGTCAATGTGCATCGGTCAACAATACAGTGCACTTTGCACAAGGAGAAGCTGTATGGGAGAGTGATGCGAAAGAAGCTGTTTCTGCAAGCACGCCACAAACAGAGTCGCCTGAGGTATGCAAAAGCACATTTGGACAAGCCAGTTACATTTTGGAAGAAGGTCCTGTGGACTGATGAAACAAAGATTGAGTTGTTTGGTCATACAAAAAGGCGTTATGAATGGAGGCAAAAAAACACGACATTCCAAGAAAAGCACTTGCTCCCCATTGTTAAATTTGGTGGAGGTTCCATCATGCTTTGGGGCTGTGTGGCCAATGCCGGCACCAGGAATCTTGTTAAAGTTGAGGGTCGCATGGATTCAACTCAGTATCAGCAGATTCTTGACAATAATGTGCAAGAATCAGTGACGAAGTTGAAGTTATGCAGGGGATGGATATTTCAGCAAGACAATGATCCAAAACACCGCTCCAAATCTACTCAGGCATTCATGCAGAGGAACAATTACAATGTTCTGGAATGGCCATCCCAGTCCCCAGACCTGAATATTATTGAACATCTGTGGGATGATTTGAAGCGTGCTGTCCATGCTCGGCGACCATCAAACTTAACTGAACTGGAATTGTTTTGTAAACCGGAATGGTCAAATATACCTTCATCCAGGATCCAGCAATTCAATAAAAGCTACAGGAAGCGACTAGAGGCTGTGATTATTGCAAAAGGAGGATCTATAAAATATTAATGTCACTTTTATGTTGAGGTGCCCATACTTTTGCACCGGTCAAATTTTGTTTAAATGCGGATTGCACATTTTCTGTAACTACAATAAACCTCATTTCAATCCAGAAATATTACTCAGTCCATCAGTTATTAGATATATGAAACTGAAATAGCTGTTGCAAAAACCCAAATTGTTATAAAGGCAAAAGGTTAACATTAATAGGGGTGCCCAAACTTTTTCATATGACTGTATATCTATATATATGTATATACAGTCATATGAAAAAGTTTGGGCACCCCTATTAATGTTAACCTTTTTTCTTTATAACAAATTTGGTTTTTGAAACAGCTATTACTGTTTCATATATCTAATAACTGATGGACTGAGTAATATTTCTGGATTGAAATGAGGTTTATTGTACTAACAGAAAATGTGCAATCCGCATTTAAACAAAATTTGACCGGTGCAAAAGTATGGGCACCCTTATCAATTTCTTGATTTGAACACTCCTAACTACTTTTTACTGACTTAATAAAGCACTAAATTGGTTTTGTAACCTCATTGAGCTTTGAACTTTATAGGCAGGTGTATCCAATCATGAGAAAAGGTATTTAAGGTGGCCACTTGCAAGTTGTTCTCCTATTTGAATCTCCTATGAAGAGTGGCATCATGGGCTCCTCAAAACAACTCTCAAATTATCTGGAAACAAAGATTATTCAACATGGTTGTTCAGGGGAAGGATACAAAAAGTTGTCTCAGAGGTTTAAATTGTCAGTTTCCACTCTGAGGAACATAGTAAGGAAATGGAAAAACACAGGTACAGTTCTTGTTAAGCCCAGAAGTGGCAGGCCAAAAAAATATCAGAAAGGCAGAGAAGAAGAATGGTGAGAACAGTCAAGGACAATCCACAGACCACCTCCAAAGACCTGCAGCTTCATCTTGCTGCAGATGGTGTCAATGTGCATCGGTCAACAATACAGCGCACTTTGCACAAGGAGAAGCTGTATGGGAGAGTGATGTGAAAGAAGCCGTTTCTGCAAGCACGCCACAAACAGAGTCGCCTTAGGTATGCAAAAGCACATTTGGACAAGCCAGTTACATTTTGGAAGAAGGTCCTGTGGACTGATGAAACAAAGATTGAGTTCTTTGGTCATACAAAAAGGCGTTATGCATGGAGGCAAAAAAATACGGCATTCCAAGAAAAGCACTTGCTCCCCACAGTAAAATTTGGTGGAGGTTCCATCATGCTTTGGGGCTGTGTGGCCAATGCCGGCACCAGGAATCTTGTTAAAGTTGAGGGTCGCATGGATTCAACTCAGTATCAGCAGATTCTTGACAATAATGTGCAAGAATCAGTGACGAAGTTGAAGTTACGCAGGGGATGGATATTTCAGCAAGACAATGATTCAAAACACTGCTCCAAATCTACTCAGGCATTCATGCAGAGGAACAATTACAATGTCCTGGAATGGCCATCCCAGTCGAAAGACCTGAATATCATTGAACATCTGTGGGATGATTTGAAGCGTGCTGTCCATGCTCGGTGACCATCAAACTTAACTGAACTGGAATTGTTTTGTAAACAGGAATGGTCAAATATACCTTCATCCAGGATCCAGGGACTCATTAAAAGCTGCAGGAAGTGACTAAAGGCTCTTATTTTTGCAAAAGGAGGATCTACAAAATATTAAGGTCACTTTTATGTTGAGGTGCCCATACTTTTTCACTAGTCAAATTTTGTTTAAATGCGGATTGCACATTTTCTGTTAGTACAATAAACCTCATTTCAATCCAGAAATATTACTCAGTCCATCAGTTATTAGATATATGAAACTGAAATAGCTGTTACAAAAACCCAAATTGTTATGAAGAAAAAAGGTTAACATTAATAGGGCTGCCCAAACTTTTTCATGTGACTGTATATATATATATATATATATATATATGTATAAATATATATATATATATATATATATATACACAGTACAGACCAAAGGTTTGGACACACCTTCTCATTCAAAGAGTTTTCTTTATTCTCCTGACTCTGAAAATTGTAGATTCACATTGGAAGCATCAAAACTATGAATTAACACATATGGAATGAAATACTTAACAAAAAAGTGTGACACAACTGAAAATATGTCTTATATTCTAGTTTCTTCAAAGGAGCCTTTTGCTTTGATTACTGCTTTGCACACTCTTGGCATTCTCTTGATGAGCTTCAAGAGGTAGTCACCGGAAATGGTTTTCACTTCACAGATGTGCCCTGTCAGGTTTAATAAGTGGGATTTCTTGCCTTATAAATGGGGTTGGGACCATCAGTTGTGTTGTGCAGAGGTCTGGTGGATACACAGCTGATAGTCCTACTGAACAGACTGTAATAATTTGTATTATGGCAAGAAAAAAGTTGCTAAGTAAAGAAAACGAGTGGCCATCATTACTTTAAGAAATGAAGGTCAGTCAGTCCGAAAAATTGGAAAAACTTTGAAAGTGTCCCCAAGTGCAGTGGCAAAAACCATCAAACGCCACAAAGAAACTGGCTCACATGAGGACAGCCCCAGGAAAGGAAGACCAAGAGTCTCCTCTGGTGCAGAGGATGTTTATCCAAGTCACCAGCCTCAGAAATCGCAGGTTAACAGTAGCTCAGATTAGAGACCAAGTCAATGCCACACAGAGTTCTAGCAGCAGACACATCTCTAGAACAACTGTTAAGAGGAGACTTTGTGCAGTAGGCCTTCAATGTAAAATAGCTGCTAGAAAACCACTGCTAAGGACAGGCAACAGTAGAAAAATATATATATGCACACATATATATGAGAATCGGGTTTTAGCCGCGCTAAGAAACCACTGTTGTCAGGATGTAGGTTAAATTAAAAATCTCTTTTTATTACAGCATCCAACGCGTTTCAGAGACATAAGCCGTCTCCTTCTTCAGGGAAAAAAGAAATAGGTAAAGAGGTATTTCTTTTTTCCCTGAAGAAGGAGACGACTTATGTCTCTGAAACGCGTTGGATGCTGTAATAAAAAGAGATTTTTAATTTAACCTACATCCTGACAACAGTGGTTTCTTAGCGCGGCTAAAACCCGATTCTCATATATATGTGTGCATATATATATTTTTCTACTACGTCTCCACGGGGCCGCTGCTTGAACCACGCGAACACTCATATGCTTTAAAAGGGGTTGTGACTGGCACAACCGCTCCAGGTGAGTGTACCTTTTTACATATATATACGGTTAATACCGGGTAAAACCCTATTTGCGCCTTTGTTTCCCCCCCTTCCAGCAAGGACAGGCAACAAGCAGAAGAGACTTGTTTGGGCTAAAGAACACAAGGAATAGACATTAGACCAGTGGAAATCTGTGCTTTGGTCTGATGAGTCCAAATTTGAGATCTTTGGATCCAACCTCCGTGTCTTTGTGCGACGCAGAAAAGGTGAACGGATCGAATCTACATGCCTTTTTCCCACTGTGAAGCATGGAGGAGGAGGTGTGATGGTGTGGGGGTGCTTTGCTGTTGACACTGTTGAAGATTTATTTAAAATTGAAGGCATACTGAACCAGTATGGCTACCACAGTATCTTGCAGCGACATGCTATTCCACCCGGTTTGCGTTTAGATGGACCATCATTTATTTTTCAACAGGACAATGACCCCAAACACACCTCCAGGCTGTGTAAGGGCTATTTGACTAAGAAGGAGAGTGATGGGGTGCTACGCCAGATGACCTGGCCTCCACAGTCACCAGACCTGAACCGAATTGAGATGGTTTGGGGTGAGCTGGACCGCAGAGTGAAGGCAAAATGGCCAATAAGTGCTAAGCATCTCTGGGAACTCCTTTAAGACTGTTGGAAGACTATTTCCGGTGACTACCTCTTGAGTCTCATCAAGAGAATGCCAAGAGTGTGCAAAGCAGTAATCAAAGCAAAAGGTGGCTACTTTGAAGAACCTAGAATATAACACATATTTTCAGTTGGTTCACACTTTTTTGTTAAGACACATTCCACATGTGTTAATTCATAGTTTTGATGCCTTCAATGTGAATCTACAATTTTCAGAGTCATGGAAATAAAGAAAACTCTTTGAATGAGAAGGTGTGTCCAAACTTTTGGTCTGTACTGTATATGTATATATATATATATATATTTATATATATATATATATATATATATATATATATATATATATATATATATATGTAAGTAAGACTTTTTTTGAGACAGGCCTCTAAAAATTATGTATTATGGCATCATGCACAACCTTGGAAAATTAATAGCAGGGATCGCGTAATGACCAAGTTGATATGGTGACTGAGAAGGAGGACACGAAAAAGGAAGACACCAAGAACAGTGTACCCTTGTTTGGGTGGGAAGGGGTGCAAGGGAATGCAACGCAAAAAAGGAAAATTTTAGTTGACTGTTGCTGTCATCCAGTGGGATTGAAAATGTGAAGTCTCGGTCAATCCAGGTCTTATTCATTTTGATTTTCAGCTTGTCAGCATTGTCAGTTGACAGGTGGATGTACCTATCAGTTATTATGCCCCTGATGGCACTATAAACCGTTCTGGTAAAAGGCTAGTGGCAGGGCAGGCCAACACCTCCAAGGACAAGGCATGAGGAATGGCAATACTTTGTGGAGGGAGCTACTCATCCTATTACAGTAAATATTGACCATAAAAACCTTCTGTACCTTGAGCCCACTAAACGCCTTACACCAAGACAAACTTGGTAGTCATTATTTTTCAATAGGTTTAATTCTTTGCTTATTTATCGCTGTAAAAACATTAAAGCCGACACTTTGTCCTGGAGCTTTCTTGGAGGGGAGGGGAACCCTGTCAGGAACCAGTCCCCATTCTTCAGAAGCGAGTGGTGGTGTCTGCACTCTGAACTAATGTGGAATCTGAGATTGCTAAGGCTCAAGGTGATGTGCCAACTGGGGTTTTGGTAAACAAGTAATTTGTTCCCTTGAATCTTCATCTTACGATGGTCATTTTGGTGGTGATGAATAGGTTTTCTAAGATGATACATTTTATCGCCTTACCGTCATTACCTAATGCCAAGACTTTTGACCAGGTGTTTATACGTAAGATTGTCAAACACCATGGTGTCCCCTCTAATATTGTCTCTGATAGAGGAACTCAGTTTATTGCCAACTTTTGGATAGCTTGTTGCTCTTGGTTAGGGATTTGTCTGCTCATTCATCGGTGTTCCACCCTTAAGGCCCTGTTACACGCAACAACATGGCTAACGACATGTCGTTGGGGGTCACAAAATTCATGACGCACATCCGTCCTCGTTAGCAACGTCATTGCGTGTGACACGTACGAACGACCACTAATGATGACAAATACTCACCTAATCGTTGATCATTGACACGTCGTTCAATTCCCAAATATCGTTGATGGTGCTGGACGCAGGTTGTTCGTCGTTCCTGAGGCAGCTCACATTGCTATGTGTGACACCCCAGGAACGACGAACGACACCGTACCTCTGTCCTCCAGCAACGAGGTGGGCGTCACTTTCCTGCGGCTGCTCTCCGCCTCTCCGCTTCAATTGGACGGCTGCCATGTGATGTCACTGTGATGCCGCACGAACCACCCCCTTAAATAAGAGGCAGTTCGACGGCCACAGTTGTTAGGCAGATAAGTATGTGTGACGGGGACTAGCGATATTGTGCGCCACGGGCAGCGATTTGCCACTGATGCACAAACGACGGGGGCGGGTGCTTTCACGAGCGACATCGCTAGAGATGTCACTGCGTGTGTGGTGCCCTGGACTAGCCAGGTCGTCACAGATAACACTCACACCCCCCACCCCCATTAGACAGTAACACCAGCCAAACACAAAACCCTTGTTGCCTCCCTCCAGGGTCTGATGTCAACACCAGGTGGGGCGGAGCCAAGCGGTTGGCCCCACCCACCGAGGAGTTCACAGGCCTGGAGGCGGGAAAAGTGTCAGTTAGAAGTTAGAGGTTGAAGTGAGAGCAGCAAGCACTTGAGTGTCTGGGTTGTGGCCCAGGCACTGACAGCAAGGTTGGCAGACGGTGGTGGCCGTCTGCAGGAGTGGTGAAGCAATGCGAAACCGTAGGACCAGGGTCGGGCGTTGGCCTGCTGGTACCAACCTTCGAGCGAAGTGAAACCAGCACACACAGGGAGGGCCATCGGACCCCGACCAGGCTTGGAGCCGCCGACAATAGTCAAATCTGAGTGTGACCGGAACCCCAGGGGTTTCCTAACAGCCAAAGACCCGATAGAAGGCAACCGCCCACACCGTGAGGATATACAGCTACCGCCTAAGGCTAGAGACCTAAGGGCCAGCGCCTGCGGGCAAACGGGCTCCTCCGGCATCCATACACTGGGGAGCGGACTACCGTTGGGGATCCATAGTAGTCAACTAAGTACATCAAGGTGCAGGGAAAGACAGCCGCCATCACCTGTCCGGGGAGAGACACTGCAGCCTGCTGCGGGACCCGTCCATCCAGCCGTTTGGTTTACCGACGACTTTGTGCATCTCTTACTGAGTGAGTACACCCGTGCCATCCGGCACCACGCCGCGCTGTCCCTGAAGCCCTGCACCTCACCAACCCAGCCTCCCCGTCACATCACCGGGCCCCGGGACCACCGACCCCTACCCACGGAGGGGGAAAACAACATCCCAGCTGCTCCCTACCATCGTTCCCGGGATCCCCGTCACCAGCAGCGGTGGTGCCCATCTTCACCACGACCCGTGGGTGGCGTCACGGACTGAATCCCTCAAACCAATCACCCTTTTCACTCATGGGTGAGGAGCGCCGCTCGAGTCCCCAGATCCGGCCCACCGCGTGAGCCACCAAGCAGCCGTAGCAGCGCCGGACCCGAGCGTTAGCGAGCGCGCAGCGGCGGCGTCTTCCCCGCCCGCGACACATGTAATAAAGAGAGAACTCCGGCACACTACCTCAATGTAGTCAGACAAGAAAAAGGTTTCTTTTTACATATTTTTTTATTTTTGAAAAAAAGGAATTCATGCATATATGATGTCCAAAAATTAACGTTTCAACCATAATATGGTCTTCATCAAAAGGACCATCTAAATACAAGTGTAGATACAAATTAATACATAAACAAATAGCAGATGGACAAAAAATACATGTTGTTAATACAAGAATTAGGTTAGATTGGGGTGGGAGAGGAAGAGATCCATTAGGAGATGTGACCATTGTTAATAGAACATAGGAGGTGTGTCTTGACCAGAACACCATCACCATGACACAAACTTAGAGGTGCCCGCACAGTGAGGATAATAGTCTATGGAGTATAACGGATGAAGCTAACATTACCTGTGATTATCAGGCAAGGTGAGCTGTTACTAGGCGATGCGGTGCGGCGAGTACCAAGGAGAAGATGCTCAAGAGTATGAATCAATATAGAGTCTATCAAGGTAAAAGACAGAGATAGGTCTAAAATACTGGATATAGAAGTCCAAACTATTAGTCTATATGAGCCTAAAAGGAAACTGATACCTTAGATCTATTGATCGCAAGTATGTGTAAGACCGCTATATTGGTATAGCCCAGTCATATTCTATACTCAGGTATAGCCACAGTTTTATCTATATGGAGAAAAAGATACAATAAACCAATGGTTCCATAAACTTGGTCATAATGTAAAGGAGACCACTCACATATACTTGTCCTGTTACTAGGTCTGATTATGCAGTGGGAGAGAAGCAGTAGCTTGCTCCTGTATCCTAGAATAAAATATATAGTATATACTGTGACTAGTGATGAGCGAGTACTAAAAAGCTCGGGTGCTCGAAGCTCGGGCCGAGCCTCCCAAGATACTCGTGTACTCGGCCCGAGCAACGAGCCCAATGTTATCCTATGGGAGACCCGAGTATTTTTGTGAAATGACCCCCCGGCAGCATGTAGAAACCCTAAAAATGTCACAAAAGTCTCAGAAGAGTGCTCAAATGACATGGCAACAGCATGGGGAAGACCCCTTGAAGCATTTATCACTCAAAAGTCACAGCTGTGAACAATTTTGTCCGCGTTTCACGCCATTTTTACGGACTCACCAGAAAACCTTCCAAAATGACCCCAAAATGATTTTTCATGGCAGAAAAGTTAAGGGCACATACCTAATAGTGAGATAGAGCTGGTGTATGTTACTTTTTGAGATTAATACATGAAAGATTTTACGTGAAAACATTGTGTGGCACTCCGATGTCCCTGAGAAGAGACGTACATCAAGGCCTCTTGAGTCTAATGTGCCCATTTTGAGGAAGTGAGTCTTTGTAGTATTTTCCTTTGCCAGGGCAGTCCAAAATTGTGAGGTTCACCAATGCCCCTGCATACAGACGTGCATGAGGGCCTGTAAACCTGAAGTGCCCATTGTAAGGAAGTGGGTCTATTGTAGTATAGCCCTTAGGCAGGGCAGCCAAAAATTGGGAGGCTCCACATTGTCCCTGGATAGAGACGTGCATGATGGCCTGTAAACCTGAAGTGCCCATTGTCAGGAAGTGGGTGTATTATAGTATAGCCCTTAGGCAGGGCAGCCAAAAATTGGGAGGCTCCACATTGTCCCTGGATAGAGACGTGCATGATGGCCTGTAAACCTGAAGTGCCCATTGGAAGGAAGTGGGTCTATTGTAGTATAGCCCTTAGGCAGGGCAGCCAAAAATTGGGAGGCTCCACGTTGTCCCTGGATAGAGACGTGCATGAGGGCCTGTAAACCTGAAGTGCCCATTGGAAGGAAGTGGGTCTATTGTAGTATAGCCCTTAGGCAGGGCAGCCAAAAATTGGGAGGCTCCACGTTGTCCCTGGATAGAGACGTGCATGAGGGCCTGTAAACCTGAAGTGCCCATTGTCAGGAAGTGGGTGTATTATAGTATAGCCCTTAGGCAGGGCAGCCAAAAATTGGGAGGCTCCACATTGTCCCTGGATAGAGACGTGCATGATGGCCTGTAAACCTGAAGTGCCCATTGTAAGGAAGTGGGTCTATTGTAGTATAGCCCTTAGGCAGGGCAGCCAAAAATTGGGAGGCTCCACGTTGTCCCTGGATAGAGACGTGCATGAGGGCCTGTAAACCTGAAATGCCCATTGGAAGGAAGTGGGTCTATTGTAGTATAGCCCTTAGGCAGGGCAGCCAAAAATTGGGAGGCTCCACGTTGTCCCTGGATAGAGACGTGCATGAGGGCCTGTAAACCTGAAGTGCCCATTGTCAGGAAGTGGGTGTATTATAGTATAGCCCTTAGGCAGGGCAGCCAAAAATTGGGAGGCTCCACATTGTCCCTGGATAGAGACGTGCATGATGGCCTGTAAACCTGAAGTGCCCATTGTAAGGAAGTGGGTCTATTGTAGTATAGCCCTTAGGCAGGGCAGCCAAAAATTGGGAGGCTCCACGTTGTCCCTGGATAGAGACGTGCATGAGGGCCTGTAAACCTGAAGTGCCCATTGGAAGGAAGTGGGTCTATTGTAGTATAGCCCTTAGGCAGGGCAGCCAAAAATTGGGAGGCTCCACGTTGTCCCTGGATAGAGACCTGTTAGGTTCTTAGTGCCTCCGTGCTTGCATTTAAAAACCGCACGTGTGTGCCTGTTGGTGGCAGCTTTCCGCTGCATTTGTGTGAGTTTTGCAAAAACTTGGATATAACGCACAAGTCTAGTGAATACACATCAGCACAGCATTGCAAAATGCGCAAGGGCGTTGTCAACGAACAAGGAAGTGGACGTGATGGTGGTGCAGGCAGAGACCGAGGTTGTGTGCAAGCTCTAATTTCGCCACAACAAAGGGCCACATCTAGTCGCTCGCACGTCCTGTCCCAAATTCTTGGGGACCGCAGCAGTACACCGCTCTTGAACCAAGACCAGTGTCAACAGGTTGTTAGTTGGATAGCGGATAATGCTTCCAGTCAGATTGGCACCACCACAAACACTCTGTCTTCCACACGGTCAAGTGTCAGTAGCCGTGATACTGCACCGCACATTTCAGAACCTGATCCTCCTTCCTACCACCAGGCCGAGTACACGTCCACGGACATTACTGATCCCACACTTGGACACTCGGAAGAGCTGTTCGTTCACGTTTCCATTCACAAATTCTGGCCTCTCGCCAGCTCCTGTTGAAGTGGGCCATGACGAGATTGTATGTACAGATGCCCAAATATTTGAGCAGCCACGTTCTCACGAAGTTGGCAACGTGTCTCAACAAGGGGTGGACGATGATGAGACACAATTGTCAGGAAGTCAGGAGGAGGAGCAGGGTGCGGAAGAGGAAGACGACGTGGTGGATGATCCAGTAACTGACCCAACCTGGCAGGAGGATTTGCAGAGCGAGGACAGCAGTGCACAGGGGGAGGGAGGCGTAGCATCCCAACAGGCAGTAAGAAGCAGAGTGGTGGCCCCAGGCAGACGTCAGGCAACTGTTCCCCGGAACAACACGACACAAGGTGCCTATACAAATGTTAGGTCTTCCCGAGTCTGGCTGTAATACTATTGTATGTATTGAGGATTTCGATTGCGTTAGGGCAATGACAACCAGAGACGAGTTCTTGGTGCAAGACGTTTATAATATGCAACCAGCAAATATGTACATAAACGGAACAAAAACACAGTAGAACATAAATACAGGAAATACCTTCCAGGGACGGAGCGAAAGGGAATTCCCGGGACCGCGCACCGGACTCCCCCAGGGAGACCACCAAGAGCGAACCCCTATACAGGGACTGTCTGGCAATCACCCCAGAAGCCCTAAATGCGCAGCAGCCGGGACACAAAAGGGCAATAGGTAAGTCCAAAAATGTCCGTACGTGATGTGAGTCCAGAGTGGTATTAAATGGAAGGAACCGGGCAGAAGTGCCGACCAAAGACGGCAAACGGAGTCCGGGCACAGCTAGATGATACCAGATGAAGTCCAGAGTCGGTGTCGGTTGTTTTCCAAGAGGATCCGAATAACAACTGGACTAAGCTTTAGGGGCGGCTTTTAAACAGATGGACAGGAAGTAGGGCAACAGAACAGAAAACTCCATGTTAACAAAGGGCAAGCTCTTTCAAAAGAAAACTGGAAAACCCGGAACTCTGACACTGGCAGTTTTTTAAGTTGGCTCCAGATGATTCTAAAAAGGCCATTTGCAACACCTGCCATGCCAGCATCAGCAGGGGTACCAAAACTAGCAGCCTGACCACCACCAGCATGATCAGGCACATGTCAGCCAAGCACCCGACTTTGTGGGAAGTACAACAGAGTCGAGGAGCAGTGCTTGCTGATGTCACTGCTACGTCTTCGCTGGTTGTGCATGCGAGCCAATCCCCTGTCCATGCTGCCTGCGAACAAGCCTCCTCCACTCCTGCACCTGCAGTTGCCTACGCAGAAAGAACACCATCATCAAGCACGTCCTTGTCCCAGCGCAGCGTTCAGTTATCCTTTCAGCAAACCTTTGAACGCAGGCGCAAATACACTGCCAACACCCCACATGCCACAGTTCTAAATGCTAACATTTCGCGACTGCTTGCGCTGGAAATGTTGCCTTTTAGGCTGGTTGAGACAGAAGCATTCCGCGACCTGATGGTGGCAGCTGTCCCACGTTACTCGGTCCACAGCCGCCACTATTTCTCCCGGTGTGCCGTCCCCGCATTGCATAACCACGTGTCACAAAACATCACACGTGCCCTGAACAATGCTGTTTCAGCCAAAGTCCACCTAACCACAGACACGTGGACAAGTGCATGTGGGCAAGGCCGCTACATCTCGTTGACGTCACACTGGGTTAATATTGTGCAAGCTGGGACCCAGTCTGAGCGAGGGACGGAACACGTCCTTCACACACCAAGTTTTGCAGGCCCTACCTCAGTCAGGGTTTCACACACACTCTACAGCTCCGGAATGTCATGCTCCTCAGCCTCCTCCTCCTCCTGCGCATCCTGATCCACTTTACCCTCCACACCAGTCCCAAGCTGGAAGTGTCGCGGGCGGAGGAGGGGACGGTGCGCTCTCCCACTGCTCGGGTCCGGCTGACGCTGCTCTACGGCTGCTGCTGCTCGTTGGCTCGAGCGATGGCCGGATCCCGGGGACTCGAGCGGCGATACTCGCCCGTGAGTGAAAAGGGGTGGTTTGGGTTTTGGGGATATTGTCCGTGACGCCACCCACGGTTGTGGTGATTGTGTGGACACCACCGCTGCTCTGGACGGGGATCCCGGGAGCCTGTGACAGGGAGCAGCTTTGTTGTTATTTCTCCCCTCCGTGGGTAGGGGGGTTGGTTGTCCCGGGGCCTGGTGATGGGGTAGAGATGGATGACAGGCGGGTTGCGGGGCCTGATGAGGTGCAGGGTCGCAGGGGCAGCGCTGTGCCGCACGGCACGGAGGTACTCACTCAGCCCAATGATGATGACACAGTTCACGGTAAAACAAGTGGCTGGATGGACGGGTCACTCGGACGGCTGCGGTTGTTCCTCCCTGCAGGTTAGTGATGACTGTCTCTCCCTGCACCTAAGTTAAGTGTTGGTAGTGATGGTTTCCCAACGGTAACCCGCTCCCCGACCTGGATATGGGCCGGAGGAGCCCCTTTTGCCCACAGGCGCTGGCCCTGGGAGACGGTTGCCCTTGGCGGTGGCGGTGTCTCCCCTTCACGGTTGTACGGTTGCCTTCTATCTGGACTTGGCTGTTTGGAAACCCTGAGGTTCCCTTCACTAACGGATTTGGCAAATTCACGGCGACACCAAGCCTTGCCGGGATCCGAAAGTCCTCTGCCAATGGTGCTGGCTTCTCTTTGTATACCGGTCCGGTACGGCCGGGTCACCACCCGTCCACGGTCCTTACGGCAGACTCCAATCGGCCTCCACTGCAGACGGTCACCACATCCTGCCAACCTTGCTGTCCTGTCCGGGCCACACACCCGGACCAACTTCAGGCTCTTTGCTGTCACTTTTCTCCTCTCTACTACTTTCCTCCTTCCACTTCCTTAGCTTAACTCTCACTGCCTGTGTTTTCCCTCCTCCTCGGTGGGTGGAGACCAACCGCCTGGCTCCACACCCTGGTGTGGACAACAGCCCCTGGGGAAGGCAACAAGGATTTTGTGTTTTGACTATGATATGCCTGCAGGGAGTGTGGGGTGTTTAAGTGTTGTGCTCTGTGGCCCCTGGCTTGTCCAGGGCGACACAGAAGCACTGCAGCACTGCCTCGGCGAAGCGGCAACAGGCAGTGCTGAAGCTAATCTGCATAGGTGACAAACCCCACAATGCAGAAGAGGTGTGGACAGCTCTGAAACAGCAGGCAAATCACTGGCTCACAACTCTGAACCTAAAGCCAGGAAAGGTCGTGTGTGACAATGGCCGGAACCTGGTGGCGGCTTTGAGGCGAGGCCAGCTGACACATGTTCCATGCGTGGCCCATGTGCTCAACCTCGTGGTTCAGCGGTTTCTAAAGTCATACTCAGAGCTGTCTGATCTGCTGGTAAAAGTTCGCCGCCTGTCTGCACATTTTCGAAAGTCACCTACTGCTTCAGCCGGCCTTGCCGGCTTAAGACGCCGTTTGCATCTTCCGGCACACAGACTGGTGTGTGATGTCCCCACGCGTTGGAATTCAACTCTGCACAAGTTGGTCAGGATATGTGAGCAGAAGAGGGCAGTTGTTGAGTACCTGCATCACCTAAGCCGTCGGGAAATGGGTCAAACTCCACACATAACACCTGAGGAGTGGAGATGGATGTCCGACCTATGCACCATCCGCCAAAACTTTGAGGACTCCACCAAGATGGTGAGCGGCGATGACGACATTATTAGCGTCACCATACCGCTTCTCTGCCTTCTAAAATGGTCTCTGCTCAAAAAACAACCATGATGCATTGCAGGCGGAGCGCGATGAGTTTGAGCAAGAAACAGTAGTGGGTGTGGGTGATGATAACACACAGCCCAGCCTCGTCTCATCACAACGTGCAGTGGAGGACTATGACGAGGAGGAGGATGAAGACATGGAGCAACTCTCTGGCCAAATTGAGGATATGACATGCAGTCATATCCTCGGTTCAGCATGGCTGGCCAGAGGACAGGGTAGATGATGAGGAGGAGGAGGAGGAGGACAGCATGTTCAGTCATCGTGTTGGTCAGGATACTGAAGTGATGGCTGTTAAGAGTCTGGCACACATGGCTGACTTTATGGTAAGCTGCCTGTCTCGTGACCCTCGCGTTAAGAACATCTTGGCCGACAATCATTACTGGTTGGTAACACTGTTAGACCCACGCTAAAAGGAGAACTTTATGTCTCTTATTCCCGAGGCGGAGAGGTCAGGCAAAATGCAGCAGTTCCAGAAGGCCATAGTCACGGAAGTAGGCAAAGCATTCCCCTCACAAAACGCTAGCGGCATAGGTCAGGAATCAGTGGACAACCAAGGCGTACAGCCGAGAGGGGCACAAGTCCAATCCGCCAGAGGTAGGGGAACAGTCTTTAAGATGTGGGACAGTTTTCTCAGCCCCTCACATACCACAGCCCCTGAGGTGAGGGGTAGTGCCACAAGAAATCCTAAGTTTGGCCAGATGCTCAAGGAGTACCTTGCAGATCAAACAACTGTACTCCGACATTCCTCTGTGCCTTACAATTATTGTGTATCCAAGCTGGACACGTGGCATGAATTGGCTCTCTACGCCTTGGAAGTCCTGGCCTGCCCTGCCGCTAGCGTTTTGTCAGAGCGTGTTTTTAGTGCCGCAGGTGGAATCATTACAGATAAACGCACCCGCCTGTCAACTGTAAATGCTGATAGGCTGACTCTGATCAAGATGAACAAGGGTTGGATTTGGCCAGACTTCACCACACACACCAACAGCAAATTACAGCGGAATTTAAAGTTTGTAACGGGAATTTGCCATGTACCTCCACTCACCCATGGTAACACACTTCTGGACTTTGGCTAATCGCTGGACTGCTCCTCCTTCTCCTCATGCGCCATCATGGTGACCGTTACAATAGTTAAGCCGTTGTTTCAGGTATACCCCCAGTGGTAAATTTTTTCGCCCATTCTTTCTGAATGGGCATTACAACGACAGGAGACCCGCTCCTTTGCAATGGGAACAATGTTTTGAGGCCCTCATGCACATCTCTATCCAGGGACAATGTGGAGCCTCCAAATTTTTGGCTGCCCTGCCTAAGGGCTATACTACAATAGACCCACTTCCTTACAATGGGCACTTCATGTTTACAGGCCATCATGCACGTCTCTATCCAGGGACAATATGGAGCCTGACGCTGCCACCGACTGCCACACACATGCTGTTTTTAAATGCAATCACGGACGCAATAAGAACCTAACTGGTTTTTAGGAGCGACAATTACTGAGAAGTCTGACACTATCAGACACTGCTGACTGACGTGTATTATACACTAGACTTGTGCGTTATATAATAGTTTGTGCAAAACGCGCACCTGTACGCTGCCACCGACAGACACACACGTGCTGTTTTTAATGCAAGCACGGACGCAATAAGAACCTAACTGGTTTTTAGGAGCGACAATTACTGAGAAGTCTGACACTATCAGACACTGCTGACTGACGTGTATTATACACTAGACTTGTGCGTTATATAATAGTTTGTGCAAAACGCGCACCTGTACGCTGCCACCGACAGACACACACGTGCTGTTTTTAAATGCAAGCACGGACGCAATAAGAACCTAACTGGTTTTTAGGAGCGACAATTACTGAGAAGTCTGACACTATCAGACACTGCTGACTGACGTGTATTATACACTAGACTTGTGTGTTATATAATAGTTTGTGCAAAACGCGCACCTGTACGCTGCCACCGACTGCCACACACGTGCTGTTTTTAAATGCAAGCACGGACGCAATAAGAACCTAACTGGTTTTTAGGAGCGACAATTACTGAGAAGTCTGACACTATCAGACACTGCTGACTGACGTGTATTATACACTAGACTTGTGCGTTATATAATAGTTTGTGCAAAACGCGCACCTGTACGCTGCCACCGACAGACACACACGTCCTGTTTTTAAATGCAAGCACGGACGCAATAAGAACCTAACTGGTTTTTAGGAGCGACAATTACTGAGAAGTCTGACACTATCAGACACTGCTGACTGACGTGTATTATACACTAGACTTGTGCGTTATATAATAGTTTGTGCAAAACGCGCACCTGTACGCTGCCACCGACAGACACACACGTGCTGTTTTTAAATGCAAGCACGGACGCAATAAGAACCTAACTGGTTTTTAGGAGCGACAATTACTGAGAAGTCTGACACTATCAGACACTGCTGACTGACGTGTATTATACACTAGACTTGTGCGTTATATAATAGTTTGTGCAAAACGCGCACCTGTACGCTGCCACCGACAGACACACACGTGCTGTTTTTAAATGCAAGCACGGACGCAATAAGAACCTAACTGGTTTTTAGGAGCGACAATTACTGAGAAGTCTGACACTATCAGACACTGCTGACTGACGTGTATTATACACTAGACTTGTGCGTTATATAATAGTTTGTGCAAAACGCGCACCTGTACGCTGCCACCGACTGCCACACACGTGCTGTTTTTAAATGCAAGCACGGACGCAATAAGAACCTAACTGGTTTTTAGGAGCGACAATTACTGAGAAGTCTGACACTATCTGGACTGTTTTAGACTGTGTACACCAGCCCCAGATATGATGAAGGCTGGTATACGGTCACCACTAGGAATGGCTATATACCCTGCCTGCCTGCCTGCCTGTATACTGCTACAATAGTCCTGACAAGGACTCTTCTGGTCACTAGCCTGTATTCCGACCTGGCTATACCCTGCCTGTATATAGCAACAATAGTCCTGAGAAGGACTCTGCTACTGTACTCCGACCTGGCTATACCCTGCCTGCCTGTATACAACTAGAATAGTCCTGAGAAGGACTTTTGGTCACACTGTTTGCAGCCCTGCAACTGAAAAAGCTATAAAGGGCCGCAAAGCTTTCCCTGAATTAGCGACACTCTCCCTGCACTGACTGTCTGGATAGCTGTGAGCAGAGCAGAGCGGCTGTTTAGCAATGACTTTACTTATGTCCTCCCTTTATTTTTTTCTAGATAGTCCGGCACCCGTTAGGGGATATCCATTAACCACTTAGGAACCTGATCAGGTCTACCATCTATGCTTTGATCCCTATGTTCTAATGATTAGAGATAAGTATCCTCACTATGACTCTCTTTGTATACTAGAAACTCCTTACCCGTATGTATACACAGCAGCATGTATCCCTGTAGACTGCAGTAAATATTTCTTAAAGGATATACTATCGCAACTTCATTATAGTATACAAGCTTGTGCTTAACCTGGATTCTGACACTACTCTGCTATGCTGTATAGGTAGGTCTCGCCATATTGCTACAATATCCTCGGACACAGGATTTTTTTTTTTAGTCACAGTATATACTATATATTTTATTCTAGGATACAGAAGCAAGCTACGGCTTCTCTCCCACTGCATAATCAGACCTAGTAACAGGACGAGTATATGTGAGTGGTCCCCTTTACATTATGACCAAGTTTATGGAACCATTGGTTTATTGTATCTTTTTCTCCATATAGATAAAACTGTGGCTATACCTGAGTATAGAATATGATTGGGCTATACCAATATAGCGGTCTTACACATACTTGCGATCAATGGATCTAAGGTATCAGTTTCCTTTTAGGCTCATATAGACTAATAGTTTGGACTTCTATATCCAGTATTTTAGACCTATCTCTGTCTTTTACCTTGATAGACCCTATATTGATTCATACTCTTGAGCATCTTCTCCTTGGTACTCGCCGCACCGCATCGCCTAGTAACAGCTCACCTTGCCTGATAATCACAGGTAATTTTAGCTTCATCCGTTATACTCCATAGACTATTATCCTCACTGTGCGGGTACCTCTAAGTTTGTGTCATGGTGATGGTGTTCTGGTCAAGACACACCTCCTATGTTCTGTTAACAATGGTCACATCTCCTAATGGATCTCTTCCTCTCCCACCCCAATCTAACCTAATTCTTGTATTAACAACATGTATTTTTTGTCCATCTGCTGTTTGTTTATGTATTAATTTGTATCTACACTTGTATTTAGATGGTCCTTTTGATGAAGACCATATTATGGTTGAAACGTTAATTTTTGGACATCATATATGCATGAATTCCTTTTTTTCAAAAATAAAAAAATATATAAAAAGAAACCTTTTTCTTGTCTGACTACATTGAGGTAGAGTGCCGGAGTTCTCTCTTTATTATTATTCTCCCTTTTTCTCCTGAGCACCTATAAGGTGAAGCGGGGTCCTACATCTTTTTCGCGACACATGTAAAGCCCCCTTTCGTCTAATAGGCAAACAGAACCTGTGAATGAGAATTTGGAGCTGTATTTGCGTTGTTTTGTTTCTGATAGTCAGTCGTCCACGTTCCTTCCTCTTGCCGATTTTGCAATCAATAATCGCCACTTGAGTCTTCTAGTGTATCTATTTTTTTTTTATATCTATGGTCAGCATCCACAGTTCCGCATGTTTTAGAAGGGGCACTCATCAGGGGTAGGTGGGGAAGACCAATTGGTCTTAGCATTATCGTCTACATGGGAGAGGGTTCAGCAATATTTCCCTGACATGGGCTCTAAGTATAAACGTGCAGCTGACTGTGGACGTGTGACTGGTCTGGACCTATGTGTGGGTGATCTGATGTGGTTATCTACAAAAAACATTAAACTTAAGATACCTTCACTGAAGTTACGACCTTGGTTTATTGGTCTGTCACAGCAGTCATTAATCCGGTTGCTTTCTGCCTGGCGTTATCGGCATCTTAGAAAATTCTAAATGTTTTCCATAGATCTCTATTGAAGAAATATGTGGGTTCAAAAACCCCTCTCCCCTTAACTCCGCCTTCTGTCTTAGTCATTGGATTTTAAGGTGTCTATTATCATCGATTCTCATTTTGTTTGCCGTTCTTTACAGTATTTGGTTCATTGGTGAGATTATTGTCCTGAGGAGAGTACTTGGGTACCAGCCTCCTATATCCATGCTGAATGCCTGGTTAAGACATTCCATTGTCTCCATCCTGAGAGACTTGGTTCTGAGGGTCCAGAGGCCCCTCTTTGAGAGAGAGGGATTGTTAGATGGCGTTTTGCACAAACATCGCCAACTCTCATGGCGGCAGCGGTTCTGTTCACATTGCAGATTGTGACACTCCACCTCATGGTTTCTCTGGTGTCTGGTATCAACACAGGCAAAAAGGGAATATGCACAGCCTAACAATAACACATTGATATTATATAGTAGGGTGTTTAATGTCAAATAAAACAACAACTGAAGACTGGGAAGAAAGCTTTTAACATATATAAAGCACTCACTCATGTGGCACAACACAGGCAGACTAGGATGTTGACCTGCTGTGTGCTGATTCATAGACAGGCTAGCAAGAATTAATCTCTGCTGGACTACTTGTTTCTTTGATCACATGTTGTGGATAGGTCTATCACATCTATTCCCCTCCTATTTATGCTGGTTGAATCCTTCCACCCATGCCAGCTGTAGTTTGTTTTTGTTGTTCTGTGAGGTTTGGTGTTCCAGACATTATGGAGAAAGTTGTGCTTGGGAGAGTTGTGGAGTTTACACCTGTCATTTTATACCTTCTCTCCTACTCTTGTTTTTCCTCCTGAATCTCTTATTACCTTTATCTTTGTGTGTGCGTGCAGAGTGACAGTTTTTGTTTTCCCTTGTCTGTCTTAGGCTGTGTGCGCACGTTGCGTTTTTTCTTGCGTTTCCGCAGCGTTTTCAACTGCAGCGTTTTAATGCAAAAATGTATGCGTTTTGATTTCCAAGCAAAGTCTATGGGAAATAGGGCTTTTTTGTGCGCACGATGCTTTTAAAAATGCAGTGTTTTAGTTGCAGAGAATTTTTCAAAATCTCTGCGTTTAAAGAAGCAACATGTCAATTGTTTTTGCCATTTTGGCAGCGTTTTGGTAACATGAAAGTCAATGAGAACCTTCAAAACGCATCTTAAATCAAAATCCTAGCGTTTTACATGCTTTTTTGATGCAAAACGCATGCTTTTTTGACAAAATAAATGCATGCGTTTTGGACAATATAGTGAGGTCATGATGTGTCCCTTTTCACACACATATAGTCCGACTAGAAAATAATTGAAAAACAATAATTTGACGTTATTTCATACAAAAATATTAGATCACATTAATCTTTTTACTAAAATTAGCTATTTTGTTTATGACTTAAAACGTGATATTTGTTATCATTTTTTCCTTTTTTTTCATAGTGTTTGAATGCTTAAAATTTATTTAGTAGTGTATTTGTATTGAAAACGCATGTGACTTTAAGCAATGAAAAAGCATGAAAACGTGGTCAAAATGCGGTAAAAACGCAGGAGAAATGCATGCGTATTTTTTGCGTTTTTGTGGTCAAAACTAAATTTGGCAACGACAAATTCTGCCAGAGGATGCGTTCATTTCTGCAAGGTACTGGACGCAACGTGCGCACACAGCCTTAATCTGTGGGTTTCATCACACTGCTTCCCCATCCCTCCCTTAAGATCAGAACTGATCAGGAGCAGGGCCAGAAAGGAGACTCGGGCATCTTTACAATTAAGGGTATCCCTGTGATTAGGGATAGCATAGGGCCCCCTAGCTTGAGGGACAGTTTAGGAGCCCCGGTTCCCAGCTATCCCATAGTTAATGTGACAAGTATGCAGTTTACGGTCTGCCCATTGACAGGCTGACTACCCAGCCGTTTAACCCATGCAGCAATGCTGGTAGCAATTCTACATCCAGTGGCATACCGTCAATAGAGGCAGACCACGCCACTGCTACAGGGCCCATGAGATGGAGTGGCCCGTGGCAGCTGCCCGCGGTGTGTGCATTTTCACTTTCATGCCCCCTGGGGCCGTTTAATTCCCTGGGGCCATCACCAAGCAGCTGATTAACGCCGCTGGGTGCCAGCACTGCTTGTATAGCTGCAGGCTGGCCAACGCAGAGATGCAGGCTCGCCCACACTGCACGCACTGTGCTGAAGAGGAGGGAGTGGCCAGGCAGCAGCTTCTTCCAGCCAGAGAGCAGTGAGAGATGCCAGGAGGAGAACAGACAATCAGTAGAGGGGGTGGAGCTTGTTCAGTACAGCCGTGGAAGAATGAAATGATGAACATGAAAGCAGTGATTGAGTGGAGGAGGAGTAGAAAGCACAGAAAAGAGAGAAAAGCGAACAGAGAGCAGAAAAAAACAGAAGCGGAGAACAAAAGGAATAGAAAGAAAAAGCAGCGGACAAGAGGAGGAGCCAGGAGGACTGACAGGAAGTGCAGCAGAGAGCCTGGAGACAGTAATTATCTCTCACAGCACAGGAGCGGGTGAGTATTATAATGTACAAATGTCTGCCTGAATAACACTAGAGAAAGAAACTGCCCTGTGCTGTGACATCACTGTGTGTGTGTGTTTCCCCTGTGCTGTGCCATCACTGTGTGTGTGTGTGTGTGTGTGTTGCCCCTGTGCTGTGACATCACTGTCTGTGTGTTGCCCTTGTCCTGTGCCATCACTGTGTGTGTGTGTGTTGCCCCTGTGCTGTGCTATCACTGTGTGTTGCCCATGTGCTGTGCCATCACTGTGTGTGTTGCGCCTGTGCTGTGCCATCACTGTGTGTGTGTGTTGTGCCTATGCTGTGCCATCACTGTGTGTGTGTTACCACTGTGCTGTGCCATCACTGTGTGTTTGTTGTGCCTGTGCTGTGCCATCACTGTGTGTGTGTGTGTGTTGTCCCTGTGCTGTGCCATCACTGTGTGTGTGTTGCCCCTGTGCTGTGCCTCACTGTGTGTGTGAGTGTTGCCACTGTGCTGTGCCATCACTGTGTGTGTTACCCCTGTGCTGTGCCATCACTGTGTGTGTGTTGCACCTGTGCTGTGCCATCACTGTGTGTGTATTTTACCCCTGTGCTGTGCCATCACTGTGTGTGTGAGTGTTGCCACTGTGCTATGCCATCACTGTGTGTGTGTTACCCCTATGCTGTGCCATCACTGTGCGTGTGTTTCCCCTGTGCCGTGCCATCACTGTGTGTGTGTTGTGCCTGTGCTGTGCCATCACTGTGTGTGTGTTGCACCTGTCCTGTGCTATCACTGTGTGTGTTGCCTATGTGATGTGTCATCACTGGCTGTGTGTGTGTGTGTGTGTGTGTGTCTGCTGTGCCATTTCTGTGTGTGTATTATCCCTGTACTTTGCAGAGTTTTACTGTAGTTCCTAAAGGCCCCGTCACACTAAGCAACATCGCTAGCAACATCGCTGCTAACGAACAACTTTTGTGACGTTGCTAGCGATGTTGCTGTGTGTGACATCCAGCAACAACCCGGCCCCTGCTGTGAGGTCGTTGGTTGTTGCTGAATGTCCTGGGCCATTTTTTAGTTGTTGCTGTCCTGCTGTGAAGCACAGATCGCTGTGTGTGACAGCGAGACAGCAACAACTAAATGTGCAGGCAGCAGGAGCCGGCTTCTGCGGAGGCTGGTAACCAATGTAAACATCGGGTAACCAAGAAGCCCTGTCCTTGGTTACCCGATATTTACCTTTGATACCAGACTCAGCCGCTCTCACTGTCAGTGCCGGCTCCTGTTCTGTACACATGTAGCTGCAGGACACATCGGGTTAATTAACCCGATGTGTGCTGTAGCTAGGAGAGCAAGGAGCCAGCGCTAAGCAGTGTGCGCTGCTCCCTGCTCTGTGCACATTAGCTGCAGCACACATCAGGTAATTATCCCGATGTGTGCTGTAACTAGGAGAGCAGGGAGCCAGCGCTCAGTGTGCGCTGCTCCCTGCTCTCTGCACGTGTGGCTGGACACTGGTTGCTGGTGAGCTCACCAGCAACTCGTGTAGCCACGCTCCAGCGATCCCTGCCAGGTCAGGTTGCTGGTGGGATCGCTGGAGCGTCGCAGTGTGACAGCTCACCAGCAACCTCCTAGCAACTTACCAGCGATCCCTATCGTTGTTGGGATCGCTGGTAAGTTGCTTAGTGTGACTGGACCTTTAGGCTATAAAGGGGTCATAATCATTACCATTATATGGGGGAGACAGATGGGAAAATTTATATTGTGTGTGGTGAGGGGCACGAAGCAGGACATCGCTACTTTAGGCCAAGTTCTCATATTGCAGATTTTTGGGGGATTTGCGGTGTGAACTCACTGGTCTTAGTGCAGTGGACTTTCATGGAGTGGTGTGTATTTGTATGTGTTATTTCTGACTATAAGCTGCCCCCAGTAACGTGTGCCGGCCCCCAGTAACATGTATGATGATTATTATATTTAATATTTTATTGTCATTTGTTTTTTATCGGGGGGGGCATTCAGACTTTTGCTATGAGGCCCCATGATTGTGATGATGATGGTCTTGGCTACCGGGCTGCAGCTCAGTTTTAGGATGTTTACAATCTTCTTAGGCCTAGGCTATCTTGATGTATAGCAACAATTCTTTGTTTTCAGATCTTCAGAGAATTCTTTGCCTTGAGGTGACATGTTGAATTTCCAGTGACTAGTATGAAACAGTGTGTGAGCGATAACACCAAATTTATCACACCTGCTCCCCATTCACACCTGAGACCTTGTAACACTAATGAGTCACATGATCAATTGGGTACAATTTGGCCATTTTCAATTAGGGGTGTACTCACTTTTGTTTCCAGCGGTCTTGACATTAATAGCTGTGTGTTGGGTTATTTAGAGAGCACACAAAATTTGCACAGTTATACAAGCTGTTCATTGACCTATTTTACATTGTATCAAAGTGTCATAGATAGATATAATAAAATATTTACAAAAATATGAGGGGTATACTCACTTTTGTGATATACTGTGTGTTTGAGGAACTCGAGAGATAAAGCTGTCAGACAAACAGTTTCTCAGCCGACAGCTATCAATTGTGTACGTGGGTGGGAAGAGCTTAAGTCAGGGCCCCCATGAGAATCTGGTGAGCTAAGGCTCTCCTCCAATAATTGACCTCTATTACAATAGCACCCAAAAAGTCCAGCTGAAGACCTGAAGATACATGTACTTTCTTCAAGAATGGTTATAACTATTTCTGCAGTTATCAGACATCATGTTGCAGTGACATCATGTCTCAGCTGTAGTACAAGTGTTCTTTTATTGTTCTTTACATTTGTGATTGCTGTATTCTATGGATGAGACAATTCAGCTTGCCCCTTATGTGACAAAAATTAGACACAGCTGTGAAGTACTGTAAAACACTTACTTCGATAATCATTTTTTTCCTGGCAGTGAAAACTTCCTTCGGAATCCATCAAAAGAGTACTTAACTGATTTCTCTATTCACTGGAATTGGCAACAAAATGTAAGAATGTGTATCTAATCTTAATCTTGTTTGATGATATCTGTATAGAGAGAGTGCTGTGAAAGCCACTGTCTGTCTGTAAAGCTCCTCGTACTCCATGTCTAGGAGATTTGATTTTGAAAACATTTATTAATTTTGACCAATAGAAGAATCCGGTTGTGGAACACTGGAGTGGAAAATATTTGAGGCGACCCAATCATCCTTTTAATCATAGATGAATTATATGGTGGTCCTTAGAGGCAAAATCTCTAGGGCCACCAACATCAAAAGGTCTTTATACGAGTCTCGTATCTCGTGATCCTTCGTAGACACTAGTTTGTGGTTTGAAAAGACCTTCAACACTCGATTCATTAAAGTCATATGCTTTGGATTCATGAAGAAGTGAATGCCTCTTCATGAATCGGGAGCATCGGAAGATTGGCATACACCTCCTCGCCACAAATCCTACTCCAGTCAATGCTGGAGTAAGAATTGTGGAAAGGGAAATGTTGCCGCTTGTCATCAATTAGGTCACATGGGGTGTCTGTGCAAATTTTCTTGATTGTAAATGTGACGGTGCGGATTCCGTTAGCGGACATACATACACACATAAACATATACACACATACACACATGCACTCAGCTTTATATATTAGATATATTTACGTTACAGACCAAAAGTTTGGACACACCTTCTCATTCAAAGAGTTTTCTTTATTTTCATGACTCTGAAAATTGTAGATTCACATTGAAGGCATCAAAACTATGAATCAACACATGTGGAATGAAATACTTAACAAAAAATTGTGAAACAACTGAAAATATGTCTTACATTCTAGGTTCTTCAAAGTAGCCACCTTTTGCTTTGATTACTGCTTTGCACACTCTTGGCATTCTCTTGATGAGCATCAAGAGGTAGTCACCGGAAATGATTCTCACTTCACAGGTGTGCCCTGTCAGGTTTAATAGGTGGGATTTCTTGCCTTATAAATGGGGTTGGGACCATCAGTTGTGTTGTGCAGAAGTCTGGTGGATGCACAGCTAGTAGTCCTACTGAATAGACTGTTAGAATTTGTATTATGGCAAGAAAAAAGCAGCTAAGTAAAGAAAAACAAGTGACAATCATTACTTTAAGAAATGAAGATCAGTCAGTCCGAAAAATTGGGAAAACTTTGAATGTGTCCCCAAGTGCAGTGGCAAAAACCATCAAATGCTACAAAGAAACTGGCTCATATGAGGACCACCCCAGGAAAGGTAGATCAAGAGTCACCTCTGCTGCGGAGGATAAGTTTATCCAAGTCATCAGCCTCAGAAATCGAAGGTTAACAGCAGCTCAGATTAGAGACCAGGTCAATGCCACACAGCGTTCTAGTAGCAAACACATCTCTAGAACAACTGTTAAGATGAGGCTTTGTGCAGCAGGCCTTCATGGTAAAATAGCTGCTAGAAAACCACTGCTAAGGACAGGCAACAAGCAGAAGAGACTTGTTTGTGCTAAAGAATACAAGGAATGGACATTAGACCAGTGGAAATCTGTGCTTTGTACTGATGAGTCCAAATTTGAGATGTTAGGATCCAACCACCGTGTCTTTGTGCGACGCAGAAAAGGTGAATGGATGGACTCTACATGCCTGGTGCCTGGTTCCCACCGTGAAGCATGGAGGAGGAGGTGTGATGGTGTGGGGATGCTTTGCTGGTGACATTGTTGGGGATTTATTCAAAATTGAAGGCATACTGAACCAGCATGGCCACCACAGCATCTTGCAGCGGCATGCTATTCCATTCGGTTTGCGTTTAGTTGGACCATCATTTATTTTTCAACAGGACAATGACCCCAAATACACCTCCAGGCTGTGTAAGGGCTATTTGACTAAGAAGGAGAGTGAGGGGGTGCTATGGCTGATGACCTGGCCTCCACAGTCACCAGACCTGAACCCAATCGAGATGATTTGGGGTGAGCTGGACCGCAGAATGAAGGCAAAAGGGCCAACAAGTGCTAAGCATCTCTGGGAACTCCTTCAAGACTGTTGGAAGATCATTTCTGGTGACTACCTCTTGAAGCTCATCAAGAGAATGCCAAGAGTGTGCAAAGGAGTTATCAAAGCAAAAGGTGGTTAATTTGAAGAATCTAGAATATAAGACACATTTTCAGTTGTTTCACACCTTTTTGTTAAGTATTTCATTCCACATGTGTTAATTCATAGTTTGGATGCCTTCAATGTGAATCTACGAGTTATTAAACTAAAGAAAACTCTTTGAATGAGAAGATGTGTGGACTGTATATATATATATATATATATATATATATATATATATATATATTTTTATATATATATATATATATATATACTGTATATATATATACTGTATATATTAATTTATTTATTTAATAGAGTGTGAAATGATCCAAAAACGCTATTGTTAAGCTTTGCAAATTTCGTAATGGAAAATATATTCCATATATCTAAATGAAGGGGTTTTTTTTCTTGTATGTGCTTAGATTCTTCACAAATGCCATTCAGCTGTTTTGGGACAGTCACAAAAATGTCTGCCTCAAAGAAAGAGAGAACTGGATTTGATAGACAATGGCAGTCCAACAAAGCTACAGCCAGTTTATGTTATTTTTAGTCCTGACTCATGGAGGGGTCCTGAGTATTAGACGCCCACTAAACCAGCTTGACTTGCTCTAATAGGACATATGGAAAGGAAATGTATGGAACAGAGACCAATCACAATGAATAAAGGTGGCATTATTAGGCAAACACATGTAGACATGGTTCTCTGATTGCACTCACTTTCCAAGGTCACAGAATCTTCTCTTCCAATCTCTACTTCTAGTCACTGACCCTTTGCAGGCACAGGTCATGAGACTGAATCCTAATACTGACAGTTAGTCTGTAGAGGTCATGGGGTCAGACCAGCTTTTACTTGTCAATCAATGTAAACGAGACTGACAATTGCTTTCACACGTTTTATCCAGCCATTATGTCTAATAGAAAGGCTGTAAAGATTTGTATATATATATATATATATATATATATATATATATATATATATATATGTTATAGATGGATTGCTTTAGATTGCATTACATTGATATAGTCAGCACAAGTAGTGTAGTGTAGAGCAGAATGATGTATAGAAAAATGTTCCAGCATAGGAACCCGGAAATAGAGAATCATAGAAATTTTTGAACTAATTTGCAAAGAGTGAATGCTTATATTATCTACTATTATAGTAGAAATACATAGAATCTATTACTTTCTGTTATCACCCAATATAGACTACAGAGAGGTTGCCTTTAATCATTTCTATTGCCAAACTATGATCTGTTTGTGAATGGACACAGCTTGTAGATAGGATTCTAAAATAAAAGGATTAGGTAAAACTAATGCCTAGAGCTGTTTTTATTCTATAGGACACAAAGAAATAAGAGGCTGTCTAATGTCTCTGCTATAGTTTAATTTGGGAGAAACAATAAATTTCAATCCATCCAATGCATTTTTCCCTCCAGATCAGAGGAGGCGGTGGGTCTGGATATATGATATGATCAGCAGGATCCACAAAAACGAGCCCTCAACAATGATATTGTAAGACTTGGAAGGAAAGGTCAAGGAATGATGGAAATTACATAGATAGATAGACATGTTACTATGCAAATGATGAAAAAATAGGAAGAACATTTTCAAAACATCTCCACTTATTCAGGGTCGACTACTACGGTAGAGCCACTCGCAGAGATAAACGCACTTGGCTGCTATCAATCAGATTATTGATGGTTGCCTGAGACCTGTTTTGCTACATGGAATCTGCTTGGTCATGAAAATCATTAACATCTGTTACTGGTAACTCCATTTCCAATTGCATGTTTATCAGTGACGTCCCATATGTGCTCAATGTGAGACAATTCCAGAAAACGCTGCAGGCCATGATAGCACGTTAAGGCTATGTAATCTGATAATGGTATCACCAGATGCATATTGCCTGGCGTCATGTTGAAAAATGGTTGCTGAGACACTTTGGAGAAATGGCCTCTATTACTGGCTCCTCGATTGATCCATTCTGTACTGCAAGTAACATTAGACATCACATATCAAGACTAAAGCGGGCTTTACACGCTACAATATCGTTAATGACTTATCGTCAGGGTCACGGTCTTTGTGACGCACATCCGGCGTCATTAACGATATCGCAGTGTGTGACACTTATGAGCGATCATAAACGATCGCAAAAGCGGTCAAAATCGTTTGCTGCGGAGAGGTCGTCCTGAAACAAAAAATCGTTTTCTGCTTATTAGCGATGTTCTTCCTCGTTCCTGCGGCAACACACATCGCTATGTGTGACACCGCAGGAGAGACGAACATCTCCTTACCTGCCTCTACCGGCAATGCAGAAGGAAGGAGGTGGGCGGGATGTTTCTTAGAAAGGAGGCGGTTCGCCGGCCAGAGTGACGTTGCAGGGCAGGTAAGTGCGTGTGACGGGGTTAAGCCAGGTTGTGCGGCACGGGCAGTGATTTGCTCGTGTCGCACAACCGACGGGGGCGGCTACGATTGCTTGCGAGCTCACTAGCGAGATCGCAGCATGTAAAGCCCGCTTATGGGTACCGTCACACTAAACGACTTACCAGCGATCCCGAAAACGATTTGACCTGATAGGAATCGCTGGTAAGTCGCTGGGAGGTCGCTGATGAGATGTCACACAGTCAGACCTTACCAACTGCTCAGTAACGATACAGGTCAGAGTAGCGACCTGTATAACGATCTCTGCTGTCATTGGGACCCTGTCACACAGTGTCAAACATAGTGATGCGTCCTGCCCAGCAGGACATCGCCTTTGAAGAAAATGGTCCAGGACATTCAGCAACGACCGGCGACCTCACAGCAGGGGCCAGGTCGTTGCTGGATGTCACACACAGCGACATCGCTAGCAAGATCGCTGTTGCGTCACAAAACCGTGCCTCAGCAGCGATGTCGCTTAGTGAGCCGTGGCCTTAAGGTGTCACACAGTGTCTGGACAAACCATAGTAAGACATAGTGACATTTGGCTACCAGCCAGTTGTCCAGCTACAGCTGCATTGCCCTCATGCCACCACTCTCATTGTCATGGTTACACAAAACCTAATAATGAGATCCAGCGCAAAATAAGGACACAAGACAGAATTGGAACAAAATGGCCGTCATGCCTTTATTAAGGGGTTACTTAAATAAATCAACTTTGAATAAATATTTCTCCATAAATACTTAAATAATCAATCCATTGCTCCTATGATAACCAGCTTCAAACAAATCCCACCCCCCCCTTTTGAATGTGGAGGGTAATTGTCCCCACTAATCAAGGCATTCAACAAATGCAAATACAAATGGGAGGGCGGGAGGGCTTCTTCTCAGATTCTCCTCACAGGAATGCCGAAAACACCTGATGTGGGACTTAAATACCCAGCTCCCACAGCTTGTTGTTACAAGACCACCACCAATCAGTAAATAGCTTAAAAAAACGGCGTGCAGTGGCTCTGACCAATTAAAACCCAGCCATCCGCGTTACCAGGGCTGCTTCAGCTAAATTAACCCCTACAACCCCTAATGAGCAGCAAAAAAGGAAAGGGGTAGGGGGAAAGAGTAAAACCCAGGTTTGTCAAACCATATCGCCTCCGGATTAAAGACTACCATTACTCTGCAGAGCAAGATGGCCACATAGACTGAAATGGAGGTCTGTTCACTTCAGCAATGTGTGTTGCTTTTCTCTTGTACCCAATGATAGCTCTAAAATTTTTCTGGGGATCGCCTGGGCAACGGCATGAAGAAGCCTACAGAAGGGAATGCCAAGCCTGACCCGCTACTGGGATTATAATGCTGGGTGGCAAAATGTACGATAGCTGGACGTCTAGTTTTTATTCCAGGTACAATAAGAACTTGGAATTAGATTGCGTTGGTCGTGAGACCAGGGGTATGAGCATTTCTCCAAAGTGTCCAAGGAACCTTTAATCAGCACATCAATACCAGGCTGCATATTGCTTGAGCTACTATGAACAGCCTGTGGAGCCTAATTGTGTTATGATGGCCTTCAGAGTCTCCAGTCTTGTCTCTCATCAAGCACATCGGGATGTCATTGGTTTGCAATTGTAATTTTTGTTTCCATTTTTTTTATCATTTCCATACCACTAACACATTTATTGATCCTGTGATCTGTATATTATCTATGTGAAGCTCAAAATAGATAGAAATAAAACAAATTTATAAATTGCAGATATACAACTATCTAACATATTCTGTGAAGAAACATCTGCCTCACCCAATAATTGCCATTGGAACGGGAGTAAAGGGTACTTTACACGCTGCAATCTCGCTAGCGAGATCGCTAGCGAGCGTACCCGCCCCCGTCAGTTGTGAGCCACAGGCACATCGCTGCCCGTGGCGCACAACATCGCTAGGAACAGTCACACATACTTACATGCATAGCGACATCACTGTGACCGGCGAACCGCCTTCTTTCTAAGGGGGTGGTTCATTCGGCGTCATAGCGACATCACTAAGCGGCCACCCAATAGAAGCGGAGGGGTGGAGATGAGCGTGACATAATATCCTGCCTACCTCCTTCCATCCTCATTGCCAGTGGCCACAGATAAGGAGATGTTCCTCGTTCCTGCGGTATCACACATAGCGATTTGTGCTGCCGCAGGAACGAGGAACAACCTCGTTACTGCACATACAACGATATTTGGTGTTTGAACAATCTCTCCAAAACCAACGATTTTTACCACTTTTGCAATCGTTGAAGGTCGCTCATAGGTGTCACACGATGAGATGTCGCAAACGACGCCGGATGTGCGTCACAAACACCGTGACCCCGACGATAAATCGTTAGCGATGTCGCAGCGTGAAAAGTACCCTTTAGACTCTAGGCAGGCAAAAATCCCAAGCAATGACCTGGATGGAGAATTTAGGAAATATTGAATCATAAATCTAGCACTGGTTGGGTGTCATTTATTATATTGCTAGGCTTTTAATATGAAAACCTGTATTCTACTTCGGATAATTTAACAAAAATAAAAGCTATTGAAGGATTATAAGTGCTGGAGAGAAAAATGTTTATTGGAAGAATGGAAGGTAATGTGGCAAAGTAGGAAATTACATGTGTCGAGGAAACCATAAAATAATGGGCCAAATTACATATATTTGTATAAGTATGTCATTTCCTGATGGCATCTGACAAATGTTAAAGTTGGGGAGAGACTGAGGTTTTTTTTCTGCTTCCTGAGTGTCTACAGCAAAACTCAATGTCTAAAGTAAAGAAGAGAAGGAAGAGAAGATCAGTTAGGCCGGACAAACCACCTCTGTTCAGCCTAACAGGCAAAAAGATTACATGATTTATTCAGCAATCTATTTCACAAATATAAAACATATTTGGAGCCGCAAATGAAGTCATAGTCACCTGTGCAATATATCAGGGTTTTAATCCGAAAAAGATGCCCTATTGAGTATTTGAAGGGCCAAAGATATGCAGTGCAGACCAAAAGTTTGGACACACCTCATTCAAAGAGTTTTCTTTATTTTCAGGACTCTGAAAATTGTAGATTCACATTGAAGGCATCAAAACTATGAATTAAAACATGTGGAATGAAAACCTTAAAAAAGTATGAAACAACTGAAAATATGTCTTATATTCTAGGTTCTTCAAAGTAGCCACCTTTTGCTTTCATTACTAATTTGCACACTCTTGGCATTCTCTTGATGAGCTTCAAGAGGTAGTCACCGGAAATGGTCTTCCAACAGTCTTGAAGGAGTTCCCAGAGATGCTTAGCACTTGTTGGCCCTTTTGCCTTCACTCTGTGGTCCAGATCACCCCAAACCATCTCGATTGGGTTCAGGTCTGGTGACTGTGGAGACCAGGTCATCTGGCGTAGCACCCCATCACTCTCCTTCTTAGTCAAATAGCCATTACACAGCCTGGAGGTGTGTTTGGGGTCATTGTCATGTTGAAAAATAAATGATGGTCCAACTAAACGCAAACCGGATGGAATAGCACGCCACTGCAAGAGGCTGTGGTAGCCATGCTGGTTCAGTATGCCTTCAGTTTTGAATAAATCCCCAACAGTGTCACCAGCAAAGCACCCCCACACCATCACACCTCCTCCTCCATACTTCACGGTTGGAACCAGCCATGTAGAGTCCATCCGTTCACCTTTTCTACAAAGACACGGTGGTTGAATCCAAAGATCTCAAATTTGGACTCATCAGACCAAAGCATAGATATCCACTGGTCTAATGTCCATTCCTTGTGTTCTTTAGCCCAAACAAGTCTCTTCTACTTGTTGCCTGTCCTTAGCAGTGGTTTCCTAGCAGCTATTTTACCATGAAGGCCTGCTGCACAAAGTCTCCTCTTAACAGTTGTTCTAGAGATGAGAAGGTGTGTCCAAACTTTTGGTCTGTACTGTATATTAATGAGTACTAAAACAAATAGTGTGCACATAGACAGAGAACTATGTTATTCCTAACACGATCCACCTCAAAAGATGTAAAAAGAGACACTTAAAATAATTTAATGGTAACATCTAGATATGAAAATCAGACAGTGTGCACATAGACTGCGCTCTATGCTATTTATCACTCATGATCTAACCCAAAAGATATGAAAAAGGACCCTAAAACCTGATTAAATAAGTAAGTGTATTGCTATAAACTGTATGTACTGAGGATATGTGACATCTACCATCTCAGGACCATGATATCTAGAAATGTTATATCGCATGTCCATGTGAATCCATTTGACTTCCCATATCAAGGAACCTGTATAATAATAATAATAATAATAATAATAATAATAAACAATAAGTAAAACAATTACTAACAGTCAGGTACAAAACTTGTGCTATTCACTAAAAACAGTGTGATGCCCCTGACCTTATCAGGGTGTCACAGGGAACTGCACTCCTTTTTCTTATGGTGCAGAACTCACCCTCCATGGTTCTGGGATCCTAACTATTCGTATTGCTTCCATCAGCATTCAAATCCTAGCCACACCTCACACCACACCCTGTCAGGCACACCAGTGGGTGGTCTAGCTTGAAAAGGGCCACCCGCCTAGGGTCAGGCAGACTTGTGGGAGGGACATAGTCAGTGGAAATGTAGCCCTCAAAGAGTGAGGAGCTGATGGAGTTGTAGCTCCCTAGGAGACTTTGGTTAGGTTGCAGACGGTGGTCTGGGACCGGAGGAGTTGGAGACCCGGTCGCAGGGTATTGGAGAAGGGTGCCCAGACTTAGTTTTGGAGAAAGGTTGGCACCGGGAAATTTAGTAACCGGACCGGTACCGAGCACGGCAGGGTACTGGATCCTATATCAGGGAGTAGATTCACGCAACCTGATAGTTAACCTGTGGAGGATAGTCTCTTTATGAACTTTCCCCAAGAGCTCAGAGATCGAAGGCACCAACACAACGAGGGGGATAGAGCTTTCCAGCTTATGCGGCCCACTGAAATCCCAAGTGTCCGCTATCGAGAGCACAGTTCCTCTATTTAACTCTAGGGAGCGGGACCCTGACAGCTTGAGGCCGAGGGGTCACTCAGAAACATATAAACACAAATGCATGGAGGCAGGCTCCAGACCGCCAGCAATACCAACGGGGACGGATTCCCGGACAAGCTCCCCAGAGTGGCAGCGGCACCCAGAGACTTAGTTTACTCCTGTGTCAGAGTCTGCTTAATGGTCGCACCAGCATCCACACGGCCTGAGTCAGTACGTTCCTCTCCCCTGAGTCTGCCCGCCTGGCCTGCACCACGCTTCCCTACACCTCCACCATCCAGAGTCCTGGGACCTCCCCTACCCGTGGAGGGAACATCATCTGGCTGCCCTACTCCATCTCCCCCGGGTACTCCCATCGGCAGCGGTGGTACTCCCTTTACCGCGAACCACGGGTGGCATCACGAACACTAATCCTCTGTAAATAACCCCTTTCATTTTCGAGTGGCCGCAAGCCCCCGGGTCTGAAGACCCTTGAGCCACAGCAACCCCGGATCCGAGCAGTACAACTGCTGCAGGGGCGGTACAACAGCACACATACAATCATGGCCCAAAGTGTTGGCACCCATGAAATTGTTCGGTACTGCATCCCCACCAGGATGCAGGACTTACCCCCTATGGACCCAGAAAACCAGTGGCGGTAACACACAAACACTCCAGAAAATCCCAGTTTTTCCCCAACAATCCCCCATAGAATGGTATAAGGCTAGGATTGGACCAATGGATGGCCACCTAGAGGTGGAGCCAATCCAGTCCACTAGACAACCAGGTGGGAGCGGCAGACAGTGGATAGTCAGACAGTCGAGAGTGAGGAGTCTGAGGAGTGAACAGTGATCTCAGGGATCCAGGCGGTTACCGGTGGAGTACGGTGGAGTACTCCCGGATCTACGCACCAACGGGGTACAGGACTCTAGGTCAGGCAAAAGCTCCAGGCAGACCTGATAACACCTGCACAGTGAGGGGATCATCAAGGACCTCACTGATCTTGAAGTACTCAGTAGCAAAGGGAGAAACGGGAATAGGACAAGAGACTCCAACCCCACAGTGTTCATGCTACCATCATACAGCCTGCAGTAGAAGACCATCAGAAGGGGACCCCCAGCTGCTTTACGCCACGGTGACCCACCAACCAAAAGACAGGTTACTAAACTGGCACTGGGACTAAGGGGACCTGAAGGTGAAACCAGCTAGCCTCGGGTGACCAGTTACCACCAGAAAGTGAGTAAAGAACCAGTTGCACTGAAACCCTCATGTAGCCTACCTTCTTCCGACACCCGTCATATCACCTACCGTTTGGGGCCCAGTCCTCCTTGCGGAGGACCTAACATCCAGGCTGCCATTAACACCAGCCCCAGCAGCAGGAACTGTGCAGCAGCGGCTCCATCTACATAGCCGCAAAACCGCAAGTGGCGTCACGTGTTAACATTATTCTAATCCCCTGTAAAAATTCCCCTTTTCAAAAAGCACCCAGGGCATGGGACCGGGCAACGGCCACCAAGTGACATTCCCCGTTATACACCGCCCGGAACCGTGTACCCCATAACCCTGGGCAACACATATGTACTGAGGATATGTGACATCTATCATCTTAGGACCATGATATCTAGAAATGTTATATCGCATATCCATGTGAATCCATTTGACTTCCCACATCAAGAAACCTGTATAATAATAATAATAATAATAATAATAATAATAAAAAACAAATAACAATAGATAAAACAATTACCAACAGTCAGGTACAAAACTTGTGCTATTCGCTAAAAACAGCGCACATACAATCATGGCCCAAAGTGTTGGCACCCATGAAATTGTTCCAGAAAATGAAATATTTGTCTCAGAAAATTTGTTTGTGCCGGTGTCCCTGTACTGTTGTGCTTCTCACCAGCAGGGACACCGACTCACTCACAGCCGGACTACACAGCTCTGCCTTACCTCACCATTGTCCTCCACGTGTGAGTCTCCTTCCTCCTGCTCCCAGAGCCTGTGCACGCTACACAGGTCCCCTGGGAGTGTGATTAGGGTGTGCACACATATTCCCGGAATGGCTGAAGGGCACTAGTTACTTAAGGCACCCTCCTACTAGTGGAGGTGCCTGAGCAACATGGTCAGTTAGTTAGTGCATGTCCATCTAGTTAGTTAGTTTTGAGTTGAGGTTCCGTTGCCCACAGTCCATTACCTGTACCTGTGTCCACCTATCTATTTCTGTCACCCTGTTACAGCCATGCCCTCTGTACCTGCCTGCTCCTGCTGTCCTGTCTGCCTTAGCCATTTTGGCAGTATCTGTCAGTACTAGAGACTCTGCCAGTCCCTGTCTGCTACACCATGTTTCGACCACAAACCCAAACAATGCCAAGGGTTTATCAACCAGTGCACTTTGCACTTTGAACTTTTGGCCCCTCTGTTTTCTTCTGACCAAGCCAAACTGGCATTCCTCATGTCCCACCTCAGTAGGGAGGCTCTCGCCTGGGTCAATCCACTGTGGGAGAAAAGTGACCCAGTTACCGCTGATGTTCTGGAATTCCTGGAGGCCTTTCAGAATGTTTTTTGATGAGCCAAACAGTGTTGCTTCTGCTGCGTCATCTCTTCTGCAGTTCCGTCAAGGAGTTTAGACTGGGGGTCAGTATACGGTTCACTCTCGCACACTCTCTTTAGAACTTGGGTGGAATAATCTAGCGCTGGTGGCAGGCTTTTGGGAAGGTCTAGCCAAGAGGATTAAGGATAAACCAGCTGGTTGTGATATTCCCGTTACTCTGGATGATCTAATTTCCTTGGATCTCTAAGCCATCAGTCTGTGTTTCTACTGTGAAAAAGCTGAACACTTCATCCATTCCTGTCCTATGAGGCCAGGTCCCTCTTTCCTTTAGCCGGTAGGAGGGGTCACCCTCGGCGAAAGCAGTCTTTCTTCTTCATTGACCCTGTCCATATCGTATGGAGGAATTCTGTTCTGTGAGATGGCTTATCTAGATTCTGGATCTGCTGGAAACTTCATAGAACAGTCTGAGGTGGATGGTTTCCAGATTCCTATACAAAATCTTGAAAATCCCTTGTCGGTGACGTCTCTAGATGGAGTGCTCCTGTCAGAACTCATACACTTCATTTCTGAGCCTTTTTAATTACCGGTATGTATGGGAAATGCGCATTCGGAGAACATTTCCTTCCTGGTCCTTTCAAACTTGTCTTGTTTTCTTCTGGGTCTGCCTTGGCTCCATACTCATGAGCCTGTTCTGGACTGGAGAGGTGCTCCATTGGGGTAGCAATGCCACAAAAAATGTCTTATTGGTGCTTATCTGCCAGGTCCTCTGAGGTACCATCTTGGCATCTGGTCCTGCTTCCTGCCTGTCAGCCTTCTACTATTGACTTCTACAAAAGGAGATAGGAATCCTAATGTCAATTTGCCAAAGGCAACTATAAAGACCCCTAAACTAAAGGCTAATTTTATACATTAAAAGATAACTTTTAATATTTAGCATTATTATTTCAAAAGCACACCCCACATTACTAAAACCAATTATGAGCTTCAATGGGTGTTTGTTTCTCTTACTCTTTGTAGCAGTAATACCTTGACTCTCAATAATTAGTATATAGTTGTTAGAAAAAGGCCTATAATCCAGCTCTGATCTGATGACACCAGTTTCGTGAAACATGTTGGGGAGGCAATAGGTTCACAATTTTCATATAGAGAGCAACAATGGATTATACCATAGCCCACTACTGATATTGAGAGCTGGATTATAGGCTTTTTTCTAGCCACAATATTCTAATTATTGAAAGGCAAGGTATTACTGCTACAAATGGTAAGCGAAACAAACACTCACTGAAGCTCATAATTGGTTTTAATAATGTGTGCTGTGCTTTTGAATTAATAATACTAAATATTAAAAGTTATGTTTTAGTGTATAAAATTAGTCTTTAGTTTAGGGAGTCTTTAGTTGCCTTTGGCAAATTGTAATTAATTATCTATACCCCTACATAGACCAAGAATGGCTTTTCTCCAGGAATCCTAATATGTCCCTGAATCCTCTGAGATTTCTACTCTGGTAACCGGTACCATCCGCTATTTAAGGTCTGGGAAAAGGCCTTCCAAGCAATGGCCATCCGGCCTACCCCTTCCACCGGCCATTTCTTCACTCATCAACTGTGAAAATCTCATTCTGGAAAAGAAATGTCCTTCAGCCTTGGTGAAGAAGAGATGAAAGGGGTGGTACTGTAGCACTGGCATCCCTGCACTGCTCTGCTTCTCCCCAACATAAACACCGACTCACTCACCACTGAGGCCAGATTGCACTGCCTTGCCTCGCCTCTGTGCGGTTCTCCACATGTGAGTCTCCTTACTCCTGCTCCCAGGGTCTGTGCACGCTGCACATGTGCCACAGCAGTGCGCTTAGGGTGCTCGTGAGCTCTTGCTCTCCTAATGGGCCAGCTCACCCAGGGCCGGCTCCAGGTTTTTGTGGGCCCCGGGCGGAAGAGTCCCAGTGGGCCCCATCCACACACAGACACCGATACGAACATATACATATTTAAAGACAAACTCACAAAAATACATATAAACAGACAAATATATACAGTCATATACACTTACAGACACACACACACAAGTCTGCTGCATACAGACAGACACACACACACACAACTCTGCTACATACAGACAAACACATACAACTCTGCTACATACAAACACATACAGCTCTGCTACATACAGACAAACACACACACAAACTCTGCTACATACAGACAAACACATACAACTCTGCTACATTCAGACAAATGCACACAACTCTGCTACATACAGACAAACACACACAACTCTGCTACATACAGACAAACACATACAACTCTGCTACATACAGACAAACACAACTCTGCTACATACAGACAAACACATACAACTCTGCTACATACAGACAAACACACAACTCTGCTACATACAGACAAACACATACAACTCTGCTACATACAAACACATACAACTCTGCTACATACAAACACATACAACTCTGCTACATACAGACAAACACATACAACTCTGCTACATACAAACACATACAACTCTGCTACATACAGACAAACACATACAACTCTGCTACATACAGACAAACACATACAACTCTGCTACATACAGACAAACACATACAACTCTGCTACATACAGACAAACACATACAACTCTGCTACATACAGACAAACACATACAACTCTGCTACATACAGACAAACACACAACTCTGCTACATACAGACAAACACATACAACTCTGCTACATACAGACAAACACATACAACTCTGCTACATACAAACACATACAACTCTGCTACATTCAGACAAATGCACACAACTCTGCTACATTCAGACAAACACAACTCTGCTACATACAGACAAACACATACAACTCTGCTACATACAGACAAACACATACAACTCTGCTACATACAGACAAACACATACAACTCTGCTACATACAGACAAACACATACAACTCTGCTACATACAGACAAACACACAACTCTGCTACATACAGACAAACACATACAACTCTGCTACATACAGACAAACACATACAACTCTGCTACATACAGACAAACACATACAACTCTGCTACATACAGACAAACACATACAACTCTGCTACATACAGACAAACACACACAACTCTACTACATACAGACAAACACATACAACTCTGCTACATTCAGACAAACACATACAACTCTGCTACATACAGACAAACACATACAACTCTGCTACATACAGACAAACACATACAACTCTGCTACATACAAACACATACAACTCTGCTACATACAAACACATAGAACTCTGCTACATACAGACAAACACACACAACTCTGCTACATACAGACAAACACATACAACTCTGCTACATACAGACAAACACAACTCTGCTACATACAAACACATACAACTCTGCTACATACAGACAAACACATACAACTCTGCTACATACAGACAAACACATACAACTCTGCTACATACAAACACACACAACTCTGCTACATACAGACAAACACATACAACTCTGCTACATACAGACAAACACATACAACTCTGCTACATACAAACACATACAACTCTGCTACATTCAGACAAATGCACACAACTCTGCTACATTCAGACAAACACAACTTTGCTACATACAGACAAACACATACAACTCTGCTACATACAAACACATACAACTCTGATACATACAAACACATACAACTCTGCTACATACAGACAAACACATACAACTCTGCTACATACAGACAAACACATACAACTCTGCTACATACAAACACATACAACTCTGCTACATACAGACAAACACACACAACTCTGCTACATACAGACAAACACATACAACTCTGCTACATACAGACAAACACATACAACTCTGCTACATACAGACAAACACATACAACTCTGCTACATACAAACAAACACATACAACTCTGCTACATTCAGACAAACACATACAACTCTGCTACATTCAGACAAACACATACAACTCTGCTACATTCAGACAAACACATACAACTCTGCTACATTCAGACAAACACATACAACTCTGCTACATTCAGACAAATGCACACAACTCTGCTGCTCTGTGGGGCCCACACCCGCGGCTTGGCGGGGACAGCACCAGCGGCACTGGCAGCACCCGCGGCTCGGCGGGTACAGCACCCGCGGCACTGGCAGCACCCGCGGCTCGGCAGGGCCCACACCCGCGGCTCGGCAGGGCCAGCACCCGCGGCTCGGCGGGTACAGCACCCGCGGCTCGGCGGGTACAGCACCCGCGGCTCGGCGGGTACAGCACCCGCGGCTCGGCAGGGCCCACACCCGCGGCTCGGCGGGTACAGCACCCGCGGCACTGGCAGCACCCGCGGCTCGGCAGGGCCCACACCCGCGGCTCGGCGGGGCCAGCACCCGCGGCTCGGCGGGGCCCACACCCGCGGAATCGGCGGGTGGGGGCATTGGCAGGGGCCAGGGCATACATCCAGGGGGTAGAAGCAGCTCACCGGGGCCTATAATGGGGAGGCGGGGAGGGCACTTACCCGATTAGGTCACGGTGGAGAGGGGGCCCACACAGCGCCGGACAGAAGCTCGCCTCCTTCATCTGTGGGACTGAGAAGGCGGTAGCTCCGCCCACAGATGAAATTCAAACGAGGATGTCTGCGCGCCTTAAAGTGACGGCGCCGCAGATTGCTGCCGAGGACTGCGGTCCCCGGAACTCGGCTGGGGACCGCAGAACTGTAAAGGCGAGTGGGCCCCGGCCAAGGGACAGGAGAACTGACGAGGCCGAGTGGGCCCCCCCGGCTCTCCAGGGCCCCGGCATTTGCCCGGGTTTGCCGGGTGCTGACGCCGGCCCTGAGCTCACCTATGCCCGGAAATGCCACTCAGCCTAAGGCTGAGGTGCACTAGGTACGTAAGGCACCTTCCCACTAGGTGAGGTGCCTGAGCAACTTGGTCAGTTTGTGCATGTCCATCTAACTAGCTACTTGTCAGCCACCATTATCCACTGTCCATTAACTGTACTTGTATTGAGTTACTCATACAAGTCACCCTGTTTTTACCGTGCCCTCTGTACACACCTGCTCCTGCTGTTCTGTGTGCTTAAGCCATCCCAACTGCACCCGTCAGCACTGGTGACTTTGCTTGTTTGTACCTGAGCCTGCTCCTGTCCTGCAGGTCAGCTGCTATAGTCCCAGACACTGCCCTCGTAGTGAAACCTGGCTTCTAACTAGTAGGTTTTTAATCAAGCCTCTCCCACAACAGGGTAAGCCTGGATCTCTCCTGTAGTCCAGTGGGTCCACTCCCGCTCACCGTCTTATCATCATCGGCGAGCATTACAAAATTATTGCAATTACATATATTTTGTCAAACACATGTTTATTTCTTTTGTGTGTATTGGAACAACACAAAAAAATGAGAAAAAAGGGCAAATTGGACATAGTTTCCCACAAAAGCCTAAAAATGGGTTGGACAAAATTGTTGTCATCTTTATACAATTGTGGATAAACAACTTTGCTTCAAGCATCCGATGTTCTTTAAAACTCACCTGTGGTAACAGGTGTGGCAAATATCAAAATCACTCCTGAAAACAGATAAAAAGGGGAGAAGCTGACTCAATGTTTGCATTGTGTGTTTGTGTGCCACACTAAGTATGGAGAACAGAAAGAGAACAGAACTGTCTGTGGCCATGAGAACAAAAATTGGTAAAAAAAAATATCAACAAACTCAAGTCCATCTCCAGAGATTTTGAGGTTCTTTTGTCCGCAATGTGCAACATAACCAAGAAGTTTACCATCCTTGGCACAGTAACTAACCTCCCTGAACGTAGACGGCAGAGAAAAATTGCTGAAAAGTTGCAACATAGGATAGTCGGGATGATGGTTATGCTGCCCCAAACAAGTTCCAAAGAAATTCAAGCTATCCTGCAAGCTCAGGGGCATAAATGTCAGTGCAAACTATCCATCGACATCTGCTGACACAGAGACATAAAAAAGCTAGACTGCAGTTTGCCAAAATGTACGTAAAACTAAAATCTTCTGGGAAAACATCTTGTGGACAGATGAGACCAAGAAAGCTTTTTGGTAAAGCATATAATTCTACTGTTTACCGAAAATGGAATGATGTCTAAAGAGAAAAGAACACAGTACTTACAATCAAATATAGTGCAGGTTCAAAGATGTGTACAAGGCATCATAAAATCTGAAGAGTACCAAAGGATTTTGGGTCACAATATAGTACCCAGTGTCAGAAAGCTGTGTTTGTGTCCTAGGTTATGGGTCTTCCAGCAGGACAATAGCCCAAACTTGCTTCAAGAAGCTCCTAGAAATGGATAGAAACAAAGCGCTGGATATTTCTGAAGTGGCAGCAATGAGTCCAGAGTTATATCCCATTGAACACCTGAGGAGAGATCTTAAAATTGCTTTTGGGAGAAGGCACCCTTCAAATATAAGAGACCTTGAGTAGTTTACAAAAGAAGAGTAGTCCAAAATTCCAGTTGAGAGGTGTAGGAAGATTGTTGATGGTTATAGGAAGCAATTGATTGCAGCTATTTATTCCAAAGGATGCGTAACAAAATATTAAGTTGATGGTGCTAACTATTTTGGGATTTTTTTTGTGAAATTATATCCAATTTGCCTTTTTTTCTCTGTTTTTTTTTGTGTGTGTTACTCCAATACCCACAAAGGAAATGTTTCTGGTCAGGAATGCTAGGAAATAGCATAGTCCTAAACTGGTTAACAGATTGCATGTTGCCCAGTCAGAGGGGTTGTCTCATGTTGTTAAACTGTAAAGTGCTTTTAAAGACAAGTGACTTTACAATTTTCCTCTTATTAAAAATCCTCTCAATTCTCAGGAATGGAGGTAATTTTAATTTTATAGTGTACTGCTTGATGACTAGGTTACGTGCCACCTCAGCAGTGTCATGAGAGGTGGCTACTTTTATTGGAAGTTGTTTGCTTTAAAGCTGAGGTTTTCTGTATCTCTTGATCTTGCCAGCTTCGGTACACGTGATGCCAGGAGAGCCCACAGTTTTAATCAGCAGAATGACTATGCCGTTAGTCCAAAAAGTCAATCACCGGTAGTGCACCACCCAACAGCAAGCAGCAAGCCAAGAGGCTAAAGGCTGCTTTACACGCAGCGATAGCACCCGCCCCCGTCGTTTGTGCATCACAGACCGCTGCCCGTGGCGAACAATATCGCCGGTACACGTCACACCAACTTACCTTCCTAACAACGTCGCTGTGGCCGCTGAACAAGCTATTTTTTAAGGGGGAGGTTTGTGCGGCGTCACAGTGACGTCATACAGCGGGCCACCAATAGAAGCGGAGGGGCGGAGAACAGCCGCATGAACATCACTCCCACCTCGTTGCCGGAGGACGCAGGAATGCTGTTGTCCCGGGGTGTCACACGTAGCGATGTGTGCTACCTCAGGAATGACGAACAACCTGTGTACCAAACGAGCAATGATTTTTGGAAACGAACGATATGTCAACAACCAATGATTTTGGGCACATTTCAGATAGTTAGCGGTCGCTCGTAAGTGTCACACGCAACAACGTCACTAACGAGGCCTGATGTGCATCACGAATTCCGTGACCTCAGCGACATCTCGTTAGCGATGTCGTTGCGTGTAACGGGGCATTAAAGAATGGTGTGCTCCTGAATACAGAGGACAAGTACACCCTTTTTACTTCACCGGTCAAATTCACTACTGTGGCATAAGGATTTCTTCAAGCCCAATTGAGATAAAGGAGCAGTCAGTGACAGTTGCCCAACAAATGTTCTCTTTGTGAATCCCTTTATTGTGAAGAAAGTTGGAACTAAGATTGGTGGCCTCATTACTGGTCATTCAGGTTTCCTAGAAATTACATAAGCAAGCATTGTTGACCTTAGGGAGATCAACATATCCACTGCGGAGACACCATCACGTGTTTCTCAACGCAGTGATTCTAGAGCAATGCCCCCTGGGTAATATGCAAATAAGAAAGCCGCGGAGACACCATCACGTGTTTCTCAACGCTGCCAGAAAACTAGCCAGGTCTTTCACCGGGAAGGAACAACCACGGGAAGGGCAGTTTCCAGTCAAGGAGACCACCTATACTGAACATGGTATCCATCCACAGACAGCCGTTTTGGAGTATTTGCCCCTCATCAGTGTGGAGTAGGAATCTGGCTAGTGGGGGCAATGCCTAGTAAAAGACTACTTAAGTCTTAGTCTTACTTTAGTCTTTTACTAGGCATTGCCCCCACTAGCCAGATTCCTACTCCACACTGATGAGGGGCAAATACCCCAAAACGGCTGTCTGTGGATGGATACCATGTTCCGTATAGGTGGTCTCCTTGACTGGAGACTGCCCTTCACGTGGTTGTTCCTTCCCGGTGAAAGACCTGGCTAATTTTCTGGCAGCGTTGAGAAACACGTGATGGTGTCTCTGCGGCTTTCTTATTTTCCTAGAAATTACAGACTGTGATTAACTGATTGTTGGAAACCCCACCAACAAAAAAATGTCCAATGCAAACCACCGTGCTTATAGTATTTACAGAGTGTAAGTGAAATCTGCAGCGTTGGGTAATACTATATGAAGGCTGGTGCAGTATTTAGTAATGCAGAATCTATATAGGTAAAAGAAAACTGCAGTAGACAATGTTACTTTGTCTGACCTTCATTAAAATCTTGCTGTTCATTCACTTTTCCAATTCACATTGCCTTCTCCGCGTCTTCCTCTATTTTCTGCTGAGTAACAGTCTCCTTCAGATTACTTAGCATATTTTTCTGCCAGTTGCTAGAATACTATAGTCATTCTATGCAGCAAGGTGACCTTTTGTATAATTTATTGCTGCTTGTGAAAGTCAAGTTTAGTAGCTTGTCAAGAGGTCCGCATATTCACTTATTTTTACTGTAAAAAGAGAAGCTAGATAAAAACTGTTAATTTTTGGACAGAATGGATTAAACTAATTAAAGAAGACCTGTCACCAGATTTAGCATGTTAAACTAACCACACCATCTAATACTGTCTCCAGAGCTGAGCGTCCAGTGCTCCCTGTTTCAACTCCTCCAGCAAAGGAGCATCACTCAAGCAGGAGGCAGGAAATAGATGTGGAGTGACAGAGGCTTCAGATCTACCATAGTCCTTCAGCCTACTTTGCATATCAATTCAAATGCTGATTTCTCAATAATGGAAAAGCGGAATTACCATATAAACGTGTTGCTGGATTTGTTTATGAAAGAGCTAAATACGCATCTAAAATTGGGGTGCTAAATTCTGCTGGCAGATTTCCTTTAAACTCTTAATGACCAACGATGTACTGGTACTAACAAGAGCACAGCAGTGCGACGCCCGAGCCTGTCTGTGCAACTCAAAAGCAGCATCCTGTAGAGGGTCCAACTCTGCTGTGTTAACAGCGTCAGATGTAGTCCTGACACTCGGCGACTTTTGAGTCAGACACCGTGTGACAGGTGCACAGTATCTGACAGATGTCTTAAATTCATTAAGAAGTGCACATCTCTCCAAACATTTGGTGCATTTTACTCCAGCATGCACTTTATCAAGACTGGTACAAGGTAACGAAATTCAGCGGATCACAGGCAGATGAATTAAAAACTTTCCTTTATTTTCATCACTTTAAAAATGGATAGACAGCATCAGCAGGATCAGCTGGTCTACTCCTCAGACTTACACACCAGAGCGGTGAGCTGGAACACGTTTCTTTTTGCATTTATCAAGACTGGAGTACAAAACCTGTTTGTGACTGCATAAACTTACCATGTGAAATAATGTAAAGTAGTAATGAGCAAGTGTGCTCGGCAGTGCTAAATACCCGATTGTGCATCGGGATGTTCAGACACACTTGTTACTCGATTGAGTATTTGGGGTGCTTGAGCAAAAGCTCGAGTCCTCAGCCCCGCATGTTTCACAGCTGTTAGACAACCAATTAATATGCAGGAATTGCCTGCCATTCACAGTAATGCTTAAGCTATGTTGACTACTGGCATTACTGTGATTTGCCAGCCACATTGCATCTTTGGGTCTTATACGAGACCAGGCGGTGCTATGCTCAGAACACTGTCCTCTACAAGCAGTTCAGGGAGAGTTGATGTATGAAAAAGAGCTTAGATTAAAGGAAGCATATAGGCAGTGTTGTACACTTGCACCCTTTTGTACCTTTCAAGTGGCACTAAAGGGAGTTTTTAGCCTTGTTTAACTTAATAAATAAAAAATTGAAAAATGGCATGGAGTCCCCCTATTTTTGATAACCAGCTAGGGTAAAGAAAACATCTGCAGTCTGGTATTACCTGGATGGAAAAGCCCATGGTTATTTGGCCCTTCACAGCCTAAAATTAGCAGCCCACAGCCGCCTCAGAATTCACACATCCATTGGTTGTTTATTATTTATTTGTTAGGTGAAACCAGGCTAAACAATGATTAACTTGGTTTACACTATTAAATAAATAAATAAATAAATACATAAATAAATAAATAAAATGGAGTGGGGTTCCCCCTATTTTTGCTCACCAACCAAGGTAAGGCAGAAAGCTGTGGGCTGGTATTTTCAGGCTAGTAAGACCCATGGTTATTTGACCCTTCACAGCCCACAATTGCCCCAGAATTGGAGCATCACATTAGATGCACTAATTCGGGCATATCACCCAGACTCTTCCTGATTGCTTTAGTGCGGTAGCAATCAGTGTAATATTTTGGGGGGCTTGATGTCAGCTGTGTAATGTCATCTGGCATTAAGCCCTGGGGTTGGTAAAGGAGCGTCATCTACTGTATTAGACACCCCTATTATTAACCCAGTAATTATAAAGTGAAAAAAAACAAACACACACAGTAAAAAATACTTTATTTGAATAAAGACTCCCACACTATCTCTCATTCACAAATTTATTATTTAAAAAAAAAATCATAAGGACTTATGATTAAAGACTCTTTTTGTTTTTATTATGAAGTCCGAAGCACGTAAAGGCTACCTATGACTTGAAATTTTCCATATGCGATCTTCATGTGTTTTTTTTAAAGTGAATCAATAAAGAAAATGAATTTTTTATCTAATCGGGAATTGGTGCTGGATCCAAATTTTCCTTTTTTGCTGTCCATTGAATGCTGGTCGGATCTCGTGCACCCCAAGGATTTAGCAGTTTTGGGTGACAGGTGAGCTGATTCTTCTTTTTTCTTCATTGTAAAAAAGTGCATTAGTTTTTGCTTTTTCACTAAATTAGATGATAAAGTTGCTAGGACAAAAGTAGATGCCAAGAAGTAATAACATATAGGCATCAGAAAAACATAAATTTCACCAATGTCCAACAAGGCAGTCTAAAGCCCACTTTACACGTTGCAATTAGTTGTACAATCGCATTTGCGATGTGACACGCCCAGGTTGCATACGGGATCTATGAGATTTCACGTTGGTCGTTCATTTGCTGTCACACGAGCGTTAGTAGTCTATGTTAAATTGGTCAATTTTGTGTGCGATCCTTTAGATCATGTGTTCTGTGACGTATGCATTGGGCACCTTTTTTTTTTTTTTTTTTATTGACTTGCCAAGCGTGTGTAATGTGTAGGGATGCGTTTTTACTATGTCATCTGCCATTCAGCTCTGCTACATGGCCGCTAACAGCAGACACAGACAGCCATGTAGCAGAGCTGAATGGCAGATCACAGCAGACACAGACAGAGCCGCACTATCAGAATGAACTCGGGTGAACTTCACCCGACTTCATTGTCATGCTGCGGCTCTGTCTGTGTCGCGCCCTAATTAGCGGTCACCAGTGAAGACTCACCGGTGACCGCTAATCTCCTAAGTTACTGAAGTTAGCAGCCCTCTCTCATACTCACCGATCCCCGATCCCCGGCGCTGCACGGCATTCACACTGCTCCGGCGGCTTTTACTGTTTTGAAAAAGCCGGCCGCCCATTAAACAATCTGGTATTCCCTGCTTTCCCCACCCACCGGCGCCTATGATTGGTTACAGTGAGACACGCCCCCCACGCTGAGTGACAGGTGTCACACTGCACCCAATCACAGCAGCCGGTGGGCGTGTCTATACTGTGTATTGAAATAAATAATTAAATAATTTAAAAAAACGGCGTGCGGTTCCCCCCAATTTTAAAACCAGCCAGATAAAGCCATACGGCTGAAGGCTGGTATTCTCAGGATGGGGAGCTCCACGTTATGGGGAGCCCCCCAGCCTAACAATATCAGCCAACAGCCGCCCAGAATTGCCGCATACATTATATGCGACAGTTCTGGGACTGTACCCGGCTCTTCCCGATTTGCCCTGGTGCGTTGGCAAATCGGGGTAATAAGGACTTATTGGCAGCCCATAGCTGCCAATAAGTCCTAGATTAATCATGTCAGGCGTCTATGAGACACCCTCCATGATTAATCTGTAAATTACAGTAAATAAACACACACACATGAAAAAATCCTTTATTAGAAATAAAAAACACAAACACATTCCCTCATTACCAATTTATTAACCCCCGACAAACCCTCCATGTCCGGCGTACTCCACAGTCCTCCAGCGTCGCGTCCAGCTCTGCTGCATGGAGGTGACAGGAGCAGCAGAAGACACCGCCGCTCCGGTCACCTCCACGCAGGTAATGAAGACAGCCGGCGATCAGCTGCTGTCACTGAGGTTACCCGCTGTCACTGGATCCAGCGGTGGATGCAGCGGTGGCCGCGGGTAACCTCAGTGACAGCTCAGCTGATCGCGCTACTCACCTTAGTTGCTGACTGGAGCTGACCGGAGTGGAGGTGAGTAGCGCGATCAGCTGAGCTGTAACTGAGGTTACCCGCGGCCACCGCTGCATCCACCACTGGATCCAGTGACAGCGGGTAACCTCAGTGACAGCTCAGCTGATCGCCGGCTGTCTTCATTACCTGCGTGGAGGTGACCGGAGCGGCGGTGTCTTCTGCTGCTCCTGTCACCTCCATGCAGCAGAGCTGGACGCGACGCTGGAGGACTGTGGAGTACGCCGGACATGGAGGGTTTGTCGGGGGTTAATAAATTGGTAATGAGGGAATTTGTTTGTGTTTTTTATTTCTAATAAAGGATTTTTTCATGTGTGTGTGTTTTTTTACTGTCACTTACAGATTAATCATGGAAGGTGTCTCATAGACGCCTGACATGATTAATCTAGGACTTATTGGCAGCTATGGGCTGCCAATAACTCCTTATTACCCCGATTTGCCAACGCACCAGGGCAAATCGGGAAGAGCCGGGTACAGTCCCAGAACTGTCGCATATAATGTATGCGGCAATTCTGGGCGGCTGTTGGCTGATATTGTTAGGCTGGGGGGCTCCCCATAACGTGGAGCTCCCCATCCTGAGAATACCAGCCTTCAGCCGTATGGCTTTATCTGGCTGGTTTTAAAATTGGGGGGAACCGCACGCCGTTTTTTTTAATTATTTAATTATTTATTTCAATACACAGTATAGACACGCCCACCGGCTGCTGTGATTGGGTGCAGTGTGACAGCTGTCACTCAGCGTGGGGGCGTGTCTCACTGTAACCAATCATAGGCGCCGGTGGGCGGGGAAAGCAGGGAATACGAAATTGTTTAATGGGCGGCCGGCTTTTTCAAAACAGTAAAAGCCGCCGGAGCAGTGTGAATGCCGTGCAGCGTCGGGGAACGGGGATCGGTGAGTATATGAGAGAGGGGGATAGACTGACATGGACAGAGAGTGAGGGACAGAGATAGTGACCGACTGACAGAGATTAGTGAATGACAGACATTGTGAGGCGCTTCAGAATGCAGCTTTTCAGCTGCGCTCTGAAGCGGACCTTTTTTAAGCTGCGGTGCAGAGCGCACACCTGCGCACATAGCATCAGACACCGAAATCGTATGAGGGATGTCACACATTACAATTCACTAGGTTCGTGCAACAAAACGCTCAATTCTAGAGAATGATACGATGTGTTTGCAATCAACGGTTTTGCGTTCAATCCTGATCGCAAGTAGATGTCACACGCAGATACCTCACAAACAATGCCGGATGTGCGTCACTTACAACTTGACCCCAACGACGGATTGTGAGATATATTGAAGCGTGTGTAGCGGGCTTGAGAGCCAAGATTTAGAGAAATATGTCCAGTAGTTATGTGACGCCCTGGACTAGTCAGGTCGTCACAGGGTTCTGCACAATCTTTCTCTCCCCGTGCAGAGCTCAACCCCCATGGTTCTGGGAACCTAACCTGCTGTAATACAATTGTATGTACTGAGGATTTCGATTGCGTTAGGGCAATGACAACCAGAGACGAGTTCTTGGTGCAAAAGATGTTTTATAATATGTAACCGCAGTATGTGCACAGAACAGAATATACACAATAATATGTAACCGCAATATGTAAACAGAACAAAATATACACAGTAATTTGTAACCGCAATATGTACACAGAACAGAATATACACAGTGGAACATAAACACAGTAAATACCTGCCGGGTTCAGAGCAAAGGGGAATTCCCGGGGCCGCGCACTGGACTCCCCCAGGGAGACCGCCAGAAGCGAACCCCTACACAGGGGCTGTCCGGCAATCACCCCAGAAGGCCCAAATGTACAGCAGCCGGGACACAAAAGGGCAACAGATATAGTCCAAAAAATGTCCGTACGTGATGTGAGTCCTAGGGTGGATATGAACGGAAGGGACCGGGCAGAAGTGCCGACCAGAGATGGCAGACAGAGTCCGAGCACAGTTGGATGAGAGGTGAAGTCCAGAGCTGGTGTCAGGTGTTTCAACCGGATCCAAACAGCAATCAGGAGATGAGAGCAGCAGGGCAGGAGTACACAGGAAGCAGTATACTCAGGCAACTAGACTAAGCTTAGGGGCGGGCTTTTAAACAGATGAACAGGAAGTAGGGCAACAGAACAGAAAACTCCATGTTAACAAAGGGCAAGATCCTTCAAAAGAAAACTGGAAATCCCGGAACTCTGACAGTACTCCCCCCCCCAGAAACGGCCTCAGGACGGATCAGGGCCAGGCTTGTCCGGGTACCTCCGATGAAACTGAGCAACCTTCCGGGGCGCTCGGATGTTACCCACAGGTTCCCAGGAATCGTCCTCGGGGGAGTACCCCTGCCAACGTACCAGATACTGAAGCCGATGCCGATGGAGCCGGGAGTCAATAATGTCCTCAACCACGAACAGCTCCTGGCCATCAACCATCACCGGCGGAGGAGGAGGCACGATACGACCATGAAACGTATTAGGGGAAACTGGTTTTAGCAGAGAAACGTGAAAGACCGGGTGTACCTTTAAATTGTGCGGCAACCTCAGCCGACAGGCCACAGAGCTCACTATCCCGGTGATCTTAAACGGACCAATACATTTCTGCCCCAGCTTCTGCGAAGGAACACCTAATTTCAGATTTTTGGTGGATAACCACACCGGGTCCCCTACCTTATACATGGGTGCCTGTTTCCGGTGAGTGTCTGCCGACTTCTTGTAACGCTCCTGAGCCGAAGCCAAAGAGTCCTTTAAAACCTCCAGATTCCGTCGTAGCTCCGTCAATCTGTCCTCCACCGCTGGCACCGAAACCGCCACCGGTGACCTAGGCAAAATATTCGGATGGTAACCCAAGTTAGCAAAAAAGGGCGTTACCTTAGTGGAGCTGCTCTGAGTGTTGTTATACGAGAACTCCGCCAAAGGAAGCAGCTGCAACTAATCGTCCTGCAGATGGCTGACATAACATCGTAGGTACTGCTCCAGGGTTTGATTAGTCCGTTCGGTTTGCCCATTTGTCTGGGGATGGTATGCAGAAGACAAACAGACATCAATATGGAGTGCCGAACAAAACCCTTTCCAGAACTTAGACGTGAACTGCACGCCCCGGTCAGAGATGATCTCATCTGGTACCCCATGCAATCGAAATATATTCTGGATAACCAAATCCTCTGTCTCTGCGGCTGAGGGAAGACCGGTACATGGAATAAAGTGAGCAGCCTTTGTCAACCGATCCACCACCACCAAAATGGTATTGTTACCGCCTGAGATGGGGAACTCCACAATAAAATCCATTGAGATGGATCTCCAAGGGCGAGATGGTACGGGTAATGGTTGAAGGAGTCCCGTAGGAGCCACACGAGGGACCTTGCACCGGGCACAAACCACACATGAGTGGACATAGTCTTTCACATCCTTTAAACAGGTAGGCCACCAGAAAAAATGACTCAGAAATTCCTGCGTCTTCTGTACCCCCCCTATGACCTGCCAACACGGAGTCATGGACCAACTTGAGAACCCGAAGTCTTACAGACTCCGGGACATAAATACGTCGCTCTCTCAACCACACACCATTCCGAAGGACAAGAGTCACATCATTCGGGGGGGCAGCAAGAAATACGTCACCATCATAGGCCAGCTTGATGTCCTTCCACAAGTCCTGGTCCCGGATTACTCCAACAAAATTGGCATCTGATAAAACGGTCTGAGACGGGGTTCCAGGCACGGAGTCCATGGCGTGGATTCGGGACAAGGCATCGGCTTTCCCATTACGTGACCCTGGACGGTATGTAACGATAAAGGAACAGGCTCCAACGGGCTTGCCGTGGAGACAGGCACCTGACAGATTTAAGGAATTCTAGGTTACGATGGTCTGTGAGAACTATCACTTGTTGCACTGCTCCCTGTAAGTGGTGTCTCCATTCCTTAAAAGCAGAAATAATCGCCAACAATTCCTTGTCCGCAATGTCATAGTTCTTTTCTGCAGGGGACAACCGGCGAGAAAAGAAAGCACACGGGTGCAAGAGACTCTTGTCCCCAGTCCTTTGTGAAAGGATAGCCCCTAATGCATAATCGGAAGCATCGACTTCCACAATAAAAGGGAGTGCGGGATTCGGGTGTATTAGTATTGGTGCTGAGGTAAAACAAACCTTGAGACGATTGAAAGCTTCCTGGGCCTGGGCGGACCACACAAACTTCTGCCCTTTTTTGGTTAACAGAGTGATAGGACGGACGATCTCTGAAAAGTTACGGATAAAGCGTCTGTAAAAGTTAGCAAAACCGACAAAGCGTTGTACCTCCTTGATGTTTCCCGGTTCCGGCCAGTCTAGAATTGCCCGTATCTTGCCAGACTCCATGTTCAGTCCCTGAGGAGAGCTGACATATCCTAAAAATTGTATCTTTGAGCAATGGAATTCGCACGTCTCCAGTTTAATATACAGGTGGTTATCCCTCAGACGGGTAAGTACTGTCTTGACGTGCTCCTGGTGTTCCTGTAGGGAATCAACGGTAACGGATACCGGTTCCGGACGGTTATCTTATTTAGTTCCCGGTAGTCGATACAAGGTCTCAGAGTCCCCTCTTTCTTTTTCACGAAAAAGATGGGTGCCCCTGCTGGTGAGGTAGAAGGTCGAATAAATCCCTTGGCTAGGTTTTCATCGATGTAATCTTTTAGTGCTTGTAACTCAGGTGCCGCCAACGGGTAGACATGACCAAACGGGATCTCTGCCCCTGGGAGTAAGGGGTACTTTGCACGCTGCGACATCACAGGTCGATGCTGCGATGCCGAGCACGATAGTACCTGCCCCCGTCGCAGCAGCGATTTCCTTGTGATAGCTGCCGTAGCGAACATTATCGCTACGCCGGCTTCACATGGACTCACCTGTCCTGCGACCGTCACTCTGGCCGGCGACCCGCCTCCTTGTTAAGGGGGCGGGTCGTGCGGCGTCATAGCGACGTCACACGCCAGGCGGCCAATCGGAGCGGAGGGGCGGAGATGAGTGGGATGTAAACATCCCGCCCATCTCCTTCCTTCCGCATATCCTACGGAAGCCGCAGTGACGCCGGTAGGAGATGTTCCTCGCTCCTGCGGCTTCACACACAGCGATGTGTGCTGCTGCAGGAACGAGGAACAACATCGGACCGTTGCGTCAGCGTAATCATGGATTACGCCGACGCTGCACCGATGATACGATTACGACGCTTTTGCGCTCGTTAATCATATCATCTAGGCTTTACACACTACGATGTCGCATGCGATGCCGGAAGTGCGTCATTTTCAATTTGACCCCACCGACATCGCACCTGCGATGTCGTAGTGTGCAAAGCCCGCCTAAGTCTATGGGACAATCATATTGTTACGGGGGGCTGTCTGATAATAACTGAAAGGAGTATCAGACAGTCAGGGTCCACCGTGCAAAGACTTTGCTGTAGACTATGGCAGAGTGCAATACCTCTGTTAACTCACAGAAGGATATAATAAGTAAGTAAAGCAATTCCTCCCTTACTTGGAGGGTGTGTGGAATGATCTCTGTTAATAATCACAGAGACAAAGGCAATATGTGCGAAATGGCACCTACCTAGGTCCGCTCTTCTAGTGGTGCAAAAGAGACGAACAGCAGCGTAAGCCGCACAAAGCTCCTACCTGCGTTCGCTCCACTAGTGTGCGAGGACACGAACAACTGCCAGACGCAGTATAAGGAACGTTACCCTAGTGGCAACGTCCACCTACGAGTAGAATCACAAGGCCCAGCAAGACCATGTGCCTCAGGCACCTGCCTATGTCCGCTCCCCTAAGAGGTAAGGATACGGACAGCAGCCGAAGCTGTAAGGTATAAGAACGCTACCCTGCCGGTAGCGCTCACCTAGCATAGACAGAGGAATGCCTAGAGGAACGCGCACAGAGCGTCTACTCATATGCATGAACCAAGAGGACTGAGCACCATGCGGCGTGTGTCAGGGTCTTATATAGACTCTGTGCCCCATCCAAGATGGAGGACACCAGAGCCAATCCGCTGCCAGAACGACAGGAGTGACGTCATGCTGGCCTATCACCGAGCAAGACGTCACAAGCACATGACCAGCGACCAATCGGCATAGAAGGTGTCAGAGACATGTGACCTCGTGTCAGCGATGATGTCACCCGCACATGTGCAATGGCTCCAAGATTGGACTTAGTCTCCGGCGCTCGCACATGTGCAGTAGCAAGAAATCTGGACTTAGTCTCCAGTGCTCGCAGCAACCGTAACACATATGGTCTATGCGGGGGAAGCCGATCTGCTTTTCTTTTGTCGCATATATCAGCGAAGTCATTATAAACCGGGGGTAGAACAGGTACCTGTACAGTGCCCTCCGCATTCGGTGTTGCTGGAACCGGTACAGTTGGACTAATGGTCGGACCACTCTGGGGTGGGAAGGATATTTCTTTAGTCTCCCAATCGATGACTGGATTTGTAGACCGCAGCCAAGGAATTCCTAAAATTATCGGAAAATGGGGAGAAGAAATCAACATGAAAACAAGGGTCTCCTGCTGACCTGGTTTCATCACACATTCAAGGGGTACTGTCTCCCGATCAACTGGTCCGGAAATTAATGGAGAACCGTCTACCGTCTCCATGGTAACTGGTGAGGATCTTTGTTGAGTCTGGATACCGTGTTTCCTGGCAAAAGAAGAGTCCATGAAATTTCCCCCTGCCCCAGAGTCTATCATAGCAGATGTAGGAATTAACTGTCCCTTCCACCGTATCTGAATGGGAAGCGAGCAATGGGTGTATTTCCCTTCTGGGTCCTTAGGTGAAGTTGACATCAATGTCGAGGGAAATACCGCATCCAGGTGTAAACTTGCCTCAGAGATATCGGACTCTGCGTCCGTGTTGTCACACCCTGCTATTGCTGCCAGTACCTTATTCGGGCGATTTGGACGTTTTGGGCAGTCAATCAGAAAATGGTCCGATTGACCACAATAGAAACACAAACGCTCACGGAGCCGGTGTTCACGACGTTCGTTGGTCTCTCGCTTTTGTAGAGAGTCCACTTGCATAGGAACATCCTCGGCCTCCCGTGGCGTCTTGTGAGCGGGCTCTCTATAAGGAAACGAAAAGTTGGTTACCCGGTTTACAGCTGCCCATTTTTCCTGTCGGCGTTCCGTCAAGCGGGTATCGATACGCACACAGTGTTGGAGAAACAGTTCAAAATCCCGTGGAGATTCGGCACGAGCTAACTCGTCCTTGATGGTACTGGACAAACCCTTTCTGATCACTGATAATAGCGCATTATTTCCCCAGTCGGTGTCTACCACTAACCTTTTCAACTCAGTGGCGTATTCGACGACAGACCGCTTTCCCTGATGTAAGGAAAGCAGAGCCGATTCAGCGGAAGCACGGCGATTAGGATCATCAAACATTTGCGCCATTGCTGTTAAAAAGTCATCCAGGTTATTTAAACGGATATCACGATTCTCTATCATAGGATTAGCCCAAGCCAGTGCTCGTGAGGTTAACAACATGATTATACATAACTCTTTTGACCAGTCAGACCGGTAATAATCAGCATGTACATCAAAAAACAGTATACACTGGTTAACAAACCCACGGAACTGACTTCGATCACCAGTGAAACAAAATGGGGGTAACCTAGGCATACCGGCAGCTGATACGGACGTAGTGGGGGTGGCTTCCTGAGCCTCCACTCTGGTTTGCAAATCCTGAATAGCCGGACCCAGTACCTGGTGATCATGGCCCAGCTGTACCTCCACATCTCTAAGCTTAGTTTGCACCGCCTCCATCTCCTGCTGCAAGGAGTTAATCATGGAGAAAAGCTGATCTACTCGTGTCTCAGTCATTGCCCCAGCGAAATCCTCTTATTGGCCTGAGTATAATGTAATACTATTGTATGTACTGAGGATTTCGATTGCGTTAGGGCAATGACAACCAGAGACGAGTTCTTGGTGCAAAAGACGTTTTATAATATGTAACCGCAGTATGTGCACAGAACAGAATATACACAATAATATGTAACCGCAATATGTAAACAGAACAAAATATACACAGTAATATGTAACCGCAATATGTACACAGAACAGAATATACACAGTGGAACATAAACACAGTAAATACCTGCCGGGTTCAGAGCAAAGGGGAATTCCTGGGGCCGCGCACTGGACTCCCCCAGGGAGACCGCCAGAAGCGAACCCCTATACAGGGGCTGTCCGGCAATCACCCCAGAAGGCCCAAATGTACAGCAGCCGGGACACAAAAGGGCAACAAATATAGTCCAAAAAATGTCCGTACGTGATGTGAGTCCTAGGGTGGATATGAACAGAAGGGACCGGGCAGAAGTGCCGACCAGAGATGGCAGACAGAGTCCGAGCACAGTTGGATGAGAGGTGAAGTCCAGAGCTGGTGTCAGGTGTTTCAACCGGATCCAAACAGCAATCAGGAGATGAGAGCAGCGGGGCAGGAGTACACAGGAAGCAGTATACTCAGGCAACTAGACTAAGCTTAGGGGCGGGCTTTTAAACAGATGAACAGGAAGGTGGGCAACAGAACAGAAAACTCCATGTTAACAAAGGGCAAGATCCTTCAAAAGAAAACTGGAAATCCCGGAACTCTGACACCTGCAGTACTGCCTCGACCAGCATTCACAAATCCTAGTGACACCTTGCACCACACCTGTCAGGCATACCAATGGGCTGCTTAAGCGGAATAGGGCCACCCACCTAGGGGTCAGGCAGGGAGGTGGAGGTGACAGTTCATAACAGTGCTGACCCTCGAGCTGTGAGGAGCTTTGAGGAAGCTGGGAGTTGTAGCTCCCAGGGAAAAAAGAATCCTAGGTTGCAGACAGTGGTCTGGACCTAGAGGAGTCGGACCCTTGGTCGCAGAGGATTGAGGCTAGGTGCCTGGGACCTGTCTTGGAGGACGGTCAGCAGCCTGGGCCTAATCACCAGTCTGAGACCGAAGGCACAATGGGGTACACGGACCCTAGGTCAGGGAGAAGCTGCAGGCAACCCGACAATTAACCTGTGAAGGACAGGACCTCTATGGACTGTTCCCACCAGCTCAGAGATTGGGAGCACTAGCGCAACGAGGGGGATAGGGCTTTCTAAACAGCGGTCCACTAAAATCCGAAGCGTGAGTCCCTGAGAACACGATCCTCTACCTAGCTACAGTGGGGAGCGGGGCCCGGAAAGCTCCAGGCTGACCGGCCACCAAGGAAACTCTAAATTATAGTGCCAGGAGGCAGGTAAAGACCACCAGGGAGTGCTGCAGGGGACGGAACCTGGACAAGCTCCCCTCAGGAGACAGTGGCAGTCAGAGACTTGGTTCACCCTGTTGTCAGAGTCTGCTTTATTGCTGAGTGAGTACCAATTGATCCCTGCAAACAGCGAGCCTGCACTTCCCCTGCACCCCCACACCACCATCCTGAGTCCTGGGGTCATCCCCTACCCATGGAGGGCCACGTCACCTAGCTGACCCCTTCCATCACCCCGGGTACTCCCAATGGCAGCGGCGGTATTCCCAGTTACCATACACCACGGGTGGCATCACAAACTAAATATATCTCCCCTGTAAATACCCCCCATCTACATTTGGAGAGTGGCCCCTAGCCCCTGGGTCCAGAGACCCTCGAGCCACGAGCAATCACCCCCGGATCCGAGCAGTTCGACCGCTGTAGGGGCAGCACAGTTATGATTAGGACATAGGGTGTAATGTCTACTATTTCATCTCCTATAACATCAACTATTGAGAGAAAGGGATAACTAAGGGGTGTTGGACCCCGAAACATGTAAACATGTTATACAGTATCTGATTTCTTCATTGTGATCTTCCCTAGATATGCCATTTGAGTTGATATTTTTAATGGATTTGGAATAAAACAGTGCTGGCTGATTTTTTCGATTTGTTATGGATTTTATTGGATTTAAGTCCGTGCACTAAGAAATGGAGGTGAGCTGATATTGTACTTTTTTGGATCACAGCACATGGCATGACATTATGGCCTTATACACAGAACCTTTGTGGCGCCCCTGAGGTTCTGGTCGCCACAGGGTACTACACCGGTGCGGTATCTATCTCAGGTATGGGGGGGGTTAATCACCGGTGTTCCACATTCCCACTCTACATACAGCTTAATAGCCTTCACACAGGGTGGGTTGGCTCAGGATAGATAGGGGGTGTGCATCATGATGCATGCAACTTCCCCAGTCACTGAAGCCAGCCAACTGGGGGGCGGGTTCCACTGGGGGGTAGAAATAGGCTCAACACACTCACATCAACAGGACAGACCAGTCGGGACCATAGTTCTGACAAGACACTTCTGCAACTCTTAGACTTTACTAGGCCCAAGGCTTGGAGCGGGAGCTCAGCCCGGGTACCTAACTGCTGAGGAGGACATTCTAGAAAAAGGAAATTCTCTCTCTCTCTCCTCAAACACCGGTGCTGGCCCCTTGCTTGCTTGACCGGGATTGACCGAAACCCATGACAGCAGAGAATAGCACCTGGGTGCAGCTTTAAATCAGTGAGTAAAAGAACCTGGAACCTCAGTTGCCGACTCAGATTCTGTTTAGTGACACCGTTGCCCTGCGCTTCGGTGCTTCCAAGGGACTGCCATTTCCCTGCCATCCACCCGGGGTCCGCTCCGCCTGTGGGGAGCGACACCATCCCGGCTGCCATAACACCTGCTCCAGCGAGGAATTCTGCAGCGGCGGCTACTCCCTGGCCGCATACCACAGGTGGCGTCACGACAAACTTTCCCCAACACCCCACTTTCCCACCATTTAGTAGCCGGGCAAGGCCACATGTGACATCACCTGACCTGACCCGCAACGGTCCGGCAACGAGTAGCTTAACCACCTGCCCCGTGGGGCGCTACACCTTCCTCAACCTTATCAGAGCGTGAAGTCCTGGCCAACACTCACGGTAATGGTGGGAAGACATGGCGAGGACTAAACAGGTGACTATGAGGAGCAGAGGGGTATTCATTTATTTATTTATTATTTATTTAACTTGCTTATATAGCATCAATAATTCCACAGCACTTTACAAACATCATCATAATTGTAATCATATGAGCTTACAATCTAAATTCTCTATTAGTATGTCTTTGGAATATAGTAAGAAACCAGAGAACCTTGGGAAACTAACACAAACACAAGGAGAACATACAAACTCCTTGAAGATGTTTTCCTTGGTAGAATTTAAACCCAGGACCCCAGCTCTGCAAAGTAATAGTTCTAATCACTGAGCCACTGTGCTGCCCATAAATGATGTGCCCAAGGTGAGGCAAGTGATGGGACAGGTAAGAAGTAAGGTGAGTATACGATTTTCTTTTTCTTTTTTTACATCTGACATATATCAAACTATATATCTATATATATCTATTTATATATCTGACATATATATAACTATATATCTATGACTAATATCCTGTGTGGTTTGGTGAGACCCCAGTACATAATAAGGTACATTATTTTTGCAGGCAATAACTTCTCCGTGACTCTTATTGGAATCTTGCCTGATCCGCTCATCTCTTATTATCAGTCATTATTTTGCCTTTTAGCGTAAATGAGATTGAACACAAATCACAATAATGTTTGAAAATCAATTGTAATAATTCAAAAAAACAGTAACTTTAATCTGTTTAATGAATGTATTTTTGCATTTTTAAGTTTTCAAAATGTATTGTAAAATTAACCTTGAAAACTTGTATAATTCACTTATATAACTCCCATTTATAATTCACTTATTCTTTACTAATACAAGAAAACTCAATGCAATTATTAGCTGTTTAGTAAAAAAACACTCAGTCATTTCATGCATTAGAGGTGAAGGTTGTTATCCTTTAATCCTCACCCTAGATGCCTGACACCATTCTTTACCCTTCAAGGCCAGAAATAAACACTAATATGCATCTCCTGTTCCTTCTAGAACTCCTAGAATGCCAGTGGCAACAATACATCCCTCTTAAGGAGTACATGGGATTACAACAGCTAAGTTTCTTCATTCCTTGTAATTATAGATGTCATTTATAATTCTTAGCTTCCCTTGAACTCAATCCATTGTTTATGCCTTACAATTGATTCTGTTGTAAAAATGCACAGAATAACGTTACCAACAATGCAATATAGGAAGATTTTTATAGGTTTCCAAAGTTTTTGGCTTTGGTTTAAGTCGAAACATTTGTTAAAACTTTGTGCGATGATGTCATTGTGTACATGCAAACATCTGTCATCACAAACCTATAAGTGCCCAAGGCAATGACCTGGCCCACAAAATCTAATTAACTATAAATGTTCTTAAAAATGGGGCATATGCTTCATCACCTATCTCACATCAATGAAAACAGTGTCAGAAGAATGACAATTTTAAATCCAGTTAAGCCTCAGTTGTTTTAAGACAATTGTTCATCTTTAAGGGTTTAGTCGCATGCCATTAGTGCTTTCATTATAATCTCGGGTGTGTCAGCAATATTGTAAGTCTAACCCTGAAATCAAAGGCAATAATATATTTTTTTCTTTTGGTGAAAATAATGTGAAAACTGTCATTTCGATAATAGAATAGGACCTTCTTAAATACACATATTGCAGTGGCGTGGACGCCATCCCCACAGTGTCAACTCAGCTTTCATATTTGCTTCCTAAGGCCTAGGACACACAACGAGAAAAACAGTACGAGTGGAATGCGATAAAAAATCGCATTCCACTTGGACAAATATTACTTTATGGGGCAGCTCCCATGAGCGAATATTTTCTCAGCGCTAATCGGACCGAGAAAATAGTCACAGCATTCTGCGAGTGGAATGCGATCCTGTTCCACTCAAGAGAAACATCGCACTGCTCTCTCGTTACACCGTAGTAACGCAAAAGCAGTGCGATTCTCGCATCAGCCGGTAATGGAGGAGATTGGGAGATAAATCCCTCCCCTCCGCAGCGCCACCCCCCCTCTGCGACTTTGGTCTGATCGCACGATCGGACCACAGTCGCATGACACTCGCATGACACTCGGCTCCCGCTATGCTGCGGTCGTGTGCCGATTGTCATGCAAGCACTCCCACTAATCCCCGTGTGGCTTCGGCCTAATATCCTCACTACCATGCACGTATCTGATGAAGGAGTGGGACATCGGCATTTAAAGTGGTTGTCCCTTTCAGAAATTCCAGATCCCCTGGTACAGTTTACTCTATTAAAAACAAACCACCATTCTCATTATCCCTGAGTCCATTGTTGATTCTACGCCGCTGCAAGTTACTGGCTGCAGCACTATTGACTGTTGTTAGTGCATTAGTTAGTGAGCTCAGCGGCTTGGAGTGGGGCATTCCTCCTATATGGGCAGAGCCACCTACGCTCACTGATTAGCTACTCTGTTGATAATGTGATGTCAGTGGTAAGCAAATAACTTACACCGGGAAAAGTGGCGAAAACTCAGTGGAGAACCTGGGGATGGTGATTAAAGAGCAGTTTGTTTTTTTTAAACCTAACCCGGCAAAGGAATCAAGATTTTCTGAATGGAGGCAACCTCGTTAATGAACAAATATTGATTGCTTAAATATCCATTGATCAGCATCAGGACTGAAGGGCTGTATTTCCTTCTCCCATTTGTGAAAATGGAGTGTATCCTGCTCAAGTATTTATCACATCAAAAGGCTTCCTGTATGTCCTTGGGATCCATGAATGAAGAAAAGTCCAGCTTCCATAGAGAGTTCCTTATTTTTTGCTATTTTTTATTTTTCTTTGGCACAAATAGGCACATAACAGTCAGGACAGAATCATGACTGACATCAGCAACGCGTTTCGAGTGACGCAGCACTCTTAATCATGATCATGATTAAGAGTGCTGCGTCACTTGAAACGCGTCGCTGACGTCGGTCATGACTCTGTCCTGACTGTTACGTGCCTATTTATTTGTGCCAAAGAAAAATAAAAAATAGCAAAAAATAAGGAGCTCTTTGTGTTAGCTCGACTTTTCTTCATTCATGGACTTGCTTTAGGCATGGCAGCACCTTTTCCTATGCTCCAGAAAGCCTTTGAGATTGATTGAACACAGTGAGCTGAATTTCCTTTTTCTAATGTCCTTGGGATATCTGGTTGTAAATGTGTTGGTCCTTTTTTTCAAAGGTGGCTTCACTTAATGTTCATAATTTATAAGTAACTATTTATATAGCTTTACGATAGTAAATGTGCCTTCAGAATCATACTTGGGCTTATATTTATATCATTCCAGAAAATCAAAGGCCAAAGAAAAGAAATCAGAAAGATGTACTGTATCATAATCGGAAAGCAAAGTTCTGAGCCGGTCAAGTATCAAAATACAGAAGTATATACAAGAGAAAGAGATTGCTACAAAGAGATATGATATATTAGTGACATTTAAAGACCAGGAAGCCACCCTCTGCTAGCTGGGCATAAGGTAAATTCAAAAAGAACGTGTCTCCAGAGATGACAAGAAAGCATGGAACAAAATGAGACAGGAATAAAAGTTGGTGCGTAGTGATGGGCAAACCCAAACTGTAAAGTTCAGAGTCCGTATTGGATAACTAGTGTCAGTACACAGACCCCCAAGATGGAGTTCTCAGGGAACTCCTTGTTACTGTACAGATTCAGCCACCCGGATAGTTAAAAAATAATAAAGGAAAACGAAAAAAAAAAAAAGAAATAAAGCAGGAGCCTGTAACACTAGTTCCAGGTCTGCTCATTAACCCTCATACATATTCACTGCTTTCTCATCCGCTGTAAGTCCCGGTGTCTGTGATTGGTTGCAGCCAGACCGCGCATCCACCCTGTGTGACAATATCTGTGATTGATTGTGTCTGCGTCTCTATAGTGGTGTAAAAATAAATAAATGTAAAAAATGGCGTAGGATCCCCCATATCATGGTACCCAGCGCAGATAAAGCAGACTACAGGCTGCGGCCCCCAACCGTGTGCATTATCTTCCTTGTGTATCAAAATAAGAGGGACCCTATGCGGCTGTTTCAAAAAAATTATTTGAATAAATACCGTATTTTTTGGTTTATAAGACATACCGGATTATAAGACGCACCCCAAATCTAGAGAAATAAAGCTAAAAAAATGGGGTCCATCTTATAATTCAGTGGTGTCTTACTGGAAGGGGGGGTGGCAGCGGTGGTGGAGTGGGGTCACAGGAGGCAGTGGTGGTAGTGGAGTAGGGTGATACTGCAGGTGGTGCGGTGGGTGTCCCAGATGCTCACTGTGGTTCCTGTGAGGCAGGCAACATCCAGAAACTGTCGGTGCATGCGCAGATTGAGCTATCGGCTCAATGTCAAGCTGAGATCTCACGCCACCTTTGGGCACCATTTTTCTTAAGTCCACTGCTGGGTGATCAGTGGGTTGGAGGTGGCACATGCGCAGATGAGATCTTGAGCTGAGAGCTCCATCTGTGCATGCGCTGACTCCGGGTGGCATTATTTGAAGCCCACACCACTGAAATCTTCAGAATGGCCTCTGCCTCACCATCCACAGCACAGAAGCCCACAACGCAGAACCGCAGCCCACAGCACAGTGGTCCGTAGCCTCTTTTGCAGACCACAGTCCAGCACAGTGCCCATATCACAGCACCCACTGACCCCAGCACAATGCCTGCAGCTCTCAGCATTGCCCTTGCCTCCTGCTACCCCTCTCCACCACCTCCCGGCAAGCTACATTAGGATTATAAGATGCACCCCTCATTTTCCTTAAAAAATTTTGGATCATTTGTGAGGCCTTGTGTGCATTATGTTGAACCTGCGGGAAAGTTTGGGGGGGTTAATAAATTGGTGAACGAGGGTGTGGTTTGTTTATTTCTTTAAAATAAAGGCTTTTTGTGTGTTTGTAGTTTTTTTACTTGCACCAATTGTGGGGCGGCTGCGGGCTGCTATTTTTAGGTTTGGAACTGCCAATTACAAGGAACCTTTCCAGCCTGAGAATTCTAGTCCAAAGCTGTCTACTTTGTCTGCACTTGTTATCACAAATAGGCAGGGGACTGCATGTAATTTTTTATTTTATCACAGCACCTGCCAATCACATTAATGATGACAGTTCAAAGATGGCTATGGCATGACTGTGATTGGCAACCATTCTCAGCATGTTTAGTGTCTGAAAATCAGGTGCCAAACAATGACCTCACCTCAGGTGAAGTCATTGAGCTCAAGAGCTCAATGTCAGATTACCGGAATAGGTGATGTGCACACTTTGAGTATTTGGTTGCAGACATTTCTCCAACAAATCTGGACTCCTGGCAAAATACCTCACCAAAACTTCATCAAAACGCATGCAGTATTGGTACGATATTTTGCCAGGAGATACAAATTACGTGCAAAAATGTATGCAACCTAATACTCGGTGTGCTCAACACACCTAAACCAGTAATACGCCACTGAATTCAATGACTTCACCTGAGGTGAACTCATTGAACTCAGTGACCTCACCTCTGGTGGTAATTGAACTCAATGCCGCATTACCCGATTAGGTGATGTACGTGGAGAACCCCCTCAGGCTCCGGGAATACTGATCACCGGGCCGGTGAGGGTCAGGGAATGTCACGGGTGGCCCTGTCCGATGTCGAGACCCCGAGGTGTGCGTGAAGGGATGGAGGATGGTATGATGGTGGGGAGATGAGGATGAAAGGTTTGAGGATGTTGGGAGTAGTTGTCTCGTGATGCCACCTGTGTTGTGCAGCCAGGGAATAGCCGCCGCTGTGGGTGCTGTCACCTGAGGCGGATGGTGTCGTAGCCCGGATGGTTCGGCTCCCCAAAGTTAGAGATAGGCCCCAAGGAGGATGATCTGGTGGCAGTCTATGGTGGTGTACGTTGGGGTGCAGGACTGAGGATGTCGATAGTAACTGGACAACACAGCCCGGTAGTCTCTTTTACCTTTTACTGGTCAGTTGTTATGGTCTTGCAGTTACAGTGGTCTGGTCAGCCTGGTAGCAGTGGGGAATCTCTCCTTGCCATGTGGGATGGAGGCCTTCCTTAATGCACTCTGTGTGTGGGTCACTGTGACCTGAAGCAGCACTACATCCCCCTCTTCTTAGATGCAGTATGCCGTGCCCCTTGTGGCGGGCAGCCCGAGCCGGATGTAGGGCCCGCTTGTTTTTCTGCGGCCCCAGGCTCTATTGTGCTACTTTGCCTTGGGAGTCTTTGATGGGCAAGGAGATGTGAAATTTCTCGCCCTCTGAGTTTACTGCTGGGCCGTTTGCACCAGACAGTTGAGGAACCCGGTGTCCTGATTCAGCGCTCAGTCCTGGAAAGCTTGCAGACAGCTCTCAAACAGCGACCGTTCTCTTTCCCTGCTACTCGGGTTCTGAGGTCCCTCTTCTTGTCTCCCTGTCCTACCCCTCCCCAGCTCAGAATACACAGGAAAGCTCGTCCAACCAGGACTTGAGCTCCCCTTTCTGGCCTGGGTTAGGAAGTGTTGTGTGTGATTGTACCTGACATGGAGATTTTCCCCCTGCTTCCAGGCATAGCATTGCCCCCCCGGTGAGGAGAACAAAGCCACTGTGGCTCCCATGACCACTGGGGTGCCACATACGCACATCAAGTATTTGGTTGCAGACATTTTTGCACTGAATCTCCAGTTCCTGGCACAAAATTATCAAAATCACATCAAAGTGCATGTAGTAGGGATTCATTTTTTTGCGAGGAAATGCAGATTTGGTGCAAAAATCACAGCTGTCATGAATCCCAAAGTTAGTAATGGGGTGGGGTCTATAAGACCCCCCATTACTAACCCTGTAAGTAAAAATAAATTAACACAAAACACACAGCTCACTGCAGCGTCAGGAACACCAGAGGTCATAGCTGGCAGTATCCATGGTACCTCAGATGTGACCTCCGATAAACTGATCCCTGGTGAACTCATTGAACTTAGTGACCTCACCTCAGTGAAGTCAATGAACTCAATGCTGGATTACCGAATAAGACAATGTATGCACATTCAGGATTTTGGTGCAAACATTTCTGCACCAAATCTGCATCTCCTGGCAAAAAACGCACCAATACAGCATCAAAAACACATGTGATTTCAGTGCATTTTTTTGCCAGGAGATACAGATTTGGTGCAGAAATAACTACACGTAAATATTCAATGTGCACACATTACCTAATCCGGTTACCTGGCATTGAGAACAATGGGTTCACCTAAGGTCACAGCTGGCTGTTCCCATGGTACCCCACCTGTGACTTCAGGTGAACTGACCTCTGGTGTCTGGTGAATTCTTTGAACTCAGTGACCTTACCTCAAGTGAAATCATTGAGCTCAATGCCAGATTACAAGATTAGACAATGTGTGCAAATTGAGTATTTGGATGCAGACATTTATGCAGCAAATCTGCTTCTCCTGGTAAAAAAAATGCAACCATACTACATGAATTTTAATGCGGTTTTGGAGTCTTTTTTTGCCAGGAGATGCAGATTTGGTGCAGAAATATCTTCAACCAAATACTCAATGTGCACACATTGTCTAATCCATTAATCCAGCATTAAGTTCAATGACTTCACGTGAAGTGAGATCACTGAGTTCAACAAGTTCACCAGAGGTCAGTAAACTGAGGTCACAGCTGGGGTAGCATGGGAACTGCCAGCTGTAACCTCAGGTGAACTCAATTATGTCATTGCTCACAGCTGAGGCTCTATCAGTGTGTCCCTGAAATCACAGTGATCAGTTAGGTTTTCTGATGTGACCCCAGATGTAGTAAAGCCGGGATCGTTGTGGGACATCATGCTGTGTATAAATATTAATTATTAAATATTACTAAATTGGAGAAAAAGGTGTTTTTTAAATAAAGGATTTTTCTGTGTTTTGTGTTTATTTCTTTTACTTACAGGGTTAGTAATGGGGGTCTCAAAGACCCCTCCCCATTACTAACCTTGGGCTTGATGACAGGTTTGATGTTTTGACAAATCCTAGCTGTCATTAACCCCCTATATAGTATTACCGAATTGCCAATACCCCAGGGCATTCAAGATGAGCCAGGTAAAGTCCGGAAATTGGCTCATCTAATGGATGCAACAATTCTGGGGCAGCTCCAGGCTATTTGAAGGCTGGCAGACCCATTAATTATGGGCCTCCCCAGCCTGAGAATACCAGCCCCCAGCTTTCCACTTTATCTGGGCTGGGTATCAAAATTGGGGGGACCGCATATCATTTTTTAAAATGATCTAATAATCCCAGCAGAGTTTAATTCTTGCTAGCCTGCCTATGAACTACAGGTCTGTAGGTTGATGCCCAAGTCTTCCTGTACTGGTCATAGACCTCAGAAAAATTAGAAGGCTGAGTTCCAAAATCTGTGGTCTCATTCTACAGTTCCTGATGCTGTACAGTTTCTGTCTTGGGACAATCAGCGATGTTTGCAAAAACCATCTTGTGACAGCAGCAGGTACTTACTATGTTTTTGTATTGTCGCCCTTTTAGGATGTCCTGGATAATGTGTGTTGGACGCTATGGCCGGGGTTAGTGGAGTGCTGAAATGCAATTAATTTCTCTGAAGCCGCTTCTGTTGCTTGTGTGAAAGACATCATCATTATACAAAGCATCATCATGAGGTGGCACTAATCACAAGTCACTTATGATTTATAGCACTGCCCTCAAATGAAGCGTCATAAGAAAGCAGTGCTAGAAGTAGTTAGTGACACCAGCACCACTCCCTGATGGTGCTCTGTTTGAGGGCTGTGCTAGAGGCTATGGGGCGGTGCTGATATCACTCACTACATCTAGCACCGACTCCAGCCATCATTTTTCACACAAACAATGGAAAAAGCCGCAGAGAGATGAATAGCATACCGGTGTCCCACTAACCCTGGCCACAGCATCCATCACATATTATTCAGGACATCTTGAGGTGGCGGTGATGCCAAAAACTAGTAAGTATCTACAGCGTTGCCCGTTTGTGATGTCCGAGTGGTGGTGATGGACATTGTTGGGAGTAATTGCAGCTCCTGTGACGTCATGTGTGAGACTCCTCTCAAATGAAGCGTCACAAAAAGTGCAGTAAAAAAACACATTTAGGTGTTAGAGTATTAGGTAGAGGAGAAGTGTAGGAAAAGTTATAACAAATATGAGAGTAGTTTTATTAAGTATTTTTGTTCAAACTAAAATTCTGCATTTCTCCTTTCTGCCCATGGAAACAGTAATAACTTTAACACTCGTCTGTGTGTAGTCTCAGGAAAGACACATAAATAGAAGCTTTCAGCTCATCTGCCAGATGTAAGGTTTAGACTGAAAGATTAAATAAAATACCTGTCATACACTAAGCAAAGTCTGTTTTATTTTAAGGCTTTACTAGATAGTAAACATAGGGGTCTGATAAAGTAAAATCCAAACTAGCTCTTACATCATCTGAGTGCAGATGGTATATCTATTAACAAATGTTTCTGGGTAAAATCAAATAGTTCCTAATCACCCATTATTAGAGTTGAGCGCGGTTCGTGGTTCGTGGTTCTCCAGTTCGCGGCTCGAGTGATTTTGGGGCATGTTCTAGATCGAACTAGAACTCGAGCTTTTTGCAAAAGCTCGATAGTTCTAGAAACGTTCGAGAACGGTTCTAGCAGCCAAAAAACAGCTAAATCCTAGCTTGGTTTCTGCTGTAATAGTGTAAGTCACTCTGTGAATCAAACTATTATCACATTTCAGTGTATAGTGTGCGTGAACAGCGCCTTCAGATCACTGCTGTTTCTATAATGGTGATCGCCATTTTTTTTTTTTTTTTTCTTGTCTTCCTTCCCTAAGCGCGCGCGTCTTGTGGGGCGGGCCAGCATGTCAGCCAATCACAGACACACACACACCTAAGTGGACTTTGAGCCAGAGAAGCAACGGCATGTGTGATAGGATCTGCATGTCACATGTCCCTGCATTATAAAACCGGACATTTTCTTCACGAACGCCATTATCTGCCTTCTGCGTCTTTGGTGTCAGACATCAGTGTCGCAGCTCCGTCCTCCTGAGTCCTATAGCCGATACAGCTGTATGCGCTGCATACACAGCGTTAGACAGCTTAGGGAGAGCACATTCTCGCAGTCCTTTTAAGGGCTCAAAGCGGCAGGGTCAGAGAGCCATAAGTGACAGGTCCTGCAAACAGCAACAGCGTCTGTGTAGCCCAGGTCAGGGATTTCCTCCCTGCATTTCACCATTAGGAGGGAATAGAAAGGCAGGCTTCCATTCCTCTACCCAGAGCACCACAATCCTGCCACTGTACCCTCTTGTCCTCTGCACACTCCAACTCATTCTAAGTAAGCCATTATACTAGCAAACACTCAGTGTACCTAGTGGCATCCTAAACGTGGCTATTGGACTTTGCTATAGTCCCACTAGTGCAAAGACATTTGCAGAGCACGTCTGCCTGCATTGCACACTACAACTTTTTTAAACTAAGCAATTTTACTAGCAAACACTCAGTGTACCTAGTGGCATCCTATACGTGGCTATTGGACTTTGCTATAGTCCCACTAGTGCCAAGACATTTGCAGAGCGCATCTGCCTGCGTTGCACACTCCAACTAATTATAACGAAGCCATTATACTAGCAAACACTCAGTGTACCTAGTGGCATCCTATACGTGGCTATTGGACTTTGCTATAGTCCCACTAGTGCAAAGACATTAGCAGAGCACATCTGCCTGCATTGCACACTCCAAGTTTTTTAAACTAAGCAATTTTACTAGCAAACACTCAGTGTACCTAGTGGCATCCTATACGTGGCTATTGGACTTTGCTATAGTCCCACTAGTGCAAAGACATTTGCAGAGCACGTCTGCCTGCATTGCACACTACAACTTTTTTAAACTAAGCAATTTTACTAGCAAACACTCAGTGTACCTAGTGGCATCCTATACGTGGCTATTGGACTTTGCTATAGTCCCACTAGTGCAAAGACATTTGCAGAGCACGTCTGCCTGCATTGCACACTACAACTTTTTTAAACTAAGCAATTTTACTAGCAAACACTCAGTGTACCTAGTGGCATCCTATACGTGGCTATTGGACTTTGCTATAGTCCCACTAGTGCAAAGACATTTGCAGAGCACGTCTGCCTGCATTGCACACTACAACTTTTTTAAACTAATCAATTTTACTAGCAAACACTCAGTGTACCTAGTGGCATCCTAAACGTGGCTATTGGACTTTGCTATAGTCCCACTAGTGCAAAGACATTAGCAGAGCACATCTGCCTGCATTGCACACTACAACTTTTTTAAACTAAGCAATTTTACTAGCAAACACTCAGTGTACCTAGTGGCATCCTAAACGTGGCTATTGGACTTTGCTATAGTCCCACTAGTGCAAAGACATTAGCAGAGCACATCTGCCTGCATTGCACACTCCAAGTTTTTTAAACTAAGCAATTTTACTAGCAAACACTCAGTGTACCTAGTGGCATCCTATACGTGGCTATTGGACTTTGCTATAGTCCCACTAGTGCAAAGACATTTGCAGAGCACGTCTGCCTGCATTGCACACTACAACTTTTTTAAACTAAGCAATTTTACTAGCAAACACTCAGTGTACCTAGTGGCATCCTATACGTGGCTATTGGACTTTGCTATAGTCCCACTAGTGCAAAGACATTTGCAGAGCACATCTGCCTGCATTGCACACTACAACTTTTTTAAACTAAGCAATTTTACTAGCAAACACTCAGTGTACCTAGTGGCATCCTATACATGGCTATTGGACTTTGCTATAGTCCCACTAGTGCAAAGACATTTGCAGAGCACATCTGCCTGCATTGCACACTACAACTTTTTTAAACTAATCAATTTTACTAGCAAACACTCAGTGTACCTAGTGGCATCCTAAACGTGGCTATTGGACTTTGCTATAGTCCCACTAGTGCAAAGACATTAGCAGAGCGCATCTGCCTGCATTGCACACTCCAAGTTTTTTAAACTAAGCAATTTTACTAGCAAACACTCAGTGTACCTAGTGGCATCCTATACGTGGCTATTGGACTTTGCTATAGTCCCACTAGTGCAAAGACATTTGCAGAGCACGTCTGCCTGCATTGCACACTACAACTTTTTTAAACTAAGCAATTTTACTAGCAAACACTCAGTGTACCTAGTGGCATCCTATACGTGGCTATTGGACTTTGCTATAGTCCCACTAGTGCAAAGACATTTGCAGAGCACGTCTGCCTGCATTGCACACTACAACTTTTTTAAACTAAGCAATTTTACTAGCAAACACTCAGTGTACCTAGTGGCATCCTATACGTGGCTATTGGACTTTGCTATAGTCCCACTAGTGCAAAGACATTTGCAGAGCACGTCTGCCTGCATTGCACACTACAACTTTTTTAAACTAAGCAATTTTACTAGCAAACACTCAGTGTACCTAGTGGCATCCTATACGTGGCTATTGGACTTTGCTATAGTCCCACTAGTGCAAAGACATTTGCAGAGCACGTCTGCCTGCATTGCACACTACAACTTTTTTAAACTAAGCAATTTTACTAGCAAACACTCAGTGTACCTAGTGGCATCCTATACGTGGCTATTGGACTTTGCTATAGTCCCACTAGTGCCAAGACATTTGCAGAGCGCATCTGCCTGCGTTGCACACTCCAACTAATTATAACGAAGCCATTATACTAGCAAACACTCACTGTACCTAGTTGTATCCTAAACGTGGCTATTGTACTTTTGTCAATTCACAGTATTGGAACGTTATTTGCAGGACGTCTGCCTGCATTGCACACTCAAACTTTTTTAAACTCAGCCATTATACTAGCAAACACTCACTGTACCTAGTTGTATCCTAAACGTGGCTATTGTACTTTTGTCAATTCACAGTATTGGAACGTTATTTGCAGGACGTCTGCCTGCATTGCACACTCAAACTTTTTTAAACTCAGCCATTATACTAGCAAACACTCACTGTACCTAGTTGTATCCTAAACGTGGCTATTGTACTTTTGTCAATTCACAGTATTGGAACGTTATTAGCAGCACGTCTGCCTGCATTGCACACTCTAACTTTTTTAAACTCAGCCATTATACTAGCAAACACTCACTGTACCTAGTTGTATCCTAAACGTGGCTATTGTACTTTTGTCAATTCACAGTATTGGAACGTTATTTGCAGGACATCTGCCTGCCTTGCACACTCAAACTTTTTTAAACTCAGCCATTATACTAGCAAACACTCACTGTACCTAGTTGTATCCTAAACGTGGCTATTGTACTTTTGTCAATTCACAGTATTGGAACGTTATTTGCAGGACATCTGCCTGCATTGCACACTCAAACTTTTTTAAACTCAGCCATTATACTAGCAAACACTCACTGTACCTAGTTGTATCCTAAACGTGGCTATTGTACTTTTGTCAATTCACACTACTGCAAATCTATGTGCAGCACGTCTGCATGACAACCTCGTCCTCTGTTTTTAATAAGCTATAATGATAGCACAAAATACTGCCATTTTGTGGCATCATAGAACTGGCTGTTGTATTCCATTAGTGCACCACTGGTGACAAGCTATTTCTAGCACCTCTACATCACACCCTCATGCACATTTTGCTACGCTAATGTTATAGCAAACTCATGGAATTCATTGCTGCATTTCATAATTCGGAGGGATAGAAAGTCAGGCTTCCTTTAGCTTTTCCTTCTGTTCATAGACAGCATCTCCAAGACAAATTTCCCCTCCACGTCTAAGTGTGGAGAGGCAGCTAGTGCGCATGCGTGTGCCGATGTACCCCAGCTGCAGCATAATTACAGTGTTTCGCCTAGTGAGTATGCTCAGCCTGACTGTGCCATTCCTGACGCTAAGTTTTCATTTCGGGATACAGCGCATGCTCCCACACTAAGTGTGAAAAGCCTCTTTGCACAGGTGCTTGCATTCCGTGCCGGGTATAAGTCCTGTTTTGGGCATAGACACCATGCTAAAGCTGACAGTCTTTTTTCAGAGACTGTATTTCATGCTACTGAGCATGCTCAGGCACTTCCTGCATCAGAGACTAGGTCCGGTAATGAACTCTTTGGCCCTGGCCCTGATGTGGGGGTCCCATATAGACCACAGGGCATCAGGTGTCCTCCCAAATGGCTTGCAGAGGCCCACACCTATGACTTGTCACTGCATTATTGATGCTCAGACGATGACTGGTGAGGTGTTTGGGTCATGGCAGCCATGAGGTCATCATTGAAGTTGCGTTTCCAAATAGGACGCTAGTTATGCCACTCATGACGTGTCACTCTACTTTTGTCTCCAGGAGGTGCATTGTGGTTCACCCTGGTTTGGGGCGGACCCAGGTTATAAAAGGGGCTGGAGCCAACAAGGAGGTGCGCAGTCTTCTATTATGCTCCGAAAGAGCACACCTCCATGTGTTGAATCCATTGCGGCTTTAGGCCAGAGGTAGGCAGGGATCGGGTGGTGGATGCAGGCCACCACCACAGTTGGTAACGCAGAACGGTTAAGACCAGCTCCTGTCCTAACAGTCCTGCTTGTGCAGCCCAGTGGCATTAACAGGCCTGCTGCTGCTGATGCGCCTGCTGTCCACAGGTGTGGCCCCTACGCACACGGTCAGCGTACTCAATGGCCCCTGTGTTGTTAACAGGGAGTTCCTGGGCTGGGTGGGCATGTGGACCCTGTGACGCTAACAGGGCTCACAGTCTCCAGATCCGAATGGCGTCTAACTCGGTTCAGGCTACTATTAGTTTCATAGCCACACAGCTCTGTATCCTCCACCAAACCTTCAAGTTGCCAACCTCTCCTTTTCCAACTGGGAGCACGGTGGACACTGACTGCTGATGGGGATATATACCTTTCTCTTTCTTTTCTTATTAATTTTCGTTATATAGCGGTCACAGATTATATACCACTTTATCCAAATCTGCCAGTCCCACTGTAACAGATGTTGTTTCTTCAGCAAATGTTACAGTTGCTTAACCACCAAATCCACGGACCAAAACTTTTTTCCCCTTTCCAACACACCTGTTCCCCTTTCCAACAGCATCTGTCCTTTTTCAACTCATTTTGGGATATGACCAAAAGTGCAACTGTGCAGGGACACCGTACTCAACGCCATCTCAGCACAGCAGCCATCCCTCGGTCCCTCCGATGTGGACAAGTAAAAGACCATTTCCTCCTATCCATGACAAAGCGTTGAGATTCACTCTGTGCAGCACTGGTGTTTAGTGGACAAGTAGATCTAAGATTGCGTACCACATTCTGCAGATACTCCTGTATACGTGCGTCTATTTCTATGGCAGGAATTAGTTCGCCAAATTTTGTCTTGTACCGGGGATCTAACAGTGTGGCAACCCAGTATTCAGGATTAGTTCAAATTCATACAATCCGAGGGTCATGTAGGTAGTGCAGCAAGAAGGCGCTCATGTGTCTTGTGCATCCAGGAGGACCAAGTCCTTGGTGTGTTGGTGGCAGAGAGGTGAGAATCGTGCATCCTTCCTCTGCCCTCTCCCCCCAACCTCGCACAACCGAAATGTGAGCAAGCTCTCACTCATCTGCTGAGTCTTCCATGCCCATCGCCAGTTCGTCCTCCATTTTTTCATGGGCTCCTGCACTTTCATCAACACTTTTTGCTGATACTATGCGCCCTTGTTAATCCCTCTCCCTCACCATGACTGCCGCATAGGTGCCGCTGACCATCTGGACCTCGTAGATCTTGTTATCCCTTCCGCATATGACTCCTCCTGTACTTCCTCCCCTTCCTCTTGTCCCAACACCTGACTCCGAATAATAATTACAGTGTGCTCCATCATGTAGATGACCAGAATTGTCACGCTGAGAATGACATTGCCAGTGCTAAACATCTTCGTCGACATTTCAAAACTGTGTAGCAGGGTGCATAGGTCCTTGATCTGACACCACTCCAGCAGCGTGATCTGCACCACCTCTGGATCAAGTTATCCCAGGCTATATGTCTTACCGTATTTCAGCAGGGCTCTGCGGTGCTGCCACACACGCTGCAACATGTGCAGATTCCAATTCCTGCGTGTCGAAACATCGCATTTACGGCGTTTAACTGCCAGACCCTAAGACTTACGGAGTGATGAAAGTTGTTGAGCTGCTGTGTGCGCACGATGGAAGTGAGCACATAGCGAGCGTGCCCACTGCACAAGGCCATGTAGGCCGTGATGGTGTTTTAAAAATTGCTGGCGAATTCGGTTCAACACGTGAGCCCTAAAAGGCACGTGTGTCACATTGCCCTGAGGATGGCCCGCAGCCAGGTTTGCATCATTGCCGCACACGGCTGTTAAGTCACCAACGGAGTCCGCTCCGTCAATTTGTACTCCGGTCGCCAGGTGACAACGTGTTCCTTTCATGAATAGTGCTGATGATGGGAGAGTAGTCGATGCCAGCGGCGCAGGTGGACGCAGGTTATGCTCACCCACTGGGCTGCATTACCTTGACAGATGCAGAATCTCTGGCTGAATGTAGCTGGTGGGTATCTCACAGATGAAATACCATCATTCAGCTACAACCAATGGGAAGACACCACACCCTTTTTTATGCCCATCCTGTCTGCAGACCACTGCCAGACATAGCTATGAACCTCTGGTTAATTTTACCCCCAGTTCAGTTTTATGATTTTGTGTGCTTGTTACCTGACTACTTTTCCTGCTTGCTGTTTATGTACGTTGTTGGCCGATACGCATTTCACCTCTGCTTGTTTTCTGATTCTTTCCTGGCCGTCCCATTCTGTTCCTGTTCCTCAATTAATGTTTTGACCCTGCCTGACTACTATTCTCTGTAATAGCGGTGTGACTCACATTTCCCATACATTTCAAAGTAAAACTTTGACCGCCTGATGGCATTGAGCTCTGCTGCCAGCATAGTAAGGAGGTGTGTGGTAGTCCTTGTGCGCAGTTGCAAGGAAGGGTGGCCTGACCACACAGGGTTTGCGCCAAGGTAGAGGACCCACACGAGGTTGAAGAGGCAGAAGCAGTGTATTAACTTCTACATACAGAACAAGGATTGAAACAACTCGTGGGGACGGCAAGACTTGTACAGCAGACCCTTCTCCATCTCTCACCATAGTTTGCCAGTGCCCAGTCAGTGACATGTAATGACCCTGTCTATGCTTACTGGTCCAAGTATCTGTGTTGAAATGCACCCTGTCGCACACAGATTTTCTCAAGGAAGTGGTGATGTTGTGTGCGACATGCTGGTGTAGCGCGGGCATGCTTTTCTTGGAGAAGCAGTGGTGATTGGGCATCTGGTACTGGGGCACAGCGACAGACATAAGGTCTGTAAAATCCTGTGTGTCCACTACGCGTAAAGGCAGCATTTCGGTAGCCAACAGCTTACAGAGGGATAGAGTCAACCACTTAGCTTTGTCATGGGTCGCAGTAAGTGGCCTTTTATTTGACCACATCTGAGGGACAGAGATCTGGCTGCTGTCTGTAGACGGTGTTGAGTAGGGTGTCCCTGGAAAAATGCAGGTTTGTGAGAAAAGTGCAGGCGGAGACATGATGTTGCCTTCATCTTGCCTTCAGATCTGTTCATCTTGTATCATTTTTAAAAAACACAGCAAGCAAGGGTTACTCCAAGCGGAGTCTACCTTTTTTCCCCAAATTGGGCACACAGACACCCCATCAGTGGCAGGACTTGTGCCCTAGTTGCAAACAGAATGTTTTGATTTGCATCAAGCACATTCCAAATCCACAAGCATTTACTCTCCCCAGGATGACACAGGGGTAGTAAATTCCTTCTGGATCCATGACTTGTTCATTTTGATGAACGTCAGTCTGTCCACATTGTCACTGGACAGACGCGTGCGCTTATCTGTCAGCACACACCCAGCAGCACTGAAGACACGTTCAGAGACAACGCTGGCAGCTGGACACGACAAAATCTTCAAGGCGTAACTGGAGAGCTCTTGACATTTTTCTAGATTTGAAGCACAAAAGGAGCAAGGCTCCATTTGCAAAGTCATTGCATCGATGTTCATTTGGAGATACTCCTGTATCATCCTCTCCATCCGTTGACTATGTGACACACTTGATGTCTCTGGTGGCCTTGCAAAGGAGGGTCTAAAAAAATTATGAAAAGATTCCATAAAATTGCTGTTACCAGCACCAGATACGGTCCTACTGGTACGGGTAGACTGTTGAAGATGACGAGGCCGTCCCATGTTTGTCAAGTTACAACTGGGAGAATCACTCCCTTCACCTGCACGGTTGTTTGGTGGAAAAGCCGAGCTAAGATCGAGTAACAGCTTCTGCTGATACTCCTGCATACGTGCGTCCCTTTCTATGGGTGGAATTATGTCACAAAATTTGGACTTGTCCCGGGGATCTAATAGTGTGGCAAGCCAGTAGTCATCATCACTTCTAATTTTGACAATACGAGGGTCATGTTGGAGGTAGTGCAACAAGAAGGCACTCATGTGTCTTGCGCAGCCATGCGGACCAAGTCCACGCTGTGTTTGTGGCATAGAGGTGCTAACCGTTCTTTCTTCCTCTGTCATCTCCCCCCAACCTCTTTCAACTTAAATTTGACCAAGGTCCCCCTCATCAGCTGAGTCTTCCATGTCCATGGACAGTTCGTCCTCCATATCTTCATGTCCTCCTGCACCTTCCTCAACATCTCGCCTGCTACCATGCGCCCTTGTTGATCCCTGTCCCCCATGGTCCCATGCCTGCCGCGTTGGTGATGATGAATGTCTGGACCTTGGTGATGTTGTTGTGTCTTGCGCATATGAATCCTCCTGCAGTTCCTCCCCTTCCTGTTGTCCCACCCCCTGACTCCGAATAGTGTTTAGCGTGTGCTCCAGCATGTAAATGACTGTAATCGTCATGCTGATAATGGCATTGTCAGCGCTAAACATATTCGTCGCCATGTCGAAACTGTGCAGAAGGGTGCATAGGTCCGTGATCTGAGATCACTCCATCAGGGTGATCTGCCCCACCTCTGCATCTCGTTGGCCCAGGCTATACGTCATGACGTATTGCACCAGGGCTCTGCGGTGCTGCCACAGTCGCTGTAACATGTGGAGAGTTGAATTCCAGCGTGTCGCCACATCGCATTTCAGGCGATGAACCGGCAGGCCGAAAGACTTCTGGAGCGATGCAAGACGCTCAGCTGCGGCGCTTGAACGGCGGAAGTGAGCACTGCAGACAGTTTCCGTGCCCTGGTCAGAAGGCCATCTAGGCCGGGATAGTGTGTTAAAAATTGCTGGACAACAAGGTTCAACACGTGAGCCATACAAGGCACGTGTGTCACCTTGCCCAGGCGAAGGGAAGCACCCAGGTTTGCAGCATTGTCGCACACGGCCTTACCAGGCTGCAGGTTGAGTGGAGACAACCATTTATTAAACTCGGACCGCAGAGCTGACCACAACTCCTCAGCTGTGTGACTCTTATTCCCAAGACATGTCAAGCTAAAGACCGCCTGATGCCGTTGCGCTCTGCTGCCAGCATAGTAATGAGGGGTGCGTGATTCCTTCTGCGCAGTGAGAACGCTGGTGGCCTGACCAGGCAGGCTTGGGGCGGAGGTGGAGGACCCAGATGAGGTGGAGGATGCAGAAGCAGTGGCGGAACTTGGACAGACAGAGGATTGACACACAAGTCGTGGGGACGGCAAGACTTGTGCAGCAGACCCTTCACCATCTATCACCATAGTTACCCAGTGCCCAGTCAGCGACATGTAACGTCCCTGTCCATGCTTACTGGTCCAAGTATCGGTGCTGAAATTCACCCGTTCACACACAGAGTTTCTCAAGGAAGCGGTGATATTGTGTGCGACATGCTGGTGTAGCGCGGGCACACCTTTCTTAGAGAAGTAGTGGCGACTAGGCATCTGGTACTGGGGCACAGCGACAGATATAAGGTCTCTAAAATCCTGTGTGTCCACTAGGCGGAAAGGCAGCATTTCTGTAGCCAACAGCTTACAGAGGGATAGAGTCAACCTCTTCGCTTTGTCATGGGTCGAAGGAAGTGGCCTTTTATTTGACCACATCTGAGGGACAGAGATCTGGCTGCTGTGTGTAGACGGTGTTGAGTAGGGTGTCCCTGGAAAAATGCAGCTTTGGGAGGAAAGTGCAGGCGGAGACATGATGTTGCCTTCATCCAAAGTTGGTGCTATCGATGTCTGAGAGAGCTGTACACACTCACTTGTTTCCCCTTCCAAACCAACTGACGACCTACCAAGCAAACTGCCTGTTGCGGTTACAGTGGTGGAAGTTGTGGGTGGAAAAACAGGTGTGACAGCTGTCCCCACAGTCCTAGAAGATGACGAGCGCGCGGATGCCCTGGAAGGGGCAGGCGGTGGATGGTTGGCTCCACTAGGCCGCATTGCAGCACGGTGAGCTTCCCACCAGGCCATATGATATTTATTCATGTGACGATTCATGGAAGAAGTTGTCAAACTGCTGAGGTTTTGACCTCTACTAAGATAACCATGGCAAATGTTACAGATCACATAATTTGGCCGATCTTTTTTTATGTCAAAAAAGGACCAGGCTAGGCAAGGCTTAGAGGCCATGCGACCTGTTGATCCACCCCGAATAATGCTCAGAGGCAGAGTGGTGGCTGAGGATGCAGTTGTAGACGTGCTACCAGTGCTCCGACTGTGTCCAGGAAGGCGCCAGGTTACTTCGACGTCGGTTGCATCCTCCTCCACCGCCTCTATTGACCTCCTCGAGTGTCTGACTGTGGGTTGACAGTAGGTGGGATCTAGAACTTCATCATCAATTGTTGTGTTTGCACTCCCCTCCCCCTCAGACCGAGTTTCTTCTTGCCCTGACCGAATATTTAAGTTGTCATCCCAATCGGGTATCTGCGTCTCATCTTCATCAGTATGTTCCTCATTGCCTATAACCACAGTTGTTGGAAAGGCAGCATTTTGGTAGCCAACAGTTTGCATTTTATGAAAGTCAACCTCCAAGCCATGTCATGCCCTTCTAAAAGCATGTATAACACAGCGAGGGGACTCCAACCACAGTCTCCCTCGTTGCCACTCACTGGGCCACACACACCCCACTTGACTGGCATCGGTTGAGCCCCCTTTTGAAAAAGAAAAAGATGCTTTGCATGAAGCACTCTCAAAAATACGCGTGCCTTTCCCGTCCCCTGGCTGACCCCGGGGAAGAAAAGTCCTCTGAGAGCCATGACTTGTTCATCTTGGTTCTTTTAGAAACACAGCGAGGGGACTCCAACCACAGTCTCCCTCGTTGCCACTCACTGGGCCACACACACCCCACTTGACTGGCATCGGTTGAGCCCCCTTTTGAAAAAGAAATAGATGCTTTGCATGAAGCACTCTCAAAAATACGCGTGCCTTTCCCGTCCCCTGGCTGACCCCGGGGAAGAAAAGTCCTCTGAGAGCCATGACTTGTTCATCTTGGTTCTTTTAGAAACACAGCGAGGGGACTCCAACCACAGTCTCCCTCGTTGCCACTCACTGGGCCACACACACCCCACTTGACTGGCATCGGTTGAGCCCCCTTTTGAAAAAGAAAAAGATGCTTTGCATGAAGCACTCTCAAAAATACGCGTGCCTTTCCCGTCCCCTGGCTGACCCCGGGGAAGAAAAGTCCTCTGAGAGCCATGACTTGTTCATCTTGGTTCTTTTAGAAACACAGCGAGGGGACTCCAACCACAGTCTCCCTCGTTGCCACTCATTGGGCCACACACACCCCACTTGACTGGCATCGGTTGAGCCCCCTTTTGAAAAAGAAAAAGATGCTTTGCATGAAGCACTCTCAAAAATACGCGTGCCTTTCCCGTCCCCTGGCTGACCCCGGGGAAGAAAAGTCCTCTGAGAGCCATGACTTGTTCATCTTGGTTCTTTTAGAAACACAGCGAGGGGACTCCAACCACAGTCTCCCTCGTTGCCACTCACTGGGCCACACACACCCCACTTGACTGGCATCGGTTGAGCCCCCTTTTGAAAAAGAAAAAGATGCTTTGCATGAAGCACTCTCAAAAATACGCGTGCCTTTCCCGTCCCCTGGCTGACCCCGGGGAAGAAAAGTCCTCTGAGAGCCATGACTTGTTCATCTTGGTTCTTTTAGAAACACAGCGAGGGGACTCCAACCACAGTCTCCCTCGTTGCCACTCACTGGGCCACACACACCCCACTTGACTGGCATCGGTTGAGCCCCCTTTTGAAAAAGAAAAAGATGCTTTGCATGAAGCACTCTCAAAAATACGCGTGCCTTTCCCGTCCCCTGGCTGACCCCGGGGAAGAAAAGTCCTCTGAGAGCCATGACTTGTTCATCTTGGTTCTTTTAGAAACACAGCGAGGGGACTCCAACCACAGTCTCCCTCGTTGCCACTCACTGGGCCACACACACCCCACTTGACTGGCATCGGTTGAGCCCCCTTTTGAAAAAGAAAAAGATGCTTTGCATGAAGCACTCTCAAAAATACGCGTGCCTTTCCCGTCCCCTGGCTGACCCCGGGGAAGAAAAGTCCTCTGAGAGCCATGACTTGTTCATCTTGGTTCTTTTAGAAACACAGCGAGGGGACTCCAACCACAGTCTCCCTCGTTGCCACTCACTGGGCCACACACACCCCACTTGACTGGCATCGGTTGAGCCCCCTTTTGAAAAAGAAAAAGATGCTTTGCATGAAGCACTCTCAAAAATACGCGTGCCTTTCCCGTCCCCTGGCTGACCCCGGGGAAGAAAAGTCCTCTGAGAGCCATGACTTGTTCATCTTGGTTCTTTTAGAAACACAGCGAGGGGACTCCAACCACAGTCTCCCTCGTTGCCACTCACTGGGCCACACACACCCCACTTGACTGGCATCGGTTGAGCCCCCTTTTGAAAAAGAAAAAGATGCTTTGCATGAAGCACTCTCAAAAATACGCGTGCCTTTCCCGTCCCCTGGCTGACCCCGGGGAAGAAAAGTCCTCTGAGAGCCATGACTTGTTCATCTTGGTTCTTTTAGAAACACAGCGAGGGGACTCCAACCACAGTCTCCCTCGTTGCCACTCACTGGGCCACACACACCCCACTTGACTGGCATCGGTTGAGCCCCCTTTTGAAAAAGAAAAAGATGCTTTGCATGAAGCACTCTCAAAAATACGCGTGCCTTTCCCGTCCCCTGGCTGACCCCGGGGAAGAAAAGTCCTCTGAGAGCCATGTCCACATTGTCAGTGGACAGACACGTGTGCTTATCTGCCAGCAGACCCACAGCAGCACTGAAGACAGGTTCCGAGAGAACGCTGGCTGCAGGACACGACAAGATCCCCAAGACGTACGTGGCGAGCTCAGGCAATTTATCAAGATTGGAAGCCAAGAATGAGCAGGGCTCAAGTTGCACAATAATGGCATATTTCCTTGCATATACTCATATATCTGTGTGTCCTCCTCTTTTTCCTTGTCCAGCTCTTTTGTTTTCGCATGAGTATATGTCCTTGTCACTTTCCCATGTGTTGTGAGTTGTTTGTGACCTTTTGGACACCTTTGAGGGTGTTTTCTAGGTGTTTTTCTGTGTTTGTGATTGCCTGCCATTGTTTCCTATGCAGTTCGAGTTCGGTTCGTCGAACGTTCGACGAACCGAACTCGAACGGGAGGTCCGTTCGGCGAACCAACCTCGAGCCGAACCGCGACCGGTTCGCTCATCTCTACCCATTATATGAATGCATTTTAAATCTTTATTGTACCCTCTCTGTCACGTTCTGTGTACTCCATGATAACTGTTTACAATCTGTAATCGACAATAGGGCCAGCTTCAAGTTTATGCAGGGCGACAGAGTCCCAGTTGGCCTCTTTTCACTTTTGATTTTTTTTTCTTCTCACCTTCTAAGAGCATTAATGTCAGGTGCAATGTGCAGCCAGAGCCACGATCAGTCCTGTGTGCATATTGCTAATCCCTGCCTAATCGTCCCTGTATACACTAGCATAGATAGAGATCTTTAGAAAAAGTATTTCTAAAGATCTTTTACCGTATACTAATGAGCTCGGGGACTAGTCCTCTGGGCGTTAGTTCCCTGGCTAGTTGGCTCCATTAGCATGTTAGTACGCCCCTGTGGATGTGCTATCATTCTAATGAATACACATCACAGGATGATCTCACTCCCATCTCCACTGTCATCCCCGCATGATGCTAGATTTCAGCTCAGTACAAAAGTTTGGGTCATGCGCACTATGAAGCCGGGTGTACGCGTCCTAGCTTCAAACTAAAGTAGTGCGCATGACCGGAAGTCCGGGGTCATGCACACTGAGCTGAAATCCAGTGTCGGGCGGCGATGGCAGCAGAGAGGTGAGTGACATTAGCCTCTGATGCTGCACATTCATTAACATATTAGCACACCCACAGGGACATACTAACATGCTAATGGAGCCGACTAGCCAGGGGAACTAACGCCCAGGGGGCTAGTCCCCTCACTTATTAGCATACGATAAAAGGTCTTTAGAAATACTTTTCCTAAAGATCCCTTTATCTATGCTAGTGTATTCAGGGATGGTTAAGCAGGGATTAGCAATGTGCACCCAGAACTGCTCGTGGTTCTGGATGCATCTTTGACCTGACAGGTTCCCTTTAACTGTTTTCGTTTTTAGCGATAAAGTTATATGAGGGGTTGATATTTTTTGTCTGAACTTTCTTTTTTTTTTTACAGATTATCGCATCTTTTGAAATTTCAATATGCCATTTTCAACAAATTTTCCCAAAAATTTGATTTGCAGCAAATCGATTTACCATGAATGGCAATATACAAAGGTTCCAAATGCTATGAAAAGACATGTGTAACACTCTGAAGCCTCTTTGGACGATATCACACTCCTTTAACCCCTTCACGACCCGCTTTCCGTTTTTTTTCGCCATTCTTTTTCTGAGAGACGTAACTTTTTTATTTTTCAGTCAATATGGTCATGTGAGGGCTCATTTTTTGCGGAACGAGCTGTACTTTTCAATGAAGCTATCAGTTTTACCATATAGTGTACTGCAAAACAGCAAAAAAAAAATCCAAATGCAGAAAAATTGCAAAAAAAGTGCGATAGCACTATTGTTTTTGAGATATTTTACTCACTGTGTTCACTATATGGTAAAACCGATGCATGGGTGTGATGCCTCAGGTCAGTGCAAGTTCGTAGACACCAAACATGAATAGGTTTACTTTTATATAAGGGGTTAAAAAAAAATCGGAAGTTTGTCCGAAAAAAGTGGCGCACGTTTTACGCCATATTCCGTGACCCATAGCGTTCTCATTTTTCGAGATCTATGGCTCAGTGATTGCTTATTTATTGTTTCTCAAGCTGACTTTTTAACGGTACCATTTTTGCGCAGATGCTACGTTTTAATCGCCTCTTATTGCATTTTGCGCAAAAGTTGTGGCGACAAAAAAATGTCGTTTTGGCGTTTGGAATTTTTTTTGCCACTACGCCGTATACTGATTAGATTAATTGATTTTATATTTTGATAGATCGGGCGTTTCTGAACGCGGCGATACCAAATGTGTGTATATTTTTTATTTTTTTAACCCTTTAATTTTCAATGGGGTGAATGAGGGTGATTTGAACTTTTAGGTTTTTTTGTTTTATTTTAATTTTTGTTAAAACTTTTTTTTAACTTTTCTTTTTTATTTTACTAGTTCCCCTAGGGGGCTATTGCGATCAGCAGTCTGATCGCTCTGCACTATCTGCTGATCACAGCTACATAGCTGTAAACAGCAGATACGCTCACTTTCTTTTTCACTGTGCCGCAGGCACAGCGAAAGTGAAAGCAATTCATGTGTAGTACAGGAGTGATCACATGACCCTGTGCTACCATGACAACTACCGGAAGTCACGTGATCGCGTCACGTGACTTCCGGTATCGGGCGGTAACAGTTTACCGTGATCGCGCTTATAATGGCGCCGTCACATATTGACAGCGCCGTTTAAGGGGTTAAACGGCATGAGCAGATAACGATTCTGCTCGTACCTAGCAGGCACACATCTCAGCTGTGAAAATCTGCTGAGATGTGCGCCGATTGCAGCATGCTGCCGCCGGCAGACCGCGAGCAGTAACGTTATGACCACTAGGACGTAATTTTACTGCCCGCGGTCGTTAAGGGGTTAAAGTTTTAAAACACAAACACAGCTTTATTAATGTCAAAGTGACCTCACCATTGAAATAGATAGAAACTCAAAAGTAAATAACAGCCCATTAATTAACACATTGCAATAACAACCTTTTCATAAATTATGCAGACCATTCTTTTCAGAACAGTGACTCAAACTGATGCTGTCACTGTCAGAGGTAACATCACTGTTGTGAATGTCATCTGAGTGGGTGCTGGTGTGGAGCTCCCTCTGGTGGTCAGGAATGGTAATGAAGCTGAGTCTGAGTCTGTGACTTAAGCAGGTGTTGGAATTAAATACGAATCCAGGAAGTGTTACGGGGGGCCTGGCAGATTAGGACCAGGGGGTATATATCCTAATTGCCAGTCGGGGCCCACCGTGCTCCAGATGACAAAGGAGCTGCTGGCACCTGAGGGTTAGGCGAAGACTATAGAGCTGGATGGCTCTGAGATAACCCAGGAACTCTGGGAACCGGTCACGTGTGTTGGGACACGTCAGACCGGACGACAACCCGATTAGCGTTTTGGTGCACCTAGCGCTACACCAACCACTTGTGCAGGAAACACGTCAGGCCGGGTGGTAACCAGGTAGCGTTGACCGGAAGACCGCCACGAAAGCGCCCTGTCGGCCACGTGTGTAGGACACGTCAGGCCGAGCGGTCCTCCGATTAGCGTTTCTGGCCACCTCTCGACTGGCCACGTGTGTGTAGGACAAGTCAGGCCAGATGGGTACACCAGTAGCGTTGACCGGGAAGCCGAGGAGGATAAGGAACACCCTGTTAACTCCACAGGGGTCCTGGGGTACGCCGTCCGTGCGCGTAGGGGGCACAACCAGACAGGTGGCGCAGCAAGTGCGTTGTCCGTGTGCGTAGGGGGCACAATCGGACAGGTGGCGCAGCAGGTGCGTTGTCCGTGTGCGTAGGGGGCACAATCGGACAGGTCGCGCAGCAGGTGCGTTGTTCGTGTGCATAGGGGGCACAATCGGACAGGAAGCACAGCAGCCGCAACCCAGTTAACGCCACTGGGCTGCTATAGCAAGACTGGAACGGCAGGAGGGAAGCACGGCGCCTGACCCTGATGTGCCGAGCCACGAATCTTGGCGTGACAGGCACCGTTCGCCTAACCCTACCTACCGCTTCCCAACATAGGCTTATGCAGCAATGAGGCTCTAACATGGAGGTGTGCTCTGACTGAGCAAAAGTGAAGACTGCGCCCCTCCATGTTGTCTCCAGCCCCTTTTATAACCTGGGTCCGCCCCAAATCCAGGGTGGAACTACCAAGGTCCAATAGCAGAGTGCCATGTCATCAGTGACGTCACATGCGACCTATCCGGAACCGCCACGTCATTGATGACCTCATGGCAGCCACGCCCCAAACACTTCACCAGTCATCGTCTGACAACCAATACTGAGGTGCCAGATCATAGGGGCGGGCCTCTGCGAGCCAGTCCGGAGTTGCCACGTCATCAGGACACCTGACACCCTCTGCCCTATCAGGACGTGCCACCTCACGGACATGCTCAGTGAGGTCCTTACCGGACCTAGCCTCTGGTGCACTAAGTGCCTGAGCATGCCCAGTAGCCTGAGCAACAGGCTCAGAAAGCAGATTTTCAGTTTGAGCATGCTCAGTAGGCACATCCCAGAACTTAGACACAGCACGAAGTCCAAGTACCTGTGCAAAGAGGCTGTTAGGGTTAATTGTGGGAGCATGCTCAGTAGCCTGAACTGAGGACTTAGTCTCAGACATAACACAAACAGGCTGAGCATGCTCACTAGGCAAAACACCGGGCTTAAACTCTGGCTGGGGTAAATCGGCGCACGCATGCGCACTAGCCGCCTCTCCACACTTAGACGTGGTGGAAGGAACAGCCAACTGGACGACCCGAGGCACGGCCAAGAACGGCAGCCGGCGCCTGGGCGCAACAGGAACCGCAGCAGGCTGCTTGCGGCTATGGCGGCGCCGGCTCGTAACAGGAAGTCCTATTGCGGATCAGCCTAGTTTATTTAGGGTTCTTATTAGGGTAATTCTCCAACCGCCCTGCAGAGTATGGGGTAGCAGAGATGGTTGAGTCTGCAGAGCTGTTCAGTCACACTATAGCCTGGGAAGCAGAGGTCTACTCCAAAGCTTCAGTGACTCCAGACAAGGAAATGATCTGCACTGATGCCCAGAAGCTTTCTGAGTCAGATTCAGGCCCAGATAAAGAAGGTTCTGAGCATAATGTAGACCCTCATTCCCAAACTGTAACTCCTCTTGGTGGAGACAATGAAGAACATGCTGATGATGATGAGACTCAGATACCTGATTGGAATGACAATTTTAGTATTTGGTCAGGGCAGGAAGAGGTTGGCTCTGAGGTTGTTGATTACACTTACTGTCAACCCACAGTCAGGCTGTCGATGAGGTCAGCAGAGGAGGTGGAGGAGGATGCTACTGACGGCGAAGTTAGGTTGCGCCTTCCTGGACAAAGACGGAGTACTGGAAGCACGTCAACAACTGCATCCTCAGCCACCACTGTGCCTCTGAGCAGAAGTCAGGGTGGCTCTGCAGGTCGCATGGGCACTAAGCCTTGCCTAGCCTGGTCCTTTTTTGACATTGCAAAGGATTACCCAACTCATGTCATCTGTAAGATTTATTGCCAAGCTCTAAGTAGAGGCCAAAAACGCACTAGTTTGAGTACTTCGTCCATGAAACGTCACATGGATATGAAGCATAAGTCGCAGTGGGAAGCTCACTGTGCTACAATGCAGCCTATCAGAGCGGGCCAACTTATATCTGCCCCTTCAATTACATTCGTGTGCTCTTCATCCTCTGTGACTGTGGGGACAGCAGTCACACATGCTTTTGGACGCAGACCGTCCACCTCTTTACCCGCAACAGGCAGTGTGATTGGCAGGTTGACAGTTGTTTTGGAAGTGGAAAAAGCTGCTGGTGTTGTGCTCTCTCAGACATCAAGAGCACCACCTTTTCATGAAGGCAACATTATGTCTCCGCCTGCACTTTCCTTACAGACCAGCAGTTTGCAAGGAACACCCTACTCAATGCCGTCTCAGCACAGCAGCCAGCCCTCGGTCCCTCAGATGTGGACAAGTAAAAGACCATTTCCTCCTAGCCATGACAAAGCTAAGAGGTTGACTTTCACCCTCTGCAAGCTGTTGGTTACAGAAATGCTGCCTTTCTGCCTGGTGGACACACAGGATTTTCGAGACCTTATGTCCGTCGCAGTGCCCAATACCAGATGCCCAGTTGCCACTACTTCTCCAAGAAAGGTGTGCCTGCGCTACACCAGCATGTCGCACGCAACATCACCGCTTCCTTGAGAAACTCTGTTTGTGACAGGGTGCATTTCACCACAGATACTTGGACCAGTAAGCATGGATAGGGGTGTTACATGTCGCTGACTGGGCACTGGTTAACTATGGTGAGAGATGGAGAAGGGTGTGCTGTACAAGTCTTGCCGTCCCCACGAGTTGTGCGTCAATCCTCTGTATGTAGAAGTTCCTCAACTGCTTCTGCCTCTTACACCTCGTCTGGGTCCTCCACCTCCTCCCAAAGCCTGTCTGATCAGGCCACCCGGGTTGTTACTGCGCACAAGGAATCCCGCACACCTCCTTCCTATACTGGCAGCAGAGCTCAACGGCATCAGACGGTCTTTACATTGAAATGTCTGGGAAATGTGAGTCACACAGCTGACGAGTTGTGGTCAGCTCTGGAGACTGAGTTTCATCAATGGTTGTCTCCACTCAACCTGCAGCCAGGGAAGGCCGTATGCGACAATGCTGCAAACCGGGGTGCGGCCCTTCGCAGGGGCAATGTGACACACGTGCCTTGTATGGCTCACTTGTTGAACCTTGTTGTCCAGCAATTTTTAACCCACTATCCCGGCCTACATGGGCTTCTGCAAAGGGCACAGTCACTATGTGCTCACTCCCGCCGTTCACACCCCGCAGCTAAATGACTTGCATTGCTCCAGAAGTCTTTCGGCCTGCTGGTTCACCAGCTGACAGCTGAAATACGATGTGCCGACACGCTGGAATTCGACTCACTACATCTTGCAGCGACTGTGGCAGCACCGCCGAGCCCTGGTGCAATACGTTATGACGTATAGCCTGGGCCAACGAGATCCAGAGGTGGGGCAGATCACGCTGGTGGAGTGGTCTCAGATCAAGGACCTATGCACCCTTTTCCACAGTTTCGACATGGCGACGAAGATGTTTAGAGCTGACGATGCCATTATCAGCATGACAATTCCAGTCATTTACATGCTGGAGCACACGCTAAACAGTATTTGGAGTCAGGTCGTAGGACAAGAGGAAGGGGAGGAAGTACAGTAGGATTCATATGCGGAAGGGATACCACGATCTACAAGGTCCAGATAGTCAGCAGCACCAAGGCAGCAGGCATGGGACGGTGGGGGAGAGGGATTAACAAGGGCGCATGGTAGCAGCCAAACTGTTGAGGAAGGTGCAGGAGCCCAGGAAGAAATGGATGACGAACTGGCAATGGGCATGAAAGACTCAGCAGATGAGGGAGACCTTGATCACATTTCTGTTGTGCATGATTCTCACCTTGCCGCCACCAACACAGCAAGGACTTGGTCCTCCTGGATGCGCAAGACACGTGAGCACCTTCTTGCTGCACTACCGACAACATGACCCTCGGATTCTCAGAATTCGAAGTAATGCTGATTACTGGGTTGCCACACTCTTAGATCCCTGGTACAAGTCAAAATTTGGCAAAATAATTCCTCCCATAGAAAGGGACGCATGTATGCAGGAGTATCAGCAGAAGCTGATACACAATATGAGATTGTCTTTTCCACTAAACACCAGTAGTGCACAGAGTGAATCTCACAGTTCTAACTTGCCATCCATGGGACGGACTGTCGAGTCATCATTACTCAAACCGTACCAGCAACACCGTATCCGGTGGTAACAGCAATTTTATGGAATTGTTTCATGAATTTTTTAGACCACCCTTTGCAAGGCCACAAGACACAAGAAGTCTGACAGATAGTCAAGGCATGGAGAGGATAATACAGGAGTATCTCCAAGTGAATATCGATGCCATGACTCTGTAACTGGAGCCTTGCTCATTTTGGGCTTCCAATCTGGAAAAATGGCCTGAGCTCGCTAATTACGCATTGGAGATTTTGTTGTGTGCTGCAGCCAGTGTTCTCTCGGAACGTGTCTTCAGTGCTGCTGGGTGTGTGCTGACAAATAAGCGCACGCGTCTGTCCAGTGACAATGTGGACAGACTAACGCTCATCAAGATGAACAAATCATGGCTACGCATGGACTTTTAAACCCCTGTGTCATCCCGGGGAGAGTAAAGGCTTGTGGATTTTTGATTGTGCTTCATGCAAATCAACATTTTAAGTTTGCAACTGTGGGACAATTGATGCCACTTAAGTGGTGTCTGTGGCCCAATTTTTGGAAAAAAGAGAGACTCTTGTTGGAGTCCACTTGCTGTGTTTTACATGATTTTAGAAGGGCATGGCATGCCTATATATGTATCTTCTCCTCCTTTTACTCGTCCAGCTCTTATGTTTCAGCATGAGTATATGTACTTGTCACTTTTCCATGTGTTTGTGGTGTCTTCTGAGCTGTTTGTCAACTTTTGGACACCTTAGAAGGTGTTTTCTAAGTGTTTGTATGTGTTTTTCGTTTGCCTGCCATTGTTTTCAATGGGGTTCTAAGCTGTTCGTCGAACGTTCGTCGAATGTTCGATGAACACACCCGCCATTCAATGAGCCGAACCGAACTCGAACACTAGGGGGGTGGCTCATCTCTAATCCCTGCTGATCAGCTATATGACAACGCCGTAGCATTATATAGAAAGCAGCATCCTCTTCATTATCTGCGAGACCCAGCTCTGTATGGAAAATAGCAGCTTCACCAGATCCTGCAACTAAAGGTCACTTTACACACAGAGATAAATCTGCGGCAGATCTGTGGATGCAGTGTAATTGTGGACAATCAGTGCCAGGTTTGTGGCTGTGTACAAATGGAACAATATGTCCATGATTTCACTGCAACCACAGATCTGCCAAAGATTTATCTCTGTGTGTAAAGTGGCCTTAAGAGCAATAAATAGGCCTGAGCTGTAATACTGGACGCAGCTGTGACTACATGTTATATGGTCGTGTTACACAATCTACAAGTTAAAAGAAAAAGGTTTTGGTACCGTGTTAGCCAGTTGAAAAATGATTGATTGATCTCAGTGAGAGAAACAAAATTAAAATTTTGTAGTTCTGATACCTAACATCATATTTTTTTTTAATTTTAGTTAGCCATTAAAAGGTATCAGAACTACAAAATTTTAATTTTGTTTCTCTCACTGAGAGCAATCAATCACAATCTACAAGAGCACAAAGATATTACACATTCACCATGCAAAAAAGTGGGCCTGTGTACCCCCAAATGCCAGGGCTGAATTTTAGTCCCAGTCCGGACCTGACTTACACCCTTGCGATTAGTCATGGGCCTTATTAGCATTTCATAAACGATCTTTAGAAATACTTTTTCCAAAGATCTGTTTATTTATGCTATTGTATACAGAGACGGTTAGGCAGGGATTACTAATATGCACCCAGAACATTGGACCTGACAGGTTCACTTTAAACATTAGGGAAGGTGCTGCCGCTGGTGCTGCCGCAGGTGCTGCTAGACAGTGAGCTTAGCTAGGTGTTTAATGATAGTTGAGATAGATAGGAGAGCGATAGTGTAGAATAGGAACGTGAAGTGTAGGAAGAGGTGTGTGCCACAAATCGGCATTTCATGATAGAAATAGGGATTGCTACTTGTAAGTCTCTCCTTTGCAACACAATGTTTAAGGTGATCAAGAACAAATAGTTGTTCGAAACACGTCTTTTGGTTATGCTTTTAATTTTGGAGATGCTGTAATTTTTTCTACTGCTATGTTTTTAACTTTAAAGAAATAAAGCAAGAAAATTAACTTTTACCAGTGCTGGATTCACACTCCTATTTTTCCAGCTACTTGTGGGTGCCTGCTAAAGAGTTGCCAGTAGGACTGAGTGAATCTGAACTGTAAAAGTCCGTATCTGAGCAGTCTCAAAGATTTATGGGTGCTGGATCCGGACTTCCGGGTGCACGATCCAGATCCGACACTGGGGAAAATAGAAAAAAATAGAAATAAAACAACGTTTCATACTTACCGAGACTTGGTGTCATGGCGGCACATTGCTTCCAGGTCGCGCATTCACTTCCTGTACTGTGCATCGTATACACACAGCTTTCCGTGTTTTCCCCGCCCACCGGCCATCCTCTCATCTGTGATTGGTTGTAGGCAGACGCGCCCCAGCCTGTGACAGTATTTGCCTGCCGTGCAGTCATCGCAGCTGTCATTGTCTGCACAACCTGTGGTCGTGCTCTATGGCCGCTGGCTATATAGCAGAGCTGAAGCTGCGTGGGACCTCTTGTGGATTACGCCAGACCTGCAGGGTGTTGGGGGTTAATATAGAGGTGAAGGAAGGTGTGTGCTTTGTACTTTATTTCAAATAAAGGTTTTTCTCTGTGTCTGTGTTTATTTACATTCATGTACAGGTTAATGTGATGCAGGTATCTCATAGACGCCTGTGCCATTACTAACCTAGGGCTTATTAGCAGCTGTGGCGCTGCTAATAACCCCTAATTACCCCCATTGCCACCGCTCCAGGGCAATCGAGAAGAGCCGATGTTGCACCAGGATTGTCATATCTAATAGATGCGGCAATACCGGGCGGCTGCAGACTGAGACTACCAGGCCCCAGCCGGCATTATCATGGCTGGGGATGAAAATTAAGGGGGACCGCACTTCGTTGTTTTTTTAATTATTTATTTAAATAAAAAAAAAAAAGCCACATCACTGACACAGCTGCGCACACTTCTGACAGGAGCGTGCGTGTGTTTCTAGGTATATGCACGCTCATGCTCAGAACGCGGTAGGCTATGCCGGCCATGCCGGCTAATGTCATGTCAGACTTGTACGAGTCTGACAGCGCATCACCGGCACAGCAGTGCACACTTCTGACAGGAGCGTGCATGTGTTTCTGAAAGACATGTGTCGCAGGCGGAGGAGGGGATGCTGCGCTCTCCCACTGCTCGGGTCCGGCTGCCGCTGCTGCTGCGGCTGCTGCTGCTCGGTGGTGGCTCGAGCGGTGGGCCGGATCCCGGGGACTCGAGCGGCGCTCCTCGCCCGTGAGTGAAAAGGGGATTTGGATTGATGGTGGGGATTTATTGTCCGTGACGCCACCCACGGCTGTGGTGATAATGGTGACACCACCGCTGCTCTGGACGGGGATCCCGGGAGCGGTGACAGGGAGCAGCTTTGTTGTTAGTTCTCCCCTCCAGGGGTAGGGGGTTGGTTGTCCCGGGGCCCGGTGATGGGGTAGGGATGGATGGCAGGCGGGTTACGGGGCCTGGCGAGGTGCAGGGTCGCGGGGGCAGCGCTGTGCCGCACGGCACGGTGGTACTCACTCAGCCCAATGATGCACACAGAGTCTCTGCTGAATCAAACGGCTGGATGGACGGGTCCACAGGGGGCTGCGGTGTTCTTTCCCCTGACCCCAGGTTGGTAATGTAAGTCTTTTCTTTCACCTCCGTGCAAGTTCCTCCTGCGCTCCGGTTTCCAGCTGGCTCCCCGGTTCGGTACCGGTGGGCCACCGCCCAGCCCCGGCTACCTACGGTTCCACCAACTGTCTTTCCGGCTCCCTGCAGACGGCCACTACCGACTGCCTCACTCACTACACGAGGAACCTAAGCTCCAGCCTAGGCCCCTGTCTGCTTCTGTCTCCCTGCAGACCTTCTCTATCTTCCTCTCCTAGACTTGTCTGGACCTGCTTCCTGCCTCAGGCCAGCTAGACTCTTCGGTGGGCGTGCCTATCTGCTTGACTCCGCCCACCTAGTGTGTCTGTCTGAACCCGAGGGAAGGAATCAGGTTTCACTGGGGATGTCTGTTGTGAACTGCTGGGGGTGGGTGTGTGTGTTGTTATCTGTGGCCCCTGGCTTGTCCAGGGCAACACATTCCCCCTTAGTAAAATGCAGACCGTCCGCGGGCTGCCCGTCCATCACCGGTTTTATTTTTCTCTTTTTAACTGCAAAAGAATAAAACATTTAACAGGCATTTTCAATCTTCCCACAACGGGATGCATATCACTTTAACGTTGCAACAATAATCAAACACTTTTAATAATAACAGTGTAACGGGTCCTTCAGTCACCCACCCAAACAACCTGGCCCTGATGCTGCCCCTAAGAAGTGGGCAGCACCCCTTGACCCCAGTCCAGAACCAGGCTGCCCAGATAGTTAACAGGATGGGTGCTTCGCTGCCGTTGCGGCCGGGCGGACTGCCGGAGCCGTCGTCATCGGCCGTGCGGCTGGGATGGAAGCCGGGACCGGTGGCAGGGCGGTGACGATGGTAAAGCCTGGGCCCTCCCTCACAGACGCTGCGAGCTCCCCTACCGGTGACAGGGGTAACGGGTCGGTCGGGGCGTTGGCCGCGGGCACGGGCACCAAGGTTTCAGCGGTGCCGGATGGACGGGACATCTCGTGCAGCGGTGTTCCAGGAACCAAACACTGGCAGAGTCCTGGCGTCCCTGCTTCCACAGCCGCGGTTCACATGCAGCCGGACGCCATCCCGTCCCCCTTAGTCTCTTTTTAGCACTTCCTTCTTCAGGGGGGCTGGGCTCCACTTTCGCGCCTTTCCTGTTCGGGGAAGACGCTCGAGCGGGAATTCTTCGCGCCCAAGATGGCGGCTTCACAAATTTTCCGGCCGGACACCTCCGGCGGTCACACAAGGCGCACTTCCACCAGTCGGTAGAACGGTAGGATCCTGTTCGTGACGCCAAGTAGTCGCGGGCGGAGGAGGGGACGCTGCGCTCTCCCACTGCTCAGGTCCGGCTGCCGCTGCTGCTGCGGCTGCTGCTGCTCGGTGGTGGCTCGAGCGGTGGGCTGGATCCCGGGGACTCGAGCGGCGCTCCTCGCCCGTGAGTGAAAAGGGGATTTGGATTGATGGTGGGGATTTATTGTCCGTGACGCCACCCACAACTGTGGTGATAATGGTGAAAACACCGCTGCTCTGGACGGGGATCCTGGGAGCGGTGACAGGGAGCAGCTTTATTGTTAGTTCTCCCCTCCGTGGGTAGGGGGTTGGTTGTCCCAGGGCCCGGTGATGGGGTAGGGATGGATGGCAGGCGGGTTACGGGGCCTGGCGAGGTGCAGGGTCGCGGGGGCAGCGCTGTGCCGCACGGCACGGTGGTACTCACTCAGCCCAATGATGCACACAGAGTCTCTGCTGAAACAAATGGCTGGATGGACGGGTCCCACAGGCGGCTGCGGTGTTCTTTCCCCTGACCCCAGGTTGGTAATGTAAGTCTTTTCTTTCACTTCTGTGCAAGCTCCTCCTGCGCTCCGGTTTCCAGCTGGCTCCCCGGTTCGGTACCGGTGGGCCACCGCCCAGCCACGGCTACCTACGGTTCCACCAACTGTCTTCCCGGCTCCCTGCAGAGGGCCACTACCGTCTGCCTCACTCTCTACATGAGGGACCTAAGCTCCAGCCTAGGCCCCTGTCTGCTTCTGTCTCCCTGCAGACCTCCTCTATCTTCCTCTCCTAGACTTGTCTGGACCTGCTTCCACCCTCAGGCCCGCTAGACTCTTCGGTGGGCGTGCCTATCTGCTTGACTCCGCCCACCTAGTGTGTCTGTCTGTTGTGTTGTTTACTGGGGATGTCTGTTGTGAACTGCTGGGGGTGGGGGTGTGTGTGTGTTGTTACCTGTGGCCCCTGGCTTGTCCAGGGCGACACACATGCACGTTCACCATACTGACCCGCAGACACTTGCACTGCTTTACCCGCCCACCGGCCATCTTGCGATTGGTTGCAGTCAGCTGACATGCTGAAACTCAGGGTGGGGGTGCATCTAGCTGCAACCAACTGGGTGGGCAAAATAATGAATATTGAATTGTCGGCTCTGGAAGTGAAAAGCGTGTCCCGGAAGGAGTTTGCCGCCATGACACAGAGTCAGGTGAGTACACCGCGTGCGCTTCTACTCCCGTATCCCTTCCATAAACATTTTTAATCTCCAGATTCTGTTCCTCATAGACTAAGGCTGTGTGCACACGATGCGTTTTTTACCGCGGAAACGCTGCGTTTTGAACCGCAGCGTTTCAGTGGCAAATTGCATGCGTTCAGCTTTCCCAGCAAAGTGTATGGGAAAGCTGAAAAATCAGTGCACATGCTGCGTTTCTTTCCGCAGCGTTTTGGATGCCAAAAATCGGTGCGGAAAGAAAAGCAGCATGTCACTTCTTTTGTGCGTTGTGGCTGCATTCTCTCCCCCATTGAAATCAATGATGTGGGGTCAGAACGCAGCCACAACGCATGGACCTGCTTTTTTGTTGCGGTCCGCGGCCTTTGTCGGCACGCCAGAACGCAGGCATTTACCTGGAAGTGAGGTCAAGAGGCTTCCTGTTGACCTCACTTCCTGGCAAAGCCCCCGGTGTCGCCAAAGTGCCCGCCCCGACCCCCGACCCCCCTCCCGAAAATCCAACATGGCCGCGCGCACAGTAGCGCACCGGCCGCCCTGCTCCTATGATTTCTGTCGCATGTGCAATAACACATGCGACAGAAAACTGTTCCCCAGGCCCTGCCCGTTCACCCCCTATTCCCCCCGGTGTCATACATACCTGTCCGGTCGCAGCGCTGATCCCCGCGGCCCCCTCCTCCTTCACAGTGCACGCTGGCCGGTCACATGAGCAGAGCAGCTGACAGCCAGCACTGTGTTCAGTGTGAGCTGTGCTGACTGCTCGGCACTCTGCAGCTGTGACCCGGGGAGAGTGGGTGCAGATTTTTGGCACCCACTCTCCTCAAATGGAGGGTCTGCCCTCCTAGAAAATGGGGGATACGTTTCCTGAACGTGCCCCCATATTCTAGAAGGTCCAGAGGCGACGTGGGACATCCATATGGATTTCTGCGGACCCATTTTTTTTTATTAAATTGGAGAACAAGGGAATGATTTGGGGAGTGTTTTTTCTAATAAAACATTTTTTGTTGTCTTTTTTTGCTTTTGTTTACTGTCAATTAGTTATGTCGGGTGTCTGATAGACGCCGTGACATCACTAATTGCTGGGCTTGATGCCAGGTGACATTACACATCTGGTATCAACCCCATTTATTACCCCGTTAGCCAACGCACCAGGGCGCGGGATGAGTTGGGGCGAAGCGCCAGGATTGGCGCATCTAATGGATGCGCCACTTCTGGGGCGGCTGCGGCCTGCTATTTTTAGGCTGGGAAGAGTCCAATAACCATGGCTCTTCCCACCCTGAGAATACCAGACCCCAGCTGTCAGCTTCACCTTGGCTGGTGATCTAATTTGGGGGGACCCCATGTTATTTTTTTTTTTATTCTTTATTTATAAATAAATAAAAAAACATGGGGAGCCCTCCAAATTGATCACCAGCCAAGATGAAGCTGCCAGCTGTGGTTTGCAGGCTACAGCTGTCTGCTTTACCCTGACTGGCTATCAAAAATAGGGGGGACCCCACGCCATTTTTTTTTTTTTTTTTTTATTGGATAAATACTAAGCTAGGCACGCTTTAGTGCCACATGAAAGGTACTAAAGGTGCCAGCTTAGAATATGCTGGCGGGGGTAGGACGTTCTATATATTTGACATCCCTTCATCCATTGACGCTTTTTAGGCTGTGTGTCCACAATCAGGGTTTGCAGCGTTATGGGCGCTGAGTGTTTTCCCTGCGTCCATAACGCTGCGTTGTGCAGTAGAAGCACAGTGGAAGGATTTTTGGAGATCCCATGCCCACTGTGCTTCTTTTCTCCGCAGCATAAACTGACCGGTAGCGTGGCTTCCCGAGCCTCAGCATGTCAATTTATGCTGCGGAGACGAGTGTTCTCTGCAGGTAGTATAGAGCTCCACAGCAGCCTGAACCCAAATCGTGGGCATGGGCAGCTGCAGGAAGGCTGACACTGTGTACTAGACGCCGTGTCGCTGGATCATGGCCACATAGCCTTAGGCCCCTTTCACACGTCAGTGATTCTGGGACGTTTGTGCTTTTTTTTAAACGTACCAGAATCACTGACATACGCAGACCCATTATAATGAATGGGTCTGCTCACACATCAGTGATTTTTCACTGCACGTGTCTCCATGCGGCGTACCCGCGTGTGCGTGATTGCCGCACGGAGACATGTCCATTTTTTTCTGGCATCACTGATGTCCCACGGACCACGCAGTGGTGTGATCCGTGAAACACGTGCCAGAAAAAAACGTGCTTTTAAAATAAAAAACATTTTAACTCACCCGGCTCCAGCGATGTCCTCTGCAGCCCGTCCTCCCTGTTCCTTCTGTGCCGGCTCATTATTGTCGCGCATATTCATGATGCACGACACAGCCAACCCGGAACCAGCTGCTGCGGGGGTCAGCGCCGGCCGGATGCTGCACCGCGGGAGCGATCAGCACCATGGAGAGCGGGAGCGGGTGCAGGTGAGTTAATCTCTAAGTGCAATCACGGGCCACGGAGAACGGAGCCCGGATTGCACTTAGACAACCCACGTGTGCCGTGATTCACGGCACACGGAGGGACATGTGCGTGTTTTACACGCCAGTGAAAAACGTCAGTGTTTTCACTGACGTGTGAAACGGGCCTAAAAGTGAGAATATTGTTGCTACAGCAACATTTTGGGTGAAGTAGCTGTGGATTCAAAATGCTTAATATACTCCTGAATAAAATCCTTGATGGGTGCAGATTCCAAAATGGGGTCACTTGTGGGGGTTTTCTGACGTATAGGTACCTAAGGGGCTTGGTGCGCGAAGTTTATTTCAACTTTTCCAAAATTCAAATGGTGCTCCTTCCATTCCAAGCCCTCCCATTTATCCAAACAGAATGTGGAGAAGGAAATGACATCACAGGTTTTTTTTTCCAAAGGTCTGTGTTCAACCAACTTTATTATCACTGACAAGTCTTAAAAAACGCACCTAAAAAAACGCATGAAAAACGCATGAAAAACGCATGAAAAACGCATGAAAAACGCATGCGTTTTCGATGCGTTGTTTCTCAAAAAGCATTGTTTACAATTCTCCCCTCTGCCAGAGGGTGCGTTTTTTTCCGCGCGGAAAAAAAAGCAACGTGTGCACATACCCTAATATGGGCACCGGAATCCGGAGCGGATCCGGATTTTTTGTTCAATCCAGCAGGGATCTGTTGGTTCTGGATTTTAGCGGATTTGATCAGCCCTAGTTACCAGTAAATGATCTAAATAAGTATTGCTACTTATTACTGCCTGCTCCAAATTAGCCAGTGAACGAAATTTCTACATATTGTTAGTTAGTAGTTCCTGCTATATATTTGCTAGTGAACTAGCTATATACAGTACAGACCAAAAGTTTGGACACACCTTCTCACCTCTAGAACAACTGTTAAGAGGAGACTTTGTGCAGCAGGCCTTCATGGTAAAATAGCTGCTAGGAAACCACTGCTAAGGAAAGGCAACAAGCAGAAGAGACTTGTTTGGACTAAAGAACACAAGGAATGGACATTAGACCAGTGGAAATCTGTGCTTTGGTCTGATGAGTTCAAATTTGAGATCTTTGGATCCAACCACCGTGTCTTTGTAGAAAATGTGAACGGATGGACTGTACATGCCTGGTTCCCACTGTGAACCATGGAGGAGGAGGTGTGATGGTGTGGGGGTGCTTTGCTGGTGACACTGTTGGAGATTTATTCAAAATTGAAGGCATACAGAACCAGCATGCCTACCACAGTATCTTGCAGCGGCATGCTATTCCATCCGGTTTGCGTTTAGTTGGACCATCATTTATTTTTCAACAGGACAATGACCCCAAGCACACCTCCAGGCTGTGTAAGGGCTATTTGACTAAGAAGGAGAGTGATGGGATGCTATGCCAGATGACCTGGTCTCCAGTCACCAGACCTGAACCCAATCGAGATGGTTTGGGGGTGAGCTGGACCGCAAAGTGAAGGCAAAAGGGCCAACAAGTGCTAACCATCTCTGGGAACTCCTTCAAGACTGTTGGAAAACCATTTCCGGTGACTACCTCTTGAAGCTCATCAAGAGAATGCCAAGAGTGTGCAAAGTAGTAATGAAAGCAAAAGGTGGCTACTTTGAAGAACATAGAATATAAGACATATTTTCAGTTGTTTCACACTTTTTTAAATATTTCATTCCACATGTTTTAATAGTCTTGATGCCTTCAATGTGAATCTACAATTTTCAGAGTCCTGAAAATAAAGAAACTCTTTGAATAAGAAGGTGTGTCCAAACTTTTGGTCTGTACTGTAGGTCTTAGCACTTTTCAGTGCTAAGGATAGGCTATCAATTTAAATTTATGCGGCGTATGTTACGGCTCCACTTTTACTGCTGCAGACTTCCCTGTAGTATTTCTGCCGTCCACAGTGGAGATCTTATTCTTAGGCCTCATTCACACATCTGTTTTTTAACTAAACAGACCAATTTTCACCAATGTGTTGGATCACATGTTCATTAATGTTTGGTCAATGAGTTACCATAAGTGCTTCATCAGTTATTTTCTCATACACAATAAAGGAAAATTACAAAGCTTCTTCTACCCGACTATGTTTTACACGGTAGTGTGACGCCCTGGCCTATCAGGTCGTCACAGGGTATTGTACAATCTGCTCTTCTGCATGATATCCACCTCCTCCTTGGTTAAGGGTCCCTGACTTTTGGTGTTGCTAAGAACAAGCTAATCAAAATCCAAGGAACACTCTGCAACACACCCACCAGACACACCAGTGGACAGTCTGAAGGGAATAGGGCCAGCCACTTGGGGGGGTTGGTTAGGGGAGGTCAAAAGTGTAAGGAGACAGAGAGTGTAGTGTTGGAGGTGGAAGGGAGAGGAGGTCAGGAGCTGGGCTCCTCGTGTACTAGGTGGCAGACGTTGGTCTGGGTCTGGTAGGAGCTGGAACCCAGGTCGCAGGGGATTGTGACAAGGGGCACGGACTGTCGAGGAGGACAGTCGGCGGCCTTGTGCCATCTCCGGGCAGGGGCCAGGGCATGACGGGGTACGTGGACCCTAGTCCGGGAAGTAGCTTCAAGCGTCCTGGTAATTTACCCAACGAGGACGGAGCCTTCAAGATTCGTTCTCCACCCGCTCCAAAATCAGGGTACTAGCGCAACGAGAGGGATAGGACTTTCCCATTACATAGTCCAGAAAATCCCAAGCGTGAACCCTGACAGCAAGCTCACTCCGTTAGCCATACAGGTGAGTGGGACCCGACTAGTTTTACACTACAGGGGCCAATTAGTAGAAAGGTGCCAAGGAAAAGGTCACAGGCTAACAAGCAACACCAACGGGCATGGGATCCAGGCGTGCTCCCTCCCTGCTGCAGCGGTGCTCAGAACTTTGGTTTACAAGTTGTTAGTGTCAGCGTTATTGGACTGAGTGAGTACGCAGTGACGCTTACCTCCCCAACGGTATTCCCAGCCAGCAATACCGAGCCCCGGGGCATCCCCCCTATCCACAGAGGGGTTAAACACCTGGCTGCCATTCCATCGCCACCGGGTGCTCCCAACGGCAGCGGTGGTACTCCACCTTACCACACACCGTGGGTGGCGTCACGAACTTTAAACATACAGTCCCCTGTAAATACCCCTCCTCTTTTATTTCAAGTGGCCACACGACCCCCGGGTCCGGAGACCCCTCAAGCCACCACGGATCCGGATCCGAGCAGCTCCGGCTGCTGACACGGGGGCGGTACAGTAGTATTTTACATCAGTATTAGTGATGAGCGAGTACTAAAAAGCTCGGGTGCTCGAAGCTCGGGCCGAGCCTCCCAAGATACTCGTGTACTCGGCCCGAGCAACGAGCCCAATGTTATCCTATGGGAGACCCGAGTATTTTTGTGAAATGACCTCCCGGCAGCATGGAGAAACCCTAAAAATGTCACAAAAGTCTCAGAAGAGTGCTCAAATGACATGGCAACAGCATGGGGAAGACCCCTTGAAGCATTTATCACTCAAAAGTCACAGCTGTGAACAATTTTGTCCGCGTTTTACGCCATTTTTACGGACTCACCAGAAAACCTTCCAAAATGACCCCAAAATGATTTTTCATGGCGGAAATGTTAAGGGCACATACCCAATAGTGAGATAGATCTGGTGTATGTTACTTTTTGAGATCAATACATGAAAGATTTTACGTGAAAACATTGTGTGGCACTCCGATGTCCCTGAGAAGAGACGTACATGAAGGCCTCTTGAGTCTAATGTGCCCATTTTGAGGAAGTGAGTCTTTGTAGTATTTTCCTTTGCCAGGGCAGTCCTAAATTGTGAGGTTCACCAATGCCCCTGCATACAGACGTGCATGAGGGCCTCAAAACATTAAGTGTCCATTGTCAGGAAGTGGGTGTATTATAGTATAGCCCTTAGGCAGGGCAGCCAAAAATTGGGAGGCTCCACATTGTCCCTGGGTAGAGACGTGCATGATGGCCTTTAAACCTGAAGTGCCCATTGTAAGGAAGTGGGTCTATTTCAGTATAGCCCTTTGCCAGGGCAGCCAAAAATTGGGAGGCTCCACATTGTCCCTGGGTAGAGACGTGCATGAGGGCCTCAAAACATTAAGTGTCCATTTTAAGGAAGTGGGTGTATTTCAGTATAGCCCTTAGGCAGGGCAGCCAAAAATTGGGAGGCTCCACATTGTCCCTGGATAGAGACGTGCATGATGGCCTTTAAACCTGAAGTGCCCATTGTAAGGAAGTGGGTCTATTTCAGTATAGCCCTTTGCCAGGGCAGCCAAAAATTGGGAGGCTCCACATTGTCCCTGGGTAGAGACGTGCATGAGGGCCTCAAAACATTAAGTGTCCATTGTCAGGAAGTGGGTGTATTATAGTATAGCCCTTAGGCAGGGCAGCCAAAAATTGGGAGGCTCCACATTGTCCCTGGGTAGAGACGTGCATGATGGCCTTTAAACCTGAAGTGCCCATTGTAAGGAAGTGGGTCTATTTCAGTATAGCCCTTTGCCAGGGCAGCCAAAAATTGGGAGGCTCCACATTGTCCCTGGGTAGAGACGTGCATGAGGGCCTCAAAACATTAAGTGTCCATTTTAAGGAAGTGGGTGTATTTCAGTATAGCCCTTAGGCAGGGCAGCCAAAAATTGGGAGGCTACACGTTGTCCCTGGGTAGAGACGTGCATGAGGGCCTCAAAACATTAAGTGTCCATTTTAAGGAAGTGGGTGTATTTCAGTATAGCCCTTAGGCAGGGCAGCCAAAAATTGGGAGGCTCCACATTGTCCCTGGGTAGAGACGTGCATGATGGCCTTTAAACCTGAAGTGCCCATTGTAAGGAAGTGGGTCTATTTCAGTATAGCCCTTTGCCAGGGCAGCCAAAAATTGGGAGGCTCCACATTGTCCCTGGGTAGAGACGTGCATGAGGGCCTCAAAACATTAAGTGTCCATTGTCAGGAAGTGGGTGTATTATAGTATAGCCCTTAGGCAGGGCAGCCAAAAATTGGGAGGCTCCACATTGTCCCTGGGTAGAGACGTGCATGATGGCCTTTAAACCTGAAGTGCCCATTGTAAGGAAGTGGGTCTATTTCAGTATAGCCCTTTGCCAGGGCAGCCAAAAATTGGGAGGCTCCACATTGTCCCTGGGTAGAGACGTGCATGAGGGCCTCAAAACATTAAGTGTCCATTGTCAGGAAGTGGGTGTATTATAGTATAGCCCTTAGGCAGGGCAGCCAAAAATTGGGAGGCTCCACATTGTCCCTGGGTAGAGACGTGCATGATGGCCTTTAAACCTGAAGTGCCCATTGTAAGGAAGTGGGTCTATTTCAGTATAGCCCTTTGCCAGGGCAGCCAAAAATTGGGAGGCTCCACATTGTCCCTGGGTAGAGACGTGCATGAGGGCCTCAAAACATTAAGTGTCCATTTTAAGGAAGTGGGTGTATTTCAGTATAGCCCTTAGGCAGGGCAGCCAAAAATTGGGAGGCTACACGTTGTCCCTGGGTAGAGACGTGCATGAGGGCCTCAAAACATTGTTCCCATTGCAAAGGAGCGGGTCTCCTGTCGTTGTAATGTCCATTCTGCAAAGAATGGGCGAAAAAATTTACCACTGGGGGTATACCTGAAACAAAGACCTAACTATTGTAACGGTCATCATGATGGCGCATGAGGAGAAGGAGGAGCAGTCCAGCGATTATCCAAAGTCGAGAAGTGTACCCATGGGTGAGTGGAGGTACATGGCAAACTTTAAATTCCGCTCTCATTTGCTGGTGGTGTGGTGAAGTCTGGCCCAATCCAACCCTTGTTCATCTTTATCAGAGTCAGCCTGTCAGCATTTTCAGTTGACAGGCGGGTGCGTTTATCTGTAATGATTCCACCTGCGGCACTAAAAACACGCTCTGACAAAACGCTAGCAGCAGGGCAGGCCAGGACTTCCAAGGCGTAGAGAGCCAATTCATGCCACGTGTCCAGCTTGGATACCCAATAATTGTAAGGCACAGAGGAATGTCGGAGTACAGTTGTTCGATCTGCAAGGTACTCCTTCAGCATCTGGGCAAACTTAGGATTTCTTGTGGCACTACCCCGCACCTCAGGGGCTGTGGTACGTGAGGGGCTGAGAAAACTGTCCCACATCTTAAAGACTGTTCCCCTACCTCTGGCGGATTGGACTTGTGCCTCTCTCGGCTGTACGCCTCGGTTGTCCACTGATTCCTGACCTATGCCGCTAGCGTTTTGTGAGGGGAATGCTTTGCCTACTTCCGTGAGTATGGCCTTCCGAAACTGCTGCATTTTGGTTGACCTCTCATCCACGGGAATAAGAGACAAAAAGTTCTCCTTGTAGCGTGGGTCTAACAGTGTTACCAACCAGTAATGATTGTCGGCCAAGATGTTCTTAACGCGAGGGTCACGAGACAGGCAGCTTACCATAAAGTCAGCCATGTGCGCCAGACTCTTAACAGCCAGGACTTCAGTAGCCTGACCAACAAGATGACTGAACATGCTGTCCTCCTCCTCCTCCTCCTCCTCCTCCTCCTCATCTACCCTGTCCTCTGGCCAGCCACGCTGAATCGAGGATATGACTGGTGTGCATGTCATATCCTCAATTTGGCCGGAGAGTTGCTCCATGTCTTCATCCTCCTCCTCGTCATAGTCCTCCACTGCACGTTGTGATGAGACGAGGCTGGGCTGTGTGTTATCACCCACACCCACTACTGTTTCTTGCTGCAACTCATCGCGCTCCGCCTGCAATGCATCATGTTTGTTTTTCAAAAGGGACCGTTTTAGAAGGCAGAGTAGCGGTATGGTGACGCTAATAATGGCGTCATCACCACTCACCATCTTGGTGGAGTCCTCAAAGTTTTGGAGGATGGTACATAGGTCTGACATCCATCTCCACTCCTCAGGTGTTATGTGTGGAGTTTGACCCATTTCCCGACGGCTTAGGTGATGCAGGTACTCAACAACTGCCCTCTTCTGCTCACATATCCTGACCAACATGTGCAGAGTTGAATTCCAACGCGTGGGGACATCACACACCAGTCTGTGAGCCGGAAGATGCAAACGGCGCTGAAAGCCGGCAAGGCCGGCTGAAGCAGTAGGTGACTTTCGAAAATGTGCAGACAGGCGGCGAACTTTTACCAGCAGATCAGACAGCTCTGGGTATGACTTTATAAACCGCTGAACCACGAGGTTGAGCACATGGGCCACGCATGGAACATGTGTCAGCTGGCCTCGCCTCAAAGCCGCCACCAGGTTCCGGCCATTGTCACAAACGACCTTTCCTGGCTTTAGGTTCAGAGGTGTGAGCCAGTGATCTGCCTGCTGTTTCAGAGCTGTCCACAGCTCTTCTGCATTGTGGGGTTTGTCACCTATGCAGATTAGCTTCAGCACAGCCTGTTGCCGCTTCGCCGAGGCAGTGCTGCAGTGCTTCCAGCTTGTGACTGGTGTGGAGGGCACAGTGGATGAGGATGCGCAGGAGGAGGAGGAGGCTGAAGAGCATGACATTCCGGAGCTGTAGAGTGTGGGTGAAACACTGACTGAGGTAGGGCCTGCAAACCTTGGTGTGGGAAGGACGTGTTCCGTCCCTCGCTCAGACTGGGTCCCAGCTTCCACAATATTAACCCAGTGTGCCGTCAACGAGATGTAGCGGCCTTGCCCACAAGCACTTGTCCACGTGTCTGTGGTTAGGTGGACTTTGGGTGAAACAGCGTTGTTCAGGGCACGTGTGATGTTTTGTGACACGTGGTTATGCAACGCGGGGACGGCACACCGGGAGAAATAGTGGCGGCTGGGGACCGAGTAACGTGGGACAGCTGCCGCCATCAGGTCACGGAATGCTTCTGTCTCCACCAGCCTAAAAGGCAACATTTCCAGCGCAAGCAGTCGCGAAATGTTAGCATTTAGAACTGTGGCATGTGGGGTGTTGGCAGTGTATTTGCGCCTGCGTTCAAAGGTTTGCTGAATGGATAACTGAACGCTGCGCTGGGACAAGGACGTGCTTGATGATGGTGTTCTTTCTGCGTAGGCAACTGCAGGTGCAGGAGTGGAGGAGGCTTGTTCGCAGGCAGCATGGACAGAGGATTGGCTCGCATGCACAACCAGCGAAGACGTAGCAGTGACATCAGCAAGCACTGCTCCTCGACTCTGTTGTACTTCCCACAAAGTCGGGTGCTTGGCTGACATGTGCCTGATCATGCTGGTGGTGGTCAGGCTGCTAGTTTTGGTACCCCTGCTGATGCTGGCACGGCAGGTGTTGCAAATGGCCTTTTTTGAATCATCTGGATCCAACTTAAAAAACTGCCAGACTCGTGAAGACCTAACATTTGTACAGGCACCTTGTGTCGTCGTGTTGTTACGGGGAACGGTTGCCTGACTTCTGCCTGGGACCACCACCCTGCTTCTTACTGCCTGTTGTGATGCTACGCCTCCCTCCCCCTGTGCACTGCTGTCCTCGCTCTGCATATCCTCCTGCCAGGTTGGGTCAGTTACTGGATCATCCACCACGTCGTCTTCCTCTTCCGCACCCTGCTCCTCCTCCTGACTTGCTGACAATTGTGTCTCATCATCGTCCACCACTTGTTGAGACACGTTGCCAACTTCGTGAGAACGTGGCTGCTCAAATATTTGGCTATCTGTACAGACGATCTCCTCATGACCCACTTCAATATGAGCTGGCGAGAGGCCAGAATGTGTGAATGGAAACGTGAACAGCTCTTCCGAGTGTCCAAGTGTGGGATCATTAATGTCCGAGGAGGACGTGTACTCAGCCTGGTGGTAGGAAGGAGGATCAGGTTCAGAAATGTGCGGTGCAGTATCACGGCTACTGACACTTGACCGTGTGGAAGACAGAGTGTTTGTGGTGGTGCCAATCTGACTGGAAGCATTATCCGCTATCCAACTAACAACCTGTTGACACTGGTCTTGGTTCAAGAGCGGTGTACTGCTGCGGTCCCCAAGAATTTGGGACAGGACGTGCGAGCGACTAGATGTGGCCCTTTGTTGTGGCGAAATTAGAGCTTGCCCACGACCTCGGCCTCTGCCTGCACCACCATCACGTCCACTTCCTTGTTCCTTGCCAATGCCCTTGCGCATTTTGCAATGCTGTGCACTGCTGACGTGTATATTCACTACTTGTGCGTTATATCAAAGTTTCTGGAAATTGCACACCAGTGCACCTGTACGCTGCCACCAACAGGCACACACGTGCGGTTTTAAAAACCAAGCACGGACGCAATAATAACCTAACACAGGTTTTAGGAGCAAAAATTAAGAACTCTGACACTATCAGCCACTGCTGACTGACGTGTATTATACACTACACTTGTGCGTTATATAATAGTTTGGTAAACGCACACCAGTGCACCTGTACGCTGCCACCAACAGGCACACACGTGCGGTTTTAAAAACCAAGCACGGACGCAATAATAACCTAACACAGGTTTTAGGAGCAAAAATTAAGAACTCTGACACTATCAGCCACTGCTGACTGACGTGTATTATACACTACACTTGTGCGTTATATAATAGTTTGGTAAACGCACACCAGTGCACCTGTACGCTGCCACCAACAGGCACACACGTGCGGTTTTAAAAACCAAGCACGGACGCAATAATAACCTAACACAGGTTTTAGGAGCAAAAATTAAGAACTCTGACACTATCAGCCACTGCTGACTGACGTGTATTATACACTACACTTGTGCGTTATATAATAGTTTGGTAAACGCACACCAGTGCACCTGTACGCTGCCACCAACAGGCACACACGTGCGGTTTTAAAAACCAAGCACGGACGCAATAATAACCTAACACAGGTTTTAGGAGCAAAAATTAAGAACTCTGACACTATCAGCCACTGCTGACTGACGTGTATTATACACTACACTTGTGCGTTATATAATAGTTTGGTAAACGCACACCAGTGCACCTGTACGCTGCCACCAACAGGCACACACGTGCGGTTTTAAAAACCAAGCACGGACGCAATAATAACCTAACACAGGTTTTAGGAGCAAAAATTAAGAACTCTGACACTATCAGCCACTGCTGACTGACGTGTATTATACACTACACTTGTGCGTTATATAATAGTTTGGTAAACGCACACCAGTGCACCTGTACGCTGCCACCAACAGGCACACACGTGCGGTTTTAAAAACCAAGCACGGACGCAATAATAACCTAACACAGGTTTTAGGAGCAAAAATTAAGAACTCTGACACTATCAGCCACTGCTGACTGACGTGTATTATACACTACACTTGTGCGTTATATAATAGTTTGGTAAACGCACACCAGTGCACCTGTACGCTGCCACCAACAGGCACACACGTGCGGTTTTAAAAACCAAGCACGGACGCAATAATAACCTAACACAGGTTTTAGGAGCAAAAATTAAGAACTCTGACACTATCAGCCACTGCTGACTGACGTGTATTATACACTACACTTGTGCGTTATATAATAGTTTGGTAAACGCACACCAGTGCACCTGTACGCTGCCACCAACAGGCACACACGTGCGGTTTTAAAAACCAAGCACGGACGCAATAATAACCTAACACAGGTTTTAGGAGCAAAAATTAAGAACTCTGACACTATCAGCCACTGCTGACTGACGTGTATTATACACTACACTTGTGCGTTATATAATAGTTTGGTAAACGCACACCAGTGCACCTGTACGCTGCCACCAACAGGCACACACGTGCGGTTTTAAAAACCAAGCACGGACGCAATAATAACCTAACACAGGTTTTAGGAGCAAAAATTAAGAACTCTGACACTATCAGCCACTGCTGACTGACGTGTATTATACACTACACTTGTGCGTTATATAATAGTTTGGTAAACGCACACCAGTGCACCTGTACGCTGCCACCAACAGGCACACACGTGCGGTTTTAAAAACCAAGCACGGACGCAATAATAACCTACTAACAGGTTTTTTTGGGGAGCGACAATTACAGTACAGACAAGTCAGACACTATCTGGACTGTTTTACACTGTGTACACCAGCCCCAGATATGAAGGCTGGTATACGGTCACCACTACCCTGCCTGCCTGCCTGCCTGTATACTGCTACAATAGTCCTGACAAGGACTCTTTTGGTCACTAGCCTGTATTCAGACCTGGCTATACCCTGCCTGTATATAGCAACAATAGTCCTGAGAAGGACTCTGCTACTGTACTCCGACCTGGCTATACCCTGCCTGCCTGTATACAACTAGAATAGTCCTGAGAAGGACTTTTGGTCACACTGTTTGCAGCCCTGCAACTGAAAAAGCTATAAAGGGCCGCAAAGCTTTCCCTGAATCAGCGACACTCTCCCTACACTCACTGTCAGAATAGCTGTGAGCAGAGCACAGCGCGCCGGCCGATATAAAGGCTCGGTGACGCTGTGCAGGCCGGCCAATCACTGCAATTCCACAACTAACAGGGCTGTGGCATTGCAGTGGTCTGCCAGCCAATCCCTGCATGAGGGCTGGCTCTCAAAAGAGCGCCAACATGCAGAAATGAAGACCACGAGTAAAGCACGAGTATCGCGAGATTACTCGGTCCCCGCCGAGCAGCCCGAGTACAGTGATACTCGTGCGAGTACCGAGTAGTGACAAGCATGCTCGCTCATCACTAATCAGTATTTCTAAATCAAAACCAAAAGTGGGTGAAAAATACAGAAGTGGTGTATATGTTTCTATTATACTTTCCCTCTGATTGTTGCACTTCTGATTTTGTCTTAGAAATACGGATGTAAAATACTAACCAAGACTCTACCGTGTGAACGTGGCCTTACAATGTTAGAAATGGAAAAATGAAAACACAGGCAGGCACATCTGTTGATATTAATGTAAAGTGTTGGTGCACGTTCACATTGTGGCAGTTAGTATGTGCGCTCACTCTGCAGTTAGTAAGTAAATGGTAAAAGAAAAAGTGAATAATACAGGGTACTTAGTTGACACTATTTTTATAAAATAAGCATAAAAGCCATCCCATGCAACCAGGTGTACCCAATGAGGAGGGTCCTCTCTCTAATAATTCCCCTCTCTAAGTGACAGCAAGCCTCAATAGATGGGTTAGAGTTGGACCCATGTGTGACTGTTTTGCACCTGCCCATAGGAATCTATATAGACATGATGCAAAAAACAAAATTAGGGGCACCCCCCCCCCCCCTATATGTACAGAGTACACAAAATTAGAACAAAGCTGAAACCATGAGCAGGCACACCTGTTGGTATTAGTGGGAAGTGTTGGTGCACAGTCACACCGTGGCTGTCAACGGACAAAACCTAAGATAAAGAATAGGGATGATCAAAATACCCTATTATTCGCTTCCACGGATATCCGGCGAATACCTCGCCGCTATTTGAGTATTTCGCGAATATTCGACCCTTAATGTAAGTCTATGGGAAACCAGAATAATTTTACGTCGGACCTGTAGGTGACCTGGGGTGACTGAGGAAAAGGCTGAAATGGATGGGAAAAGGCTGAAACAGTATGGGCACAGTCTGTAGAAGGTGCATCACTGCATTTCTGGTGTCTTTAAATAACTTGGTCAGAGCAGCATGCGGCGTTTATGTAGTCACCAGAACAGCTCTCAAATCAAAGTAAAAGAGGGGAAATTGCTAATAAACAGTTTCTAGTGCCTAATAGCTGTAATAAAACGTCAAATCAAACCCCGACCTCCAAAAAAAAACACTTTAGCATATGTTCACATTTTTCGTTTTTTTACATTTTTCCTTCTTTTTCAATTAGAAAGGGCTGTAACATACATTATATTGGTGTCTGTCTCACACCTCCTTTTTTGGGACATATTTGACAGTACTTTAAAAGGTCAGCTACAATGTGCCCGTTGGGATGTTGACCTTGCCCTCCTCCTCCACCAGCACCACCGGCTCCAGTGGCCACTACTCAAATGTACGAAGGGCCACTGGCTGTCCTCAAATCTCAAACTTCTTAGGGCTCTCAAGTGGGCCCTGTAACATACATTGGGGAGGGATGGCAGTCATTTGTAGTTTTCTGCGTCCCCTCTATCATTAGTGTGAAAGTTGGAATACGTACTCCATAACACTTTACAGTGCTATTGCCAATGTGGCCATTTGTGTGTTGGCCTTGCCCTCCTCCTCCTCCTCCACCAACACCACCGGCTCCAGTGGCCCTCTATTCAAATTCTATTCAAATGATTCAGAAATGTATGTTTTATGGACAAACAAACGCCACGCTGGGACATCGAAGCTGATGCCGTTGATGATGATTGCATCTGACCAAAATCAGGTTGGGAGCAGGAGGCATCAATGCCTGCTTCCTAGACCGCAGTTTGTGAAGCATGCAGCACTGTGGAAGTAGCAGTTGTTTCACTCTGAAACTCAGGCTTTATTCCACTAGCTATCACAGAGGATTTAAAACAATTCAGTTTCCCCAGGGGGAATGGTTCAGACACCATGGAGCACAGCATCAGAAGTTACTCCCAACAGCTCCCAACAGCTTTTTTTAAAAAAAAAATTGGTAGGATAAGCAACAGGGCATAACATGCCAAGAAGTTTAATAATATCAGTTCCCCTAGGGTGTAATGGTTCAGACACCATTAAGCAAAGCATCACAAGGTGCTCCCAACAGCTTATTTTAAAAAAAAAATTGGTAGGATAAGCAACAGGACATAACATGTCAAGAAGTTTAATAAATTCAGTTTCTAACACCACCAAAAGGTTGCGGAAAGTCTCTGTTCCCACGGCAACATCTCAAGGGCTATCAATCGGTAGGATAGGCAACAGAGCATAACATGCCAAGGAGTTTTATGCAGTTTCCCCAGGGGACAATGGTTCAGACACCATGGAGCACTGCATCAGTAGGTACTCCCAATAGCTTTTTTTTAAAAAAATTGGTAGGATAAGTAACAGGGTATAACATGCCAAGGAGTTTAATACATTCAGTTCTCCTAGAGTATAGTTGTTGAGACACCATGTAGCAAAGCATCACAAGGTACTCCCAACCGCTCCCAACAGCTTTTTTTTTAAAAAAAATGGTAGGATAAGCAACAGAGCATAACATGCCAAGGAGTTTAATACACTCAGTTCCCCTAGGGTCACCATGTAGCAAAGCATCTCAAGGTACTCCCAACATCTCCCAACAGCTTATTTTAAAAAAAAATATGGTAGGGTAAGCAACAGAGCATAACATGTCAAGGAGTTTTATACATTCAGTTTCCCCAGGGGATAATGGTTCAGACACCATGGAGCACTGCATCAGTAGGTACTCCCAACAGCTTTTTTTTTTAAAAAAATTGGTAGGATAAGCAACAGGGCATAACATGCCAAGGAGTTTAATACATTCAGTTTCCCTAGGGTGTAGTGGTTCAGACACCGTGTAGCAAAGCATCACAAGATACTCCCAACAGCTCCCAAAAGCTTATTTTAAAAAAAATGGTAGGATAAGCAACAGGGCATAACATGCCAAGGAGTTTAATACATTCAGTTTCCCTAGGGTGTAGTGGTTCAGACACCGTGTAGCAAAGCATCACAAGATACTCCCAACAGCTCCCAACAGCTTATTTTAAAAAAAATGGTAGGATAAGCAACATGGCATAACATGCCAAGGAGCTAAAAAAAAAAATTATGATTTTGAAGGGTGCCATGTGTAACAGACCGTGGAACTCAGCATCAATAAAGAACACAAATAGAGACTGCCTGACCAATTGTTCTAGACAGTGTAGCCTCGACAGTGCTTGTGCCAGTGCATAATGTACAAAGGCTTGAAAAATATTGCCCTGAGTGATTGGGCCAAGCAATTAAATCGCAGCAGCATAACAAGTTACATTAGTCATGCGGTCTCATTAGATGATAGAAGACAAAATAGTCTTGAATGAGAAACAATGGAACTTATTTGAACTTAAGAAATCCAAATTTTGGGGCTACACGTATTATTGGGTATTGTTACCAGGCGGCCTGAGATACTCTGGGGCAATCCATCTATGGTTCATTTTGATCGTCAAAATGTCTGCACTTTTCGTGGATAGTCGTGGTGTGCTGTTATTATTGACCCCGCTGAGCTGAAAACACGCTCAGACAACACACTCGCAGCAGGGTAAGCTAGTATTTACAAAGCGTATAACGCAAGGTCTGGCCAAGTGTTGAGCTTGGAAACCCAATAGTTAAAGGGAACAATAGACTCGGAAAGCACGCTGATACGGTCACCTACATAGTCTCTCACCATCTTACTTAACTATTCCCTCTTTGTCATCGTTCCCCAAACCGGTATCTGATTCGCAGTTGACGGTTTGTGGAAAATGGACCAGTTTTGGCAAATTAGTCCCCCGACTGTGTTACTCCTACTATGTGTAGCCCTATCTTGTAATGCTGTTGCGTGAGATGACACGCTACCTCTGACGCCATCATGATCTGAGGGTAATCGTTTCATCAACTGCTCCACTAGAGCCCTCTTGAATGTTTCCGTAGTACAATACTTATTTGACTCCACAAGTAGCGAAGCAAATTTGTCTTTGTAGCGTGGGTCAAGGAAGGTAGATAACCAGTAATTGTTGTCTGCCAAAATGTGGACCAGCCGACAGTCATGAGAAAGGCAGTGTGACATGAAATGTACCATTTGTCCCAGACTCCGAACTGGAAACCTTTGAGTATCACTCCTAAGAATACATTCGGTCTCCCTAAACCTCCTCTCCTCCTCAGTCTCTCTTTCCTTCTCCTCCTCCTCCTGCTCAGGCTATCCATGCTGGACAGCCCTGAAGCTTGGGTTGTCAATCCCTTGGTTACCAACAAGCATTCCTGTTCTTCATCATCCTCCTCATCCTCATCCTCATGATGCTGAGCAAAGGTGGCCTGAGTTTGTTGGCCGAGGTTGTGCGGATTACTAGCAACCATTGTGAAGTCTGGATCCACAGACAAACTCGGGTGCATGAACACTTTAGTCAGTCAGCCCATCCAGAGAGCGTTTCAATAAACAAATCAGTGGATAACAGCATCCTCACTGCTCACAATGTTGGTACAGTAATCAAAATTCTCCAAGACCTGACAAATGTCTGCAATCCGATTCCACACCCACTCGGCAGTACTTATCTCTGGTAGCTGCGTCTGATGGGCATGTTCCACTTGGAATTGGGATACTGCCTTCTGATGCTCATGGATCCTGGCCATCATATGATAGGTTGAATGCCATCTCGTAGGGAGGTCACATATTAGTCAGTGACGAGGGAAGTGTAAGCGCTGCTGCAGCACTGCCAGGCCAACAAAAGAGGGAGATGACTTGCGGAAATGTGCGCTAATACGTCGTACCTTGGTAAGTAGGTCTGGTATCCCAGGGTATTTCTTCAGAAAGTGCTGAACTATTACATTTAAAACGTGGGCCATACAAGGAACGTGTACAAGCTTTCCAAGCTTTAAAGGCACCACCAGATTACGACCATTATCGCACACTACCATCCCTGGACAGAGGTCCAACGGCTCAAGCCAACCACCTGTCTGCTCAATTATTGCATTCAAAAGCTCAGGTGCCGTGTGCGATTTGTCACCGATACAGATGAGCTTCAGAAGGGCATGTTGCCGCTTAGCCGAGGCAGTGCTGCAGAGATTCCAGCTGGGGAATGATGTCGAAGGTTGGACACCAGTGGATGTTGAGGAGGATGCACAGGAGCCAGATGAACAGCAGGAGGAGGGAGTTGTTGCTGTGTAGGAGGCTACTGAAACTGTGATTTAAGTGGTCCCCGCTATTCTGGGTGTGGGAATTATATGGGATGTTGCCAACTTAGACTCTTTACCAGCCGCCATCAAGTTCACCCAGTGTGCCACCAGTGAGATGTAGCGTCCCTGTCCACTTCCACTTGTCCACGTGTCTGTGGTTAAGTGGACCTTCCCTGTTATGGCGTTGGTGAGAGCCCGTTTGATGCTTCCGGAAACGTGATTGTGGAGCACGGGGACAGCACAACAAGAAAAATAGTGGCGGCTAGGCACAGAGTACCGATGTTCTAACACCGATAAAAGGTCGCAGAAAGCCTCTGTTGTCACAAGCCAATACGGCAACATCTCAAGGGCTATCAATCGTGCAATTTGTGCAGTTATGGCTTTTGTCCTTGGGTGCGTAATTGGGTATTTTCGCTTCTTTTCGAAGGTCTGTGGTAAGAACAACTGAACGGAACTCTGGGAAATCGAAGCTGATGTCGTTGATGATTGAGTTTGGCCAGCATCAGGTTGGGAGAAGGAGGCATCAGTGCCACCTTCTGGCTAACCACTTTGGGAAGTAGGCAGCCCAGGGGAAGTGGCAGAGTTTTGAGTCTGGAAATCGTGTTTTTCACCTAGAGCTGTCAACCACTTAGTGGTGTGCTTGGCTAATATATGGTTTCTCCTGCTGGAGGTACCCAAGCTGGAAGTATTTTTGCCTCTGCCAAGCTTGGTCTGACAGATTTGACAAATGGCAACCGTTTGGTCCGAAGGACACTTGGAAAAAACCTCCCACACAATCGCACCACGGACCCTTGGACACTGGGATGGCTGAGGTGGTGCATGGACCCTTGGACTCTGAGATGCCACAGGTGGTGGTGTCATGTGGACAGTTGATTGACCTCTGGCAGTGGACGAAACCCTTTGTCTTAAAGCCTTTTTGCGGACTATGAGCACATGCTCCTCTGCACTGCAGCTCTCGCAATCCATGCCACCCGTCCATGTTGGATCAGTCACCTCATCATCGACCAGGTCGTCTTCAAATTCCTCAAGGTCAATATCTTCAGGAATGGAGGTTTCAGGCTGCCATGAGGGCAACTGTGTTTTATCATCCTCCAACACTTCCACCTGATTGCCCAGCCTGTCATGGCCAACATGGCTTTCTTCTGGCCTTGGGTGCTCAAAGATCTGTGCATCACTGCACACCACGGCCTCACCCGCGTTGGTGGTGTTGTGCGGTGAGAGGCAACAATGGTCATAGGGTCCCATAAACAGTTCCTCAGAGTAACCTGCTTTGGTGTCATATGTTTCCTTAGAATACTGTTGTTGTGAGGAAGGATGACCAGGCTGAGATTCGATGGGCCAGCCTCTGGGCTACTCAAGCCTGTGTGGACCCTTGGGATTTGCTACTCGACAAGTAACTGGAGGCATTTTCTGCTAGCCAACTCGTTACCTGTTCCCACTGTTCAAGAGTGCTTTCCCATGTGGACAAGAAAATTGGGATAGGAAAACAGAGGTAGATAAAGAAGGAACCTTTTTCTTTGGCTCAATCACACTGCTTGGGCGACCACCACTGTCACTACCACCTCGTCCACCGCCCTTACCCCCTCTTTTTCCCATTTTTTTTATTTGATTATTTGAAGGGGAATACTGTAACGTGACCTTTTCTACAGGCAGTGAAACAACACTTATGCCGGGTTGTTAAACTTGTGTTAATAGTTTCTCACGATAGCTGTTTTTGTAAGTCTGAAAACCAAAAGGTACCTTTATTGGACAAACTACCACTTGGAGGAGTCAACAAAGATGTTGTGAATGTCTTTCAGCCCCAAAAGAAAACAGGGTTTGGCAACACTTTTATTTTAGTATTGGTTTTTGGCACTCAGACTGTTTTTTAGTAAGAGCAAGCCACTTTGTAGCTTCTGTAAGATATGAAGCCCCCAAAATTACACTAGGTGGCTGATAGGAAGGTACTGGCCTTGAGGCACAAGTAGTGCCACAGACACCAAGTATTAATAAAAATTGGGTAACACTAAGGGGTACTTTACACGCTGCGACATTGCTAGCAATTGCTAGCGATGTCGCGTGCGATAGCACCTGCCCCCATCGTTGTAACGATATGTGGTGATCGCTGCCGTAGCGAACATTATCGCTACGGCAGCGTCACACGCACATACCTGATCAGCGACGTCGCTGTGACTGCCGAACAATCCCTCCCTCAAGGGGGAGGTGCGTTCGGTGTCACCGCGACGTCACCCCGACGTCACTAAGCGGCCGGTCAATAGAAGCGGAGGGGCAGAGATGAGCGGGACGTAACATCCCGCCCAACTCCTTCCTTCCTCATTGCCGGTGGAGGCAGGTAAGGAGTGTTCGTCGCTCCTGCGGTGTCACACATAGCGATATGTGATGCCACAGGAACGACGAACAACATCGTACCTGCTGTAGCAACGATATTAAGGAAATGAGCGACGTGTCAACGAGCAACGATTTTTCACGTTTTTGTGTTCGTTGATTGTCGCTCATTTGTGTTACACGCTGCGATGTCGGTAATGGCGCCGGATGTGCGTCACTAACGACGTGATCCCGACGATATATCGTTACCGATATTGCAGCACCCTTAAGACTGTGTTTTAATAATAGCAAGCCACAATGTAGGTTCTCTAAGATAGGAAGCCCCCAAAATTAGGCTAGATGGTGCTATGAAGGTATTTTGCTTCAGGCACAAGGTGTGCCACTGACACCTAGTATTAATAAAAATTGGGTAATACTCAGACTGTGAATTGAGATGGTGGCTGACAGGCACTACACTACACCTGAACCCGTTGTTTTTACAATTTTGGGACCTTTTTTTTGCAAGTTGTAATACCTATTGCTAGTATAAGAGACACAAGGGATTTAGCAGTGCTGAGATTGTTGATTATTAGTGATGAGCGAGTACTAAAAAGCTCGGGTGCTCGAAGCTCGGGCCGAGCCTCCCAAGATACTCGTGTACTCGGCCCGAGCAACGAGCCCAATGTTATCCTATGGGAGACCCGAGTATTTTTGTGAAATGACCCCCCGGCAGCATGGAGAAACCCTAAAAATGTCACAAAAGTCTCAGAAGAGTGCTCAAATGACATGGCAACAGCATGGGGAAGACCCCTTGAAGCATTTATCACTGAAAAGTCACAGCTGTGAACAATTTTGTCCGCGTTTTACGCCATTTTTACGGACTCACCAGAAAACCTTCCAAAATGACCCCAAAATGATTTTTCATGGCGGAAATGTTAAAGCACATACCCAATAGTGAGATAGAGCTGGTGTATGTTACTTTTTGAGATTAATACATGAAAGATTTTACGTGAAAACATTGTGTGGCACTCCGATGTCCCTGAGAAGAGACGTACATGAAGGCCTCTTGAGTCTAATGTGCCCATTTTGAGGAAGTGAGTCTTTGTAGTATTTTCCTTTGCCAGGGCAGTCCAAAATTGTGAGGTTCACCAATGCCCCTGCATACAGACGTGCATGATGGCCTGTAAACCTGAAGTGCCCATTGTAAGGAAGTGGGTCTATTGTAGTATAGCCCTTAGGCAGGGCAGCAAAAAATTGGGAGGTTCCACGTTGTCCCTGGATAGAGACGTGCATGAGGGCCTGTAAACCTGAAGTGCCCATTGGAAGGAAGTGGGTCTATTGTAGTATAGCCCTTAGGCAGGGCAGCCAAAAATTGGGAGGCTCCACGTTGTCCCTGGATAGAGACGTGCATGAGGGCCTGTAAACCTGAAGTGCCCATTGGAAGGAAGTGGGTTTATTGTAGTATAGCCCTTAGGCAGGGCAGCCAAAAATTGGGAGGCTCCACGTTGTCCCTGGGTAGAGACGTGCATGAGGGCCTCAAAACATTAAGTGTCCATTGTCAGGAAGTGGGTGTATTATAGTATAGCCCTTAGGCAGGGCAGCCAAAAATTGGGAGGCTCCACGTTGTCCCTGGATAGAGACGTGCATGAGGGCCTGTAAACCTGAAGTGCCCATTGGAAGGAAGTGGGTCTATTGTAGTATAGCCCTTAGGCAGGGCAGCCAAAAATTGGGAGGCTCCACGTTGTCCCTGGGTGGAGACGTGCATGAGGGCCTCAAAACATTAAGTGTCCATTGTCAGGAAGTGGGTGTATTATAGTATAGCCCTTAGGCAGGGCAGCCAAAAATTGGGAGGCTCCACGTTGTCCCTGGATAGAGACGTGCATGAGGGCCTGTAAACCTGAAGTGCCCATTGGAAGGAAGTGGGTCTATTGTAGTATAGCCCTTAGGCAGGGCAGCCAAAAATTGGGAGGCTCCACGTTGTCCCTGGGTAGAGACGTGCATGAGGGCCTCAAAACATTAAGTGTCCATTGTCAGGAAGTGGGTGTATTATAGTATAGCCCTTAGGCAGGGCAGCCAAAAATTGGGAGGCTCCACGTTGTCCCTGGATAGAGACGTGCATGAGGGCCTGTAAACCTGAAGTGCCCATTGGAAGGAAGTGGGTCTATTGTAGTATAGCCCTTAGGCAGGGCAGCCAAAAATTGGGAGGCTCCACGTTGTCCCTGGGTAGAGACGTGCATGAGGGTCTGTAAACCTGAAGTGCCCATTGGAAGGAAGTGGGTCTATTGTAGTATAGCCCTTAGGCAGGGCAGCCAAAAATTGGGAGGCTCCACGTTGTCCCTGGGTAGAGACGTGCATGAGGGCCTCAAAACATTAAGTGTCCATTGTAAGGAAGTGGGTGTATTATAGTATAGCCCTTAGGCAGGGCAGCCAAAAATTAGGAGGCTCCACGTTGTCCCTGGATAGAGACGTGCATGAGGGCCTGTAAACCTGAAGTGCCCATTGGAAGGAAGTGGGTCTATTGTAGTATAGCCCTTAGGCAGGGCAGCCAAAAATTGGGAGGCTCCACAAACCTGAAGTGCCCATTGGAAGGAAGTGGGTCTACTGTAGTATAGCCCTTAGGCAGGGCAGCCAAAAATTGGGAGGCTCCACGTTGTCCCTGGGTAGAGACGTGTATGAGGGCCTCAAAACATTAAGTGTCCATTGTCAGGAAGTGGGTGTATTATAGTATAGCCCTTAGGCAGGGCAGCCAAAAATTGGGAGGCTCCACGTTGTCCCTGGATAGAGACGTGCATGAGGGCCTGTAAACCTGAAGTGCCCATTGGAAGGAAGTGGGTCTATTGTAGTATAGCCCTTAGGCAGGGCAGCCAAAAATTGGGAGGCTCCACGTTGTCCCTGGGTAGAGACGTGCATGAGGGCCTCAAAACATTAAGTGTCCATTGTCAGGAAGTGGGTGTATTATAGTATAGCCCTTAGGCAGGGCAGCCAAAAATTGGGAGGCTCCACGTTGTCCCTGGATAGAGACGTGCATGAGGGTCTGTAAACCTGAAGTGCCCATTGGAAGGAAGTGGGTCTATTGTAGTATAGCCCTTAGGTAGGGCAGCCAAAAATTGGGAGGCTCCACGTTGTCCCTGGATAGAGACGTGCATGAGGGCCTGTAAACCTGAAGTGCCCATTGGAAGGAAGTGGGTCTATTGTAGTATAGCCCTTAGGCAGGGTAGCCAAAAATTGGGAGGCTCCACGTTGTCCCTGGGTAGAGACGTGCATGAGGGCCTCAAAACATTAAGTGTCCATTGTCAGGAAGTGGGTGTATTATAGTATAGCCCTTAGGCAGGGCAGCCAAAAAATGGGAGGCTCCACGTTGTCCCTGGGTAGAGACGTGCATGAGGGCCTCAAAACATTAAGTGTCCATTGTAAGGAAGTGGGTGTATTATAGTATAGCCCTTAGGCAGGGCAGCCAAAAATTGGGAGGCTCCACGTTGTCCCTGGGTAGAGACGTGCATGAGGGCCTCAAAACATTGTTCCCATTGCAAAGGAGCGGGTCTCCTGTCGTTGTAATGTCCATTCTGCAAAGAATGGGCGAAAAAATTTACCACTGGGGGTATACCTGAAACAAAGGCCTAAGTATTGCAATTTGTAACGGTCATCATCATGGTGGCGCATGAGGAGAAGGAGGAGCAGTCCAGCGATTATCCAAAGTCCAGAAGTGTGTACCCATGGGTGAGTGGAGGTACATGGCAAACTTTAAATTCCGCTCTCATTTGCTGGTGGTGTGGTGAAGTCTGGCCCAATCCAACCCTTGTTCATCTTGATCAGAGTCAGCCTGTCAGCATTTTCAGTTGACATGCGGGTACGTTTATCTGTAATGATTCCACCTGCGGCACTAAAAACACGCTCTGACAAAACGCTAGCAGCAGGGCAGGCCAGGACTTCCAAGGCGTAGAGAGCCAATTCATGCCACGTGTCCAGCTTGGATACCCAATAATTGTAAGGCACAGAGGAATGTCGGAGTACAGTTGTTCGATCTGCAAGGTACTCCTTCAGCATCTGGGCAAACTTAGGATTTCTTGTGGCACTACCCCGCACCTCAGGGGCTGTGGTACGTGAGGGGCTGAGAAAACTGTCCCACATCTTAAAGACTGTTCCCCTACCTCTGGCGGATTGGACTTGTGCCTCTCTCGGCTGTACGCCTCGGTTGTCCACTGATTCATGACCTATGCCGCTAGCGTTTTGTGAGGGGAATGCTTTGCCTACTTCCGTGACTATGGCCTTCCGGAACTGCTGCATTTTGGTTGACCTCTCCTCCACGGGAATAAGAGACAAAAAGTTCTCCTTGTAGCGTGGGTCTAACAGTGTTACCAACCAGTAATGATTGTCGGCCAAGATGTTCTTAACGCGAGGGTCACGAGACAGGCAGCTTACCATAAAGTCAGCCATGTGCGCCAGACTCTTAACAGCCAGGACTTCAGTAGCCTGACCAACAAGATGACTGAACATGCTGTCCTCCTCCTCCTCCTCCTCCTCCTCCTCCTCCTCCTCATCTACCCTGTCCTCTGGCCAGCCACGCTGAACCGAGGATATGACTGGTGTGCATGTCATATCCTCAATTTGGCCGGAGAGTTGCTCCATGTCTTCATCCTCCTCCTCGTCATAGTCCTCCACTGCACGTTGTGATGAGACGAGGCTGGGCTGTGTGTTATCATCACCCACACCCACTACTGTTTCTTGCTGCAACTCATCGCGCTCCGCCTGCAATGCATCATGTTTGTTTTTCAGCAGAGACCGTTTTAGAAGGCAGAGTAGCGGTATGGTGACGCTAATAATGGCGTCATCACCACTCACCATCTTGGTGGAGTCCTCAAAGTTTTGGAGGATGGTACATAGGTCTGACATCCATCTCCACTCCTCAGGTGTTATGTGTGGAGTTTGACCCATTTCCCGACGGCTTAGGTGATGCAGGTACTCAACAACTGCCCTCTTCTGCTCACATATCCTGACCAACATGTGCAGAGTTGAATTCCAACGCGTGGGGACATCACACACCAGTCTGTGAGCCGGAAGATGCAAACTGCGCTGAAAGCCGGCAAGGCCGGCTGAAGCAGTAGGTGACTTTCGAAAATGTGCAGACAGGCGGCGAACTTTTACCAGCAGATCAGACAGCTCTGGGTATGACTTTAGAAACCGCTGAACCACGAGGTTGAGCACATGGGCCACGCATGGAACATGTGTCAGCTGGCCTCGCCTCAAAGCCGCCACCAGGTTCCGGCCATTGTCACACACGACCTTTCCTGGCTTTAGGTTCAGAGGTGTGAGCCAGTGATCTGCCTGCTGTTTCAGAGCTGTCCACAGCTCTTCTGCATTGTGGGGTTTGTCACCTATGCAGATTAGCTTCAGCACAGCCTGTTGCCGCTTCGCCGAGGCAGTGCTGCAGTGCTTCCAGCTTGTGACTGGTGTGGAGGGTACAGTGGATGAGGATGCGCAGGAGGAGGAGGAGGCTGAAGAGCATGACACTCCGGAGCTGTAGAGTGTGGGTGAAACACTGACTGAGGTAGGGCCTGCAAACCTTGGTGTGGGAAGGACGTGTTCCGTCCCTCGCTCAGACTGGGTCCCAGCTTCCACAATATTAACCCAGTGTGCCGTCAACGAGATGTAGCGGCCTTGCCCACAAGCACTTGTCCACGTGTCTGTGGTTAGGTGGACCTTGGGTGAAACAGCGTTGTTCAGGGCACGTGTGATGTTTTCTGACACGTGGTTATGCAACGCGGGGACGGCACACCGGGAGAAATAGTGGCGGCTGGGGACCGAGTAACGTGGGACAGCTGCCGCCATCAGGTCACGGAATGCTTCTGTCTCCACCAGCCTAAAAGGCAACATTTCCAGCGCAAGCAGTCGCGAAATGTTAGCATTTAGAACTGTGGCATGTGGGGTGTTGGCAGTGTATTTGCGCCTGCGTTCAAAGGTTTGCTGAATGGATAACTGAACGCTGCGCTGGGACAAGGACGTGCTTGATGATGGTGTTCTTTCTGCGTAGGCAACTGCAGGTGCAGGAGTGGAGGAGGCTTGTTCGCAGGCAGCATGGACAGGGGATTGGCTCGCATGCACAACCAGCGAAGACGTAGCAGTGACATCAGCAAGCACTGCTCCTCGACTCTGTTGTACTTCCCACAAAGTCGGGTGCTTGGCTGACATGTGCCTGATCATGCTGGTGGTGGTCAGGCTGCTAGTTTTGGTACCCCTGCTGATGCTGACACGGCAGGTGTTGCAAATGGCCTTTTTTGAATCATCTGGATCCAACTTAAAAAACTGCCAGACTCGGGAAGACCTAACATTTGTACAGGCACCTTGTGTCGTCGTGTTGTTCCGGGGAACGGTTGCCTGACTTCTGCCTGGGGCCACCACCCTGCTTCTTACTGCCTGTTGTGATGCTACGCCTCCCTCCCCCTGTGCACTGCTGTCCTCGCTCTGCATATCCTCCTGCCAGGTTGGGTCAGTTACTGGATCATCCACCACGTCGTCTTCCTCTTCCGCACCCTGCTCCTCCTCCTGACTTCCTGACAATTGTGTCTCATCATCGTCCACCACTTGTTGAGACACGTTGCCAACTTCGTGAGAACGTGGCTGCTCAAATATTTGGCCATCTATACAGACGATCTCCTCATGACCCACTTCAATATGAGCTGGCGAGAGGCCAGAATGTGTGAATGGAAACGTGAACAGCTCTTCCGAGTGTCCAAGTGTGGGATCATTAATGTCCGAGGAGGACGTGTACTCAGCCTGGTGGTAGGAAGGAGGATCAGGTTCAGAAATGTGCGGTGCAGTATCACGGCTACTGACACTTGACCGTGTGGAAGACAGAGTGTTTGTGGTGGTGCCAATCTGACTGGAAGCATTATCTGCTATCCAACTAACAACCTGTTGACACTGGTCTTGGTTCAAGAGCGGTGTACTGCTGCGGTCCCCAAGAATTTGGGACAGGACGTGCGAGCGACTAGATGTGGCCCTTTGTTGTGGCGAAATTAGAGCTTGCCCACGACCTCGGCCTCTGCCTGCACCACCATCACGTCCACTTCCTTGTTCCTTGCCAATGCCCTTGCGCATTTTGCAATGCTGTGCACTGCTGACGTGTATATTCACTACTTGTGCGTTATATCAAAGTTTGTGGAAATTGCACACAAGTGCACCTGTACGCTGCCACCAACAGGCACACACGTGCGGTTTTAAAAACCAAGCACGGACGCAATAAGAACCTAACAGGTTTTTTTGGGGAGCGACAATTACAGACAAGTCAGACACTATCTGGACTGTTTTACACTGTGTACACCAGCCCCAGATATGATGAAGGCTGGTATACGGTCACCACTACCCTGCCTGCTTGCCTGCCTGTATACTGGTACAATAGTCCTGACAAGGACTCTTCTGGTCACTAGCCTGTATTCAGACCTGGCTATACCCTGCCTGTATATAGCAACAATAGTCCTGAGAAGGACTCTGCTACTGTACTCCGACCTGGCTATACCCTGCCTGCCTGTATACAACTAGAATAGTCCTGAGAAGGACTTTTGGTCACACTGTTTGCAGCCCTGCAACTGAAAAAGCTATAAAGGGCCGCAAAGCTTTCCCTGAATCAGCGACACTCTCCCTGCACTCACTGTCTGGATAGCTGTGAGCAGAGCACAGCGTGCCGGCCGGTATAAAGGCTCGGTCACGCTGTGCAGGCCGGCCAATCACTGCAATTCCACAACTAACAGGGCTGTGGCATTGCAGTGGTCTGCCAGCCAATCCCTGCATGAGGGCTGGCTCTCAAAAGAGCGCCAACATGCAGAAATGAAGACCACGAGTACAGCACGAGTATCGCGAGATTACTCGGTCCCCGCCGAGTAGACCGAGTACAGTGATACTCGTGCGAGTACCGAGTAGTAACAAGCATGCTCGCTCATCACTATTGATTATTAGTAGCAGATGTCAGGACAGCTTTAAATCTTTCTCTGCCTGTGAATAAGCTCTCCCTATATCACACACTGTCTAAGGCCCGTTTCACACGTCAGTGAAAAACACAGACGTTTTTCACTGGCGTGTAAAACACGCACATGTCCCTGCGTGTGCCGTGAATCACGGCACACGTGGTTGTCTAAGTGCAATCCGGGCTCCGTTCTCCGTGGCCCGTGATTGCACTTAGAAATCAACTCACCTGCGCCAGCTCCCGCTGTCCGTGGTGCTGAATCCTCCCGCGGTGCAGCATCTGGCCGGCGGTGACCCCCGCAGCAGCTGCTTCTGGGTCGGCTGTGTCGAGCATAATGAATATGCGCGACAGTAATCAGCCGGCTTAGAAGCAGCAGGGAGGACGGGCTGCAGAGAGCGCGCCTGAAGCCGGGTGAGTTAAAATGTTTATTATTTTAAAAGCACGTTTTTTTCTGGCACGTGTTTCACGGACCACACCACTGCGTGGTCCGTGGGACATCAGTGATGCCAGAAAAAAATGGACATGTCTCCGTGCAGCAATCACGCACACGCGGGTACACTGCACGGAGAGACGTGCAGTGAAAAATCACTGATGTGTGAGCAGACCCATTCATTAGAATGGGTCTGCGTATGTCAGTGATTCTGGTACGTTTAAAAAAAAGCACAAACGTACCAGAATCACTGACGTGTGAAAGGGGCCTTAAACAGGGAGAGGAATACGGGTGTATGCTACGCATAAACCACTGAATACAGAAGATTTTAAATAAATCCCTTTATTTTCATAAGTCTACGCGTTTCAGAGATATAACCATCTCCTTCTTCAGGACAAGGGAAATCAGGTATGATGGTTATATCTCTGAAACGCGTAGACTTATGGAAATAAAGGGATTTATTTAAAATCTTCTGGATTCTGTGGTTTAAGCGTGGCATACACCCGTATTCCTCTCCCTGTTTAAGACACTATTAACTTTTGGGGCTGCTGCTGACCACCACCGCTACTTGTGCAGAAAGGAGTTGTGACTGGCACAACCCTACCAGGTGAGTGTGACTCGCCCACCCCAGGGCTATGGGACACCCGATGCCGGGCCGGACTAGTCCGGGGGTCGCCAGTGGTGGCGGGGCCCGACTCCGTGACCCTGGCTGGAGTCAATTAATATGGCTTCAGTGGGGGTGCTTAAAGTTTATATTATTCGTGATGCCACCTGTGGTTTGCGGCTATTAAGCTGCCGCTGCTGTATGGGGCCTCCGGGGCTGGTGGAATGGCAGCTTGGATGGTCTTGCTCCCCACAGGTGGAGCGGTACCCCAGGGCAACAGTTGGTGCTTATTACAGTATATGCAGTGATGGAAGTCTATGCAATGATGGAAGTCTATGCAGTGCAGATGAAATAACAGAGGCAACACCAAGGGTGCAGTTTCAAGTTGTTTACGCACAATTCCTGGTTTATGGCGCACTGTGCCTTTGGACAGCTGGAACCCCCTGTCAGGGACCTCCGCTGATCCCGGGTAGATCTGGGAATAAAAGCCGGTGCACCCTTCTATTGTGTTCCTCTCTTCAGCTGTCTTCTAAGCCTTGCCTTTGCTGGATGAACCTGGCTTGGCCTCCACTACAGCCTCCGGATAAGGGGCTAGCCTAGCTGGAACTTCACCCTCTTCCCAGAGGTTCTGCAGTGGGCTGTGGCCCTGGGTGCTTGCAGCCACCCTGGACCTCGGTTTTCACTTTTGGAATTGACTTCTCTTCCTCCAGTTTCTAGGGACCGTCCCCTGTCTGCAGCTTGATCCCTCCACCTGATCTTCCTGTGGAACAGGCCCTGTGCTTGAAAGCAGTTCAGTGGCCTTGGAATCCCTTCTGTATTTCTCGGTTGTGGTGTCACCTGGACCTAGCTGGGTCCCAGGATCTTCACCAGGAAGCGTCACTTTCTCCTTCTTGCTCCTGACTGACTAGAGCACTACTCTTCTTACTCCTCTCAGCTCTCCTCCTTACTTCAACTCCTCTCACCTCACACTCCAAACTCTCACTTCTCACTCTAACTTCAACTTCAGACTGACTACACTTGACCTTCCTCTTTCTACTCTACTCTCGGCTGGCTCCTCCCACCCACCCAGTTGCTAGGCCCCACCCAATGGGAGAAGGGATGGGTCTTATGCCCCTCCATCATACAGCATGGGGGTGGCTGCCACTGTCCCCGGTCCCAAAATATGCCTAACAATGGGTGTAGTGCAGATTTTCCTGTGGACCGGCGCTTACTCCTTTCCTTACCCAGGATGGGACATCACACCTCTGGCTTGGGTGTAATGTTCCTGTGGCGACGGAAGCCTCAGGGGCGCCACAAGTGAGTTCTCAGCACTAGTCAAAAACCCTATACCGGGTAAGACCCTATTTTTGCGCTTTTATTCCACAGTTACATCCCGTCCTATATCATACACACTGCAGTAAAAGACCATATGCAGTAGAGATGAGCGAACCGGTCCCGGTTCGGCTCGAGGCGGTTCGCCGAACGGGGGGTCTGGCTCGAGTTCGGCTCGTCGAACGTTCGACGAACCGAACTCGAGCCCATAGGAAACAATGGCAGGCAATCACAAACACAGTAAAACACCTAGAAAACACCCTGAAAGGTGTCCAAAAGGTGACAAACAACTCACAACATAACACAAACACATGGGAAAGTGACAAGGACATATACTCATGTGAAAACAAAACAGCTGGACAAGGAAAAAGAGGGAGACACACAGATATATGAGTATATGCAAAGAAACATCGATTCCATTATTGTGCAACTTGAGCCCTGCTCATTTTAGGCTTCCAATCTGGATAAATTGCCTGAGCTCGCCACGTACGCCTTGAGGATCTTGTCGTGTCCTGCAGCCAGCGTTCTCTCGGAACCTGTCTTCAGTGCTGCTGGGGGTCTGCTGGCAGATAAGCACACGTGTCTGTCCACTGACAATGTGGACCTGGCTCTCAGAGGACTTTTCTTCCCCTGGGTCAGCCAGGGGAGGCGAAAGGCACGCGTATTTTTGAGAGTGCTTCATGCAAAGCATCTTTTTCTTTGTCAAAAGGGGGGCTCAACCGATGCCAGTCAAGTGGGGTGTGTGTGGCCCAGTTAGTGGCAACGAGGGAGACTGTGGTTGGAGTCCCCTCGCTGTGTCTCTAAAAGAACCAAGATGAACAAGTCATGGCTCTCAGAGGACTTTTCTTCCCCTGGGTCAGCCAGGGGACGGGAAAGGCACGCGTATTTTTGAGAGTGCTTCATGCAAAGCATCTTTTTCTTTTTCAAAAGGGGGCTCAACCGATGCCAGTCAAGTGGGGTGTGTGTGGCCCAGTTAGTGGCAACGAGGGAGACTGTGGTTGGAGTCCCCTCGCTGTGTCTCTAAAAGAACCAAGATGAACAAGTCATGGCTCTCAGAGGACTTTTCTTCCCCTGGGTCAGCCAGGGGACGGGAAAGGCACGCGTATTTTTGAGAGTGCTTCATGCAAAGCATCTTTTTCTTTGTCAAAAGGGGGGGTCAACCGATGCCAGTCAAGTGGGGTGTGTGTGGCCCAGTTAGTGGCAACGAGGGAGACTGTGGTTGGAGTCCCCTCGCTGTGTCTCTAAAAGAACCAAGATGAACAAGTCATGGCTCTCAGAGGACTTTTCTTCCCCTGGGTCAGCCAGGGGACGGGAAAGGCACGCGTATTTTTGAGAGTGCTTCATGCAAAGCATCTTTTTCTTTTTCAAAAGGGTGCTCAACCGATGCCAGTCAAGTGGGGTGTGTGTGGCCCAGTTAGTAGCAACGAGGGAGACTGTGGTTGGAGTCCCCTCGCTGTGTCTCTAAAAGAACCAAGATGAACAAGTCATGGCTCTCAGAGGACTTTTCTTCCCCTGGGTCAGCCAGGGGACGGGAAAGGCACGCGTATTTTTGAGAGTGCTTCATGCAAAGCATCTTTTTCTTTTTCAAAAGGGGGCTCAACCGATGCCAGTCAAGTGGGGTGTGTGTGGCCCAGTTAGTGGCAACGAGGGAGACTGTGGTTGGAGTCCCCTCGCTGTGTCTCTAAAAGAACCAAGATGAACAAGTCATGGCTCTCAGAGGACTTTTCTTCCCCTGGGTCAGCCAGGGGACGGGAAAGGCACGCGTATTTTTGAGAGTGCTTCATGCAAAGCATCTTTTTCTTTGTCAAAAGGGGGGGTCAACCGATGCCAGTCAAGTGGGGTGTGTGTGGCCCAGTTAGTGGCAACGAGGGAGACTGTGGTTGGAGTCCCCTCGCTGTGTTTTACATGCTTTTAGAAGGGCATGAAATGGCTTGGAGGTTGACTTTCATCATATGCAAACTGTTGGCTACCAAAATGCTGCCTTTCCAACAACTGTGGTTATAGGCAATGAGGAACATACTGATGAAGATGAGACGCAGATACCCGATTGGGATGACAACTTAAATATTCGGTCAGGGCAAGAAGAAACTCGGTCTGAGGGGTAGGGGAGTGCAAACACAACAATTGATGATTAAGTTCTAGATCACACCTACTGTCAACCCACAGTCAGACACTCGAGGAGGTCAACAGAGGCGGTGGAGGAGGATGCAACCGACGTCGAAGTAACCTGGCGCCTTCCTGGACACAGTCGGAGCACTGGTAGCACGTCTACAACTGCATCCTCAGCCACCACTCTGCCTCTGAGCATTATTCGGGGTGGATCAACAGGTCGCATGGCCTCTAAGCCTTGCCTAGCCAGGTCCTTTTTTGACATAGAAAAAGATCGCCCAAATTATGTGATCTGTAAAATTTGTCATGGTTCTCTTAGTAGAGGTCAAAACCTCAGCAGTTTGACAACTTCTTCCATGAATCGTCACATGAATAAATATCATATGGCCCGATGGGAAGCTCACCGTGCTGCAATGCGGCCTAGCGGAGCGAACCATCCACCGCCTGCCCCTTCCAGTGCATCCGCGCGCTCGTCATCTTCTAGGACTGTGGGGACAGCTGTCACACCTGTTTTTCCACCCACAACTTCCACCACTGTAACCGCAACAGGCAGTTTGCTTGGTAGGTCGTCAGTTGGTTTGGAAGGGGAAACAAGTGAGTGTGTACAGCTCTCTCAGACATCGATAGCACCAACTTTGGATGAAGGCAACATCATGTCTCCGCCTGCACTTTCCTCACAAAGCTGCATTTTTCCAGGGACACCCGACTCAACACCGTCTACACACAGCAGCCAGATCTCTGTCCCTCAGATGTGGTCAAATAAAAGGCCACTTCCTGCGACCCATGACAAAGCGAAGAGGTTGACTCTATCCCTCTGTAAGCTGTTGACTACAGAAATGCTGCCTTTCCGCCTAGTGGACACACAGGATTTTAGAGACCTTATGTCTGTCGCTGTGCCCCAGTACCAGATGCCTAGTCGCCACTACTTCTCTAAGAAAGGTGTGCCCGCGCTACACCAGCATGTCGCACACAACATCACCGCTTCCTTGAGAAACTCTGTGTGTGAACGGGTGCATTTCACCACCGATACTTGGACCAGTAAGCATGGACAGGGACGTTACATGTCGCTGACTGGCCACTGGGTAACTATGGTGATAGATGGTGAAGGGTCTGCTGCACAAGTCTTGCCGTCCCCACGACTTGTGTGTCAATCCTCTGTCTGTCCAAGTTCCGCCACTGCTTCTGCATCCTCACCTCATCTGGGTCCTCCACCTCCGCCCCAAGCCTGCCTGGTCAGGCCACCAGCGTTCTCACTGCGCAGAAGGAATCACGCACCCTCATTACTATGCTGGTAGCAGAGCGCAACGGCATCAGGCGGTCTTTAGCTTGACATGTCTTTGAAATAGGAGTCACACAGCGACTGAGTTGTGGGCAGCTCTGAGACTGATTTTGATAAATGGTTGTCTCCACTCAACCTGCAGCCTGTAAGGCCGTGTGCGACAATGCTGCAAACCTGGGTGCGGCCCTTCGCCTGGGCAAGGTGACACAACGTGCCTTGTATGGCTCACGTGTTTAACCTTGTTGTCCAGCAATTTTTAACACACTATCCCGGCCTAGATGGCCTTCTGACCAGGGCACGGAAACTGTCTGCAGTGCTCACTTCCGCCGTTCAACCGCCGCACCTGAGCGACTTGCATTGCTCCAGAAGTCTTTCGGCCTGCCGGTTCATCGCCTGAAATGCGATGTGGCGACACGCTGGAATTCAACTCTCCACATGTTACAGCGACTGTGGCAGCACCGGCGAGCCCTGGTGCAATACGTCATGATGTATAGCCTGGGCCAACGAGATGCAGAAGTGGGGCAGATCACCCTGATGGAGTGATCTCAGATCAAGGACCTATGCACCCTTCTGCACAGTTTCGACATGGCGACGAATATGTTTAGCGCTGACAATGCCATTATCAGCATGACGATTACAGTCATTTACATGCTGGAGCACACGCTAAACACTATTCGTAGTCAGGGGGTGGGACAACAGGAAGGGGAGGAACTACAGGAGGATTCATATGCGCAAGACACAACAACATCACCAAGGTCCAGACGTTCATCATCACCAACGCGGCAGGCATGGGACCATGGGGGACAGGGATCAACAAGGGAGCATGGTAGCAGGTGAGATGTTGAGGAAGGTGCAGGAGGACATGAAGATATGGAGGACGAACTGTCCATGGACATGGAAGACTCAGCAGATGAGGGGGACCTTGGTCAAATTTCAGTTGAAAGAGGTTGGGGGGAGATGACAGAGGAAGAAAGAACGGTTAGCACCTCTATGCCACAAACACAGCGTGGACTTGGTGCGCATGGCTGCGCAAGACACATGAGTGCCTTCTTGTTGCACTACCTCCAACATGACCCTCGTATTGTCAAAATTAGAAGTGATGATGACTACTGGCTTGCCACACTATTAGATCCCCGGGACAAGTCCAAATTTTGTGACATAATTCCACCCATAGAAAGGGACGCACGTATGCAGGAGTATCAGCAGAAGCTGTTACTCGATCTTAGCTCGGCTTTTCCACCAAACAACCGTGCAGGTGAAGGGAGTGATTCTCCCAGTTGTAACTTGACAAACATGGGACGGCCTCGTCATCTTCAACAGTCTACCCGTACCAGTAGGACCGTATCTGGTGCTGGTAACAGCAATTTTATGGAATCTTTTCATAATTTTTTTAGACCCTCCTTTGCAAGGCCACCAGAGACAACAAGTCTGACACATAGTCAACGGATGGAGAGGATGATACAGGAGTATCTCCAAATGAACATCGATGCAATGACTTTGCAAATGGAGCCTTGCTCCTTTTGTGCTTCAAATCTAGAAAAATGTCAAGAGCTCTCCAGTTACGCCTCGAAGATTTTGTCGTGTCCAGCTGCCAGCGTTGTCTCTGAACGTGTCTTCAGTGCTGCTGGGTGTGTGCTGACAGATAAGCGCACGCGTCTGTCCAGTGACAATGTGGACAGACTGACGTTCATCAAAATGAACAAGTCATGGATCCAGAAGGAATTTACTACCCCTGTGTCATCCTGGGGAGAGTAAATGCTTGTGGATTTGGAATGTGCTTGATGCAAATCAAAACATCCTGTTTGCAACTAGGGCACAAGTGCTGCCACTGATAAGGTGTCTGTGTGGGGCCCAATTTTTGGAAAAAAAGGGAGACTCCGCTTGGAGTAACCCTTGCTTGCTGTGTTTTTTAAAAATGATACAAGATGAACAGATCTGAAGGCAAGATGAAGCCAACATCATGTCTCCGCCTGCACTTTTCTCACAAACCTGCATTTTTCCAGGGACACCCTACTCAACACCGTCTACAGACAGCAGCCAGATCTCTGTCCCTCAGATGTGGTCAAATAAAAGGCCACTTACTGCGACCCATGACAAAGCTAAGTGGTTGACTCTATCCCTCTGTAAGCTGTTGGCTACCGAAATGCTGCCTTTACGCGTAGTGGACACACAGGATTTTACAGACCTTATGTCTGTCGCTGTGCCCCAGTACCAGATGCCCAATCACCACTGCTTCTCCAAGAAAAGCATGCCCGCGCTACACCGGCATGTCGCACACAACATCACCACTTCCTTGAGAAAATCTGTGTGCGACAGGGTGCATTTCAACACAGATACTTGGACCAGTAAGCATAGACAGGGTCATTACATGTCACTGACTGGGCACTGGCAAACTATGGTGAGAGATGGAGAAGGGTCTGCTGTACAAGTCTTGCCGTCCCCACGAGTTGTTTCAATCCTTGTTCTGTATGTAGAAGTTAATACACTGCTTCTGCCTCTTCAACCTCGTGTGGGTCCTCTACCTTTGCGCAAACCCTGTGTGGTCAGGCCACCCTTCCTTGCAACTGCGCACAAGGACTACCACACACCTCCTTACTATGCTGGCAGCAGAGCTCAATGCCATCAGGCGGTCAAAGTTTTACTTTGAAATGTATGGGAAATGTGAGTCACACCGCTATTACAGAGAATAGTAGTCAGGCAGGGTCAAAACATTAATTGAGGAACAGGAACAGAATGGGACGGCCAGGACTTAATCAGAAAACAAGCAGAGGTGAAATGCGTATCGGCCAACAAGGTACATAAACAGCAAGCAGGAAAAGTAGTCAGGTAACAAGCACACAAAATCATAAAACTGAACTGGGGGTAAAATTAACCAGAGGTTCATAGCTATGTCTGGCAGTGGTCTGCAGACAGGATGGGCATAAAAAAGGGTGTGGTGTCTTCCCATTGGTTGTAGCTGAATGATGGTATTTCATCTGTGAGATACCCACCAGCTACATTCAGCCAGAGATTCTGCATCTGTCAAGGTAATGCAGCCCAGTGGGTGAGCATAACCTGCGTCCACCTGCGCCGCTGGCATCGACTACTCTCCCATCATCAGCACTATTCATGAAAGGAACACGTTGTCACCTGGCGACCGGAGTACAAATTGACGGAGCGGACTCCGTTGGTGACTTAACAGCCGTGTGCGGCAATGATGCAAACCTGGCTGCGGGCCATCCTCAGGGCAATGTGACACACGTGCCTTTTATGGCTCACGTGTTGATCCGAATTCTCCAGCAATTTTTAAAACACCATCACGGCCTACATGGCCTTGTGCAGCGGGCACGCTCGCTATGTGCTCACTTCCATCGTGCGCACACAGCAGCTCAACAACTTTCATCACTCCGGAAGTCTTAGGGTCTGGCAGTTAAACGCCGGAAATGCGATGTTCCGACACGCAGGAATTGGAATCTGCACATGTTGCAGCGTGTGTGGCAGCACCGCAGAGCCCTGCTGAAATACGGTAAGACATATAGCCTGGGATAAGTTGATCCAGAGGTGGTGCAGATCACGCTGCTGGAGTGGTGTCAGATCAAGGACCTATGCACCCTGCTACACAGTTTTGAAATGTCGACGAAGATGTTTAGCACTGGCAATGTCATTCTCAGCGTGACAATTCTGGTCATCTACATGATGGAGCACACTGTAATTATTATTCGGAGTCAGGTGTTGGGACAAGAGGAAGGGGGAGGAAGTACAGGAGGAGTCATATGCGGAAGGGATAACAAGATCTACGAGGTCCAGATGGTCAGCGGCACCTATGCGGCAGTCATGGTGAGGGAGAGGGATTAACAAGGGCGCATAGTATCAGCAAAAAGTGTTGATGAAAGTGCAGGAGCCCATGAAGAAATGGAGGACGAACTGGCGATGGGCATGGAAGACTCAGCAGATGAGTGAGAGCTTGCTCACATTTCGGTTGTGCGAGGTTGTGGGTAGAGGGCAGAGGAAGGATGCACGATTCTCACCTCTCTGCCACCAACACACCAAGGACTTGGTCCTCCTGGATGCACAAGACACATGAGCGCCTTCTTGCTGCACTACCTACATGACCCTCGGATTGTATGAATTTGAAGTAATCCTGAATACTGGGTTGCCACACTGTTAGATCCCCGGTACAAGACAAAATTTGGCGAACTAATTCCTGCCATAGAAATAGACGCACGTATACAGGAGTATCTGCAGAATGTGGTACGCAATCTTAGATCTACTTTTCCACTAAACACCAGTGCTGCACAGAGTGAATCTCAACACTTTGTCATGGATAGGAGGAAATGGTCTTTTACTTGTCCACATCGGAGGGACCGAGGGATGGCTGCTGTGCTGAGATGGCGTTGAGTACGGTGTCCCTGCACAGTTGCACTTTTGGTCATATCCCAAAATGAGTTGAAAAAGGACAGATGCTGTTGGAAAGGGGAACAGGTGTGTTGGAAAGGGGAAAAAAATTTGGGTCCGTGGATTTGGTGGTTAAACAACTGTAACATTTGCTGAAGAAACAACATCTGTTACAGTGGGACTGGCAGATTTGGATAAAGTGGTATATAATCTGTGACCGCTATATAACAAAAATTAATAAGAAAAGAAAGAGAAAGGTATATATCACCTTCAGCAGTCAGTGTCCACCGTGCTCCCAGTTGGAAAAGGAGAGGTTGGCAACTTGAAGGTTTGGTGGAGGATACAGAGCTGTGTGGCTATGAAACTAATAGTAGCCTGAACCGAGTTAGACGCCATTCGGATCTGGAGACTGTGAGCCCTGTTAGCGTCACAGGGTCCACATGCCCACCCAGCCCAGGAACTCCCTGTTAACAACACAGGGGCCATTGAGTACGCTGACCGTGTGCGTAGGGGCCACACCTGTGGGACAGCAGGCGCATCAGCAGCAGCAGGCCTGTTAATGCCACTGGGCTGCACAAGCAGGACTGTTAGGACAGGAGCTGGTCTTAACCGTTCTGCGTTACCAACTGTGGTGGTGGCCTGCATCCACCACCCTATCCCTGCCTACCTCTGGCCTAAAGCCGCAATGGGTTCAACACATGGAGGTGTGCTCTTTCGGAGCATAATAGAAGACTGCGCACCTCCTTGTTGGCTCCAGCCCCTTTTATAACCTGGGTCCGCCCCAAACCAGGGTGAACCACAATGCACCTCCTGGAGACAAAAGCAGAGTGACACGTCATGAGTGGCATAACTAGCGTCCTATTTGGAAACGCAACTTCAATGATGACCTCATGGCTGCCATGACCCAAACACCTCACCAGTCATCGTCTGACCATCAATAATGCGGTGACAAGTCATAGGTGTGGGCCTCTGCAAGCCATTTGGGAGGACACCTGATGCCCTGTGGTCTATATGGGACCCCCACATCAGGGCCAGGGCCAAAGAGTTCATTACCGGACCTAGTCTCTGATGCAGGAAGTGCCTGAGCATGCTCAGTAGCATGAAATACAGTCTCTGAAAAAAGACTATCAGCTTTAGCATGGTGTCTAGGCACAAAACAGGACTTAGACCCGGCACAGAATGCAAGCACCTGTGCAAAGAGGCTTTTCACACTTAGTGTGGGAGCATGCGCTGTATCCCGAAATGAAGACTTAGCGTCAGGAATGGCACAGTCAGGCTGAGCATACTCACTAGGCGAAACACTGTAATTATGCTGCAGCTGGGGTACATCGGCACACGCATGCGCACTAGCTGCCTCTCCACACTTAGACGTGGAGGGGAAATTTGTCTTGGAGATGCTGTCTATGAACAGAAGGAAAAGCTAAAGGAAGCCTGACTTTCTATCCCTCCGAATTATGAAATGCAGCAATGAATTCCATGAGTTTGCTATAACATTAGCGTAGCTAAATGTGCATGAGGGTGTGATGTAGAGGTGCTAGAAATAGCTTGTCACCAGTGGGGCACTAATGGAATACAACAGCCAGTTCTATGATGCCACAAAATGGCAGTATTTTGTGCTATCATTATAGCTTATTAAAAACAGAGCACGAGGTTGTCATGCAGAGGTGCTGCACATAGATTTGCAGTAGTGTGAATAGACAAAAGTACAATAGCCACGTTTAGGATACAACTAGGTACACTGAGTGTTTGCTACTATAAATGGCTGAGTTTAAAAAAGTTTGAGTGTGCAATGCAGGCAGACGTGCTGCAAATAACGTTCCAATACTGTGAATTGACAAAAGTACAATAGCCACGTTTAGGATACAACTAGGTACACTGAGTGTTTGCTACTATAAATGGCTGAGTTTAAAAAAGTTTGAGTGTGCAATGCAGGCAGACGTGCTGCAAATAACGTTCCAATACTGTGAATTGACAAAAGTACAATAGCCACGTTTAGGATACAACTAGGTACACTGAGTGTTTGCTACTATAAATGGCTGAGTTTAAAAAGTTTGAGTGTGCAATGCAGGCAGACGTGCTGCAAATAACGTTCCAATACTGTGAATTGACAAAAGTACAATAGCCACGTTTAGGATACAACTAGGTACACTGAGTGTTTGCTACTATAAATGGCTGAGTTTAAAAAAGTTTGAGTGTGCAATGCAGGCAGACGTGCTGCAAATATCGTTCCAATACTGTGAATAGACAAAAGTACAATAGCCACGTTTAGGATACAACTAGGTACACTGAGTGTTTTGCTACTATAAATGGCTGAGTTTAAAAAAGTTTGAGTGTGCAATGCAGGCAGACGTGCTGCAAATAACGTTCCAATACTGTGAATTGACAAAAGTACAATAGCCACGTTTAGGATACAACTAGGTACACTGAGTGTTTGCTACTATAAATGGCTGAGTTTAAAAAAGTTTGAGTGTGCAATGCAGGCAGACGTGCTGCAAATATCGTTCCAATACTGTGAATAGACAAAAGTACAATAGCCACGTTTAGGATACAACTAGGTACACTGAGTGTTTGCTACTATAAATGGCTGAGTTTAAAAAAGTTTGAGTGTGCAATGCAGGCAGACGTGCTGCAAATAACGTTCCAATACTGTGAATTGACAAAAGTACAATAGCCACGTTTAGGATACAACTAGGTACACTGAGTGTTTGCTACTATAAATGGCTGAGTTTAAAAAAGTTAGAGTGTGCAATGCAGGCAGACGTGCTGCAAATATCGTTCCAATACTGTGAATAGACAAAAGTACAATAGCCACGTTTAGGATACAACTAGGTACACTGAGTGTTTGCTAGTATAATGGCTTAGTAACAATGAGTTGTAGTGTGCAATGCAGGCAGACGTGCTCTGCAAATGTCTTTGCACTAGTGGGACTATAGCAAAGTCCAATAGCCACGTTTAGGATGCCACTAGGTACACTGAGTGTTTGCTAGTAAAATTGCTTAGTTTAAAAAAGTTGGAGTGTGCAATGCAGGCAGATGTGCTCTGCTAATATCTTTGCACTAGTGGGACTATAGCAAAGTCCAATAGAGCCACGTATAGGATGCCACTAGGTACACTGAGTGTTTGCTAGTATAATGGCTTAGTTAAAATGAGTTTGAGTGTGCAATGCAGGCAGACGCGCTATGCAAATGTCTTTGCACTAGTGGGACTATAGCAAAGTCCAATAGCCACGTATAGGATGCCACTAGGTACACTGAGTGTTTGCTAGTATAATGGCTTGGTTTTAATGAGTTGGAGTGTGCAATGCAGGCAGACGCGCTCTGCAAATGTCTTTGCACTAGTGGGACTATAGCAAAGTCCAATAGCCACGTATAGGATGCCACTAGGTACACTGAGTGTTTGCTAGTATAATGGCTTGGTTAGAATGAGTTGTAGTGTGCAATGCAGGCAGATGTGCTCTGCTAATGTCTTTGCACTAGTGGGACTATAGCAAAGTCCAATAGCCACGTATAGGATGCCACTAGGTACACTGAGTGTTTGCTAGTAAAATTGCTTAGTTTAAAAAAGTTGGAGTGTGCAATGCAGGCAGATGTGCTCTGCTAATATCTTTGCACTAGTGGGACTATAGCAAAGTCCAATAGCCACGTATAGGATGCCACTAGGTACACTGAGTGTTTGCTAGTATAATGGCTTAGTTATCAGTTGGAGTGTGCAGAGGACAAGAGGGTACAGTGGCAGGATTGTGGTGCTCTGGGTAGAGGAATGGAAGCCTGCCTTTCTATTCCCTCCTAATGGTGAAATGCAGGTAGGAAATCCCTGACCTGGGCTACACAGACGCTGTTGCTGTTTGCAGGACCTGTCACCTATGGCTCTCTGACCCTGCCGGTTGGAGCCCTTAAAAGGACTGCTATAAAGTGCTCTCCCTAAGCTGTCTAACGCTGTGTATGCAGCGCATACAGCTGTATCGGCTATAGGACTCAGGAAGACGGAGCTGCGACAGTGATGTCTGACACCAAAGACGCAGAAGGCAGATAATGGCGTCCGTGAAGAAAATGTCCGGTTTTATAATGCAGGGACATGTGACATGCAGATCCTATCACACATGCCGTTGCTTCTCTGGCTCAAAGTCCACTTAGCTGTGTGTGTGTCTGGGATTGGCTGACATGCTGGCCCGCCCCACAAGACGCGCGCACTTAGGGAAGGAAGACAAGAAAAAAAAAAAAAAAAAATGGCGATCGCCATTATAGAAACAGCAGTGATCTGAAGGCGCTGTTCACGCACACTATACACTGAAATGTGATAATAGTTTGATTCACAGAGTGACTTACACTATTACAGCAGAAACCAAGCTATGATTTAGCTGTTTTTTGGCTGCTAGAACCGTTCTCGAACGTTTCTAGAACTACCGAGCTTTTGCAAAAAGCTCGAGTTCTAGTTCGATCTAGAACATGCCCCAAAATCACTCGAGCCGCGAACTGGAGAACCACGAACCACGAACCGCGCTCAACTCTAATATGCAGCACTAATAAGAGGATTTTTATTTTTTTTTTGCAGGTTTAAAACAGGAACGGCTGTCACCAGACTAAGCAATGCAGAACACTGTCTCTATACCTTGTTATATGACTTATACAGCTGCTAGCACCCAGTGGACACTGTATTCAGCCTTTATAAGGACCATTTTGGATTGTGCAGCAGGAACACTATCTCATAGAACGAACTGCACTGTCCCTATACCCTATGCACTGTCCCTGTTTCTATGATTTACACAGTCACTAACAGCTAATGCTAAATATCTTCAGCCCTTAGAAGGACTAGTATTTGTTGGCTGGAAAAACACTGTACCGCACACAGTACAGTCTAGCTACACCAGCAGCTCAGGAATGAATGCGTGCACAAAATGGTGGCAGCCTTATATAGCCCCTATGACGCTGTGCGGCAAAGCCAATCACAGTAACACCACAACAAAGATGGCTGCAGCGTTACTGTGAGGGCAAGCAACGTCAGATGTGTTCATTGGCTGGAAAAAGGCGCTAGGAAGTCCAGAAATGAAAATGAAAGTATCGGAGCGAATACCATATTAGCCGTTGGATAGCGAATACCTTGAATACCCCATTATCCGTCGGATACCGAATAGTGGCGAATACATTCGCTCATCCCTAATAAAGAACGATGAGCAAAAAACCCTGCAGTAAGTAAATAGTAAAAGTACAGGTAAGTGACATAGGATGTTTGATTGAGATCTAAAGGTTTTCTTTTTGTAATATATATTCTCTGATATTTTCAAACTAAGCAGAGATCCCCGGACCCCAGCTGAATAAATAGCTCGTGTCCACATAACATAGCGCACATTGACTGTGTTGATAAGTGCGTCCACAGTATATCGTATCTATACTACTTTTAGAGCTGAATCTGTAAATACATAGTATTAAGAAATAAAGGAAAATTGTCCCGGAGTTGTATATACAAGGAATTTTTTTTTTTAGTTAGGACAAGGATTGAATCCGGAAAAGGCAAAAAATCTAGTATATTATACACGCTGTTACACTCCATGCTTTTTCATATGGAAGACAAATTGTTATCATATGGTTCTGCGCTTTTTGCTGACATAACACTTCTGATTTATTTTTCTTTGTAGCAGAATATGGGACCTGCTTCTGAGCAATTTTCCAATTAACTCTCTTGAGAGATTTGGCTGAAGAATCACTGGGATAAATCGAATTCAATATAAAAGCACACATCTGTCTGCCAGACTGAAGAAGCTCTATGTCATACTGTCAGTGCCCAATCTGTAATCACTTTAGAAGTGGAGCAACACGTCTAGAAAAAAAGATGCATACCTCCACCTGCTAATAGGAAAATACATTTACTGTAAAATACATGAAATCTCAATAAAAGAAAATGTGTCAAGACTGATTCACATTTAGGCCTCCATACGCATTAGATTAACAGTGGCCAACCTTGCTGATCTCTATGGGTTCTGCGTTCTGATGCGTACGAAGGCATCCGGACTGTCCCCAATAGATAATGTTGAGAGAATAGAAAGATTCAGCAGGTGTCTCATAGAGAACGCAGGAATGTTTGGTCAGCTAAGCATACTTGAGTGGGTATGGCTGAAGCAAGGAGTCATCATTCAAATTACAGCTATTTAAAGTATATAGGGGCTTGATATGGATACAACTTTAGGGGAGTGCAACCCCTAGTAAGGATGTAGCTTCACTGTGACTTTCAGATTGTGTTGTACTGTGGCTTTAAGAGACTGGCTCACTAGCAGAGCATAATGGTATGGCCCATATCTCCCCCTGCTGCTGGAGCTGATTTGGTCTGATCGGAGAGAAGTGAAGAGAGAAGCAGGAAGTGGGACAGTATGGATTCCAGGACATGCAAAAGGATGGAGATATAGGTGAGTCAGCATCTGGCCTGCCAGAGTTCCTTGCCTGAGGAGCCCAGCTGTCCAGCAAAATTGGGGAAAAGAAGTTCTGCATCACCCTCCTGGAGTGAAGTGCGAACCACCATACCGACAAGCCCCAGAGCGAACTGGTCCTGCGGATGGAGCCGTGAGTGAGTGCCTAGGCACAGCGGTGAGAGAACCAGTATAGGCCACCATAGTGACAGTACGGTATCCACACAGTCCCTTTACAGGAGACCAGCCAGATTAGTGGATAGAGTAGGATTGGTTAATGTTGTATATGTGCATATCGTTGTATTGCTATTTGAACTTGTATTGCTTACTGTACTAGTTGTGGTGATCTGGGCCGTCCGGAGCTGTCTCTTTTACTGTTTGTTCTTTTGTATCCCATATCCCACCGCTGCTCTGCAGCTTACGTTTGTTACCCTGATATATAAACTTTCTTCTTGGTTTACCCGTTAAGTCTGTCTGATACCGTGACTTCCTCTGCAGAGCAGAAAGCCTTCAGTCCATCGCTTCCCAGCAACTCAGGAACGTTTGGTCAACTAAGCATACCTGTGTGGGTATGGCTGAATGAAGAAGTCATGATTCAAATGATAGCTATGTAAAGTATATTGTGGGCTTCCTATGGATACAGCCAGGGCCGCCATCAGGGCATTACTAGTGAGACTGGTGTAGGGACCCCGGTGAAGAGAGGGGGCCTGGCTGAGCCAGGGACAATTACATAGCTTTATTAAGCCCCGGGCCAGCCGGGCCCTCCACCCTCTTCACCGGGACCCCCCCCCCCTAGTCACAGACACAGCAGAGGAACCAGCAGTGTTCTTTTGCCACTATACACGTGGCTAATTTGCATTGCATGCAAATTAGCCACGTGTGCTGGAGATACGGGTATGCCACTGCATACCCGGTATCTAGGGGGGTGGGGTGGGTGCTGGTGTTGCATCTACCCCGGGCGCAACTGTGAGGGGGGCGCTGTCGTGCTGCCTAATGCGGCAGTGTAAAGTCTCCCCGGGGGCTGCGGTTGCCTCCCTGTAGTGGGAGCCAGTTATATTCTCTGAGCATGGCTGTCGCGCTGACAGCCGCACTCAAAGAATCTGCAGCGCGCGGCTCCCACTACTCAATTGTCCTTGTGTCTGTCAGTCAGACGCGAGGACAATTGATTAACGCTGGCGCTGATTTCCGGGTCAGAGCGACGGCTGTCATGTGACCAGGTCAGCTGATCACACTGCTGACCCGGAAGTCAGGGCCACAGCGCGGAGGTGGTAGAGGACGCTGAAAAGTGCTCCAGTGGAGCTGAAGACACGGAAGAGAAACAGCATGGGGTGAGAAGGGGGTATCTATGGAAACAGGTCCCTCCCCCACCCTCTCTCCACCATACTATCTGAGGACAGAGTATGGTCGGAAGAGAGGATGGGGAGGGAGAAATTTCTTTGGACACAGTATGGGGAGAGAGAGGATAAGGGGACATGCATGTGGAGAGAGAGGATGAGGAGTGATGCATGGGTAGAGAGCGTAAGGGGTGGTGCATGAGGGGAGAGAAGATGAGGGGTGGTGCGTGGGGGGAGAGGATGAGGGGTGATACATGGGGGGACAGAGGATGAGGGATGATGCGTGGGGAGACAGAGGATATGGGGTGATGCGTGGGGGGACAGAGGATGAAGGGTGATGTGTGGGGGGAGAGAGGATGAGGAGTGATGAGTGGGGGGAGAGAGGATAAGGGGTGATGCGTGGGGAGAGAGAGGATGAGGCGTGATGTATGGGGAGAGAGGATGTGGAGCGAACTGGAAATAAATTTTGAGGACACAGAATAAAGAGTGACATAGTATGAGGAGCAAGTGGGCAGGATGGGGAGTGAGGGGGAAAAGTATACGGACACACAGGAGGTAGTGCGGAGACACAAAGGGATGAGAAGAATGTGAGGGGGCACAGAATAGAGACTGGGTAGTGGAGGGGTGTGGTATGGAGAAGGGGCAGAATGGGAGGACAGTGTGAGGTCATAGCAAGGAGGGGGAGTGTGATGAGGGCACAGTATAAAGACTGGGCAGTATAAGGGGACACAGTGTAAAGGACAGTGTGAAGAGTAGGCTCAGTATAGAAAGAGAGGCAGTGTGGAGGGAATGTACCATAAGAGGAACAGTGTGGGGTCATATTTTGTGCAGAAAACACAATAAGAGGGGCCATTATTTATTCTGGGGCACAGTGTAGGGCAGATATTTTTAAATAGGTGTATTATAATCATTCTGCTATTTTTAGGGGCATCGTGTCGGGATGTGCTGCAGAGGACCGGAGAAGATGGACATCTACAGAGACGAGATGTGAATATGAAAAGTCATCATGGCGTCAGGACAAGATGAAGAATAGAAAGAAATGACTAGAGACAACGTCATCTATAAGGTACCTGAATGTAAATATTTATTTGTGATACTGACTGTGTGTCATCATTAGGCCTTGGTCCCACTTGGGCATTGCTTCTTATGAGAGTGCAATAGTAACTGATCAGCTGCTCTTGGTGCAGGTGGCCAGAAATGCTTATTTCTGGATCTGCTCCATCCTCTGATAGTGTCCGCGGCCAGGTACTGCACATCCACCTCATTGATTTTAATAGTAGGCTGCTGCCACTATCAGAAGATGGAGCAGATCCGGAACTGAGTACTTCTGGCCACCACTGGCACGGCACTTAGAACAGGCAATTGGCTGGGGTGCCAGAACCTGACCAATCAGACATTGGTGATATATCCTAAGGAAACAGATACTGTAATCGCTCTGTGATCCGAAGACAGGAGCGGGACGATAGCCGGGGGTGGTGGAGGGGCGTTATGGGGCGGGGCAGTGTAGAAGGTTTTATGGAGCGGGGCGGTGTCCAGGGTGTTATGGAGCGGGGCAGTGTAGAAGGTTTTATGGAGCGAGGCGATGTAGAGGGTGTTATGGAGCGGCGCGGCGTAGAGGGTGTATTATGGAGAGAGGCGGTGTAGAATGTGTATCATTGAGCAGGGAGGTGTAGAGCGTGTATTATGGAAAGAGGCGGTGTAGGTGATGTGTTATGGTGTTATGGAGAGGGGCGATGTAGAAGGTGCATTATGGAGAGGGGCAGGCAATGTAGAGGGTGTATTATTACTTTTCTGAGGGAAATACTTCATTTTCTAGAACAACTTCAAGGGTGCTAAGACTTTTGGCCATGACTGTGTGTGTGTGTGTGTGTGTGTGTGTGTGTGTGTGTGTGTGTGTGTAATATATATATATATATATATATATATATATGTGTGTGTGTTTTTCCAAGAGTGGTGGCGGACTGTGGAAGGTTTGCGAGGTGGAGGCGGAGCCAGGGTGGAGCCTGGGTGGAGTCTTGGGGGGGCCCATAATTTTGCCAGTATGGGGCCCTGAAATTCCTAGTCGCGGCCCTGGACACAGCAAAGTGGCAGCTGTTGGCAGCCATTTTCTATGGAACACAAAGCCAGCAAATGATGAAAAAATAAAAGAATCCCTTACCTTACCAGTCATCACTTCCACCCCTTTATTACTCATTGCCACCTTGCCGAATCTACTGATGCCCCAGCACTCATGATGGAATCCCAAGGCCTTTCTTGCTGAGCTGGGATTTCAGCCAGGAATGGTTCTGTGCATGTGCGACAAAAGTAATGGCGCACTTTGTGACATCGTCATCATACGACATCTGTAGAGACCTAAATCATAATAAGTGACTATAAATTTGCAGAGCATAACTTCTCTGCAATCAAGAAAAGGCATGAAAAGGAGAATTTGAATCTTGCCTGTTCCAGTTCTAGTTTTTCGACAATGACATTTTGACTGTGTAGGGGTATCGCACCTATTAATGGTAGAAAGCATGTCATCTTTAGGAGACAGTGCTCCCCTGTTTCCTGTGTATTATGGACAAGTCAGTTTAGTAGGCGTCACCCCTCTGAACTGAGAGCTTTTGGACTAACCTGGCCAAAAAGTGCGGGGAAGAGAGAAGGAGAGACAGAAGAGCTTAGGGCGGTGACAGGACAAGTTGGACCTGTGTGTGCAGAGAGAGGAAGAGATGCTGCCTGTGTGTAGCCTGACAACCACAGGGTCGGAAGAGGTACGGTGCCGGATGTGAGAGACTTACCACGAACTAGACCATGAGAGTCCCCTGGTCACTGTTGGGCAAGTACCGACCTGAGGAGAAGACGATCCCAAGGCCGACGAATCCAAACCGAGGAGAACACATCGTCTGGAGGAGTCCAGACATTCCGGGTCCGTGTTAGAAGAAAAGCTCCCCCTGCCCTGCTGGAAGAAGTGCACACCGATGAACATCACTGGATCAAACCCCAGGGAGTGGATTGATCCCCCCTCAGCGATACTGTGAGTCTCTATAAATGTGCATGTTTAGTAGAGCATAGCGTAGACCTCAGTAGCCAGAGCGTGGCGTCCACGCAGCCCCAAGAGCGGAGGTCAGCTAGGTCGTAGTGCAGTCCAGTTGCTAACATACTTTGCCTGTCTTGTATGATGCTTACCAGTGTTTGTAGTAGTAAGGGCCATGTACTATTGGTATGATCCAGCTAGAATTCGAAGCTTGTTAAACTTTTGCTGTTGCCGCTTTGCATACCCCTGTTTGCTTGCATAACTGCTTATCCCCTGCTTGTAAATAAAGCTGAACTCTTGTTTCTGCAATCTCATCTTGTGTACCATAACTGTACTCTGCACCACAGTGGTCCCTCGACCATCGCTTCAACTGCACTATGTTTAGGCAAAGTAACACATGTTCTCTACATGGCACATGTCCTAAATGTCATAATTTAAAATATAAAAAATAAATATACCCGCTTGAAGAAGATGATATATATGGCCAAGTGGTATCTTGGCATTTCAACAATTTTTGCATGGTGAAGCAAGCTCTCCAGAAACAGAACAGTCTCCCTGAGCACTGATTTGCGATTTTGCAATGCAATAGACTTTAATCCTGCATATGTTGGGGCATCTTTACAAGCAATCTAAAGTGGTGACTGATTATTTCATGCCATTGGCAGCAGATAAGGGATGCAAATATGCTTATTGAGGTCCTTTGAGGAGCCTACTAAATTTGTCATTAGGCACAACTGTAGTATCAATTCTGACATTATTTTTAAATTAATACTGAATAAAGCATTCACAAGAATGCAACATGGGTAAAGGCCCCATTACACGCGTCAATTTATCATGCGATCGCATGTGCGATCGCACCCGCCCCTATCGTTTCTGCATCACGGGTAATTTGTTGCCCGTGTCGCACAAAGTCGGTAGCCCCTGTCACACGTACTTACCTCCCGAACGACCTTGCTGTGGGCGGCGAACATCCTCTTCCTGAAGGGGGAGGGACGTTGGCGTCACAGCAACGTCACACAGCGGCCGCCCAATAGAAGCGGAGGAGATGAGCGGGACGTAACATCCCGCCCACCTCCTTCCTTCCAGGTAAGCTGTGTTCGTCATTCCCGAGGTGTCACACGGAATGATGTGTGCTGCCACGGGAACGACGAACAACCTGCATCCAGGAATGTGACCGATATTTTGAAAATGAACGACGTGTCAAGGAGCAGTGATAAGGTGAGTATTTTTGCTCGTTAACAGTCGCTCGTAGCTGTCACACGCTACGATATGTCAAACGATGCCGGATGTGCGTCACGGAATCCGTGACCCCGACGAAATATCGACGGATATATCGTAGCGTGTAACTGGGCCTTTAGAGTAAGAATAGCAACTTCTACATGTTCTGTTTTCGCAAATTCAATAGAATGTGGAGGAGGAGCAGCAGGTGGACATTGAGCTATGACATGCACAGGCAATGGACAAGCCTGAAGGTCGCTTTACACGCTGCGACATCGCTAGCAATGTCGCTAGCGATTGCACCCGCCCCCCGTCGTTTGTGCATCATGGGCAAATCGCTTCCCGTGGCGAACAATATCGGAGGTACGCGTCACACGTACTTACCTTCCTAACGACATCGCTGTGGCCGGCGAACAGCCTCTTTTCTAAGGGGAAGTTTGTGCGGCGTCATAGCGACATCACTCAGCAGGCCACCAATAGAAGCAGAGAGGCAGAGAGCAGCCACATGAACGTCACTCCCACCTCGTTGCCGGAGGATGCAGGAACGCTGTTGTTCATTGTTCCCGGGGTGTCACACATAGTGATGTGTGCTGCCTCTGGAACGACGAACAACCTGCGTCCCAAACGAGCAACAATATTTTGAAAATGAACGACATGTCAACAATCAACGATTTTGTGAGTATTTGGGATCGTTAGCGGTCGCTCGTAAGTGTCACACGCAACGACGTCGCTAACAAGTCAGGATGTGCGTCACGAATTCCGTGACCCCAGCGACATCTCGTTAGTGATGTCGTTGCGTGTAACGGGGCCTTGACAGTGAGTGTGAAATTGATGACGACTATGATATTACGTATGATGATCAATCATTGCAACAAATGTAACAAATGAACCAACAAATTCACAAGATCAGGAGATGCCAATTCGTGTGTTAACAAAGTTAATTTGTCCCAGGACATCCACGGCTTATTTTTATACTGCAGAGCCTGCATACTGCAATGGATTGGTCCTCCAGCAACATGGAAAAGAATTCATATACAAAAGATGCCCACATACAGTTTAGGAAACACAACATGTGGCGCCCCTGAGGCTTTCGTCGCCACAGAGGTACTGCACCTCAGCCAGAGGTGTGGTATCCCATCCTGAGTAAGAAGGAGGTCATCTACCGGTTCACAGACAAAACTTGCACACACCAAATGTTAGGACACACACTGGGTCAGGGTTTAAGGCAGGTACCCCATTAATGCTGTGAGTAGCGACCAGTATATCTGGTTATGGGGCCTTAAGTCCCATTCACTGTCCTGGAGTGGTGGAGCCTGGCAAGGGGGAGTGTAGGAGGAGTCCGTGAGTCAGTTAGAAAAACCAGTTAGTTCAAGTTTGAACTAGTCAGTGTGAGGCAGTCTGTCAGACAGTGACAGTTGACAGGAAGATCTAGTCAGAGAGGAGTGTAGCCAAAAGGAGGTTTTAGGTGAAGATCCTGGGGTCTTGCTAGGCCCAGGTGACACCGATTGAAGGGATTCCATAGTGCCACGGATGTGCGGGGGCCTCCGTGAACTTGTTCAACCAAGAACACTGGGGTGGAGGAATCTGGTCGCAATAACGGGGACCGACCCCAGGCTAAAGAAGAAAGACATTTCCTTTAGCAATCCAACGGCCCGGGAGGTTGCTTCAGGCACCCAAGGTCACAACCTGCCACCCATCACCTGCAAGGGGGGCAATAAAAAGACTGAGATCTGCCACCCTTTGGACAGGCTGGTGGCGGAGGCGCAGGACAGTCTAGTGAAGGTTGGCGCTAGTGAGACGGCCAGGAAGGACACATTGAGGGGTGCACCGGTACTGACCCTTGAACTATTCAGGATCGGCGTAGGCCCACAACGGTGAATCTCGGCATACCATGAGTAACCGGTCAGCTGCAGTGTTGGAACCAACAGTGAGTAAAAACTTCAAAACTGCAAGCCTCGTGTCGTCTGCTTTGTCCTGCACCTCATCAACATCCTCCATAGACTTTACAAACGGTTGCCCTGGGATACCCACTCCACTTGTAGGGAGCAAGAAACACCTCAGCTGCCACAACACCAGCCCCGGAGGTCCCGTCCAGCAGCTGCGGCTCCACTGCCGCAATCCACAGGTGGCGTCATGAATCTTATATAAACTTTATTACCATCTCTCCCCAATATCGCCACATTAATTGACTCCGCCAGGGTCACGGAGTCGGGCCCCGCCATCGCTGACTACCCCGGACTAGTCCGGCCTGACACCTAGTCACCTAAGGCCCTGGGGCGGGCGAGTCACAACACAACCAACACAACTATCACCAGATGTTTCAGGTCCTTTTGAGCCTCCTTCACCAATTGCAGTCATGTCATGAACTACTCCTGAGCTTAAGCATCTTCTTCTCACTACCGCGAGTGCTGAATCTGGAACTTCCGGCTTTAATGAGTCCCGAAATGACTCTGTGCATGTGTGCATAAGGTCATGACATCATTTCTTTATGACCTTGCATGCATATTCAGCACTGAAATTGGCTTCATGAGAGCAGGAAGACCTGGCCCAGTGTGAAAAAGTCTGAGGATTCAGTGCTCACAGTAGTTATAAGAAAATGCGTTGTTGAGGATGGGTGATAGTGAGGAGCATGGAGGCTGGAGAGGTGAGAACAGTAAGGTGCAAATGAGGTTTTCTATCTTTTAACCTTTTGATTGCCCTAAATAGTTCAGCAACATGTCAACAACTCACAGACCGCAACACTCCTATACTCTTCCATAACGGAGGTTGTATTTACTAGGCTGTGCAGAGCTGTTTGTTGCCTCCTGCTGACAGTTCAATTATCTGACAATTCGGTTGCTGCTCTATTGATGCGTATGGCAAAGGATTAGCTTCTGACATATGCAATAATAGTGCAGCATTTGCAGTTTTACATTACTGATCTTTCACCAGCAAGCAACAAACTCAGTTCTGCTCTGCATAGTAATTTCTCCCTCCATTGCAAAGGAGTGCAGGGGGAGTTGAGCTATGCTGGAAACCAACTAACAATGATGTAAAACCACACAGCAAGCTTTATTAATGCAAGTGTTAGAAAATAAAATCGGTGAGGCAGGGTACTGTGAGCAAAGAGTGCACAATAGTAAAAGATAAATCCTACACTGATATTATCTGTATGACAACTCAAAAAGGTGGGTCTAGTTACGAGTGGAGATAATCGGACCCGTTGAAGTTGAAGTTTGGCGGGCTCAGTCGAACTTTAGATAAAGTCAGTTCAGGACCCAGACTTGACCTGAATCCCATTGGAACTCACTGATTGGGAAGATTGGCTCTCCACCCACATACACCTAGCCATAAACACTCCACTTCCAGGGAAGGGAGGGCAGGGTTTTTTCATTATATTTTTTTTTGTCACTACATCTGATAAGACTGTTTTTACCCCCCCCCATTTGCCATTCAAACACTGCAAGCGGCTCACACTGGACTGAGCATACCTAAGCATACCCAAGCACATCAATGCCCGCTCGAGTGTTTGCATATGCAAAGCACCCAAACTCGAGCACTAATTTTTTCAAAGTTCATGTTTAGTACGAACACCGAACTTTACTCTTCGGGTTCGCTCATCTCTAGTCCCTGTGAGGTTGCACTCACTGAGTGTATTGTGGGACACTCACTTGGCTGCTATAACTGAGGCACACAGCAACACTTTTCCATTTAAAAGTCCATTGGTTTATTTAAAGCCACATAAACTACATTGCAACTTAAATACAAAAACCTCTTTCAGCTTAAAGGAATATATACAGTATTACAGTCCGTTTAACTGTGGACTATGATCACACTGACCCCGGTAAGGATTAATGCATAGATTCTAAGTCCGTTCCTCTCAGGAGAGTTAGCAGTCTCTCCACACATTCACTTAAAGTGAGTCCACACACCTCTCCATGAGGTTTCTTCATGGAAGCCTGGCAGCTTCCTCACACACACTGCGTCCTGGCAGTCTTTCTCAGTCTGGTTTCTGCCAGTCGCTCAAAACAGACTGACATCCCTCAGCTGTGTTCCAAATAGAGACTCCTGCCTCTCAGAGATTAGCAACCTTTCTCAGTCTAAAGCTGGGGTCACACATAACGACGACGACAACGACGTCGCTGCAACGTCACCATATTCTGTGACGTAGCAGCGACCATAGATGATCGTTAGTAAGCTGTCAAACATGTTATAAAAAGCAGCGACGGAGTAGCGATCATAGCGACGTCGACGGTCGTTGTGTGGTTTCAGACGTAGCGTAGCGTCCCTGCTGCGGTGTCAAACAAAAGGATTATCAGCTTATCAGCATGGCGCAGCGGGATAGCAGCGTTCAAAAAATGACCTGGAGCATTCAGGAGCGAGCAGCGATTTCGCAGCAGGGGTCTGATCGTTGTTATGTGTCACACATAGCGACGTCGCTGTTGAGGTCGCTGCAACGTCACAGAATATGGTGACGTTGCAGCGACGTCGTTGTCGTCGTCGTTATGTGTGACACCAGCTTTAGAGGCTGCTTCTCCTACAATGCTGCTCTTCACACTGCTCACAGACTCCACACCGTCTGTCATGTGCCAAACAACAGACTCTATTAAAGAACCATGTGGCCTGTTAGCCACATGTCAAGCACATCCATGGGCGGGGTATGTGATTATCCAGACCAGTCCAGCACACTAGCTATTCTTAAAGGGAACCTGACCCTTAAATACAATACCAAGACTTGTGGACTTGTGGAACTACAGGGCTCATAGTAACATTTTCAGGTTCATTTCGCAGGGGACCTTCTCCACTGTGACACATAGCGACCATTTACAACCACAGGACATGGAGAGAGGTGTGCAGCACTAAGGAGAAGATAAAACTGCTGAGAAACTTCGTTTTAGCAGATAATAATAAGACCTTAAATTCAGCTACAGTATGGGAAGCTGGATGCAGAGAGTGGCTGTAAGGAATGAAATAAGGCACAAGAAGTTCAAGAAATAAATGTTATATTGGCCATATTCTGAATACTAATAAGTATGCATTTACTGTGCTTTGTGAAAATTAACACAATTGTGGGAATAACTCTTTAAGGCTCAAAGTGGTTAAATTCCTAAGCAATTATACAGAATCCATCACAAAGATACAATCTCATTTATTAATAACACTTGCATTTTCATAACTCGGAAGCACCTGCTTTTGCTATGCACACAGACCTCCTGTGCATCCAGAGCAATAAGATCCACGCACAGACAGTAATATTTTTATTTAGTCTGTGTACACATTAGAAGATCCAGCGTTGCAAGCTTATTACGCACACAAAACTATTGTTCACAGAAAATTATTATTTAAAATTATAAAGTACTTGTCTACAAAAATTAATTTAAAATTGAATAAGAAACCTTCACCCCAAATATTTCTGTAGTTGTTTATATGAGTCTATGGCAGGGCTAAAAATGGGAAATTTCTTTCATTTATAATTTTCCTTTACCAACCTATAATGCCAGTACATAGTAGAAATGTAGACGAGCACTTAATAAACCTTAACAAGAAACTGCTTCAACCTAGCAGAAAAATCCCATTTTTAGCAGATATGTCATAGAAATTTCTGTGTCTGAAAAATCCATTAAATTTTTAGACTACTGCCAAATATATGACCCAAGACAGGTCATCCATCATCTTCTCGGTTTCCACCATCAGTCACTGGAGCAGTGAACATCCCTGAGCGTGCAAACATGGGGCCCTTCATTTCATGTGTATAGGGTACTTAACACGCTGTGATATCGGTACCGATATCGCTAGCGTGGGTACCCGCCACCATCAGTTGTGCGTCACGGGCAAATCGCTGCCCGTGGCGCACAACATCGCTAGGACCCGTCACACATACTTACCTGACGTCGCTTTCTAAGGGGGCTGTTCATTCGGCGTCATAGCGACGTCACTAAGCGGCCGCCCAATAGCAGAGGAGGGGCAGAGATGAGAGGGCCGAACATCCTGCCCACCTCCTTCCTTCCTCATTGCCGGCGGGATGCAGGTAAGGTGAGGTTCCTCGTTCCTGCGGTGTTAAACACAGTGATGTGTGCTGCCGCAGGAACGACAAACAACATCGCTACTCACCAGACAAAGATATTTGGTGTTTGAACGACCTCTCCAAAACCAACGATTTTTACCACTTTTGCGATCGTTGAAAGTCGCTTGTAGGTGTCACACGCTGCGATGTCGCTAATGACGCTGGATGTGCGTCACAAACACCGTGATCTCGACGATAAATCGTTAGCGATGTTGCAGCGTGTAAAGTACCCTTAAGTCCACGCTCCCCATTCAGTATATTGCTTCCCAGTCCCTTAAGGTCTCACTAAATGTCATTGGTTGAAGGGACTGAATACAGATCACTTCCCCTCATTTTTAAATTCAATGGATCATTGTTTTTGATCAGAAGGTTAGCAGTCTTCTTTATGTGTCCACCAAATGTATTCAATAAGGTTTGAAGTGGAGTTTCTGATGGCCACTATGTCACGAATTAAAAAAGTATAGTCGTCCATGCTTTTCAATAGAAATGAAAAGTATGTAAATTAGAAATAAAAGCCAAAGGGACACTTTTTTACCCTTTCCGGAATTTGGAAATAATAGTATACCCTACCTGCCAATTTCTGCTGTTTAACCATTAAGATGACACTGTCAATCTCTGGCAGTAGCATTTAAATGGAGGTGTGCCCCCCCCCCGTGGAAGCAGCCGAGCTGCTCGGATCCGGGTTCGCTATGGCTCGAGGGTCTCCAGACCCGGGGTCATGCGGCACCTCAAATGAAGGGGGGGTATTTACAAGGGAATGTATATATAGTTTGTGATGCCATCCGTCATGTACGGTAATTTGGGGAGTACCGCCACTGCCGTTGGGAGTACCCAGGGTGATGATGTGGGGCAGCAAGGTGTCGTAGCCCTCCACGGGTAGGGGAAATGCCCCGGAACTCGGTGGGGGGTGCCGTGGGACACAGGGGTCACTCTCGTACGCACTCAGTCATTAAGCAGATGCTGACAACTGGGTAAACCAACTCTCTGGGTGCCGCTGCCGCTGAGGGGAGCTCGTCCAAGTCCCGTCCCCTACAGTGTTGCCTGGTGATCCGTGACCTGCCTCCTGGTGGTTTAACTTCAACCTGGTGGCCCAGTAGTATGGAACTTGCCGGGCCCCGCTCCCCACTAAGTGTGGCTAACTGTGGGAGCTTGCTCTCAGGACTCACGCTTGGGATTTTCTGGACCATTTTGGATTGGAAAGTCCTATCCCCCTCATTGTGCTAATGCCCCGATTCTGGAGCGGGTGGGAACAGAGCATAAAGGCTCAGTTCTCCTCAGGTGAATTATCGGGTCGCCTGAAGCTACTCGTCGACCTAGGGTCCGTGTACCCCATCGTGCCTTCGGTCCCGGACTGGTGATAGTGCTTGGCTGCCGGTCGTCCTCCTCGACAGGTACAGGCACCTTGCCACAATCCCCTGCGACTGGGGGTCCGACTCCTCTAGGCCCAGACCACCGGCTGCAACCTAGACAGCTTCTCTAGGAGCCACCTCTCCTGTCCTCCTCTCACTACTCAACTAACTACTCAACTGACTACACTCCTCACCTCCCCTCCCTGACCCCCCAGGTGGGCGACTCTATTCCACTCAAGCCATCCACTGGTGTGCCTGGTCGGTGTGGTGCAGCGTGTATCTAGGATTTGATTTGCTGTTGGAGGCAACACTATTTAGATAGGGACCCAGAATTGTGAGGGACTTGGAATACTACACGGAAGGGCAGTTTGTGCAGTAGCCTGTGATGACCTGATAGTCCAGGGGTGTCACAGAGGTGTTTGGCCTTCTTGCAAGATCACCATGCGTGCAAGGGATACCGTGGTACTTGGTAGCCTACTGAAGACACCAGATGCTGCCATCTTTGACCTCCCTTGAAGCCCAAATTATTTTTTACAGTTGTGAATTATTTTTAGCCACTAAAATGTGAAAATAAATGCAATAAATGTCTGATACCACCGTAATCATATTGACCTGGAGAATCATGTTACTAGTTCAAACTTTAAAATCAATGTCAGAATTGCACTTTTTTCACTATTCCTTCACGACATGATAAAATGATTTGTGTCATTCAAAACTACACCTTGTCCCACATAAAACTATTCCTCCTATGGATGTCAATGGAAGGTTAATTATGTCCCCTGTCCTGTAATATTCCCCCATCCTGGAATAACATTCTCACCCTGTGCCCTTTCTGTTCTTCTCCAGTACATTTTAAAAAGAAAAAAAATCTGTTCATGGTCATTCTTACCTTTCCCCACTGCCATGAATTGTGGTGTCCTCTTCTGTAGCCGACAGATGACTTTTGCATGCCGGCACAGGCAGCGCATTAAAAACATGATGTCATTGTCATGCGCTGCTCGTCACTAGCAAGTGTGACGCCCTGGTCTATCAGTCGTCACAGGGTATTGTGCAATCTGCCTTTCTGCGCAGTATCCAATCCTCCTTGGTTACGGATCCCTGTTCTTTGGTGTTGCTAAGATCAGAGCCAGTCAAAACCCTAGGAACACTTTACACCATACCCACCAAACACACCATTGGGGGGCCTGAAGGGAATAGGGCCGCCCACTTGGGGGCTTGGTAGGGAAAGTGAAATAGTGAAAAGAGGAGTGTTGTGTTGGAGGTGAAAGAGAGAGGAGGTTAGGAGCAGGTCTCCTTGAGTCTACTAGGTGGCAGACGTTTGTCTGGGCCTTGTGGGAGCTGGAACCACAGTCGCAGGGGATCGTGTCAAGGGGCATGGATTGCCAAGGAGGGCAGCCGGCAGCCTTGAGCCATCTACGGGCAGTGGCCAGGGCACGACGGGGTACGTGGACCCTAGGCCGGGAAGTAGCTTCAAGCATCCTGGTAATTTACCCGACAGGGGTGAAGTCTTCAAGATTCACCCCTCACCCGCTACAAAATCGGGGTACTAGCGCAACGAAGAGATAGGACATTTCCCAAAACACAGTCCACCAAATCCCAAGCGTGAACCCTGAGAGCAAGCTCACTCCGTTAGTCATACGGGTGAGCGGGACCCGATTAGTTCCACACTATAGGGTCCAACAGTGAGAAGGTGCCATGGAAAAGGCCACAGGCTAACAAGCAACACCAAGGGCACGGATCCAAGCGTGCTCCCTCCTTGCTGCAGTGGTGCTCAGAATTCTGATTTACAAGCTGTCGGTGTCAGTATTCTTGGACTGAGTGAGTACGTAGAAACGCTTCCTTTTCCCAGCGGCACCCCCTTTACCACCACCACCGGGCCCCGGGGCACAACCCCCTACCCACGGAGGGTTATAAACACCTTGCTGCCATACCACCACAACAGGCTCCCTCCCAACAGCAGTGGTGGTACTCCATCTTACCACACACCGTGGGTGGCGTCATGAACTTCTAACTCCCCTGTACATACTCCCCTTTTTAAACTCGAGTGTCCGCACGAACCCCCGGGGGTGAAGACCCCTCGAGCCACCGCGGTTCTAGATCCGAGCGGCTCGGCCACTGACACGGGGGTGGTACACAAGCTGATGACTGCTGCCGGCCTCTGATTGTCCAGCAGTGTGTATCGTAGGGCAGTGATCTCAGCGCAGCAATACATTTCAGCTGAAAGTTGTTATGCCTCTAATCAGAACCTTTGTGAGGTGAATAGGAAGTGTGGTGCCCCTGAGTGTCAGGTGCCACAGGGTACTACATCTAACCCCAGATTCCTGGAAGATCAGTGCCGGTAAACAGCACAACACACACACATATCCACGCCCTTGTCCCCAGTCTGGGTAACAGGCTAGAGGTGGAACTGATGGATGGCCACCTATTGGTCGGGACTCATCCAATCCACTAGTCAGAAATCTGGGAGGAGGACGGGCTAGTCAGTGAAGTGATGGGAGATGGACATCTTGTCAGACAGTAAGTCGGAAGATGTGAAGTCAGTAAGACGTTCATTCAGAAGTCAGTACACAGACGGAAAGTGTAAAGTGACAGATCAAGTAAAAGGAGTACGGTTGCCAGGGAGAATACGGTGTGAGTACTCACTGGACCGAGTACTGGCGGGGTACAGAGCCCTAGTTCAGGTGGACTCTACAACCTCCCCTGATAAAATCTGCCCGGTGAAGGGACCATCCAGGTCCAACCAAGAGAGGTTCAAGCTGTCTGCCATACGGGCCAAGACTGTAATTTACACGCATCAGTGGTTTTTAGCGCAGCATAAACCCGGTCTTCTCTTCTACCTGTGTGATACAGGTCACTACACCGGCACTGGAACAAAGGGAATACCGAATTGGTAGAGACCAGCACCAGCCGGGTTGCAGCCACTCCAAACCAGTGAGTAAAGCACAAATTAAACCGCAGCCCCTGTGTTGTCTGAATTCTTCCTACACATCTGCATGAATATACTACAACCACCATCATCCTCCCCTGGTGCCTAGCTCTACTTGCGGAGGGCCATCACACCTAAGCTGCCTAATACCACCACTCCCAGCAGTGAGAGACTTTGCAGCGGCGGTTTTCCCCATATAGCCGCACAGTGCAAGTGGTGTCACAAAAAACACTTTATTTTTATTTCTCCTTTGTACAAATCCCTTTTTTTAAGCGACCCCCAGGGTCACGGAACCGGGTAATGGCCACCCGTGATACGTCCCAGTGAATTCAAGGCCCGGGACCGAGTACCCCAAAGCCCTGGGGTGCGTCAGAAGCAATAATTGGTTTTCTAGAAATCTGTATCACAGTTTTTTACAGTGACCTGTATGCTGTACTTGACAATAGGGGAGAGGGCAGACAGTTCTTTAACAAAATTCCCAGAGAAGTGACTATTCAATAAAAAGGAGGTGACAGCACTTCCTGATCCTATGAAAACAATAGCATTACACTTAAAGGGGTTATGTGAGATTGGAAAAGGTGATTTTCCAGAAATGGCATCAGTCTGGTCTATGGGCTACATGTAGAACTGATAAATGCGATAAATGCATAAAAAGAAAACTATATATGTACAAAACACAACTGCATCTCTCTAAGAAATAAAGGTAGTAACAATAATAGTAATCTTTATTTCTATAGCGCCAACATATCCCGCAACGCTTTACAATTCAGAGGCTCATATACAAGAAAGTAACAGTTATAGAAGATACAATCATTAAAGCAAAAATAACGACACCCCTGCTTGTAAGAGGTTACAATCTACAATGATGTGGGGGTGACAGAAGGTACAAGTGCTTATTTACAATAACGATCCAGTCATCTAAAAAAAAATGGGTGATTGGTAGAGGCTGCATGAGCCAGTCACCAGCCAAACTTTGTAATGCTTTTCGGTGCGGTGGAGAAAACTTGTAGTTCTCACATTAGCCACTAGGGCTGTTCTAGACCTATACTTTCTGTGCATTGTTCTCTTACATTAGCAGCAATAGACTGGTGTGACGCCCTGGCACAGCCAGGTTGTCACAGAAAGAGTTAAGGGGTGCTTCACACATAGCGAGCTCACTGCCGAGATCGCTGCTGAGTCACGCTTTTTGTGACGCAGCAGTGACCTCATTAGCGATCTCGCTGTGTGTGACACTGAGCAGCGATCTGGCCCCTGCTGCGAGATCGCTGCTCGTTACACACAGCCCTGGTTCGTTTTCTTCAAAGGCGCTCTCCCGCTGTGACACACAGATCGCTGTGTGTGACAGCGAGAGAGCGACAAATGAAGCGAGCAGGGAGCAGGAGCCGGCGTCTGGCAGCTGAGGTAAGCTGTATCCAAGATAAACATCGGGTAACCAAGGTGGTTACCCGATATTTACCTTAGTTACCAGCCTCTGCAGCTCTCACGCTGCCTGTGCTGCCGGCTCCGGCTCTCTGCACATGTAGCTGCAGTACACATCGGGTTAATTAACCCGATGTGTACTGTAGCTAGGAGAGCAAGGAGCCAGCGCTAAGCAGTGTGCGCGGCTCCCTGCTCTCTGCACATGTAGCTGCATTACACATCGGGTTAATTAACCCGATGTGTACTGTAGCTAGGAGAGCAAGGAGCCAGCGCTCAGTGTGCGCGGCTCCCTGCTCACACTGGTAACTAATGTAAACATCGGGTAACCATACCCGATGTTTACCTTAGTTACCAGTCTCCGCAGCTTCCAGAAGGCGGCTCCGTGCAAGCGCAGCGTCGCTTGCACGTCGCTGCTGGCTGGGGGCTGTTCACTGGTCGCTGGTGAGATCTGCCTGTTTGACAGCTCACCAGCGACCATGTAGCGATGCAGCAGCGATCCTGACCAGGTCAGATCGCTGGTCGGATCGCTGCTGCATCGCTAAGTGTGAAGGTACCCTTAATCCTCCTTGGTAATCTGATCTCACACCGGTGCAGCCAGACAAGCACAGCCCCCAGTGTAAGGGAAAAGCAGAGGAGAGGGGAGGGCTGGAGCAGACAGTGTGTGGAGAGCAGACAGGACGGAGGTCTAAAGTTGTAGCTCCCAGGTGGGGAGCGAGGCATCTCTGAAAGGGCCGGGACAGGCCGTAGTGAGGAAGGGGCCAGAACAGGTAGCCGGAGCAGGGCGGTGGCCCCTCGGTACCTGGGTACCCGGATCACTACAGGGGAGTGATTCCCCGTTCCCGGCTGAGGAGAAAGAGGAAGAGAGAGAGAGGAGAGAAAGGCACTTGGCTGCAGGGAAGGAACAACAAGGGCTGCTGCACCGTGTGTGGGACTCTAACACCCCCGTACCGAAGGCTGCGGACACCGGCAATTCCTAGTTACCAGTGACTCCGTGTGACTTTCTTGTGAGTACACCCGTGCCCTCGGGCACCGCACTGCAGCACTGCGCCCTGCTCCCTGCTTATATACAATATCCCAACACCCAAATACCCCTTTTACTGTGGAGCCTGGGATCACAGACCAGGTCACGCCACCGTGATACCCGCAGAAGTGACTCTGTGGCCCGGATCTGAGTACCCCCTGGTCCCCGGGCGACACATTTGGCGTCACGAACAGGATCGAACCCATCCAGTTACCTGGAGGAAGTGCGCCTTGCCCCGTCCGTCAGCGGCGTCCCGCTGAGGAAAAATCCCGAAGTCCGCCATTTTAGCCGCCATTTTAGGCGCCAAAAACAACAACTTGGCGCCTTCTTCTCCGAGCGGTGGGCGCGAAAAAGAGGCTCCGCCCCCTGAGAACGCGGGCGGAAGTGAAGCTCCGGAGGACCGGAAGCGAAAGAGAAACTTTAAAAGCTGCTGGAAGGACTGCTCCCGAGTACCAAGGGGGAGCAGAAAGAAGGAACCGCAGCTTATGTGACAAGGACTGTAAAGGCAGGGACGCCAGGACTCTGCCAACATTTGGTTCCTGGAGAGGCTGCCGCAGCGATGCACCGACCCGTTACCCCTGTTACCGGTAGCGGAGCCCGCAGCGCCTGTTGGGGAGGACCCAGACCTGGGGTCCCTAGGCCTCACCTTTGTCACCACCCTGCCACCGGCCCCGGCAGTCCGCCCGGCCGCGACGGAGATGACGACGGCTCCGGCAGTCCGCCCGGCCGCAACGGCAGCGAAGTACCGGTCCCGTTGACCAATTTGGGGCTGTTCCTGGACTGTGGTCAAGGGGTGCTGCCTGCGTTTTAGGGGCAGCACCAAGGCTAGGTTGTTTGGGTGGGTGACTGAAGGACCCGTTACACAGTTATTATTAAAAGTGTTATTTGTTGTTGCAACGTTGAAGCAATGTGCATCCCGCTGTGGGAAGATTGAAAATGTTTAAAATGTTTTATTCTTTTTCCAGTTTTAATAAATGTTGGTGCCTCGACGGCCCGAGGACGGGCCGTGTTTTACCAAGGGGGTGTGTGACGCCCTGGCACAGCCAGGTTGTCACAGAAAGAGTTAATCCTCCTTGGTAATCTGATCTCACACCGGTGCAGCCAGACAAGCACAGCCCCCAGTGTAAGGGAAAAGCAGAGGAGAGGGGAGGGCTGGAGCAGACAGTGTGTGGAGAGCAGACAGGACGGAGGTCAAAAGTTGTAGCTCCCAGGTGGGGAGCGAGGGGTCTCTGAAAGGGCCGGGACAGGCCGTAGTGAGGAAGGGGCCAGAACAGGTAGCCGGAGCAGGGCGGTGGCCCCTCGGTACCTGGGTACCCGGATCACTACAGGGGAGTGATTCCCCGTTCCCGGCTGAGGAGAAAGAGGAAGAGAGAGAGAGGAGAGAAAGGCACTTGGCTGCAGGGAAGGAACAACAAGGGCTGCTGCACCGTGTGTGGGACTCTAACACCCCCGTACCGAAGGCTGCGGACACCGGCAATTCCTAGTTACCAGTGACTCCGTGTGACTTTCTTGTGAGTACACCCGTGCCCTCGGGCACCGCACTGCAGCACTGCGCCCTGCTCCCTGCTTACCCCATCACCGGGCCCCGGGATCACCAACCCCTACCCACGGAGGGGCAACACAACACCTAGCTGCTCCGCTTCACCATCCCCGGGATCCCCGTATTGAGCAGCGGTGGTGCTACACATCACCACAACCGTGGGTGGCGTCACGGCCAACACCCAAATACCCCTTTTACTGTGGAGCCTGGGATCACAGACCGGGTCACGCCACCGTGATACCCGCAGAAGTGACTCTGTGGCCCGGATCTGAGTACCCCCTGGTCCCCGGGCGACACACTGGCTCACACCCTAAATTTTGTATTGAAGTGTCTAAGGAGCAGGGTTGCCAACCGTGCAGAAATATAGGGCACTTTTTTTACCCTGTCTGTAAAAAACATTTTAGGCCTTTGTGATTTTTTTTGAAGCTATAGAAACTTTTACAGTTTATTTCAAATGTAATTATCATCATTTTACAGCTTAAAGTGAATTGAGCTAATGTCTACTTATCAGAATTATGACCTGTAGACATGAATCACTTACAATCATAATGAGTTATTATTGTATTCCAATGTGTTCGTAAAAAAATGTTAGCTGTTCGTAATTTTTCAATGCGCTGTCAGGAAAAATGAAAATGTCAAGATGGCAATCCTGCTAAGGAGACTGTGCAAAGGTCATTGCACAAGAAAGGGGAACAGGATGAATTGTGGCATCGCCTATTGTGAATGGTGATCAGTTTTATCAGATGTGTATAGAGGTGTTACCTGTCATTGTGATGGTGCCTCTGAGAATAATGAGAATGCTGAAAATTCTTCCTAAAAGGATAGGAAGTATGAGCCTAACATTCTCCATCGTCACTGTGAAAAATTGACAAAATAGTAATTTTGGTTTTTAACCCATTCACGACCTTGAATGTACTTGTACATCATATGTCTTCTCCCTGCCTTTGATGCTGACTGAGCCCACATCTTTCCTTGCACGTTTGCTGATCTGACCAGCCAACATGTGCTCTAACAGCTGCGGATGGATCAGACGGCTGGTAACCAGTTAAATCCTGCTGTCAATCTCTGGCAACGGTATTCAACACATGTAATTCCCTACTCCCATTGGCGCTCCTGTGATGTGACTGCAGGGTGCCAATGAGTAGTCATGACAGCTAAGGGTCATCTGGTGACCCCTGTGGGACATGATGAACTTCTCTGAACTCGTCCCACAAAAATCAAGCTCTCATACCGCTATGTTGACCGAAAAATAAAAACGTTATGGAAGGAGAGAAAAAAACTAAAACAAAAAAACGGAAAATCGCTGGATAGTGAAGGGGTTAAATATAGAATGTGAAAAAATGCATATAGCACAAAACCTAATTTAAACAATAGACAATTTTCTGATGATATCTCTAATCATATTGGGTGCAACAGATAGTGTCTAACATGGACCTACACTATTCCCGGATGTAGCCACTATGCTAGTGCAACAATTAGGAGCTCGGCCCACACAGATGTCTATAGGGATGCATTGGTTTGCAATTTAAATTCTATATAAACCCTCTTTGCTTTAAATGAGTTGCTCACTACTTGGACAACCTTTTCTCATTCCCCATGTTTGCTCCCATTTAAATAAAAATGCTTATACTCACCCCCCAATGCCGACACCATTCCAGTGGTGTCAGTGCTGGCTCTCCTGGAGCTCACGTGAGGTTGTCACGTTACGTGAGCCTGGCGCCCAATCACGCCATCTTCCCTCTCTTAGCCTTCAGACAGTGTGTCCACCCATATCCTGTCCACCGCCATTAACTTGAGAACGGTGGCAGCTATAGGCATAGAAGTGATGTCTAGGGATAGTAAAGTAACCATGCGCTACGCAATGAAACCATCTATAGCGCCATCTGGTGGAAAACCACGGAGTTAGCATTTTTATCTCGAAAACGGAACAAGATAAAGAAAAAAAATTAATTAAAAATTTGTAGGGCATCATCAATTCAATACGAATTGACACCTTGCATACAGAAATGCTGTGATTTCAAACCCATGACCCCCCCAAAACATTGAATGCTGGTCACTCATATGGCGCTCATTTAACTTTGATGCTCAAAGTGGCCACCGTCAGCTGCAATGCACATCTGGACTCTGGACAGCATACTGTACCTTGCGGCACATTGTGCAATATGGTAGGTGACATGTTTGCCCAAGCATCTGTGATACATCATCATAGAACCTTCAATGTTGGCGGAGGGGTTGCATCCTCCTGCTGTTTGATGTAACCTCACAGAAAGAAGTGCAATGGGGTCAGGTCAGGTGAGCACGGAGGCCACTCCATGCAGCCACCTGTCCCAATGAATTGTAGGAAGGTCTCCATGAGGTATCGCTTCACGTCCGCAGTCTTGTGAGTTTTACACATTCTAATTGTGACGCCCTGGTCTATCAGGTCGTCATAGGGTATTGCGCAATCTGCCCTTCTGTGCAATATCCACCTCCTCCTTGCTAACGGGTCCCTAGCCAATGGTGTTGCCAAAACCAGCTAGTCAAAATCCTAGGAACACTCTGCACCACACCCACCAGACACACCAGTGGATGGCTTGAGTGGAATAGGGTCGCCCACTTGGGGGGTTGGTAAGGGGAGGTCGAGTGTCAGGAGAAGGTCAGTGTAGTGTTGGAGGTGAAGGAGAGAGGAGGTCAGGAGCTGGGCTCCTTGGAAGTACTAGGTAGCAGACGGTGGTCTGGGCCTAATAGGAGCTGGATCCCCGGTTGCAGGGGATCGTTGCAGGGGGCACGGTATTGTCGTGGAGGACAGCCGGCGGCCTTGTACCATCACTGGGCTGGGACCAGGGCACGACGGTGTACATGGAACCTAGGTCAGGGAGTAGCTTCAGGCAACCTGACAATTCACCCGATGAGAACGGAACCTTCAAGATCTGCTCTCCACCTGCTCCAAAATCGGGGTACTAGTGCAACGAGGGGGATAGGACTTTCTACTAAAACGGTCCAGGAAATCCCAAGCGTGAACCCTGAGAGCAAGCGCCCTCAGTTAGCCACACTGGGGAGCGGGACCCAATTAGTTTCAAGCTATAGGAGCCAATTAAGAAGAGAACAAGGTGCCAAGGGAAAGGTCACAGATTATCAGCCAACACCACCGGGAATGGGACCCAAACGTGCTCCCCTCAGCGGTAGCGGTGTCCAGAACTTTGGTTTACTAAGTTGTCTGTAAGAAGTAACAAGGCACTCCCAGAATGTGATGAAAGATATATTTATTAATGTGCTTGACAACAAGAGAACGTTTTTGGCCCAAAATTGGACCTTCCTCAGTAGCACTAAACATAAAAGAATAAAGTATGAAAATAAAATACATACGACACAGAGGACAAACAAAAAAGGGATTTCATATATGCGACAATTGTACATTATAATATTCAGATTCATATTTGTTGGGAATAAAAATAAAAAAATAAATAAATAAAGAAATTCTTTGAGAAAGAAAATTTTCCATACATGTATTAATTTCATATATGCAACAAATGTAAATCATTTGCAATATTCAAATTCATATTGACTCAGAAATTTTTTTTATGATGAAGAAACATGAAAATGAAGGAAAAGAGAACAAAAGAAAAGGAAAAAAAAAGAGGAAGAATCATGGAAAAGATAAAGGAAGAAAATGTTAGTTTGTGTAGGGTTTATAAAGGGAAAGAAAAAAAAGGGGAGAAATCTGCTATGTAATGTCTGTATGAATAAGCTCAATAAATATCATGTGTATATAAATATCAAGGTGTAGGATGTGATGGTATGGTTGGATGGAGTACTGCAGAGTGAGGTGAGTACTATGTGAATGTAGGCATAGTGTATAACAGAATGATATGGAAAATATAAGTGTCATATGAATGAATGTAGGGGACTGGATTTGGGATAGTAGTGGAAGTATTGTGAAAGAAAAAGAGAGAGATATAATGAACATCTTGTAAAGGAGAGAAAACGTCACAGAAGTAAAAGGGCTGAGGGGAGAAAAGATAAAGTACGACATGATTCAAAGGAGTGATGACGCCAATGTGCTTCCCATACGTTCCTCCTCACATCCTACACCTTGATATTTATATACACATGATATTTATTGAGCTTATTCATACAGACATTACATAGCAGATTTCTCCCCTTTTTTTTCTTTCCCTTTATAAACCCTACACAAACTAACATTTTCTTCCTTTATCTTTTCCATGATTCTTCCTCTTTCTTTTCCTTTTCTTTTGTTCTCTTTTCCTTCATTTTCATGTTTCTTATCATAAAAAAAATTTCTGAGTCAATATGAATTTGAATATTGCAAATGATGTACATTTGTTGCATATATAAAATTAATACATGTATGAAAAAATGTCTTTCTCAAAGAATTTTTTTATTTATTTATTTTTTTATTTTTATTCCCAACAAATATGAATCTGAATATTATAATGTACAATTGTCGCATATATGAAATCCCTTTTTTGTTTGTCCTCTGTGTCGTATGTATTTTATTTTCATACTTTATTCTTTTGTGTTTAGTGCTACTGAGGAAGGTCCAATTTTGGGCCGAAAACGTTCTCTTGTTGTCAAGCACATTAATAAATATATCTTTCATCACATTCTGGGAGTGCCTTGTTACTTCTTGTTTACATGGCCTTGGAACCTGAAGTGCACCCCAGCATCCTTTGAATATATACGAAGGAAGTGCCATTTTCTTCTTTATACTAAGTTGTCTGTGTCAGCATTATTGGACTGAGTGACTACGCAAGTGACCCTTACCTCCCCAACGGCACATCCCTGTCACTATTACCGAGTCCCGGGGCATTCCCCCTACCCGTGGAGGGGTTAAACACCTGGCTGCTCACTCCATCGCCACCGGGTACTCCACCGCTGCAGCGGTGGTATTCCACCTTAACACACACCACTGGTGGCGTCACGAACTGTAAATACACCATCCCCTTAATTTGAGTGGCTGCACGACCCACGGGTCCGAACGCCCCGTGAGCCACCACGGATCCGGATCCGAGCAGCGCGGCTGCTGACGTGATGGCGGCACACCTCGAAATTGCTGGCGTCATGAACAGGATACAAGCAGGACCCACTTACCTGGGTGACGTGTGCCTTGAAGACCGAAACCGCAAGTCAAAAGCCCCGTTTCCTGCCAATTCTGCCATCTTTTCGTGCAAAAATGCAATCTTCCCCACGAAAGCGTGCAAATCAGAAGCCCCGCCCTTTGTCCTGTGTGTGAGGCCGGAACCGTAAGTTCCCAGAGAGCCACAGGATCGAGAGAAGTGCTGAGTGACAACTGAGGAGGCGTGACAGCATGTAACTACAGTGGAAGAGAGGCAGGGACTCCAGGACTCTGCCATAACATTTCTGGACAGCGCAGAGGAAAGATGGCGGAGCGGAGCTGGTCACAGGAACGTGCTGTTACTGGGACCGCAACCTGGATCGAAGAAGAGACGGAGCAGCTGTGCAGGAGAATACGGACGCAGTTCCTGTTTATACTGGACCACTGGAGGGAAGAGATGAGGAGCCTGGCTATGGTGGTGCAAACCCATGAGATTAAGATCCCACGCGAGGAGAGGGTAAGCGGGTACCCAGTCCCTGTTGATTATGTCGCGGGCGGAGGAGGGGACGCTGCGCTCTCCCACTGCTCGGGTCCGGCCGCTGCGGCTGCTGCTCGGTGGTGGCTCAAGCGGTGGGCCGGATCCCGGGGACTCGAGCGGCGTTCCTCGCCCGTGAGTGAAAAGGGTGGGGATTGATTGTGGGGATTTGAGATTGTCCGTGACGCCACCCACGGTTGTGGTGAGGTTGTGACACCACCGCTACTCTGGACGGGGATCCCGGGAGCGATGACAGGGAGCAGCCTGGGTATTAGTTCTCCCCTCCGTGGGTAGGGGGTTGGTTGTCCCGGGGCCCGGTGATGGGGTAGGGATGGATTGCAGGCAGGTTACGGGGCCTGGTGAGGTGCAGGGTCACAGGGGCAGTGCTGTGCCGTACGGCACGGTGGTACTCTCTCAGCCAATGATATACACAGAGTCTCCGGTAAAACAAACGGCTGGATAGACGGGTCCCACAGACGGCTGCGGTGTTTTTCCTCCCGGCAGGTTGATGGTGACTGCCTTTCCCTGCACCTGTGTAACGTGTACGGTTCCAATGGGTTCCCACCGGTAACCCGCTCCCCAGCTTGGATGGGTGCTGAAGGAGCCCCTTTTTGCCCGCTGGCCCTGGGAACTTTAGCCTTGGCGGTGACTGTGTTTCCCTCTAACGGTTGGACGGTTGCCTTCTGTCGGGACTTGGCTGCTGGGAAACCCAGGAGGTTCCCTTCGCTAACGGATTTGGCAAATTCACGGCGACTCCTAGCCTTGCCGGGGTCCGTAAGCCCCTGCCGGATGGTGTTGGCTTCTCTTTGCATACCGGTCCGGTACCGCCGGGCTACCGCCCGTCCACGGTCCTTACGGTTAGCTCCAATAGGCCACTCTGCAGACGGTCACCATCTGCCAACCTTGCTGATCTGTCCGGGCCACACACCCGGACCAACTTCAGGCTGCTTAACTGCCACTTTCCTCCTTCCACTTTCGCTTCCAAAACTAGTCTCTCTCCTTTTCCCGCCTCCTGGACTGTGAACTCCTTGGTGGGCGGGACCAACCACCTGGCCCACCCCCTGGTGTGAACATCAGCCCCTGGAGGAAGGCAACAAGGGTTTTTGTCTGACTTTGGTGTGCCTGACCGGGAGTGTGGGGTGTGTAGGTGTTGTTACCTGTGGCCCCTGGCTTGTCCAGGGCGCCACGTTCCCCCTTAGTAAAATGCAGACCGTCCGCGGGCTGCCCGTCCATCACCGGTTTTATTTTCACAAACTGGAAAAGATAAACGGTAAAACAGGTTACAATTATAATAGCATCTTCCCACATTGGGCGGTACTTTACTTAAACGTTACTAACGGTGTTGGCTTCCGCTCTCTCCCACCCAAGCAACCTGGCCCTGATGCTGCCCCTAAGCAAACAGGCAGCACCCCTTGACCCCAGTCCAGCACAAGTTGCCCGAGCGGGTTCTGTCCTGTTCAGGGGACCCACGTCCATGGGGAACCCCTGAAACCCCCAGAGGATCGCCACTGGTTCCGGTGGTGGCTGGGCCCCAGCATACTCCACTGCGGGCCCTTCTTCCAATCTGCCTCTCCGGAGGCGGTCACGGTAAAAGCCATAAAACAACATTTTTATTTACAAGCCACTAAGTTTGTGGTTGCCCTGCCAGTTCTCTGGCTTGTCCGTAGTAGTTCCTACGTAGTTGTTTGTAAGGGGTCCCAACGGGGACCAGTTGCCAGCAATGACCGGTTTAAATCACGGTTTTGTCAATCAGGTAACTTCTTATCAATTATTTACTTATCATTCGAAGAAACTTTAAACAGCACACCGGTGGTCCCAACGGGGGACAATTGCAACGGTGGACCGCTGCCCTTACTCCGACTCTTCGGTTGAGGCGGCTCCACCTTCCACCACCAGCATATCGAACATGCAGTGACAGGCCTGCTGTGAAAGGGGTGCCCGGTATCCGTTTCCACCAGTGCACGGGGTGTAATAAACCACCGGCTCTCCCACGTAGCGGGTCCGTAAGCCCCTGCCGGATGGTGCTGGCTTCTCTTTGCGTACCGGTCCGGTACCGCCGGGCCACCGCCCGTCCACGGTCCTTACGGTTTGCTCCAATAGGCCACTCCTGCAGACGGTCACCACCGTCTGCCAACCTTGCTTATCTGTCCGAGCCACACACCCGGACCAACTTCAGGCTGCTTAACTGCCATTTCCCTCCTTCCACTTTCGCTTCCAAAACTAGTCTCTCTCCTTTTCCCGCCTCCAGGACTGTGAACTCCTCGGTGGGCGGGACCAACCGCCTGGCCCACCCCCTGGTGTGAACATCAGCCCCTGGAGGAAGGCAACAAGGGTTTTTGTCTGACTTTGGTGTGCCTGACCGGGAGTGTGGGGTATGTAGGTGTTGTTACCTGTGGCCCCTGGCTTGTCCAGGGCGCCACAATTACCCTAATCCGGCCAATGCGGCTGTGGGATCCGGACCGCCCCTGCTACCTGTGAGCACTCCACCGCCACCAAACCTGTCCTCAGTGGATGCCGAGCTGCTTACTTCCACCCTGGCAACGGAACCTTCAGCTCCTTTGTATGAAGCTCCAGCTGCGGGAACCTCGGTTCTGTCCCTCGACCCGTTCACGACAGCGGTCACCCCGACACCAGCCAGACCAGACCCAGCCACATCACCGGGCCCGTCCTCAGAGACGGAGCACCCAGACTCTGCAACCCCGGTGGCGGAGCAGTCGGTTCTTCTGTTTACCAAGGCGGAAGTGGTGCCTGAAGAGCTGCTGCTTCCACCACCGCGCGGCATCCCAACGGTTGTTGAGGCTGCAACAGCATACTTGAAGCCAGAGCCAGCTAGGGAGCTGGGTCTGGACGCTGATGCCCCCTATTGGGAACGACACCATCAGAAATTACAGCGGAGATAACGACACGAGACCGGTGACGATGGGAGCTTGCCACTCGTAAATATCAGAAGGAGCAAGTGAGGAGCGCTGCTTCCCGAGTCCGTGGGCCACGGTGCCATGGTCTAGTGGACCGATTTGACCCCGTGCAGAGATGGGGGTTCATCCTATTCAGCCCCGTACTGACAGGGTGGGCAGCTGGAGTCTCCTTTGACACAGGACAGGAGGACTATCTAATCATCTTTTTCAACTCCTCTAAGGGATCTGTTTGCAGGACACTAAAAACTAGAAGGTGACCTGGAATTGGTGAATTTTCACAGTGTGGTAACATCCCCTGATGAACCCCAAATAGAGTGGGGGAAACGCGTCGGGATCCTTCTGGAAGTTATTCTCCAGCAAGGTAAGTTTACCTAACTGGTCCTTAAGGCCCAGTCACACTAAACAACTTACCAGCGATCCCAACAACGATACAACCTGATAGGGATCGCTGGTAAGTTGCTAGGAGGTCGCTGGTGAGATGTCACACTAAGCGACGCTCCAGCGATCCCACCAGCAACCTGACCTGGCAGGGATCGCTGGAGCGTCGCTACACGTGGAAGCATGCTGCGCTTGGTAACTAAGGTAAATATCGGGTAACCAACCCGATATTTACCTTGGTTACCAGCGCACACCACTTAGCGCTGGCTCCCTGCTCTCCTAGCTACAGTACACATCGGGTTAATTACCCGATGTGTACTGCAGCTACATGTGCACTGAGCAGGAGCCAGCACTGACAGCTGAGAGCGGCGGACGCTGGTAACGAAGGTAAATATCGGGTAACCAAGGGAAGGGCTTCTTGGTTACCCGATGTTTACCGTGGTTACCAGCGTCCGCAGAAGCCGGCTCCTGCTGCCTGCACATTCAGTTATTGCTCTGTCGCTGTCACACACAGCGATGTGTGCTTCACAGCGAGAGAGCAACAACTAAAAAATGGCCCAGGACATTCAGCAACAACCAGCGACCTCACAGCAGGGGCCTGGTTGTTGCTGGATGTTACACTAAGCAACATCGCTAGCAAGTTGTGCATCAACAGCGATGTTGCTAGCGATGTTGCTTAGTGTGACGGTACCTTTAATTAAGTACGGGTCCATGAATAATTTGTTGGTTTATTGCACTGAGTAGCAGTTCTAAAAAACTACTTGTAGAACCCTTCCCCTTTTTTTCATTTAACTCATTTAATTCATTCATTTAACGGGGAATATGTGTATAAACATTCCGATTGGGAATTGTTTTTATGACCAACAGTAACACCTAATACGAATTAGTGTACTGACTATGCACATCGTGTGACTGAACCACTCTGACCTCAGCACTAATTTATACCCCCTTGGGCTTTGGGTCATTTAATGGCACACAGTCAGGTATAGGGATTACTAGGGATAGCCGACGCTGAGCGGGGGCGCCCAGAACCTTAGGGTGTATTAACCTCCGTGGCCAAGAAGGAGTGAGACTAGGGATTTGCAGCCTGGCCCTCATCTTGATCTTTCATTATTATCCCTGAAACCATTAAGCAAAATCACCTTGGGCTTTCCCTCACCTTTTTTGAATAATATCCCCATCAGAGGTTATTCAGCACTGCACGACCTGTTGTGTGCTCACTGACCGATATAGCTATATATGATAGTTTGAGATACGGCTTGAATCAACCAATTTTAACGTTTATAAATAAAAATTGTTTTTAGAGAAATTAGTTTTTCAGTCTATTAGCAGTTTCTTTCTCTATTCTTGTTATAAATATTGGTGTTAAGTGGTTCATCCGGGAGGCAGGCCTCACAGCCAGGGTGTTTGTGTCCCGACGGGATGTCGCACAGCACCTTCCCAGGGGACATCCCGAGCGAAATTTAGAGCCCGAGGACATGGTCACTTACACCCGGCATTGTGGTGAGTGGGGCTGGTATGCCCTCGAGGTGACCAAACACAAAATGCTGGAAGAAGAGTTTGTGCCGGCGTCGGTAGTACGTAGTCGCAACGAAACCTACGGGACCCGGTAGTTCAGTGAGCGGTACCAGTAATGTTTAATGTAAATAACAGAATTCCTAGGTATCGGTGTTTCGTTTGTTATTTTTCAAAGTTTGTTGTTTTTCGTGTAAAGATTGTTAGAAAATAAGTTCCAATTAACAGGGTCTAAATGAAAAAAGTGAAAGTTACCTGATTTGCGAGAGGATTTTCATAAAGTGTACCCCGGTACATGGACTTCGTTAATTATAAATAGTAAAACTGGACCACGGTCACAGGACTGGTTGTGACCAACACAGACTTGTGTTCTTGTAAATAGTTGCACCTCCTGTGCCCACCAGAGTCGTCTATCACAACGCCCGGGACCTTAACCTGGTCACGGACCCACCATAGGTTTGCAGGGGGTCAGGTTGTTTGGGTGGCGGGTTAATGGGATCCGGGACATTGGGACTGGACTGTTGCAGGAAGAGGCTGCAACGGAGCAGGTTGAGCCTCCGCTACTACTGAAACCAGTAGCATTCCACCCAGGGCTGAATTTGGCCTTTGTGCTGCCCTAGGCACTTTAAGTGGTCACACCCCTTACTGACAGCATAAAATTATGAGTCCGTGCACACGACATCTGTGTAAGGCAGATCTACTCTGTAACACTCTTGAAAAAGTGCTAAACGCTAAAAGAACGAAGATCTGCACTTGCTGACTAGCACAATACAATTTCAATTTAAAAAGAAAAAAAATATGGTAGTGTTTGCTAACCTATCCTCCGCCTGAAAACTCAAAGGATGTGTAAAGGCCATGGTGTCCAGATACTCTAAGGCGGGCTTTGCACACTACGACATCGCAGGTGCGATGTCGGTGGGGTCAAATTGAAAATGACGTACTTCCGGCATCGCATGCGACTTCGTAGTGTGTAAAGGCTCGATGATACGATTAACGAGCGCAAAAGCGTCGTAATCTTATCATCGGTGCAGCGTCGGCGTAATCCATGATTACGCTGACGCGACGGTCCGATGTTGTTCCTCGTTCCTGCGGCAGCACACATCGCTGTGTGTGAAGCCGCAGGAGCGAGGAACATCTCCTACCGGCATCACTGCGGCTTCCGTAGGATATGCGGAAGGAAGGAGGTGGGCGGGATGTTTACATCCCGCTCATCTCCGCCCCTCTGCTCCTATTGGCCGCCTGCCGTGTGACGTCGCAGTGACGCCATACGACCCGCCCCCTTAATAAGGAGGCGGGTCGCCGGCCAGAGCGACGGTCGCAGGACAGGTGAGTCCATGTGAAGCTGCCGTAGCGATAATGTTCGCTATGCCAGCTATCACAAGATATCGCTGCTGCGACGGGGGCGGGGACTATCGCGCTCGGCATCGCAGCATCGGCCTGCGATGTCGCAGCGTGCAAAGTGCCCCTAAGGCTATGTGCGCACGTTGCGTCGTGTCCATGCTGCAAATTCTGCAGCGATTTGGCAGTGCATGTGCGCTTCAAATCGCTGCAGATACACTGCGTAATGGATGCAGTGTGTCTGAGGAATAGATGCCGCTTTCATGCGCTTGGGATGCTGCCTCTCCCATAGACCGAGTGGGAGCAGCATCCAAAGCACACAAAATAAGTGACATGCTGGATTTTTAAATGCAAAGATTTTGTCAAATTTTTGACTCTCAAATCGCTGTGTTTGAAAAAGCATTGTGCGCACGGATTATGCACAATCTTCATAGATCGTGCTGGGGACGCAGGACGCATGCATTTACGCTGCAGTGCTATACGCAGCGTAAATACATGAAATTACGCAACGTGCGCACTTTGCCTTAGGCGGGCTTTGCACGTTGCGACATTGCACGTGCGATGTCGGTGGGGTCAAATCGAAAGTGACGCACATCCGGCGTCGCAGTCGATATCGCAACGTGCAAATCCTTTTTGATACGATGAACGAGCGCAAAAGCGTCGTTATCGTATCATCGCTGCAGCCTCCGACATTTCCATAATGCCGGTGCTGCGACAGGTGCGATGTTGTTCCTCGCTCCTGCGGCAGCACACATCGCTGTGTATGAAGCCGCAGGAGCGAGGAACTTCACCTTACCTGCCGCTGGCTGCAATGAGAAGGACGGAGGTGGGCGGGATGTTTACATCCTGCTCATCTCCGCCCCTCCGCTTCAATTGGCCGCCTGCCGTGTGACGTCACTGTGACGCCGCACGACCCGCCCCCTAAGGAAGGAGGCGGGTCGCCGGCCAGAGGGACGTCGCACGGCAGGTATGTGCGTGTAAAGCTGCCGTAGCGATAATAATCGCTACGGCAACTTTCACTATATATCGAACGTGCGACGGGGGCAGGACTATCGCTGCAGCATTGGTAACACATTGTTACTGATGTCGCAGCGTGCAAAGCCCGCCTTACAGTTCACATACCCTTTAGATATAGTAGTTAAGGTGCTCGTAAAAAAGACTACAGTTGGCTGAACCCGGAGATAGACAGGATTGGCCGACAGTCTGATTCTCAGGGAGATGAGGACCCAACAGGTCCAATTTCCTACCGTGGATCCTTTATTTCTCTAAGAGATGAGTCACCACCAGAGATGTGTAGTAGTTTCTGTCTTATAGAGAACACGAGCACTTAAAGTAAGTGCTCCTGTCTATGGGACAGCCAGGGAGATAGCTGCCAGCCGAGTGGTGGGACGTCTATAGTGTATGGAAGAGTCAGGGAGATAGCTGCCAGCCAAATGATGGGACATCTATAGTGTATGGGAGAGTCAGGGAGATAGCTGCCAGCCAAATGATGGCACGTCTATAGTGTATGGGAGAGTCAGGGAGATAGCTGCCAGCCAAATGATGGGACGTCTATAGTGTATGGGGGCTTTAGTCAAATACTCGTTTGGCTGACGTATGGACTCAGACAGCTATATATTTAGTCTGGCACAATGACCCTATAATAATCTACTATCAAGTCTAATAAATTAAATATTGCTACATCTAAATGACTACATCACCAGAACCAACCTCATATCACTGCTACATCACCAGAACTACTATTGGTACTTGATTACATCAGCAGAACCAATTTGAATTCAAGATTATATTACCAGAACCAAAACCAGCCCAACATATAATTGTCTGACATGAAACTGCAGTTCCTAGTATGTCTGTAACAATGGTAAGGAGATACCAGGAGTTGTTACCGGCCATCATCAGACTGCGGACCATACAGGAATCACAGTACTGATGGTGCAGGCAGTAGCACTATTGAACATTTAAAAAAATACCTTAACTTTTTGGAGAACTCTTCTATGTTTTAGGTCCATTAATTCTGAGCACATTACTGCGGGTCTGGGTTCTAAGACCCCCATAGATTGTGCAAAAGACCCCTTAGAAGTGCACAGCTTAGGAGACAGGACTATGACTTTTAGGCTGGAATCACACGAGCATATGGCATCCGATGCAAGAGCATCGGATGCGATATGTTAATGACCCCCGGCTCAGGCTCTGCTGCGAGTGTGAGCCGAGTGTCATGCGACTGTGACCCGATCTTGTGATCGGGTCACAGCTGTGAAGCTGAGAGCAGGCGCTGCAGAGGAAAGGGAGGGGTTAATTCCCCCATCTCCTCCATTGTCAGCCTGTGCTTTTAACCCATGTTACCCCCTGTTATTATATTCTTGTGGCTGAGAGGGCAGCGCATGCGGTCACAACAGCAGTGGAGATCAGCTGATTTTCACGATTAACTGCCGAATAGGACATTGTGCCATCCCCGGACACGTGGTAATGGGGTAACACGGGCTTCACAAAGATGGCGCCGGAGATAAGTGCTATGTGCAGGTGCCAACTCCGACTCCATCTTAGTGAATAGAAAAATTAGCATAGAGCCAGAGAGAGGGAGGAACAACAGATAGGGGGTGGGAATCCTTATGCATAATCCACCCTGCTATTATCTGCTGCGGTGCAACTGTCACTCAAAAAGCTGACGAATTTTTAACCTTCACTTTCTTGGATTTGAAAACCTAAACATCTGAGCTGACCAGATATGTAAAAAAATCAGCCTGATAGTGCCAGTATAGCCCTGGCTTTAGGTTATATAGTTAAATCCTGGTGATTGGTTCCCTTTAAATAAGCCCCATGCTCTGCCACTAAAAAAATTTTTTGCTCCTCACTGTGCTCCCTGCAAACCAAAAACAATTACTCCATACTATGCCTCTTACAGTACATGGCCTCCACGCTATCCTTTCCTATAAAATATTCCCACTACACTGTCCTCCTTTGTATACTATGACCACCACACTGTCTGCCCTTGTGTACTGTGAATGTCACACTGCCCACTAATAAGTAAAAATGGCACATTGTCCCCCCTTATACAGTCATATGAAAAAGTTTGGGCACCCCTATTAATGTTAACCTTTTTTCTTTATAACAAATTGGGTTTTTGCAACAGCTATTTCAGTTTCATATATCTAATAACTTATGGACTCAGTAATATTTCTGGATTGAAATGAGGTTTATTGTACTAACAGAAAATGTGCAATCCACATTTAAACAAAATTTGACCGGTGCAAAAGTATGGGCACCTCAACATAAAAGTGACATTAATATTTTGTAGATCCTCCTTTTGCAAAAATAACAGCCTCTAGTCACTTCCTGTAGCTTTTAATGAGTTCCTGGATCCTGGATGAAGGTATATTTGACCATTCCTAGTTACAAAACAATTCCAGTTCAGTTAAGTTTGATGGTCGCCGAGCATGGACAGCACACTTCAAATCATCCCACAGATTTTCAATGATATTCAGGTCTGGGGACTGGGATGGCCATTCCAGAACATTGTAATTGTTCCTCTGCATAAATGCCTGAGTAGATTTGGAGCGGTGTTTTGTATCATTGTCTTGCTGAAATATCCATCCCCTGCGTAACTTCAACTTCGTCACTGATTCTTGCACATTATTGTCAAGAATCTGCTGATACTGAGTTGAATCCATGTGACCCTCAACTTTAACAAGATTCCCGGTGCCGGCATTGGCCACACAGCCCCATAGCATGATGGAACCTCCACCAAATTTTACTGTGGGTAGCAAGTGCTTTTCTTAGAATGCCATGTTTTTTTGCCTCCATGCATAACGCCTTTTTGTATGACCAAACAACTCAATCTTTGTTTCATCAGTCCACAGGACCTTCTTCCAAAATGTAACTGGCTTGTCCAAATGTGCTTTTGCATACCTCAGGCGACTCTGTTTGTGGCGTGCTTGGAGAAACTGCTTCTTTCGCATCACTCTCCCATACAGCTTCTCCTTGGGCAAAGTGCGCTGTATTGTTGACCGATGCACATTGACACCATCTGCAGCAAGATGAAGCTGCAGGTCTTTGGAGGTGGTCTGTGGATTGTCCTTGACTGTTCTCACTATTCTTCTTCTCTGCCTTTCTGATATTTTTCTTGGCCTGCCACTTCTGGGCTTAACAAGAACTGTACCTGTGTTCTTCCATTTCCTTACTATGTTCCTCACAGTGGAAACTGACAGTTTAAATCTCTGAGATAACTTTTTGTATCCTTCACTTGAACAACTTTGTTGAATAATCTTTGTTTCCAGATTATTTGAGAGTTGTTTTGAGGAGCCCATGATGCCACTCTTCATAGGAGATTCAAATAGGAGAACAACTTGCAAGTGGCCACCTTAAATACCTTTTCTCATGATTGGATACACCTGCCTATAAAGTTCAAAGCTCAATGAGGTTACAAAACCAATTTAGTGCTTTAGTAGGTCAGTAAAAAGTAGTTAGGAGTGTTCAAATCAAGAAATTGATAAGGGTGCCCATACTTTTGCACCGGTCAAATTTTGTTTAAATGCGGATTGCACATTTTCTGTTAGTACAATAAACCTCATTTCAATCCAGAAATATTACTGAGTCCATCAGTTATTAGATATATGAAACAGTAATAGCTGTTGCAAAAACCAAATTTGTTATAAAGAAAAAAGGTTATTAATAGGGGTGCCCAAACTTTTTCATATGACTGTAAATTATACCCACCACACCTGCCTCAATTTTGAATCATGATCTGCACACTGTCCTCAAAATGTCCCATTCATGCTGCCCCTGTCCGTACTGAGCCCTCACACTGCCCCTCTCCATACTCCCATGCTGCCCCTTCTCCATAATGAGCTCCCAATGCTGCCTGCCTCTTTTCCATAATGAGACCTCCACGCTGCCCTACTCATCATACTGAGACCGCCAAGCTACCTCACGCCTAATGCAGAACCCCCCCACACTATCCTATTTTTCTTACCGAGTCCCCTTCATTGCTCCACTCCGTACCGAGCCCACCCATGCTGCCCCCTTTCCATACTGAGTCTTCACACTGCCCCTCCCAATATTGAATCATCATGCTGTCCATTCTCTATAATGAGCTCCCCTTGTTGCCCCCCCTCTCCATACTGAGTCCTTACTTCTCCCTAGAGATTTTGTCCCTTGCACTCTCACTCTGTAAACCCTAAACCCCCTCTACAGCAATAGGCCCCCTAACTTTGCCTCTATAGCAATAGGCCCCCTAAACCCCCCCTCTGCAGTAAGAGAACCCCTTATCCCGCCTCTCTCCCCCCAGCCTCCCTCCAGCCTCAGCCTCTCTCCCCCTAGCCTCAGCCTCTCTCGCCCCAGCCTCAGCCTCTCTCCCCCCAGCCACCCCCCAGCCTCAGCCTCTCTCCCCAAGCCTCAGCCTCTCTCCCCTCAGCCTCCCCCAGCATCATCCTCTCTCCCCCAGCCTCCCCCAGCATCAGCCTCTCTCCCCCAGCCTCCCCCAGTATCAGCCTCTCTCCCCCAGCCTCCCCCAGTATCAGCCTCTCTGATTACTGAGGTGATTATCCTCTTCTGGCTGGCCCCAGCTTCAGTCGCGTCCTCCTCCATGGCGTGTGTCGTCTGCAGCATTGGACGCTGCCGCACGGGGAAGTGAGCTGATTGCCGTGTCCGCGCACTTCTGACCCCAGAAGTGCAGGTGCTGGAACTTCCGGGGTCAATCAGCTCACTGTGCCTGGCGCCCGCTGTGTATTTGTATCAACAAATAAATAAACAGAAGTGCGCCTCTCCTCCCTCTCAAGCCCACCCCCTGAGAACACAGCAAATTCACTAAACTGTGTAACGGAGTTTACACAGCGGGGCGGGGGGATGTAAAACAAAAAAAATTTTTTTGCTGCCAGAAAGTGCCGCCCCCTGCAATGTGCTGCCCCAGGCACAAGACCACGGGTGCCTAGCGGCAAATACGGCCCTGGTTCCACCGTTGGAATGATGAACTCGTAAAAATGTTAGTAACGTTTAAGTAACCAGCCTCCGTGATAAGGGACATATTGTGTAAATAAAAATGTTTCTTTTTCTATTTTACAGTTTGAAGAAAAAAAAAATCTCTGATGTCCTGTAGCTCGAGGACGAGCTATGTTTAACCAAGGGGGAATGTGACGCCCTGGCCTATCAGGTCGTCACAGGGTATTGTGCAATCTGCCCTCCTGTGCAATATCCACCTCCTCCTTAGTTACAGGTCCCTAACCAATGGTGTTGCCAAAACCAGCTAGTCAAAATCCTAGGAACACTCTGCACCCCACCCACCAGATACACCAATGGACGGCCTAAGTGGAATAGGGTCACCCACTTGGGGGGTTGGTAAGGGGAGGTCAGGAGTGTCAGGAGAAGGCCAGTGTAGTGTTGGAGGTGAAGAAGAGAGGAGGTCAGGAGCTGGGCTCCTTGGAATTACTAGGTAGCAGACGGTGGTCTGTGCCTTGTAGAAGCTGGACCCTCGCAAGGGATCATGACAAGAGGCAAGGTATTGTCGCGGAGGACAGCCGGCGGCCTTGTACCATCCCCAGGCTGGGACCAGGGCACGACGTGGTACGTGGACCCTAGGTCAGGGAGTAGCTTCAGGCAACCTGACAATTCACCCGACGAGAACAGAACCTTCAAGATCTGCTCTCCACCTGCTCCACAATCGGGGTAGTAGCGCAACGAGAGGGATAGGATTTTCCTCTATAACGGTCCAGAAAATCCCAAGCGTGAACCCTGAGAGCAAGGTCCCTCAGTTAGCCACACTGGGGAGCGGGACCCGATTAGTTTCAAGTTATAGGGGCCAATTAAGAAGAGAACAAGGTGCCAAGGGAAATGTCACAGATTATCAGCCAACACCACCGGGAACGGGACCCAAACGTGCTCCCTTCAGCGGCAGCGGTGTCCAGAACTTTGGTTTACTAAGTTGTCGGTGTCAGCATTATTGGACTGAGTGAATACGCAAGTGACCCTTACCTCCCCAACGGCACATCCCTGTCACTATCACTGAGTCCTGGGGCATTCCCCCTACCCATGGAGGGGTTAAAAACCTGGCTGCCCACTCCATTGCCACCGGGTACTCCCCAGCTGCAGCAGTGGCACTCCACCTTACCACACACCACGGGTGGCATCACGAACTGTAAATACACCATCCTCTGTAAATACCCCCTTAATTCGAGTGGCCGCACGACCCCCGGGTCCGGACGCCCCTCGAGCCACCGCTGATTCGGATACGAGCAGCCCGGCTGCTGACATGGGGGGTGGCACATAATCATAGCATTTCTGTATATAAGGTGTCGATTCGTATTGAATTGATGATGCCCTACAACTTTCTTTCTCTATCTCATTCCGTTTTCGAGATAAAAATGATAACTCCACTTCTATGCCTAAAGCTGCTGATGTTCTGAAGTTAATGGCGATGGACAGGATATGGGTGGACACACTTTAGATGTAATTAACAGGAAGTAGGTTGCTAACCACAATTCTTACTTCCTGTTCTTACATCTGAAGAAGGGGAGAGAGTAACCAGCAGTGACTGAGTGTGGGGGTTGGGTAACATGACATCACGTGAGCCCCGGAAGCGAGAGCACCAACACCGCTGGAACAGCAACAGCACAGGAGGTGAGTATAACCTTATTTTATTGAGGGCAAACATGAGGAATGAGAAGTGGTTGTCCGAGTAGTTGACAACCCCTTTTATACTGTTTGAGATGATTCTTTGAGATTATTACTATCTTTATGGGACTGTGTAACTATTCATATTGGATTTAATCACTGATCACTGCATACCGACCTCTGTTGTACAGAGACACCGCCCCTGTATTTTAGCATTTGATGGGCAAGACTATATATTAATGGGTTCAGCTTCACTTAATTGGACTTCATATTCAATGTGCCGTTTCCCATGGGGCGAAAGAGGCATTAGAGCAATGAGAAATTACATATGAGGGGTAATTGCACAGCAGCAGGGCATGCTATGAGAAGAGCGCAGAAAAATGAGTTTGCTAGTGGAATTATTATTTAAGATAATGGAATTATTGATTACTTTATGTTTCAGGCACTAACTTTCTTTTCCTCAACATTAGACATCAGCCTGTGGGGTCACCATAGCACTTAGATAAATTAACTGGCAGAGCGAGAGGAATCCACAGTAGAATAAAATATCTCAGGGAATTACAAGATAACAGGCTAAAATTTACACAAAGGCCCGGGATAAATATTAGAGCTGTGGACCTGGTAATCTGCTGACTGTAAAGAGTACGTATACTATTAAGGGTATGGTAAGTGTACCGCCCCGCACTCGGCTGTAGCCGAGCCGCTCGGATCAGGGCTCATTTGGTGGGTGGCTCAAGCGCCTCCGGACCCGGGGGTCACGTCGCTCTGCAAGGGGGTTGCTGGCGATCGCGATGGGGGGTGGTTAGGTAGGTGTACGGCCGGTGCCGTGTTTGAGTTCGTGACGCCACCCACGGGACGTGGTGAAGGTGTAGACACCACTGCTGCAGTTACGGGGGCACCCGGGGGAGATGGTCGTGCAGCAAGATGTAAACCCCTCCATGGGCAGGGATGGTGGCCCCGGGACCCATTTGGGGAGAGTAAGGGCTGGGCGGTGCAGGGCGGCGCGCGGCCGGGTGGCACTGTTGTACTCACGGTTACTGACACACACAAGTCTCTGGTAACCAAAGTTGATGGTGGTCGGTGCCCACAGCCGGCTGCGTCTGGTTCCCACACCCGGGTTGGTGGTCTTGGCCTTTCTCCTGCACCACGTTGTGTTTGTGTAGACTGCCTGTGCTTCAGCAACGGGAGTCCGCTCCCCGGCTATGTATGTGTCGGTGGAGTCCGTTTGCCCGCAGACGCTGGCCCGTGGGATCTCTCTGCCTGTGCGGTGGCTTTCTATCCCCCTCGGTGGGCTGTTGTCTTCAGTCGGGACTTGGGATAGGAATGGACCTAAAGTCCAGACCTCAATCAGTAAATGCGACATGGTCCAGTGGCTTCTGTGCCTCGCTCTGGGTCTGAGTACCCCCCTGGTGCTCCGGTCTCCAGTCGGTTCCCCGGTTCGGTACCGGGGGGCCACTACCCTGTCCCGGTCCCTTACGGTTCCACCTGGCCGTCTTCCTGGCTCCTGCAGGCCAGGCCACATCCTGCCTCCTAGCCAAGGTGTGCGGGCTACAACCCTCACACCTGTCAGTTTCCGCTGCAGACCTGTCACCACAGGCCTGCTGCACTCTACTCCTACTGACCACTGTCAACAACTGTCAACTGACTACTGAACTAAACTGACTACCCCATTTCTCCTTCCTCAGGCCCTCTGGACTCCTCAGTGGGCGTGGCCAACCACCTGGCTCCGCCCCCTGGTGTGACCATTAAGCTCTGAGGGAGGTGACTAGGTTTTAATGTGGTTGGCTGCTGTTACCTTTTTAGGGGACAGGTGTTGTGTGGGGCCTATCTGTGACTACCTGGCTAGGCCAGGGCGTCACATATGCATACAGTCATATGAAAAAGTTTGGGCACCCGTATTAGTGTTAACCTTTTTTCTATATAACAATTTGGGGTTTTGCAACAGCTATTTCAGTTTCATATATCTAATAACTGATGGACTCAGTAATATTTCTGGATTGAAATGAGGTGTATTGTACTAACAGAAAATGTGCAATCCGCATTTAAACAAAATTTGACCGGTGCAAAAGTATGGGCACCCTTATCAATTTCTTGATTTGAACACTCCTAACTACTTTTTACTGACTTACTAAAGCATTAAATTGGTTTTGTGACCTCATTGAGCTTTTAACTTCATAGGCAGGTGTATCCAATCATGAGAAAAGGTATTTAAGGTGGCCACTTGCAAGTTGTTCTCCTATTTGAATCTCCTATGAAGTGTGGCATCATGGGCTCCTCAAAACAACTCTCAAATGATCTGAAAACAAAGATTATTCAACATAGTTGTTCAGGGGAAGGATACAAAAAGTTGTCTCAGAGATTTAAACTGTCAGTTTCCACTGTGAGGAACATAGTAAAGAAATGGAAAATTACAGGTATAGTTCTTGTTACGCCCAGAAGTGGCAGGCCAAGAAAAATATCAGAAAAGCAGAGAAGAAGAATGGTGAGAACAGTCAAGAACAATCCACAGACCACCTCCAAAGACCTGCATCATCATCTTGCTGCAGATGGTGTCAATGTGCATCGGTCAACAATACAGCGCACTTTGCCCAAGGAGAAGCTGTATGGGAGAGTGATGCGAATGAAGCCGTTTCTGCGAGCACGCCACAAACAGTCGCCTGAGGTATGCAAAAGAGCATTTTGGACAAGCCAGTTACATTTTGGAAGAAGGTCCTGTGGACTGATGAAACAAAGATTGAGTTGTTTGGTCATACAAAAAGGCGTTATGCATGGAGGCAAAAAAACATTTGCACCGATCAAATTTTGTTTAAATGCGGATTGCACATTTTCTGTTAGTACAATAAACCTCATTTCAATCCAGAAATATTACTGAGTCCATAAGTTATTAGATATATGAAACTGAAATAGCTGTTGCAAAAACTCAAATTGTTATGAAGAAAAAAGGTTAACATTAATAGGGGTGCCCAAACTTTTTCATATGACTGTATGTGTGCAGGTCCTATGTGTAATATGACTGGATGCAGAAAGAAGACGCAGAAATCAGATTGGCCCAGCGGTGATGAAGCGGAACCAGACAAGATGGCGGTGAGAGCCCAGCGCCGGCATAACATAATATGGAACTCAGTTGTGTGCAAACTGTCCATAAAGTCACAGACAGTCTACCAAAAGCTGGTGTTTATTTCTGGAATCTGTAGACTCTGTACACTTTCAAAAATATATATATGGGAAATATTTTCTAAAACAACTCATAAAATTTCCCAATACAAAATTTTATTACATCAAAAATTATTAAAACACACACATTTCTGTGCGATATAACACACTAAAACATATGTACAGAATAACAGTGCAATCCTCAGCTAATGATGCAAAGGTTCAGTTTAACAAATCACGGGCAATTATAGAATTCTGGGCTCAAGGGTATATGTTTTGTACTGTTAATGATTGTTGTACGTATACCCTCTTTCACTTGTAAAGCGCCATGGAATAAATGGCGCTATAATAATAAATAATAATAATAATATGGAAAATCCACCCCATTTAAGCCAGCCTTCCATCATATAGGTCCCAATATTTATAATTTTATATGAAGCTAAGTATTGCTCATTAAGGATTTCCTTATTAATAGTATATACTGTATGTCCTTCTGTGAATATGGCAAATGAGAGGCAGAGTTCCAGGTCTTTTACTCACTGGTAGTTCAGGCGCTGCCCCAGAGTACTGGTCTCTGCCATGATGGGCTCCAGCCGATCCCAGACAGTCGGTGGTCACCGCCGGTGCCCATGAAAGTCTTTCTAGAGAAGTGTCCCTCGGTTGCTATCCGGAACCCGGGCTGAGCCTCCAGCTCCAAGCCACGGGTCCACGAAGAGAGAGAAACACTCGACTCCTGTTGTCTGTGCTAGATGTTATCCCAAGCTGTGCCTGGGAAAGTCTGCTGTAGTGTGATGGTGGTGCCTACTTCTTACCCAAAGTGGTACCTGCCCCAGTGTTGGCCTAGTGCCCTGGGAAGTCCCATGCTTCGTGTTGGCTAACCTCCCTGTCTGCCCTAGTCCATCCCCCTGTGGGAAAGCACCTTAATATTGTATGTGTGTGTTTTTGTGAAGGCACCGGCAGTTAACCCCCTCCTAACCCGGGATGGATATTACCCCTTAAAAGTGGTGTAATACCCTGTGGCGCCTGAAGCACCATACAGAGACGGGGACTCCAATATACAAGGCCTACATTAAGGGTCCTGGCTGCATCCTGTATAAAATGTTATGGGCAAAAAAATATCTAAAATATATATGAGGTATTAGATGGTATTATGGCCAGAATACGGTTGCCCACAACCCACATCAAGGGTCCTCATGCTTGTGGGTCCCTACACTAATATATAAATAAGAAATTTAGAAATCCCATATGTAAATCATGGCCAGGGTGTCCTCTGGGCAGATGGGAGCGGACGTCTCTTCTGCTCACGAACATGCCTTCCTTTACGCCGGGCGCCATGATAAAGCCGTAGCCAGTCTTCAGGCTGAACTCCTCCACTACTCCACGGTAGAGAGGACCTCTAACCTGGTGCTGGGCTTTCCAGAGCGACTGCTTTTCCTCCAGATCCCGGGCTGTCACTTCTTCCTTCTGCTGGTCTGGGGAATGCTGCACCGGGGGCGGTCTTGTTCTCCCATGGCGCCGTACTCTGCTGGCTGGCGTCCGCATCACTGCTACCTCACTGTCTGCAGGCTCCCACATCACATACATACTGGGTATCACGATGGCCAGCGCGTCTTCCTCAGCAGGGGGTGTTGGAACTTCTTCCCAGCGGGAGTAGGGCAACATCTCGGCCTCCAGGCCTCCCTCAACTGTACAGGGTCCTGCGTCCTCCTCCGACTGTTCAGAAGTCTGCTCTTCAGCCTCCAGGACTCTCCTTCTCCCCCTTAGTGCTCTTGAGCACTTCTCCGGTGACTCCGGCAGCAGCACTGGGGATGGACGTTCATCGGAGGGCCAGGGCGGTGGGCTCTTCCTAGCCACGGCAGCTGCTGGGACCACTCCATGTCCGGGTAACCGCCTGGGGACCATGTACCGGTCCACCAGGTCTTTGGGGTAGCGGGCACTCAGCTTCTCTTTGAGCCTCAGGAACACTGGGTCTTCTCCCGGCGGGGATGCAGGACCCAGTTCTTCAGTTGGCAGCTGGGGTGCGGTGGCTGCTTCGGCGGTGCAGGCTGGGGTAGACGGCGTTGCGGCCTGGTCTGGCCGGACGTGGCGTGGCTGCGGCCTGGTTTGCTCTGGCCAGACGGGACATCGCTGTTGCGGCCTGGTCTGGCCGAACAGGACACTTCTGCACCAGACGTTGCAGCAGGGACTTCAGTTGGGGTCGTAGATGGGGTTTCAGCGGACATCACAGCATGTACTTCAGCGTGCACCGCTGCAGGCATCGCCTCCGGTAACTGCGCTGGTGGGGTTGGTGCACTCGAGTGGGCAGGGGCAACATGTGACTCACGCAAGGGCATCAGCATCGGGGTCTGGGTGGTCGCCGCCCGGTGTGACACTTGTCGCGCAGTCCACCCCTCATAGGATCGAACCACTGTAGCCATCTCCCGGAGCTCGGTGCGTCCCTCCATTATTTGCTGCATCACCCCTGCTTGCAGACGGTCACAGAACTGGGCAAGCTCCCAGTCCCACCAGGCAACGGAGCCTGGTTCTGGGTCACCACGTGCATACGCCATGCTTCCTATGTCGCTGCTCACCAAATCTTCTCTGCAACCTCTCAGCTTCACTTCCTGCAGCAGACTCGAACCTTCTTTTTCCAGCAGCCCTGAACATCTCCACCGGGTAAGGTCAGATCCACCCCCATTGCTCACAAGGTCAAAACGTTGCAGGGGTTCTCTGGGTAGCCACACCTCTTCGTGGGCGGTTACTTCTTCTTGCGCGGGCTGCTGTTGTTTCTTGCCGCTCGTTCCATGGCGGCGCTTCAAATTTTTCAAATGGAATGCCAAGGCACATGGTCAGCTGTCTGAACAGGTCTAGTCCTTATCCTGTTCGTGACGCCAGAAGCTGAGCTGTGCCACCCCAGGAGCGCTGGTCCTGTTCAGGGATGCCACAGTGCAGGGAATCTTCTGGCCACGGGTAGGTCAGGTTAACTTCTATGGGAATCGTGACGCCACTCTCGGTATTTGCGGTCAGGGGGTGACCGCCACTGCAGTTAAGGGGATGCCTGGGGCTGATGTTAGATGCAGTCAGTTGTTGTGGCCTCCCGGGAGTGAGGCTGGCCTCAGGGCCCAGTGTAAGTGTGTAAGTGTAAGTACCACAGGTCGCAGAAGAACTCACACACAAGCAGCAATGTCTTTCAGGGTTTTTACTCACTTTCAGATGGTAGCTGTGAGTCAACCCGGGCGATGCTATGATGAACCAGCAGGAACCAAGTATCCCTTCGGCTGATGTAGGGGTGACTGCTGACTCGCCTTCCTAGCCCTTCTTATTTTGAGGTGACCCCGACTTGAAGTCTTGCTGGGATCACCCAGGGAAGTCGCATATGCTGTTCTCCCCTTTCTGGCCCGTTTCCAGGCAGCGTGGACCAAGTAATTCTGGCTGCTTGCCTTCTGTCACTTATGGGCCCCCTCATTGCTGCTGTAGCTGCGGACTCTGTGTAGGTTGGTGAGGCGCATAAAGTGCCCTCACCAGCAGGTTTGGCAGGCCAACTGAATGGGCCCCTGCTCTGGGGACCTGTAACCCCATGCGAGCTCGGTCTACCGGTGGTCCCCTTACTCTGCCACCTCTTGCTACTGACTAGGTGGATTTCAGGTGGCATCACTGGTTAGCCATTCTCCCCCGCCAGCAGCCACTGACTCTACACCTCCTGCTCCTTCGGCTGCCTCTGCACAACTCCCTGTCTCCAGTCCCACACCTACCACTAGCTGGGATGCGAGGGCCACGCCCCCTCCTTGGATCCACCTAGGGGTCCCCTCTAAGCTGTGTGTGTTCCTGGTTACTTCATGTCTGTGTGTCCACACCCTTGTCAGCCTCTGGGATTACCTGTTTTGTACTGACCCAGCATGGATGTAGTACTCAGTGGTGCCTGACCAGGTCAGGGGTGCCACATATATACTAGGAGGGGCCCAGAAGGGGGACAGTATACACCAGGAGGGCACCCGGAAGGGGGACAGTAGATACTAGAGGGGGCCAGTATATACCAGGAGGGCCCCAGGAGGGGTACATATATACCAGAATGGTGACTGTTGTGAATACATTTGAAATAGATTCCAGTTTGGGGCTCCCTCTTGTTGTCAGTGCTGGTATTGCAGTTGACTTGCTGCATGGGAACCAGCCAGCTGAGGAGGATTTGCAATTAGGCCATTTGGATTGGGCCTATATAACTGAGTAGTTTCCTCCTGTTCCTTGCCGGTACTCACTGTATTTCCTGTGTGCTAAGAACATTCTGAAACCAGCCTTTTTCTCTGTGTCTACCAGAACTCCTCTCAGATAAGTTGGTCTTTGTACCTCTGCTTACGGTTTCCACTTTCTTGTTATTTTGCCTGTGGGGAGTTCTTTGTGGAGTTTGATCATTCCCTGCTGGGGATGTCTGTGTACCTTGCTCCATGTTATGCTATGTATTGAGTTTTGTTATGCTTGGTACAAAATTCAGTCCCTCCTCCATAGCAGTGTTTTTCTTGGATCCCAGTAACACCAGAGTACTGATATAGTGGGGGAGAGCCTGTGTAGGCTCAGTATTTTTCCATATCAGGTGTGCTGGTATTTACTAGGGTTTTTATGGCTGCAGTCAGTGCTCTTTCCTATCCTTTTCTATGCAGATAGTTTGGGCCTCATCTTTGCTGAATTTGTTCTCTAGCTACGTATTGTGTTTTCTTATATCACCGTAGTCTTTACATGTGGGGGGCTATCTATATCTTTGGGGACTACTCCGAGGCAGATTAGCTTTTCTAATATTTCTCTCTCTAAGAATATTTAGTTCTCTGGCTCTGTCGTATCGACCAGGTCATCGTAGGCACGTCTCACGGCTACCTCTAGTTGTGTGTCAGTATTAGGTCTGCAGTCCGTTAAGGTTCCAGCCAATCTGGTTATTTTTTGGGTCTCCGAGTTTTTGTCCATTTTCTGATCCTCCTTGGTCACTAAATCATGAGAAGGAAATAAAAAAAAAAAAAGTGTCAGAACTCTTTTTTTTTGTGTTTTTTCCTCTTTATCTCTGGGTGCTGTGGAGGATCTTGTGCTGCTATGGTTTTTACACAATTAGCTGAGCCAGCTGATCAGCTTACTTCTCATTTTAAGGATATATCCAATTATCTTGCCCAGACACCTGCTGTAGAACCTAAGATACCTGTACTTGATTTGTTTTCTGGGGATCAGTATAAATTTTTGAACTTCAATAACAATTGCAGGTAATTTTTTGCCTTGAAACCAAAGTCCTCAGGGTCTTCCAGGCAGCGAGTTCAGATTGTTATCTTCCTGCTGCGTGGTGACCCGCAGGATTGGGCCTTTTCCCTGGGCCTGAGGTCCTGCTCTTGCTGATGTGGAATTATTTTTCAGGCTCTGGGGATGTTATAGGATGAACCTAATGTTATAGATCAAGCCGAGATAACTTTGTTATATATTGGCTTTGATTTAGAGTCAGAAACCTGCAGAGATATATTGTCAGAATTTTCGTAAGTGGGCGGTCCTTACTAAGTGGAATGATATGGTGCTTGCGGCTCTCTTTCAGAAGGGATTGGCAGAGCCTGTAAAGGATGTTATGGTGGGCTTTCCTGTCCCCTCTGGTCTCGATGCCTGTATGTCATTGGCCATTCAGATTGATAGACGTTTGCATGAAAGTAAAACAATGCAAGCAGAGGTGTTGCTCTCAGAGCAGTCCGGAGCCTATGCAGTGTGATAGGGTCCTTTCTAGGGTGTAACGGCAGGGTTTTAGATGGCGTAATAAGCTATGTTTCATCTGTGGAGACACCTCTCTGACTATTTCTGTCTGCCCTAAGCGCGAGAAACGATTTGCCAGTTTGTTTCTTTTGTCGGTTTCTTTGATCTGTTCCCTGTGGTCATTCTCTGCTATGGCTTTTATTCATTCAGGAGCTGCCCTGAACTTGATGGATTTTGGGTTTGTTGAGCGTTGTGGTTTTCCTATGGTACCTTTGCATGCTCCTATCCCTTTGAGGGATACTCCTATAGCTGAAAGTAAGCCCCAGTTTTGGAACCAGATGACGATGCGGGTCGCACCTGACCATCAGGAAGTTTGTAAGTTTTTGGTCTTGCATAATTTGCATGACATTTCGGTACTGGAATTCCCTTTGTTGCAAACCCATAGTCCAGTTCTGGATTGGACATCCTTGTATGTGATTAGTTGAGGCTGCCAATATGTGCATAGTGATACTCCTGTTTTGTCTATTTCGTCTCAGACACAGGAGGTCCCTGACTATTTGACAGATTTCATGGATGTATTTAATGAGACCGAGGCTGCGTCCTTGCCTCCGCATAGGGATTATGATTGCGCTAATAAATTAGTGCCTGGATGTAAATTTCCTAAGGGATGGCTTTTCAATTTATCTGTACCTGAACATGTTGCTATGCGGACTTATATTAAGGAGTCTTTGGAGAAGGGTCACATCAGACCGTCATCTTCACCTTTGGGTGCTGTTTTTTTCTTTGTGGCCAAGAATGATGGCTCATTGTGGCCCTGTATTGCAGCTCTGTATTGACTATCGTCGCCTTAATAAAATTATGGTTAAATATCAGTTTCCATTGCCTCTGATTTCTGACCTGTTTTCCAGAGTGAAGGGTGCTAGTTGGTTTACTAAGCTCGATCTTCGGGGGGCGTATAATCTCAGTCACATTAGGCAGGGCGATGAATGGAAGATGCCATTTAATACCCCTGAGGGCTCACTAATGCCCCTTCTGTCGTCCAATCTTTCATGAATGATATTTCCCGGGACTTTGTTGACAAGTTTTTTGATTGTCTATTTGGATGACATTTTGATTTTTTTCTGATTCTCATGTTGGACAGGTTCGGACAGTGTTTCAGGTTCTTAGAGACAATATGTTATATGTCAAGGAATCAAAATGTCTTTTTGGCGTACAAAAGACCTCTTTTTTGAGGTTTATTTTGTCCCCATCTTCTATTGGGATGGATCCGGTCAAGGTCCATGCCATTCATGATTGGATTCAGCCTACTTCTTTGAAAGCCCTTCAGAAGTTTTTGGCTTTTGCTACTTTCTCTCATAAATTCATTGGCAATTTTTCCAGTATTGTCAAGCTGTTGACTGATTTGACCAAAAAGGGAGCTGATGTTGTGAATTGGTCTCCAGAGGCAGTCTTGGCTTTTCGGGAGCTTCAAAGGAGGTTTACTTCTGCTCCAGTCTTGCGACAACCTGATGTGTCTATTCCATTTCAGGTGGAGATCGATGTGTCGGAGATCGGAGCTGGGGCTGTCTTGTCTCAAAGAGACCCTGTGACCTCTAAAATTAGACCCTGTGCTTTCTTTATCAGGAAATTTTCACCACCAGAACGAAATTATGATGTGGGGAATCGAGAATTGTTGGCTATGAAGTGGGCCTTTGAAGAATGGTGACATTGGCTGGAGGGGGCGAGACATCAAATTGTTGTACTCATTGATAATAAGAATTTGATCTATCTGGAATCTGCCAGGAGGTTGAATCCCAGGCAGGCTAGATAGGCCTTGTTTTTCACGTGCTTTAATTTTGTGGTCTCTTATATTCTAGGCACTAAGAGTATTAAGGCGGATGTCCTTTCTAGGAGTTTCTTTACTGATTCTCTGGATGTGACTGAGCCTGCTACCATCCTGCATGAGGGAGTGATTCTCTCCATGATTTCACTGGATTTGAGACTTGCTCTTGAGTCAGGAAAATAAACCTGAAAAATGTCCTGTGTGGAAATTGTATGTCCCTGACCAGGAGTAAAGCGTTGTCTGAAATTCATTGTTCTGTGTTCGCTGGTCATCCTGGGATTTTTGGCACCAGGGATTTGGTGAGTAGGTCCTTTTGGTCGCCTTCTCTCGTGTTGTGAGGAGTTTTGGGCAATCCTGTGGGATCTGTTCAAGATCCAAGCCTTGTTGTTCTTGTTCTAGAGGACTGTTATTGCCATTGCCGGTGCCTAAGAGACCATGGACTCACAACTCAATGGATTTTATTTCCCATCTCACTGTTTCTCAGGGGATGATGGTTATTTGGGTAATCTGTGATAGATTTTCCAAAATGATTCATTTGGTGCGACTGCCTAAGTTACCATCAGCTTCGGAGTTGGTGTCTTTGTTTCTTCGTCAGGTAGTTTGTTTGCTAGGTATTCCTGAGAACATTGTGTCCGATAGAGGAGTCCAGTTTGTGTCTAGATTTTGGAGAGCCTTTTGTTATAGGCTGGGAATTGAGTTGTCCTTCTCCTCCGCGTTTCATCCTCAGACCAATGGACAGACTAAGAGCACAAATCAGACTTTGGAAACCTATTTGAGATGTCTTGTATCTGCTGATCAGACTGGGTTTCTTTTTTGTCTTTGGCTGAGTTTACTCTTAATAATAGAGCTAGTTCGGCCATTTTGATGTCTCCTTTCTTTTGCAGTTTCGGGTTTCATCCTCGGTTTTCTTCGGGGCAGATGTTGGCTTCAGCCTGCCCGGGTGTTGATTCTGCAGTAGAGAAGATGCAGCAAATTTGGGGTCAAGTTGTGGATAAATTGTCCCACTCCCAGGAAAATGCCCAACAGTTTGCCAACCGGCGTAAGACTGTGGGTCACTGCTTTATGGTAGGGGACTGGTCTGGTTGTCTTCCAGACATGTTCCTATGAAAGTTTCTTCTCTGAAATTTAAGCCAAGGTTTATTGGACCTTATAAGATTTTGGAGATAAGTAATCCTGTTTCTTTCCGTTTCGCTCTCTCAGAGACTTTCAAGATTCACAATGTCTTTCAAAAGTCTTTGTTGAAAAAGTATGTTGAACCAGTAGTGCCCATGGCTGCGCCTCCTGATCCTGTGTTGGTCAAAGGGGATTTGGAATATGTAGTGGAAAAGATTTTGGATTCCGTATTACCAGACGGAAGCTCCAGTACCTGGTCAAGTGGAAAGGTTATGGTCAGGAGAATAATTCTTGGGTGGTTGCTTCCGACATGCATGCTGATTGCTTGATCCGTGCTTTTCATCAAGCCCATCCTGACAAACCCAGGGGTTCTGGTGAGGGTTCGGTGACCCCTCCTCAAGAGGGGGGTACTGTTGTGAATACATTTGAATTAGATTCCAGTTTGGGGCTCTCTCTTGTGGTCAGTGCTGGTAGTGCAGTTGACTTGCTGAATGGGAACCAGCCAGCTGAGGAGGATTTGCAATTAGGTCATTCAGATTGGGCCTATATAACTGAGTAGTTTCCTCCTGTTCCTTGCCGATGCTCAATCTATCTCCTGTGTGCTAAGAACATTCTGAAACCAGCCCTTTTCTCTGTATCTACCAGAACTCCTCTCAGATAAGTTGGTCTTTGTACCTCTGCTTATGGTTTCCACTTTCTTGTTATTTTACCTGTGTGGAGTTCTTGGTGGAGTTGGATCATTCCCTGCTGGGAATGTCTGCGTACCTTGCTCCATGTTCTGCTATGCATTGTGTTTTGTCATGCTTGGTACAAAATTCAGTCCCTCCTCTATATCAGTGTTTTTCTTGGATCCCAGTAACATCAGAGTACTGATATAGTGGGGGAGAGCCTGTAGGCTCAGTATTTTTCCATATCAGGCGTGCTGGTATTTACTAGGGTTTTAAAGGCTGCAGTCAGTGCTCTTTCCTATCCTTTCCTATGCAGATAATTTGGGCCTCATCTTTGCTGAATCTGTTCTCTAGCTACGTATTGTGTTTTCTTATATCACCGTAGTCTTTATATGTGGTGGGCTTTCTATATCTTTGGGAACTACTCTGAGGCAGATTAGCTTTTCTAATATTTCTCGCTCTAAGAATATTTAGCTCTCTGGCTGTGTCGAGGCGACCAGGTCATCGTAGGCACATCCCATGGCTACTTCTAGTTGTGTGTCAGTATTAGGTCTGCAGTCTGTTAAGGTTCCAGCCACTCTGGTTATTTTTTAGGTTTCCGAGTTTTTGTCCTTTTTCTGATCCTCCTCGGTCACTGAATCATAACAGGTGATATATCAGGATGGGGAGCAGATATACCAGGATGGGGGACATATTTATAAGGAAAGATCCTAGCATGGGGGACATTACTACATAATGGGGTGGGGGGCAACTCGTATGTCTTTATAGGATTTAAAATGCTAAATGTATACATACTTACTCGTACATGCATCTGACCAACATAAGGGATCCAAATTTTATACCATCAAACTTTAGTTACACCACTGCGTGTACCATAAATATACCATGAATGTCAAGAAAGTTTTATAAAGCTGTGATATTTTCATCATTCAGTCCTTCCCAATGATGATAGTGAACAAGTCATAACCCTAACAAGCTAATTAAGGGCTAAAACCTTGGTCAAAGTTATCTGACCACACAGCTCTTCAAAGGTGCCCAAATTTTTGCATTGGCCCATTTTCCTTTTGGCCATTTTTAAAATGTAAAAATGAGAATATATAAATATTTAGCCTAAAACACAAAGGAAAAGTGTCATCTTTAACTTGTTGCCTTTTAGAGATCATTTCATCTTCAACTTGCTTAATTGTTCACATAACTGTAATTTTGACCAGGGAGGCCCATACTTTTGCATACCACTGTTATTATTATTACTATTATTTATTATTATAGCGCCATCAATTTCATGGCGCTTTACATGTGAAAGGGGTATACATAATAGGGACAAGTACAATAATCATAAACAATACAAGGCACAGATTGGTACAGGAGGATAGAGGTCCCTGCCCGTGAGGGCTCACAGTCTACAAGTTAACATCTATGCATTCGCGTACCTCTTTATAGTAGTCCTAGTTTCTCACGTGGCCCTTTGGGAAAATGTCCTACTCACCTCTGACGTACAAGATCCTTTGGGTGTCCTTCTCTCCTAACACACACCAAAACACAATGAGGTTAATTGACTGGAAAATGAGATTGTGAGCCTCGCTGGGGACAGGGAACTTAAATTGTGAGCCCCACTCACTCTTTGTGCACCACTGCTAAATAAAGAATGTGAATATAACAAATTATCACCAAAAATACAAAATGCACAAAACTTTCCAAAATTAAAAGAAACATGAAAAAAAAAATGTTCATTTCATCTATATTAAGGAAAAGTGCTTGAAAACAGCGTTTGACTTCTCAAGGACTGGAGAAATAATTTGACTGCTCTGAATTGGCAGTTCTCCAGAGACATATCCTACAGCCTCAACCCTTTGGCTGGGGAGTGGAAGGGAAGGAAAAGGAGGGGTAGGCTTCTTGTGTGGATCAGCTGCTGCAGCAGGGGAGGGTAGGGCTGGCTGTAGAGGAGGGACAGGAGTCAGTAGCAGAGGCTGCATGGTACTGTACGCTGGCTGTATGGACAGTGCTGAAATCAGAAGTCTGCTTTACATCGGCTGACATTGTGCCATTGAGGCGCTTTAAACCAGGCTGAAGTCAGAGATGGATCCTGGTGCACAGAACTTTGTGTAATTCTGCTACTTTGTAATTGGGGCTTCTCTGGATTATATGGAGTTGGACATACAAAGGTAAATCTGATTTATAAACATAGATGTGTGTGTATAGGATAAATAGCATTTGCCCTAATTGATGATCCTTCTGGTAGAGATATAGATGGGAGTATTGGTTCTGGCTGATCTGACAGGTTCTATCTTGCTCCACTGCAGTCTGTGAATTCTGCCACTACTGCAGCTGGAAACTAAAGTGTTCTTTGGGACTAACAGGAAATCCTCCGTCTCTTTAAGGAGTACAATACATTAGATTCGCGCTGCATTTTCCGTAACAAAGACCAATCTCTATACATATTTTATAAAACCCCCATCACACCCAGATTCATTGGCAGCGAGCTACGGTGAACTATGAATGAAGTGACTCCCTGATTGTACCAGCAATGTGCAATTTACAGTTCCAAGGCTGCATTACTTGGGTATGGTGATAACTTTGTGAGTTTAGACAATGCAGCAGGTTTCAGCTGCAGTCCTATGTAAGATGATTGTGTATATATCCCGTTGTATTGTAATACATTGTAAGTCGTGGCTAAATAAATTCTGCTCTGCTACATTATTATTATTATTTATTAATATATGGTGCTCTACATGTGATAAAGGGTATACATAAAGAACGAAAATCATGAACAATACAAGGTACAGCAGGAGAGAGGACCCTGCCCGTGACAGATGACCGTCTACAGGGTCTGAGAAACTTGGCTATGCTGGAAATGACATTCAGATAGTATTTTGTCCGTAGCGTGACGGGATGGACATATTCTTGGTGCAACCTGTGCGACTGCACAAGGGCCCAAAAGGTTGGGGGGCCCTTTCTACCTCCAAACCAGGAGGAATTGTGCATTATGTGGAGCTCTTGGGCTGCAAAGGGCCGATTTACTATTCTTGCACAGGTGCCCTCCCATGTCGGTGTCCGCCAGTGGTATCGGGTGTAAGAGTTCATTCAGACGGCACGTAAGAGTTCTCTGTGGTCTTCACAGATAGAAATCCTACATATTATAGCCTACGTCCGTGTAGAACAGAGTGGTCTGTGAAAGATCGTAGACTTGACCGGTTCTGATCCGAGTCTCGGATCAATCTTGCCAAGGCGAGTCTATGGATCCGTTAAAAAAAGGGACAGAACTCGGAGGCCAAAAGCTGGAGAATACTCCATCATCAATTTTATTCATACGAGAAAAACTGATGAAACTCTGATGGTAAAAACTGACACTGACCAGAGGAAAATCTGATCAAAGACTTTGGGGAAACTTTGATCATTTTTTACTTCCGAGAAAATCTAGTGGTTGAGTGAGCCTTAAACCTGGAGTGGCTTGAAGCAGAACCTCACTCTTATGACTGTACAGAAGTGGGGTTTTTCTTCCTGTATTGATAACAGTGTAATTGGTCTAGTTTCAGGCTCTTATCTTGGTGGCTTGCACTATCCCTGAGTCATGTAATCCAAAGCTCCTCCAAAGGCTTAAAAGACAAGTAATGACTGCAATTGCCCAGCGAAGATTAGGACTTACTTTATTTTTATTGTCTGTGCTGCTTGTGTGCGAAAGGCGGCTTCAATGTGTCAGAGATATGTGCTAACTAAGCCGGGATCCGCTGTGTACAGTGTCGGCATTTCATTACCATGATCCATGATCTGTTTCATCCCAGTGAATATATTAGCAGCCTTTTCTTCGGAGCCTAATATCAGCAGAAAATGTCTGCTGTCATGTGGAGATTGCATTGTTACTTACCAATCGCAGAAGCAGGTTCTTTATAATTTCAGCATTCAGGATAGAGAATGGAAATCCACGTTCATGCATACCGAGTTCTGTCATGTCCTCTGCAATTCACTTTTCAAGCGTTATGGGGTTACAGTCATTTTTGAATGACTGAACTGTTCATTGTTTCCCAAAATTCCTAATTCACAGGTAAAATCTGTATTCCGACAATACAGACTTTCCCGTTAATGAGGTAGGTGATGACAGTTGGTGCTCATGAAGTTCTATGGACCTTGTAGTAGAATGTCTGTATCCGCCTCTAACTCCTTCCCTCTTCATAGAATTTTAAAAGCACAAACTGCCATCTCCTATCTCAGTAATGGGAACATCTGTCTTCACTGAGCACTATTTTTTTGCCCATGAACTAAGTGTGAAAAATCAATCCAGGAGAAGAAAGAAGCAGATTACTCAGATAAGATTTATTACAAAGATGCTTGACTTAATTTGTGTTACTGATTTATAAAATAAAATTAAAGCTTTGGTCACTCTGTAAAGGGAACATGTCACCTACTCACCTGTGGGGCGGTCCAAGCAGATAGGAGGTGTCGGACCGAGATCAGCAACACCTATCTTCTTGCGATTGGTGTCCTCTTTCCCTGCTTTGTGTGGATGACGCATCGTACCTCATCTACACAGTGTCCCCCATTGCGCTCTGTGCAGAAGCACTTTTCTCTGCCATGCTGAGGGCAGATCAAAGTATTGTAGTTCACATACGCTAGCGGTTTTTGACCCTTCCCCGCACTTGTGCATCACAGTTCTTTGTTCTGCCCACTGCGGGGCAGAGAGTAGTGCCCATGTGCAGGAGGACAATAGAGGATACTGTGTGGATGATGTAGAATGCGTCACCACTCGAAGCAAGAAGGAGGACAGTGATCGCAAGAAGAGAGGAGGTGCCGGATCAAAATCAGCAATGCCCATCGGAACGGACCAACCCGTAGGTGAATAGGTGACAGGTTCCCTTTAAATGTATATGTGCCGCCCCTGACCCGGTGAGGCGGCACTGAGTACTGCACCCATGCTGGGACAGTACTTCCAGGTAATCCTAAGGGCCAGAACGAGGTGTGTACACACAGACACATAGCAACCAGTTCTCCCACACCAGTAGATGGGACCCTTGGGCAGTCTCCGGAGGGGGCTGGCCTTCAAATCTTGTCAAGGGGTGTAGTGGAGGGGCCAAGAGCTAGAGTGCAGAGGTTGTCAGGAAGGGAGGAGAGTGGAGTTCTGAGGAGGAAGAGAGCCAGTCTGGTGGTGGTGAGCGGCGGTCGCAAGGCGGATAGGCGCGCTGCCACTAGTCAGACCCTGCATGTGGTAGTAACCGTTAGGTGGGGAGAACGGTCACCTGGTAGAAACAGTGGGGTGTTCCTGGTGACTAGGCACGTATGGAGTACAAGTCCCTAGAGCAGACTCCAGCTTAACTACCTGCTAAACCTGCCGGTGAGGGGAACTACACGTACCTCACCAACCTCACAGAGTCCGAGCCTCAGCAGCAACGCAGGGACCCATAAGGGGACAGAGCCTGGAGCCATCTCACTTGGTCCACGCTGCCGGCAAACGGGCCAAACTCAGGGGAGAAAAGGCAGCAGCAACTCCCTGGATAGACCCCCATGGTACTCCACGTCAGGGGGTTATCTGAACACAGAGTGCTAGAAAGGCGAGCTAACAGGTTACCCTCAGACTGGCCCGAAGGAGCCCTGGTCCTACCTGGTTCATCACAGCAACGCCCGGGTCAGCTCACTGCAACATCCAAAGTGAGTAAAAACCAGTTAAAAGACTTTTGGGCTCAGCCTGTGTTATTCCGGGACCTGCTACCCTGCTCACCCGAGCCCCTGGGGCCTGCCTCACTCACGGGAGGCTACATCATCTGGCTGCAGACCCTGTCAGCCTCAGACGCTCGTAAAACCTGCAGCGGCGGTCATTCACATCTCTGACTGCAAGCCGTGAGTGGCGTCACGACATATAAAAACTGACATTACCTGTTCGCCATATTGAACAAGCCCTGTGGCGTCCCTGAACAGGATCGGCACCCCTGGGGTGTCACATATATCACATACCTACTGACATGCAATAAGTTTTGATTTGTCATAAAGTGGTGATTTAAGCACAATTGTTTAGAATGGGATATGTCACAAATTGTTATCGGAGTTTATATATACCAATGATGGTGATACATGGCATACTTGGACTGACGGGCTGTTTCATCAGAGTGAGAGCTGCTCATTATTATTTGCCCTCCATTCTGGCTACTATTGGGCTGTGGACCTTGTTAAGACTTCAGTATGCCCCATAATGTTAATGATATACATTGTCTCAGATCTGCAATCCCTGCACTATACCTATTGGATGGAGATCCCAATTGATGACCCATTCCATGCATTTCTTTGCAACAGAATTTTCTGAATCCAAAAAAATCCATTTACCAGTATGAATCTGGTGAAATTTATAATATTAAAACATTGATTGTTTTCTGTTATCCAGTCTACCTTCGATATCACAGTAAGACCAAAAGCTGCTCTAGATGTAAGATATCAATAGGGCAGTGTGGCTGATTTTGACAATTTCTCCTGTTCCCCAGACATTATTTAGCCATGCTATTTAATATGACTAATTAAGTCCAGATAATCTGTTGACATTTTTTAATTTGTATCATTGAATTTTTTTGGCTAATAGTTGCAAATAACATGTACAGTTGGCAAAAGTTACAGTTGATTAGCGTCAGCATTCCATCTGTTGGCCAGTAAAGCCCTACTACAGTATGGATTACCGATATGTAAGCTTTGAATCCTAGCATCCTTACAGCAAAGACCTGTGTGCATAGGACCAACAGGAATATACACGGGGGAACAATTATTAGGTATTTTGACTGTATAATAATTTTTATGGAGATTTTCCAACTCCAAGCTGTAAGAATTCGAATGTTTTTTGGATGAAGTAGATCAGGTTGTCCAATGGGAGAGGGTTTGGCAGATGGATATCAACCCCCTTTACCACGGTGGGCAGAATTATTAGGCAGCTTGGTTTCTTCTAGCAAACTGGGCCAAAAATAGATTTAACTGAGAAAAGTCTAAAATTATTAGAAATCCTACAGAGGGATGCAGCACTCTTATAATTGCAAAGATATTGGGTTGTGATTACAATAACATCAAAAGTATTGTTGTAAATAGTCAACAGGGTTGAAAAAAACACATTGACAAAAAAGACACAATAACTGCCAAATATTTGACACGAATAAAGCGTGAAGCAACCAGAACCTCCTTGGAGCGCCCAGAAGTACATGGTGTTTCTCCCAGGAGCTGCTGACTTTCAGTCATGCAGGCATCAGCAGTGTATCAGTGAAATCCCTCTGGGCAAATCTGTATGACTGAAAGTCAGCGGCTCCCAGTAGAAATAAAAGTTAATTATTTCCAAGATTTTGCACTTTCACTACAGGGGTCGGGTACTACACTGCAGAATAACCCTATATCTGCAGGTTAATAGCATTTTTGGACCTGAGTGGTTCCTTTTAAAACTTAACCCACAAAAGAAAACTTGAATAAACAGTTCATATAAAGCATAGCAGTTAAAATACTTTGACAGGGATTCAGTACTTACAGTTACAATCTCTAAACATGAGGATGCTACATCTCATGGACTTTATAGACTAACCAGCCAAAATGGATAATGGAAACAGTTGTCAACTATATAGTGGGTGCTGGAGCACCACCTTAATACGTTTATTTATTGTCTTCTTTACAATTCCCATTATCTCAGCTTATTCAGGTCTATGCCCACTGTGAAACCATAGCACTTTATTCCTGACTTTTCTCTAGCTTTGACTGATCACCCCATGCATCTCCAAAGGTAAGGGTGCATAGCACAAATCTTATGTACCCCTTGATCCAGTTGCCTGGTTACTCTCAATGACAGGCCCCTTTCTTATTCCATCTTTGTTCTTTAGGTCATAACACACTGAAAGATATCCCAATGGCATCAGTTTGGAACCTTAAATCTCCCACCTGCTAGGCATTGGCTCCATGCTCAGACCTTGGCCTTACTACTTGGTATCACCCTCTCTCTTCCTTCTGCTAGGCCTTTGCTTTCCCAGAGATGGTCTTCCACCAGAGCACATCCAAAATGTTCCTAGACTGTAACTGCTGCCTGCAGATCATCGCACATCTTCAGCACAGTCTGGATTCTTACTTTACTTTGACATATTTACCAACATTACATTGCCCCAATTCTATCCAGAAATGCTTCAAACTGAGGGGGATCACCAACATTCAAGCAAGATTTACATAAACCTCATACTTTTCATCCCTAAAGCCATAGCCACAAACTTACCAGAATCGTTTCCAAAAAAATACATGACAGCTCTGGCAAATTAAAGACTGTTGGCAAATATGCTATACAGTGCTGGGCAAAAGTATTGGCACCCCTGCAATTCTGTCAGATAATACTCAGTTTCTTCTTGAAAATAATTGCAATCACAAATTCTTTGGTATTATTATCTTCATTTAATTTGTCTTCAATGGAAAAAAAAAAAATTGTCATAAAGCCAAGTTGGATATAATGCCACACCAAACATAAAAAAGGGGGTGGATAAAAGTATTGGCACTGTTTGAAAAATCATGTGATGCTTCTCTAATTTGTGTAATTAACAGCACCTGTAACTTACCTGTGGCACCTAACAGGTGTTGGCAATAACTAAATCACACTTGCAGCCAGTTGACATGGATTAAAGTTGACTCAACCTCTGTCCTGTGTCCTGGTGTGTACCACATTGAGCATGGAGAAAAGAAAGAAGACCAAAGAACTGTCTGAGGACTTGAGAACCAAATTGTGAGGAAGCATGAGCAATCTCAAGGCTACAAGTCCATCTCCAAAGACCTGAAAGTTCCTTTGTCTATGGTGCGCAGTGTCATCAAGAAGTTTAAAGCCCATGGCACTGTGGCTAACCTCCCTAGATGTGGAAGGAAAAGAAAAATTGACAAGAGATTTCAACGCAAGATTGTGCGGATGGTGGATTAAGAACCTCGACTAACATCCAAACAAGTTCAAGCTACCCTGCAGTCCGAGGGTACAACAGTGTCAACCCGTACTATCCGTCGGCGTCTGAATGAAAAGGGACTGTATGGTAGGATACCCAGGAAGACCCCACTTCTTACCCCGAGACATAAAAAAGCCAGGCTGGAGTTTGCCAAAACTTACCTGAGAAAGCCTAAAACGTTTTGGAAGAATGTTCTCTGGTCAGATGAGACAAAAGTAGAGCTTTTTGGGAAAAGCCATCAACATAGAGTTTACAGGGAAAAAAAGAGGCATTCAAAGAAAAGAACATGGTCCCTACAGTCAAACATGGCGGAGGTTCCCTGATGTTTTGGGGTTGCTTAGCTGCCTCTGACACTGGACTGCTTGACCGTGTGCATGGCATTATGAAGTCTGAAGACTACCAACAAATTTTGCAGCATAATGTAGGGCCCAGTGTGAGAAAGCTGGGTTTTCTTCAAAGGTCATGGGACTTCCAGCAGGACAATGACCCAAAACACACTTCAAAAAGCACTAGAAAATGTTTGATAGAAAGCACTGGAGACTACTAAAGTGTCCAGCAATGAGTCCAGACCTGAATCCCATAGAACAACTGTGGAGAGATCTCAAAATGGCAGTTTGGAGAAGGCACCCTTCAAATCTCAGGGACCTGGAGCAGTTTGCCAAAGAAGAATGGTCTAAAATTCCAGCAGAGCATTGTAAGAAACTCATTGATGGTTACCGGAAGCGGTTGTTCTCAGTTATTTTGGCTAAAGGTTGTGCAACCAAGTATTAGGCTAAGGGTGCCAATACTTTTGTCTGGCCCATTTTTGGAGTTTTGTGTGAAATGATCAATGATTTTATTTTTGTTTCATTTTCTTTTGTGTTTTTTCATTGCAAGCAAAATAAATGAAGATAATAATACCAAAGAATTTGTCATTGCAATCATTTTCAAGAAGAAACTGAGTATTATCTGACAGAATTACAGGGGTGCCAATATTTTTGGCCAGCACTGTGCATGAGCATAACATGCGGACATCTCCCCAAAGTAAAATAAGCATTGAGCATTTCCCTAATTTTCTAAATATATTTCTAAAGGTGCTATTGACGTAAATTTCTCACCAGATGTCAGCAACAACTAATCCAATCCACATAGTCAAAGAAATTAAACTATTAATATCCATAAATTAAGTTATGTGTAATAATGAAAAATGACACATGGTGCATACAGAAGTATTGCCCACATAAAAAAAGAAAGGGTCAAAAAGCTATGGAAAGTCATGACAAAAGCTGAAATCTATCAGTAATTAGAAATTAATCCTGCAACTAAAGGGCACTTTACACACAGCGATATTGCTTGCGATGTCTCTGGTGAAAGCACCAGCCCCCGTCGGTTGTGCGTCTAGGGTAAATCGCTGTCCGTGGCACACAACATCGCTAAGAACGGTCACACGTACTTACCTGCCTAGCGACGTCGCTGTGGCCGGCAAACCGCCTTCTTTCTAAGAGGGCGGTTCGTGCTGCGTCACAGCGATGTCACTAAGCGGCCGCCCAATAGAAGCGGAGGGGCGGAGATGAGTGGGCGGAACATCCCGCCCACCTCCTTCCTTCCTCATTGCCGGCGGCCGCAGGTATGGTGATGTTCCTCGTTCCTGCGGTGTCACACATAGCGATGTGTGCTGCCGCAGGAATGACGAACAACCTGCGTCCTGCAACAGCAACGATAATTGGGAATAGAACGACGCGTCAACGATCAACGATAAGGTAAGTAATTTTGATCATTATCGGTCGTTCGTGCGTTTCACACGCAACGACGTCGCTAACGAGGCCGAATGTGCGTCACGAATTCCGTGATCCCAACGACATCTCGTTAGCAATGTCGTTGCGTGTAAAGCGGCCTTTAGTGAAACATAATATCAGATGGTTCAACTGATGGCCTTTAAAAGGGTGTCTCATTACCTAGGTGCCACACAAGAAACATCTCATGATGGGTACAAGACCTTCACAACCTTATTGTTGCAAAATATACTGATCAGTTACAGAAGAATGGTATTGGTTACAAAAGAATTTCTAAACTACTAAATGTTCCAGTTGCAAAGTTGGTGCCATAATCCGTAAGTGGAAAAAACATAATTTCACCATAAACCGACCACAACCCAAGTGCTCCCCGCAAGATTTCAGACAGACGAGTGAAAATAATTATCAAAAGAGTTGTCCAAGAGCCAAGAACAACCTATTGAGAGGTACAGAAAGATCTGGAATAAGCAGGTACAATTGTGTCAGTGAAAATACTACCCTCCCATGACTTGTATGCGAGACTCCATTGCTAAACAAAAAGCATGTTAAAGCACATTTAAAGTTTGCTCAACAACATTTAGGAAAGCCTGTGAAACATTGGGAGATTAAAGTGTGCTCAGATGAGACCAAAATTGAAGTCTTTGGATGCCATAATTCACACCATGTTTAGAGGCCAAATGCCACTGCTTATCACTCCAAAGAGACAATACCAACAGTGTAATTTTGAGGTGGTAACATCATGGTGTGGGGCTGTTTTTCAGCATCCAGCAGTGGCAAAATTCATATAATTGAAGGAATGATGAATGGACAAATGTGCCAAGATATTCTTTATAAAAATCTGCAGCGATATACTAGGATGATGAAGATGAAATGAGGGTGGACATTTCAGCAAGACGATGATTCCAAACACATAGCCACGAAAACACGCAATTGGCTTGAAAGAAAGAAAATAAACCTACTAGAATGACCTAGCCAATCACCGGACCTGAATCCAATAGAAAATATATAGAAAGAAATAAAGCGCAAGTATCATAGAAGGAGCCCAGGAAAAATGTAGGATTTAAAGAGTGTTTGTAGGGAATGAATGGAACAAACTTACACTTGAGTACTGCATGCGACAGGTTTCTCCAATCAGGAGGCGTCTTGAAGCTGTCATTGCCAACAAAGGCTTTTGAACAAAATATTAAATAAATTCCAGTAAGCGTGTTCAATACTTTTTCCCTGTGTCATTTCTCATTATTACACAACACTAAATTTATGGACATCTATGGTTTGATTTCTTTGTCTGTATTGATTGGATGGGTTGTTACCGGCATCTAATGAGAAATTCATGTTAATAGCACCTTTAGAATTTGTATTTACTTTGAAAATTGGTGACATATTCAATACTTATTTCACCCTCTATATGGGATAGCATTTACCGTATATTTCCCTTCTATGCCCAGCTATGGCTACTCTTAGCTTCTTCTGAGTGGGGGATGCCTGGCCATGCCCACATCCTGTTCACAGCGGCAGCACTCGTGGAGCGACACTACTCATATCCTGTTTACAGAACAACCCTTTCTGCCACTTCAGTGCCGTCATTTCTTGTTGTCAGCAGAATTGCTCTTTTTCAGATTCTTTCTCGTGCACAATTTTTTGCCCTTGTTAAAGAGGCCACAGCCATATTATGCAGAGCTCTGCATGGCTTTTGGATCAAAGTGTCCTGCACAGAACAAAATACAGCTGATAATTTAGGAATGAATTGATCTTTATGATTTTAACTGCATAATTTAAAACTGCATATAATTTACCTAATGTCCATTGAAAATGCACCAAAATACCGTATATTTTCTCCCCCGAAGTGCAGGAGTTGTTTGGTTTAGAAAAAAAACATTTTCAAATATTTTATTACATACTTATTTATTGATTTACTAATTTATGTATATGTAGAGGTTCTAGAGCTACAAAGCAAAAACTATAACAAGCCCCTCTTCTTCCCTGAGGCAGCCATAATACTGATCTTGAGAATGATACCAATTCTGAGAATGAAGAACTTGTAGCCCTGAAGCAACATTGCGGCCCCTTCACTGTTTTCTCTGCACAGCGGATGTGTAGGGAACTACAGCTGACACCATTCATTGAAACTGAGGACACCCCTTTGGAGAAATATAACCATGAAGGGGACGTAGAGGTCAAACAATACTGCAGTCCTTTCATTCTCAGAATTGGTGGGTGTCCCTGAGGCCAGACCTCCAGTGAGCATTAAAGAGGTTGCCAACTACTTTAAAATAGATGGCCTATCCTTAGGATAGGTCATCAGTGTCTGATATGGTTGGGTGCGACACCTTGAACTCCTGATGATCAACCATTGCCGGTTTCGGTAGCGGCCAGGATTGTTCAGTTATGGAGCTGCAGAACATAGCTCCATCAACGGTATAGTGGTGGCGGGTGGATACTGCACACCTGCCCCATTGATTTGAATAGGGCGCAGATGTGTAGTACCTAGCTATAGCCACTATAGAGATGATGGAGCTCCTTTCTGCAGCTCCGTAACTGAGCAGTTTCGGCCATTGCAGACACCGGGAACAGCTGAACGGCGGGGTGCAAAGTATTGCGTACACCCCCACCCCCCGATCAAACACTGATGACCTACCCTAAGCATAGGCCAGAAATGTTAAAGAAGTGGACAACCTCTATAAGTGAAGGCACATCTCAGTGTAATGCCCTTACTTACTAATGTATGAATACCTCTCTAAGCAAAATAGCTGTATCCACCTAGTTGAAGTCAAAACATCCTCAGCCATGTTTCATGGTCTCACAGGAATCATATGAGGAACTATTGTTTTTAAAAGGAGAATGTCTTTTTATGTATTGTTTTATAGGCTTTTTTAATGTCTTTTTCCGGTTTGTTACGTAATAATCACAAATTTCCTAAAGCGCACTCCATTTGTCACGTAAGGGAAATAATAATAGACTTTAGTTCTAATAGGGCAACATAATAAACATTAAATTAATGGAAAAAATATCTGGCCCGTCCGCTGAATTGTATCCAATCTTGGCAATCTGATTTGATGTAAGGGACATTGGCCAAACTTGTGTTATGCTTAGTGTCTGGCCTGAGGGAGTGGTGCATGACATAGACTATCCCTTTGGTGCTCTGTAAATCTCTGTATTTAGCTGCGCCCCATGTGAACACAACACTAGGCATAATAATACAGAATCATTTTTTTCTGGAAGGTCATCGTGAATATGCATATCAATAGATAAAGGCTTTTTTTGTAGTCCTGTGTTGGGTATCCTTAGAATACATTTGTTGTGTGATTAACAATAGTTACAATACTGGTATATTTCATCGTTTCGTAGTTTTAAGCTTGAAAAATTACATCAGTCCATTGAGTTTAGCATATAACCTAACATATTTATCTAGAGGAACATGAAAACTCCATGAGCAAGATGCTTAGTGCCCCATATTAGGGGAAAAATAATAATAATACTGACTCCAAACTAAATTCCTGGACTAACGCCCCATTACCAAATCTAGTACCCATAACCTGCCATATTGTAAGAAAGCATTCCTGGCCCTCCTTGTACTTTTTTAGTGAATTGACCTTTACAACATTATGGGTCAGAAAGTTCCATAGTCTCAATGCTCTTACAGTAACTAATCTGCGACTGCGATTATGATTAAACCTTCTTTCCTTCCGACGTAGTGGATGCCCCCTTGTTCCCATCGCAGACCTAAGTGTAAAAAGATTATTAGAAAGATCTATGTACTGTCCTCTCATATATTTGTGCATTGTAATAAGATCACTCCTAAGGCTGCTTTCACACATCCGGTTTTTGCAGTGCGGCTCAATCCGGCTCAAAAACCTATGCAACGGATGCAGTGAAAAAAAACGGATCCGTTGCATAAGTTTTTCCATGCGGCCCATCCGTTTTTTGACGGATGCGGCTTGATACTGAGCATGCGCAGTGCAAAAACCGCATCCGGCAGCCGGATGCGTTTTTTTGCCGCAGGACGCCGCATCCGTCTTCCATAGGCTTGCATTGTAAATCGCGCCCCATCGCGCCGGATCTGGCGCGATGCGGTTTTTTCGCCGCACAAAAAAACGTGCCAGGCAACATTCCATCTGGCCGCCGCATGGGCTAAATATGCTGCATCCGGGAAAAAACGGATACAACGAAACGCCATGCGGCACAATACGCTGCTAATTCAAGTCTATGCAGAAAAAACACAACCGGCGGTAAAACAAAACGGTTGCGTTTTTTCTGCAAAGCGCCTTATTGTGCCGCTCAGCAAAAACCGGATGTGTGAAAGCAGCCTAAGCCTTCCTTTTTTTCCAAACTGGAAAACCCTAAGTTTGATAACCCATCTTGGTATTGCAGTCCACCAGTTCCCTTAATCACCTTGGTTGCTCTTCTCTGCACTCCTCTAGATCAGCTATGTCCTTCTTATACACTGGAGACCAAAAGTGTACACAGTATTCTAATTGTGGTCACACTAGGAACTTGTATAGGGGTAAAACTATGCCACTTTTAATGCAGCTTATGATTTTATTAGCTTTGGCAGCAGCTGCCTGGTATTGATCACCAACGCTGATTTTACCATCATCCATACACATGTGTTTTTCTGTGGCAATTATATCCAGTCTTTTACAATTTATTACATAATTCAACATTTTTTTTCTTGGCCCAAATTCATGGACTAACAGCTTTCTGCGTCAAGCCTCAATAGCCATTTCTCGCCCAAAGCCTCCCGATTCCCCAGATCTATGTAGTGTTAAGCCTGCTTTACACGGGACGACCGATTGTGCGATTTCACAATCGATCGTACCCGCCCCCGTCGTTTTTGCATCACGGGCAAATCGCTGCCCGTGGCGCACAAACTCGTTTAACCCCCATCACACGCATTTACCTTCCGTACGACCTCGCTGTGGGCGACGAACGTCCACTTCCTGAAGTGGGAGGGACGTTCGACGTCACAGCGACGTCACACGGCAGCCGGCCAATAGAAGTGGAGGGGCGGAGATGAGCGGGATGTAAACATCCCGCCCACTTCCTTCCTTCCATTAAGCAGGCGGGTGCCGTGGGACACAGGTAAGCTGTGTTCATCATTCCCGTGGTGTCACACGGAGCAACGTGTGATGCCACGGAAACGATGAACAACCTTCACCCATGAAAATAAACGAGATTATGACAGTTAACAACGAGTACATGACTCATGATTTGTGAGCGATACTGCGTCGCTCAAAGGTGTCACACGAGAAGACGTCGTGCGCTATGCCGGATGTTCGTCACGAAAACCGTGACCCCGACGACATATCGCACAATCTATCGTCTCGTGTAAAGCCCGCATTACATTACATTCCTCTATGTTGATTACCTTGCTCGATATATCCTCCATTCTGCATCAATTGTTCACATGCATTGATATCTTCCTTTTGGGTTTGATATATCTGGTGGTCTATAACTGTGAATGCTAAAGTCTTCAATATAACGTTCTACTTTATTTAATTACTGACTATATTTGTATATTTCCCAGGTTATTTATTTTTTCTTTCTTTTTTTGGGGGGGAGGGGAATACGTTTAGTTTTTTAAAAAATTACGGTATTGTGTATTGTGGTTTTTTATTGCTCCATTACACTTAAAAGAAAGTATGTAGAAGACAATAAAAAATGAAAAATAATAAAATGTAAAATAATAAAATGTAAAATAAAAACAAGATGGGAAAATGAGATCATACATCCTCATTATATAATTATAGACAGTCTATTTTTGTATGATGAGAGATTGTATTTGTTTGATTATCTCATATATATAAACAGGGCTTTATATAAGCAGAGCTGACTAATCAGAGAATTGGATAGGAGATTGGGATCCTTATGTGAGTCCATGGGATCTGTAGATTTTCAATTTAAGCTAGCAATAAACATGTTTTCATGCATTGAGTTATGGACATTTTATTTTTTTTTTAGCGAAGAGTGGATAAATCAAAATATTTGACATAGTTTACTTTACATGTTTTACCTATAAAAACAATTGGGTTAAAGGGGACCAGTCCCAAGATTTTACCTATATAAAGGACAGACACCACAATGAAGACCTCTTTTACAGCATACTAGAATCTGGGATGCCAACCGTCATGAAATTCCAGGACAGTCTATAAAAATAGGCCACTTTTTTATCCCTGTCCGTAAAAAAAAATTTAAGGCATCCTTGATTTTTTTGAAGCTGAAGAAACTTATACAGATTATTTTGACTGTAATTATCCTAATTTACAGTAAATGCAGCTAATGTGCTCATATCATAATTATAGGCTGTATGCATCTATCACTTATAATAATAAGGATTTATTATGGTTTTACAATGTGTCTGTAAAAAAGTAGTTTGTCCAATATTTATATTTAAAAACAAATAAAAAGTCAAGTTGGCAATCCTGACTAGAATGCTGAAAAAAAGTCCTAAATTCTCTCTACAGATCCGAAAAAAGAGCTTTTATTATACCACCAATTGCCTAAGTCTGATTGGTGTCTCTGGTCTTTATTTGGCACCTCCTCTCTTCCTATAATGGTCATCCTCCAACTTTCTTCATGTGGATCATGAGCATCTCTGGTCTCGATCTGACATCTCATTTCTTCCTACAATGGTCGTCCTCCAGTTTGCTTCACGTGGATCATTAGCATCTCTGGTCTTAATCTGCACCTCCTCTCTTCCTACAATTTTCATACTCCAGCTTACTTCATGTGGATCATGAGCATCTCTGGTCTTGATCCAGAACCTCCTTTCTTCCTACAGTGGTCGTCCCCCAGCTTGTTTTATGTGGATCATGAGCATCTCTGGTCTTGATCTGGTACCTCCTTTCTTCCTACAATGGTTTTCCTTCAACTTGCTTCATGTGGATCATGAGCATCTCTGGTCTTGATCTGGCACTTCCTCTCTTCCTACAATGATTGATACCTGAAGCTTGCTTCACGTGGATCAAGGGGCACAGGAGTGCTATTGAGGGATACTCTGTGGAGGAAGTAGGATGCGTCATTCATATAAAGCAAACTGGAGGATGGCCATGGTAGAAAGATAGGAGGTGACAGTTCAAGAACCGAGATGTCCTTCTGACCGGACTTAACCATGTGGTGGCATAATAAAATGTAATGTTTGGGATTTGCATTTGCATAAGGGATAGGTAACTTTTATTACAGCATTCTAGTAGGCTTTAATGGTGGTGGGGGTACTTCATACGGGGAAAACCTGGTAACAGGTTCACTGTAATTACCACATCGTAAAACAACAGCAAATCACGACACAGCCACATGCATTTGACATGGATATGCCTCATTCACACAGCTGTATTGTCCAGACTGTTCGTGGTTCTATACTAATAGGGTATGTGCGCACGCTGCGTTTTTTTGACGCTGCGTTTTTGTGCATTTTTGGCCAATAAAAACGCACAAAAACGCACCCGCATTGAAAAAACGCGTCAAAAACGCATGCGTTTTTACCGCGATTTGGTGCATTTTTGGCTGCGTTTTGCTGCGTTTTTGATCTCTGCGTTTTGCTGCATTTTTCCAATGCATTGCATGGGCGGAAAACGCAGGAAAGAATTGACATGTCCATTTTTTTTTCAAGCTCAAAAACGCAGCTTAAAAAAAAAGTTGTGTGCGGACAGCAAAAATGAAAACTCATAGACTTTGCTGGGGAAGCAAAGTCATGCAGTTTTGAGGCCAAAAACGCACCCGAAAAACGCGCAAAAACGCCGCGAAAAACGCACTGTGCGCACATAGCCATATAAGTTTGATTCAGATGTCTGGTTGTTGCGGTCATAATACAGTGGTAAAAAAAAAGAGAAAAGAGTCTGAACTAGGGAAAATGGATTTATGGGATTAAAAAGAGGGTCTGTTCCGGATGGCTTAGCTTTCATTGTCGTACATGCTGAACTATTTAGGGCTACATGTAACATTACATTAACCTTACAGTGGTTACTGTGGGGAAAATGCATCTGAATGCAGCCAGACTGATGATGATTTCTATGGGTTTAGCAAATACTTATATATTTTAATTCCTAACAAGATTCCTTTATTCCTTCTTCCAATCTCGTCCATTGAAGAGTTTTCAAACCAACGGCCCTTTGGCTACTCTAAAACTAAAGCCCTTAGAATTTCCTCACTGGGTTGAAAATGGAAGCTCATGTCTTGTTCTTTTCTGACAAATTGTAAATCTAAATACACCCCATACACCTTAAATGTTGGCTAGGCTTGTCAAATTACCATCAAATGTGTATAGGACTACCCCTTTCTTGCACACAATAATGCATGGAGATCACCCGCTCTCTAAGGGCCTTATCAATGGTGGAAAAAAGGCCATGCCATCACTGAGGAGCAATAGAGCAATTTTTTTATTGTATTTTAATGCTATGTTTAGTTTTTACATGAATCTGACAACTCAAGTATTTAAAACATTCCTATATATTGATAACATTCTTACTATGAATTACCTATGTAGCGGCACATTTTCTAATTTTAATTTTTACTTAATTCTAATCAACATTAAGTCTTAATTCTAAAATTGAATGTGCCATCTGTAGGAATATTTCTTAGGCCATATTGCAGAATATGGGACTGTTAAGGGAAATTACATTCATTGTAACATGAGCGTAGTATTGGTGGTCTTGGCACAATTTTCCTTTTTTTTACATCAGTAGTAACATTTCCATTCTGTCTGTTGGCTCCGGGCTTAGCCATGTCCTCAGTAATCCCTCGCTAATCAGCAGCAAATGTTTGATAAACCGTTCCTGAGTCTAAATGTGTTAGACGTGTTTACCGAAGACTTTCCTGCAAAGTAGTCCTGGCCGGTGAGTTTATCTTTTGCATAAAATAAAGGAAAAGGCTGTGTTGATCTCACAAGTACATGTGTGTTGATAGGGAAAATGATATTTAGATATGTGAGAAGATAGTTTGTATAACTTGTATGGAATATTATGATTGCCTGAGGTTGACGGTAGATGTTCAGCCAGTTAGTCATGCTTGGTGTATCAACAAGTGATTTGTTAAAGCAACAATTCTACAGAAAAGCTGTAATAAATACAACAATGTAATGCTACACATCAAGAAATGAAGGTCTTGTAAGCACCAAAAATATAACTCAAAATGAAATTATTGTGAATTGGCTTTGCAACTGAAATCATCCTGAAGTGACCTTAGTGCTCAATATCACTTTCATTAAAGGGTTTGTCCGCTACTAGGACCCCTTCTGATTCCACGTTTCCTCCAGCGGTAAAATAATAAAAGCCTAAACTCACCTCTGTGGCCGGCACAATTACAATGGGGCTGGGGTTCGTGGTGTCATCTACTCACATGACGACGTGCTGTCACACGAACCCCACATCCAATCAACGCCAGCTTCTGTCTCCGCTCCTTTGCACAAACTGGTCACTTCCTGTTGATTGCTCCTGTGTCTGAAGGAGGGGAGGCAGAATACACCGCACTTGAAATTGAAACGTGGCAGAATTAATGGTGTCATTCAAAAGTACAACTTGTCCTGCAAAAAACAAGCCCTCATATGGCAATATTGATGGAAAAATAAAATTTTTGGCTCTGGAAAAAGGGGATGAAAAAACGAAAATCACCTGGGCGGGAAGGGGTAAATGGATGAGGCTGATGGACAGGTCTGCTCACATGCCCATACATTCGTGACCAATGTGGGAAATGAAGCACTCTATAGAGGAAGGAAGGAAGGGAGGAAGGAAGAAGGCAGGTGTCATAATTCCTCTGTGTGGACCATCTTGCACACAGTTGATGCTTTGCTGCACTACAGAGCCAGCAGTGACATTATTCCTCTGTGCTTCGCATTGTGCACACAGGTTATATTCTGCTGCGCTTTCTTGAACTACAGAGCCGGCTGTGACCTGTTTCCTTTGTGCAGAGCATTTTGCATTTGGAGATGCTTTGTTGTGTTTCCCAGAGTACTTGTTGGCAGGTTGTTTGACAGCACAGGATTTCATGCAGGTTCTGAGAGGTGCTGATTACTCAGGTGTTTCACCTTCCTGGTAATTGCTCTGTTTCCTTACTGGACATGCTCTCCCAGTTATGCTCTTGGCTTGTGTTTGTGCTTATGTTCTGATCTCAGTTTCTTGACCCTGGACCATTATTTAACGCCTCTCTGTCGGCTCCCTGTTTTTGTCGTGACCGTCTGGCTTTGGACCTTGGATCGCACTCTGACCTTGTCTTTGTCTGCTCCTTGAATCTATACGTACTCTCCTGGATTCTGACCCTCGGCCTGTGACTTGATTGCGCTTCGGTTTACTCCCTTTGTCCTGACATGTCCTCCTGTTACCTGACCCCAGCTTGTCTGATTACTCTTCTGTCTATACTAACCATAAGTAGTAGTAGTGACAGGAAGGAAGGAAAGAAGGGAGGGAGGGAGGGAGGGGGGGAGGGAGGAAGAAAGGAAGGAGGGATGGGAGGAAGGATGGAAGGAAGGAAGGAAGGAAGGATGGAAAGAAGGAAGGTAAGTATCGGGGGAAAAATAAAAAATTCCACTAGATTATTAATACCAAAAAAAATTCACATCAGATGTACAGGCAAGTGTTTTTCTCTACATATACTTATTGTAATTAAGTGTTAAACATTTTTTTTCTATTCTCTTACTTTATCCTCATCCATACACCTTTTCATATGTCTAACACATACAATAGAACCGTTTGGGACATGATGGATATTTTTTATACATTGGCTTTTGTCTTGGGCAGAAGGATAAATTATTATTCATTAAATGTGATGGATAATATTTTGGATCACTCCACTGCTTTTTTCTTCCAAAGTCTTTCATCATTTCATTTCAACGACTGCTTCGCTGCTTTGATTCATCTACCTGGCTGTGCCAAAGTCCTTATTAATTAAAATGTGTTACATGGGTACTGAAGGCATAAATTATTACCTTTACCATCTTTATGAAGTTTGATTTAGCAATACTTGTTATAACAAACCTGGGCACGACCATGCTTTTTTTCCTGACACCCTAACACAATTTTCCCATTTAGAGGTCGTAAATGTCAACTGGTATAATTTACTGTTTCATTATATATTTTATTAAAAGTTCTTTGTAGTTTTTCAGAAATGTACAATGATTTTCTTTTAAAACTGGCATATTAAAGCACAAATGATATCCTTTATGACTATGTATTATTGTAAAAGCAATAAAGACAGGAAAACTGTCAAAAACCCCCCAGAAAAATCCTTTAACTTAGTATCAGAAAACATTGGAATATTAATGGTCGATTTCCCAGAAAAAATACCGTAGGTCTACTACTAACTAAACATATTCCTAGGTACAGATACTTATTTGACTGATTTTAAAAGGATATTTGTACATGTTGTAGTTGCTTAATTTTCAAATATATTTTGTTCATCAATTTATCTCAATTTCTTGCATTTACATTCATATCTCTTTAACAAAGAATTGTTCTGTCCAGCACCTATGATCAGTCTGGTCTTTATGGCAGCTGGACCTAAGCAGTCTTCCCTTCTGCAGCCCAGGTGTCAATGTACCATCGAATTAACCTGTGCGAATGAGGTTAGGAGGCCCACTTCCACCAAATGTGCATTAAGATTAGTTATTATTAGCAAAAGGCCCATTTACTGTTCTTGAACAGGTGGCCTCTTCTGTCTGTTAGTATCCGCAAGTGCTCATCCTTTGCCTGGCATCCTGAGTGCCTCAGACCCCTTGACATCATAACGTCACATGAGGTCCAATGACTAGACCTTACAAACGGTCTTGAAGTGATGAAGCCTAGTAAACACCAGAAGAGCCCATTTTTCCATGCCAAATTTGCTGTTGCAGAGGTGAAGACGCCACCACTGAGGAAGACTGCTCAACTCAGTTGTGCAAACCCATCAATAAAATTGTCAAACCACTTTAAATCTAGGGACTGAAATAAAATATCTGAGACCAGTTTTTACACTCCCCAAAAAACAAAGAATTGGTGACTGCAATTTAGTAACATAATTAGATTTTTTTAAAACATCCTTGTTGCTTTAATTTGTAACGTAGCCATCTTTTTTTTTAGACCAATGTTAGGTCCTGTATCTAGTATTTAATGTTCCACATGGGAATACACTCTATACCTTTGCAGTATATCTTGGATAATATCACTCCCTATATGTGACACCAATGGCGACAGCCCTGGGGAGAGCGAATGGGTAGCGTATTGAAACTCAATATGCCTGATCCTTTTCTTCACCTTGCATCATTTATCGGAAGTCTTTGAGAAGAACTTGTCTCACCAAAATGTCAGGTTCGGGCAACATGTCCCTAATGGGGGTTTTAAAGTTTGTCATGTTGGAAATTGTTATCTACTGTATACCATCACAAATATTTCTTATATTTTCATGTAAAATAGTTAGCAAACCAGGCATGGCATCAGTTAACTGTGGGCCTATTCTTAGGGGTGCATTGTAATCTAGGTCAACACGGTCCACATCCAAGCAGAATTGGATCTATGACAAGAATTCAATAAATATCCTGAAGGGTTTGGTTCAGGTATTTCTGTTTTAATTCACAAATCCCCAATCATTTATTTGATTAGATTTTTACCTGGCCAGACACAATGTGCTATTAGGCCAATTGCCAGTACCGCTGCCACAGAGTATACAAAGTGCACAGTGTCGTTAGTTCTCCAGCCATGTCTATTCATCTTGTTAAGAGATTGCTTATTAAGGCTGTAGACGTGTTTTCCATCTGCTGTGATAAAGCATTTGCTGTGTATTTGTATGAGCAGAATAACAGCACAATGTGACCCAGATGTGTTTTGAAATTCTAAATATCGCCGCTTATCTTGGATAACCATTAGTTGCAAACATCAAAGCATCGTAAAGAAATAAATCAACAGTGTTTCTTCTACAAATTGACATGAAAGTCAAAAATTTTTATGAAAAGTTGTCTTGTGTTTTTCATCTTCTTTGTTTTTGTGATCTTAAGGGGACAGTACAGTGTAAAAGGTTGAAAAAGTGAGCAAGACGTTTATGCCAAAGGGCTTGTCTTCAAAACATTGGTCGTTTCATATAAAAGACTTTCAGCAAAACACAGTAGAGTTTGGATCAGTGGAGGAATTCTGTTATTTCTGGCACTGGAACAAGCAGCAGGAACAACTTTCGAAGTCCTCACAGTAACTTGTGTGAGTTTCCACAGCGTTCTAAGCCAGACGAATGGTTATTGAATTTGTCTTTACGAGAAATCAGATGTATCTTATTGGATGCTGTTCTTCTGTAGTGTGGAAAGAAGAAATGTGAATAGGGTATTTGCCATCCTCAGAAAACTTGCCTTATAATCAGAGAAGGGTTTACAGGGTTTCACAGGAAAATATGAGGTCTGAATTTACCAATATCACAGCACAATCAAGCTTCCTAATGTAAACCCTTTTAAATCCATTATCCCTGTTGTGATCTAAGGTACATCAGATGTTCTGGTTTATTGTTAAATTACAATTATCTACATATATTTTTTCAATTTCCACCTAAACATTTCAGTCTAGTCTCTTCTCCAAAGGCAACTGTGAACATGCAGGGTGGTAGTAAAGTTACTTGCCCTGGTAATAAAAGATTACATCACGCCAAACATCATGTTTTATTTTAAAAAATTGCTGCCAGTTTAAGGAGCAGAAGTGCCATTGAGGCTCTTAAGTCTCATGTATATATCTGACTTTCATCTTGATGTTTGAATTTTGCTATGTTTATAATAATTAATTATTATTATTATTATAGAACCATTTATTCCACTGTGCTTTACATATGAAAAGGGGTATACATAATAAAAACAAGTACAATATTCATGGACAATACCAGGCACAGATTGGTACAGAAGGAGAGAGGACCTTGCCCGTGAAAGCAAGGTCATGCAGCGGTATAGTGGACTGAGGGTTATTGCAGGTTGTAGGCTTGTCAGAAAAGGTGGGTCTTCAGGTTCCTTTTGAAGGTTTCCACGGTAGGTGAGAGTCTGATATGTGGTAGGGAGTTCCAGAGCATGGGGAATGTGCGGGATAAATCTTGTATGAGATTGTGGCAAAAAGAGATCTTGTGAGACTCAAAAGTTGTATGCAGGTAAGTACAGTGAGACTAGGTCACAGATGTATAGAGAAGACAGGTTGTGGATGACTTTGTATGTCATGGTTAGGGTTTTGAACTAGAGTCTTTGGTCAAATGGGTAGCCAGTGAAAAAATTGGCAAAGTGGAGAGGCTGGGAAGCAGCAGGGAAAAATTGGATTAGTCGGGTGGCAGAGATTAGGATAGATTGGAGGGGTGCAACAGTGTTAAAACAGTAGGTTGCCGTACTCAAGGAGGGAGATGAGCCTGCACTAGTGTTTTTGCAGAATCTTAGTTAAAAAAAAGTATGGATCCCGAAAATATTTTTGAGTTGGAGTCGGCAGGAGGTAGAAAGGGCTTTGATATCTAGCTTGAAGGAGAGAGCAGAGTCGAGGGTTATCCCAAGGCAGCAATCTAGTGGGACTTGGGAAAGTGAGCAGCCATTGACTCTGATGGATAGGTCTGTTGGGGGGGGTTGTCTGACATGGGGGAAAGATGATGAATTCTGTTTTGTCCATGTTAAGTTTTAAAAACTGAGCAGAGAAAAGGATGAAATAACAGACAGACACTGTAGGATTCTGGTTAGTAAGGAGATGATATCTGGTGTAGAGAGGTAGATCTAGATGTCATCAGTGTAGAAATGATACTGAAAGCGGTAGGACTCTATGAGCTGTCCCAGGCCGAAGGTGTAGATGGGAAAAAAAGGACGGGTCCAAGAACAGAACCTTTGGGGACACCAACAGATAGGGGATAAGATGAGGAGGTAGTGTGAGAAAGATAGATGCTGAATGTCCGGTAATTTAGGAATGAAGAACTCCAAGATAGGGCCAAGTCTGTAATGCCAAGAGATGAGAGAATCTGTCATAGGAGGGAGTAATCCACTGTGTTGAAGGCAGAGAACGGGTCCAGGATGAGGACATAGTGGTGTCACTTGGCTTTGACAGTTAGTAGGTCATTGGTAACTTTTGTTAGGGCAGTTTCAGTTGAGTGATGCAATCGGAAGCTAAATTGTAACTGGTCAAAGAGGGAGAATGAGGAGAGGTGGAAAAACACTTCGAAATGGACATGCTGTTCCATTAAGGGGGCTTTACAAGCTACGATATCGTTAATGTTTTATCGTCGGGGTCACGTTGATAGTGACGCACATCCGGCGTCATTAACGATATTGCAGCGTGTGACACTTACCAGCGACCTTAAGCGACCTCAAAAATGGTGAAAATCGTTCACCATGGAGAGGTCATCCCAAAACCAAAAATCGGTAATGGTTGATTATCGATGTTGTTCCTCATTCCTGCGGCAGCACACATCGCTGTATGTGACACTGCAAGAGCGAGGAACGTCTCCTTACCTGCCGCCGGCCGCAATGCGGAAGGGAGGTGGTGGGCGGGATGTTACGTCCCGCTCATCTCCGCCCCTCCGTTTTGATTGGACGGCTGCTTAGTGACGTCGCAGTGACGTCGTTGTGATGCTGAACGTCCCTCCCCCTTGAGGGAGGGATTGTTCGGCAGTCACAGCGACGCCGCCGACCGGGTAAGTGCGTATGACGCTGCCGTAACAATAATGTTCGCTGCGGCAGCGATCACACAATATCGCACACACGACGGGGACGGGTGCTTACACGCTCGATATCGCTAGCAATTGCTAGCAATATCGTAGCGTGTAAAGCCCGCTTTAGTTTTGAGGCATAGGGGAGAAGGGATATGGAGCGATAGCTTAACTCAAAAAATGGGTCAAGGGAGGGCTTTTTCAGGATGGGAGTGATTAAGGCATGTTTAAAGCATGAGGGAAATACACTAGTTGTTAGTGATAGGTTGATGAGATGGGTTAGGGTTGGGATGAAGACTGTGGGGAGGTTGGGCATGAGGTGGGAAGGGATCGGGTTAAGTGCACAGGTGGTGAGATGTGATCTGGAGATTAGAGAGGAAAGTATCTCATCTGTAATGGTGGAGACGTTGGTTTTGGAGAAAGAGGGCTGAGTATTTAGAAGGAGGGGTTGTGTGGCCTTTAGGGCAAAGCTTTCTCTGATATAGTCAATCTTCTGCTTGAAGAATGAGGCAAAATCTTTGGCTGAGATGAGAGGAAAGGGAGGAGGTGCCGGGGGATGGAGGAGACAATTGAAGGTGTTGAATAGCTGTTTAGGGTTGTGTGACAGTGAGGATATGAGAGATGAGAAGTATGTTAGTTTTGCAGCAGTGAGTGTGCACTTACAGTATAAGTGGTGAGGGACTGTTTATAAATTTTACATTGATACTTCCCCCCTTTTATCCTTTGTAACTCCAACGTCCCTGCACTGCTAGCTCTCCCCCCTGAAGGGAGGCCGACTCACTCACCTCCACGGCCTTCCCGCACCACGCTGCCTGGCTTTCCCGCAGCCTTCCATGTCGGCATCCTCTGCTTCCGCCTACTGGGGCCTGTCCTCTGGGTGTGCTCCTATGGCATGCACGTGCACTGCTGCCGTTCTTTTAAAGGAAGTGCCTCTCAGCCTATCACTGAGAGCAACTGGGGACTTAAGGCACTCTCCCACTAGGTGAGATGCCTGAGGAATGCTATTAGTTAGTTAGTGGTTTGTTCCCTTGCTAGCTAGCTGTCAGGTCCCCTTGTCTACTGTCTGTTCCCTAGCCAGTGTATATTCCCCTGTCCTGTTAGTACCTTGTTCCTGTCCGTCCTGCTCTGTTGGTACCTTGTGACTGTTCACCCTGGCCATGCTACTTGCCTCTGCCGTCCTGGTGGTTCCTGTTTGTACTAGTGAATGTAGCTGTCCGCCTTGGCCGTGCTACCTGCCTCAGCCATTTCGGTTGTTTCTGTCTATACTAGTGACTGTACCTGTCCGTCCTGGTCGTGATACCTGCCTCAGCAGTCCCAGGGGTCTCTGTCTATACTAATGACTGTACTTGTCCACCCTGGCCATGCTACTTGCCTCAGCCATCCCAGTGGTTCCTATCTATACTAGTGACTGTGCTTGTCCGACCCTGGCTGTGCTACCTGCCTCAGTCATCCCTGTGGCTCCTGTCTACACTAAAGACTCTGCCTGTTTGAATCTGTGTCTGTCCTTGCCCAGGAGGTCTGCTGCCACAGTTCTGGTCACTGCCCTGGGAATGGCACCTGACATCTGGCTCACGGTGGGTGCTTAGTCAAGCCCCTCCCACTAAAGGGTAAGCTTGGGTCCCCCCTGTAGTCCAGTGGGTCCACTTCACCTCACCGCTTTACTAACTCTGCAGTGAGCATTGCAATAATATATTTACGTAGCTAAATATGTGTGTATATTTAATGCATGTACACAGTAAAATTTAATCTTCATGATGAAGGTCATACCAACAGAGGTTTCAACTATCATGCTACCTTTTAATTAATGGTAGCGGTAATGAAGAGGAAAAGTATCAATGTCAGCTATGACAATATTCTATGAGGGGCTGCTAATAAGTCTTTGACTTTACCCAGAAAGAAACGAGATAGGATCATGGTGCTGTAGTAGAGGAGAGAAGAGGGCGCAATAGGGTCTTACCCGATTTACAGGGCAAAAAGTAAAAGAGTAATGCACTCACCTGGCTGGGTTGTGCCAGTCACAACCCCTATGCAGACGTGGATGAGCGCTTAGGTGGTTCAGCAGCGGCCCCGTCACAAACGAAATATCAGAGCAAAGGAAACTGGAGAAAGACGGGTTAAATGCCATGCTAGAAAACCACGAGCATGGATATGATGAACTGTTCTTTTATTTAGATAATTCCAATGCGTTTCGAAGACTCATCTGCCTTCTTTCTCAGGGAAAAGAATCATATCCATGCTCGTGGTTTTCTAGCGCGGCATTTAACCCGTCTTTCTCCAGTTTCCTTTGCTCTGAGATAGGATCATGAAACTTTACAGTTATTCTACATACTCTCCACTGATGTCAACACACTCCTTACATTGGTATTCCAAGTTCTGGAAGCCTAGCAAAAAGAAGGATTTCGGTTGTGCCTCAAACCAGACATCCGTAGCAGCCATGGCATCAGAAATGGTGTGAAATTTGGTACCCTTGAGGTGTTTCTTCGGGTTTGGAAACAGAGGGAGCCAGATCTGGTGAATAAGGTAGTTGGTCAACTAGCTGTAAGCCCAGCTCTGCCAGTTTTTCCGTGGTCGCTTGTGCAGTGTCAGTGGAGGCGTTGTCTTACAGGAACAAGATTCCTTTGGACAGCTTGCCGCGCCTTTTGGCCTTCAGAGCTGCCTTCAAATGGTCCAAAAGTTCAATGTAATACCTTGCATTGATGGTGATATTTAATTTAAGTGCTTAGACTACAAACTACAGTTCGCTTTATTTTAGCTAAGCGGATAGAGAAATAGCACACATTTTACCTCTGTTCAATGGCTATTTGAGCAGTGGTCACAGTTCTGCACAGACTGCATCAGCCCCATAGAGCCATAATTATGAATTGAGAATTAATCACACATTTACCCTTCTTCCTGTTACATACTAGATGCGGGTCTCCTGTTGTCATGATTAGTGGAAGTTTTAGTGGATGTGAAGACACTAGATGTGCAAAGCTAATAGAGACAAACTCCAAAAGACTTGTAGCAGTAATTGCAGAGAAAGATGGTCCTACAAAGGACTGAATACAAATGCATGTCATAATTTTCAGATTTATATGTTTTCAATATTTAGAAAATCACATATTATTTCCTTTACAATTCACAAATATTTGATACTTAGTGTTGGTATGTCATATAAAATCCCAATAAAATATATTTATTTTAGTGGAATATCCTAAAGAAAAATTGCGTACCACAACCAATTATACAAAAATCTTTATTAAATAATAAATTAAAAATAAGTTCACTAATACGATGAAGGTGGAAGGCTTTCACGTCGATATTGGCATAATCATCTTTGCACTAGTTTTAGATGCAAGCAGTAATGCACCTCTATTTGACACATAATGGTAAGGTGCTCTTCGAGTGCGTGCACACTTCCGTGTCAGCTCACCTGCCGATGACTGTGTCTAATCCACCCACAGTGATGCGGTCTCTGACGCCTCATTGCAGTTGACGCCCTCGTCTGGCAGTGTTGGCTGACGCGGCAGTAGTGACATGCGCCGCATTGAGGCGGCTCCTTCCTGTGATGTGAGATTTCACGATTGGTCAGATACGGGCTTATTAAGAGAACTTTCTACTACCCACACAACACTCCTTCCCTTGAGAAAGGTGGCAGATGCTGAAACGTGCATCGGGACAGCAGGGGTCTCTCAGCATTGTCAGGTACAGTTAACTATGATTTAACGTCCCTATAAGCGGCACATATGTGGTTCTTGTACTGGGTGGTCATTTTTGTCAGTCATAGAATTCTTATATATTATATTACTCTTGGTGGTTATACATATATATACCTTTAGAGATACTGTGATTGGCAGCCTGAGCACTCAGTTTATTATGGCTAAGGGGTGGTGCAATAGTGCGACATATGTGCAATTTTCGTAATTGGTGCAATAGAAATATATTATCTTTATAGATACTGTGACTGGCAGCACTCAGTTCACTATGGCCAAAGGGTACTTTACATGCTGTGACATCGCTACCGATATATCGTCGGGGTTGCGTCGTTAGTGACGCACATACGGCGCCGGTAGCGACATCACAGCGTGTAATACTAATGAGCGATGATCAACTATCGCAAAATCGTTCCAAAACGGTGATCGTTGATACGTCGCTCATTTCCTTAATATCGTTGCTGCCACAGGTACGATGTTGTTCTTCGTTCCTGCGGCATCACACATCACTATGTGTGACACTGCAGGAACGAGGAACATCACCGTACCTACGTCTACTGGCAATGCAGAAGAAAGGAGGTGGGCGGGATGTTACGTCCCACTCATTTCCGCCCCTCCGCTTCTATTGGCCGGCCGCTTAGTGACGCCGCAGTGACGTCGCTATGACACCGAACGCACCTCCCCCTTGAGGGAGGGATTGGTCGGCGGTCACAGCAATGTCGCTGACAAGGTATGTGCGTGTGACGCTGCTGTAGCGATAATGTTCGCTACGGCAGTGGTCAACACATATCGCTGGAACGACGGGGGCGGGTGCTTTCGCTCGTGACATCGCTAGCAATCGCTAGCGATGTCGCAACGTGGGCTGGTATAATAGTGCATTATATGTACATTGTTTGTATTTCATGCAATAACACAACTATTTGTCACCTATAATAATAGAAAAAAACTTTTTCTTGGCTTATAATACTATATTTATTATCTAACTTCACAGCACAATTTAATAATGCTATTGTTGTACTGCTTTTCCTTTTTCTGATATGTAACATTGTGCATTTTTGGTACCCATAAATATAGTGTTATAATTATTATCAAGGTTTACAGTGCATTTTTATAGAATCATTCTTGCACTGCCCTCTTTATTAATAACAGATTTTTATTAATCATAGACTCTTTCTATCACATAAGATTTGGTTATTTTCTTGTATCCCAGTATAAATACGGATGTACCTTGATAACGCAGTTTCCCCACCTCCCTTTTTTAGTAACATGTGACCAGAACAGTCCGTCAGCCAACTCCAACTGAGATGCAGCTTTGCCTTGTGTAGCACTTTTTAATTGGAGTAGGCGGATGGACCATTCACATGCTTTTCTATAAGCAACATATTGAGAATATGTCATGTCACAAAAAGGTTTTTGCAAGCATCACCAACTGTCATGGCAGTGTCAGGATCTGTGGAGACCCACTGACTTGTAGTTTATAGGCAGGCTAGCAAGAGTTAACCTCTGCTAGGCTACTTGTTAATCTCATTTAATCACATGCTATGGGGTAGCTAGTCAGATTTGCTTCCCTACGCTATATACAGGCTGGACAATTCCATTAATGTCAGCTATACCTAGTCTATACTGGTCTGGAAAGGTGATGTGATCCAGACTTTCTGGTGGTCGTAATATTTTACTGCTGTGAGCAGTTGTGGTGTTAACCCTTGCTGTCTTTTTGTTGCTGCCTTACTTCTCTTGCTTTTCTCCTTAGTCTTTTTACCGTTTGTTCCTGTGAGGTAGCAGTGTGTCAAAGTTTTGGTTTTTCACTGTTTGTTTTTCTCTGTGTTGCCATCACACTTCTGCCCCTTCCTTCCCAGGGTGGAGAACAGATTAGTTCTGGTCAGGAAAATAGCCAGGCATGGGGGACTCAGGCCATGTCCACCTTAAGAGATAACCCTGAGATTAGGGTAACAATAGGGTCTCCTAGTGTAAGGGACACTATAGCAGCTCCCTGTCCCTCGCTATCCTGCAGTCTCATTGTGACAGAACATGAGCTGTGAAGAAGGCTATGGTAACAAATATAGGAGAACCTGGAAAACTTTTATTACCCTTTAAATTAGCACCAGTTTTCATATGTAGGAAACATGTATGGCTTTTTAATTGCAATGACCTTGAACATATTCTGATAGTCATGGGCGTAAACCCCGCTCCACCCCCCCCAAAAAAAAAATTATAATATAATAGTAAAATTTGGCTTGACTTCATAAATATGTCATGTCCTAAACAGCAACATGTGCTATAATCATGCACTAATCCTGTAAAGCTGCCACATCGTTTAGGGGTAGGTGAAAAAATGGGAGATGTGCAGTCAGCTTTTTCTGATTTGCTTGCTACAAATCCTTTTAACTGTATATTTCAAAATCATCGTTATAAAGTGTTTTAATTGTATGACTGCACAACATAACATTGCATGAGCTAAGTAACACTTAGACTCAAAGGAATTTGCAAGTTGTAGCAAGATCAGTTAAAGGTGGCGATTACATTGGATCAGTCTCACATGCTGACACCTCTATTTTGCTTTTTTGTTGTTGCTTGACTTAACATGTTAACTGAAAGATTGAGAATGATTAAAAAGATTTCTACCAACAGCTTACATACATATAAGTACTTTTGTTGGGAGGTTTTGGAACCTCCTTCTGCCTCTTATATAAAGGAGTCACTACAGCGACTAATTGCATCTTCTCATTTCCAAATATTAAAGCCTTTGTGCTACACCTTTTTAGCACTAGAACTACTGAGGTAGTCATTTTGACTACTTTGCACCATGTATTTCTATATAGGTGTCACAAGTCCAGTAGTTCTAGTGTTAAAGTGGCAAAATATACTGTATGTCCATAACGTGACACAAGAATTTTTCCTTGTGTATAAGACGACTGGGCGTATAAGACGACCCCCAACTTCTGCCCTAAAAATATAGAATTTGGGATATACTCACTGTATAAGACTACCCCGCTCCCAAATGAAAAAAAGTCTGCTTTGATTGCAACATGTTAATTTTAATTCCGCGAGAGCCGTACAATATGTTTGTAAAGGGCCATTGACAGATCAATCGCTCCAATGTTCACTTAGTACAGCAAGGAATGCTCCTCCCTGCTGTATAAAGCCACAACTGGACTGAAACAATGGTACTACACTCTGCTACAAACAGACACACACAACTCTGCTACAAACAGACAAACACACACAACTCTGCTACAAACAGACAAACACACACAACTCTGCTACAAACAGACAAACACACACAACTCTGCTACAAACAGACACACACAACTCTGCTACAAACAGACAAACACACAACTCTGCTACAAACAGACAAACACACACAACTCTGCTACATACAGACAAACACACACAACTCTGCTACATACAGACAAACACACACAACTCTGCTACATACAGACAAACACACACAACTCTGCTACATACAGACAAACACATACAACTCTGCTACATACAGACAAACACATACAACTCTGCTACATACAGACAAACACATTCAACTATGCTACATACAGACAAACACATACAACTCTGCTACATACAGACAAACACATACAACTCTGTGTCAGGTTTCCAGGTTTTCCAGTTCTCTTTTGATTGCCCTTGCCCTCGGTTAACATGGAGGTTACCGTTCTGTTGCCCTACTTCCTGTCCAGCTGCTTAAAAGGCCGCCTCTAAGTCCAGTCCAGTGCCTGAGTATACTGCCTGCTGTGTGCTCCTGCTGTGTTGCTGCTTATTCCTGATTGCCTCTGGATTCCCCTAAAAGACTACCTACCGATTGACTCTGGACTGTACCCGGCTCTTCAAGGCTGTGCCCGGATTCTGTTTACCATCTTCGGTCAGCACTCCGCCTGGTTCTCTATTGGTTCGTAACCATTCTGGACAAACATTTCCCGTACGGACACTCATTGACTTTACCGCTTGCTCCTTATCCCGGCTGCTGCGCACTTAGGCCTTCCGGGGTAGATTGCCAGACAGTCCCTGTATAGGGGTTCGCTCTGGTGGTCTCCCTGGGGGAGTCCGGTGCGTGGTCCCGGGAATTCCCTCCGCGTCGATTCCGGAAAGTATTGCATGTGTTATTGTGTTGCTGTGTTGTTCTGTATCTACCGTGGTTGCATACTATAAAACATCTTGTACCCGGAACTCGTCTCTGATTGTCATTGCCCTACGCTATCGAAATCCTCAGAACATAGAATAAGTATTACATTATACTCAGGCCATTAGAGGATTTCGCTGGGGCAATGACTGAGACACGAGTAGATCAGCTGTTCTCCATGATTAACTCCCTGCAGCAGGAGATGGAGGTGGTGCAGACTAAGCTTAGAGATGTGGAGGCGCAGCTGGGCCATGATCACCAGGTACTGGGTCCGGCTATACAGGATTTACAAGTCAGAGTGGAGGCTCAGGAAGCCGTCCCCACTGCGTCCGTATCAGCTGCCGGTATGCCTAGGTTACCCCCATTCCGTTTCAATGGTGATCGTAGTCAGTTCCGTGGATTTGTTAACCAATGTATACTGTTTTTCGATGTACATGCTGATTATTACCGTTCTGACCGGTCAAAGGTGTTATGTATCATCATGTTATTAACCTCACGAGCACTGGCTTGGGCTAATCCTATGATAGAGAACCGGGACATCCGTTTAAATCACCTAGATGACTTCCTGAACGCAATGGCACAAATGTTTGATGATCCGAATCGCCGTGCTACCGCTGAATCGGCTCTCCTTTCCTTACGTCAGGGAAAGCGTTCTGTCGTTGAATACGCCACTGAGTTCCAGAGGTTAGTGGTAGACACCGACTGGGGAAACAATGCATTATTGTCCGTTTTCAGAAAAGGTTTGTCCGGTACCATCAAGGACGAGTTAGCCCGTTCTGAATCCCCAGGGGATTTTGACCTGTTTCTCCAGCACTGTGTGCGCATAGATACCCGTTTGACGGAACGTAGACAGGAAAAATGGGCAGCTATAAACCGTGTAAATAATAATACGTTTCCTTCCAGAGAACCCGCTCTCAGGACGCCACGGGAGGCCGAGGACGTTCCTATGCAAGTGGACTCTCTGCAAAGACGAGAGACCAACGAACGTCGTGAACACCGGCTCCGTGAGCGTTTGTGTTTCTACTGCGGTCAATCGGACCATTTCTTAATCGACTGCCCGAAACGTCCGAATCGCCCAAATAAGGTATTGGCAGCCATGGCAGAGTGTGACAACACGGACGCAGAGTCGGATATCTCTGAGGCAAGTGGACACTTGGATGCGGTATTTCCCTTGACTGTAATGTCTACCTCACCGAAGGACTCAGAAGGGAAATATACCCATTGTTCACTCCCCATTCAGATCCGGTGGGAGGGACAGCTAATTCCTACCTCTGCAATGATAGACTCTGGGGCAGGGGGAAATTTCATGGACTTTTCTTTTGCCAGAAAACACGGTATCCGAACTCAGCAAAGATCCTCACCGGTTACCATGGAGACGGTAGACGGATCTCCGTTAACCTCTGGACCAGTGGATCGGGAAACAGTACCGCTAGAATGCGTGATGAAACCAGGTCAGCAGGAGACCCTTATTTTCATGATGATCTCTTCTCCACATTTTCCGATTATTTTAGGTATTCCGTGGCTACGGTCTACAAATCCGGTCATCGATTGGGAAACTAAGGAAATATCCTTCCCACCGCAGAGTGGTTCGGCCATTTGTCCAACTGTTCCGGTTCCGGTAACAACACATGCAGAAGGCACGGTACAGGTACCTGTTTTACCCCCGGTTTATCGTGACTTCGCTGACATATGCGACAAAAGAAAGGCCGATCGGCTTCCTCCGCATAGACCGTATGATTGCCCCATAGACTTACTCCCAGGGGCAGAGATCCCGTTTGGTCATGTTTACCCGTTGGCGGCACCTGAGCTAGAAGCCCTAAAGGAGTATATTGATGAAAGCCTGGCCAAGGGATTTATTCGCCCGTCTACCTCACCCGCAGGGGCACCCATCTTTTTCGTGAAAAAGAAAGAGGGGACTCTGAGACCCTGTATTGACTACCGGGAACTGAATAAAATAACCATCCGGAACCGGTATCCGTTACCGTTGATTCCGGAGCTATTGGAGAGGGTCCAACAGGCAAAAATATTCACCAAATTGGACCTCCGTGGGGCATATAATCTGCTTCGTATACGTCCCGGAGACGAGTGGAAGACCGCGTTCCGATGTCGGTACGGACATTTTGAGTATTTAGTGATGCCTTTTGGACTTTGTAACGCTCCTGCGGCATTTCAACATCTAGTTAATGATATTTTTAGGGATATCATGGACCAATTCATGGTGATCTATCTGGATGATATTCTAATCTTTTCTGATTCTCTCCAGGAACACCAGGAGCACGTCAAGACCGTACTTACCCGGCTGAGGGAAAACCACCTGTACATTAAACTGGAGAAATGCGAGTTCCACTGCTCACAAATACAATTCTTAGGTTATGTCATCTCTCCTCAGGGGCTGAACATGGAGTCTAGCAAGATACAAGCAATTCTAGACTGGCCGGAACCGGGAAACATCAAAGAGGTACAACGCTTTGTCGGTTTTGCCAACTTTTACCGACGCTTTATCCGTAACTTTTCAGAGATTGTTCGTCCCATCACTCTGTTGACTAAGAAAGGACAGAAGTTTGTATGGTCCGCCCAGGCCCAGGAAGCGTTCCATCGTCTCAAGGGATGTTTTACCTCAGCACCCATACTAGTACATCCGAATCCCGCACTTCCCTTCATCGTGGAGGTCGACGCTTCTGACTACGCATTAGGGGCCATTCTTTCTCAAAGGACCGGGGACAAGAGTCTCCTGCATCCGTGTGCCTTCTTTTCCCGCCGGTTGTCCCCTGCAGAAAGGAACTACGACATTGCGGATAAGGAATTATTGGCGATTATTTCCGCTTTCAAGGAATGGAGACACCACTTACAGGGAGCCGCGCAGCAAGTGATAGTACTCACAGATCATCGTAATCTGGAATTTCTTAAGTCTGCCAGGTGCCTGTCTCCACGGCAAGCCCGTTGGAGCCTATTTCTTAACCAATTCAATTTTGTCGTTACATACCGTCCAGGTTCACGTAATGGGAAAGCCGATGCCTTGTCCCGAATCCATGCCGTGGACTCCGTGCCTGGAACCCCGTCTCAGACCGTGTTATCGGATGCCAATTTCGTTGGAGTGATCCAGGATCAGGACTTATGGAAGGACATCAAGCTGGCCTATGATGGTGATGTATTTCTTGCTGCCCCCCCGAATGATGTAACTCTTGTTCTTCGGAATGGTGTGTGGTTGAGAGAACGACGCATTTATGTCCCGGAGGCCGTAAGACTTCGGGTTCTCAAGTTGGTCCATGACTCCGTGTTGGCTGGTCATAGGGGGGTACAGAAGACGCAGGAATTTCTAAGCCGTTTTTTCTGGTGGCCTACCTGTTTGAAGGATGTGAAGGACTATGTCCACTCCTGCGTGGTTTGTGCCCGGTGCAAGGTCCCTCGTGTGGCTCCTACGGGACTCCTCCAACCGTTACCCGTGCCATCTCGCCCTTGGGGGTCTATCTCCATGGATTTTATTGTAGAGTTGCCAGTCTCTGGCGGGCACAATACCATCTTAGTGGTGGTGGATCGATTAACTAAAGCTGCTCACTTCATTCCGTGTACCGGTCTTCCCTCAGCCGCAGAGACAGTGGATTTAGTGATCCAGAACGTATTCCGTTTGCATGGGGTACCAGATGAGATCATCTCTGACCGGGGCGTGCAGTTTACGTCTAGGTTCTGGAAAGGCTTTTGTACGGCACTCCAGATTGATGTCTGTTTGTCTTCTGCATACCATCCTCAGACTAATGGGCAAACCGAACGGACGAATCAAACCCTGGAACAATACCTTCGATGTTACGTCAGCCATCTCCAAGACGATTGGTTGAAGATGCTTCCGTTGGCGGAGTTCTCCTATAACAACACTCAGAGCAGCTCCACTAAGGTAACTCCCTTTTTTGCCAACTTGGGTTACCATCCGAATGTGTTGCCTAGGTCCCCGGTTGCGGTTTCAGTACCGGCGGTGGAGGACAGAGTTTCAGAGCTTCGACAAAATCTGGAGGTTCTGAAGGACACGGTGGCTACGGCCCAGGAGCGTTACAAGAGGTCAGCGGACGCTCACCGGAAACCGGCACCCATGTATAAGGCAGGGGACTCTGTATGGTTATCCACCAAAAACCTTAGATTGGGTGTTCCTTCGCAGAAGCTGGGACAGAAATTCATCGGTCCATTTAAGATCACCGGGATCGTGAGCCCTGTGGCCTGTCGGCTACGGTTACCGCACCATCTAAAGGTACACCCGGTTTTTCATGTGTCTCTCCTCAAACCCGTTTCCCCTAATATGTTTCATGGTCGTGTCGTGCCTCCTCCTCCGCCTGTGATGGTCGACGGCGAGGAGCAGTTCGTCGTCGAGGACATTATTGACTCCCGGCTCCATCGTCGTCGGCTTCAGTATCTGGTACGTTGGCAGGGGTACGCCCCCGAGGACGATTCCTGGGAACCGGTGGGTAACATTCGGGCACCCCGGAAGATCGCTCGGTTTCATCGACGGTACCCGGACAAACCTGGCCCTGATCCGTCCTGAGGCCGTCTCTGGGGGGGGGAGTAATGTCAGGTTTCCAGGTTTTCCAGTTCTCTTTTGATTGCCCTTGCCCTCGGTTAACATGGAGGTTACCGTTCTGTTGCCCTACTTCCTGTCCAGCTGCTTAAAAGGCCGCCTCTAAGTCCAGTCCAGTGCCTGAGTATACTGCCTGCTGTGTGCTCCTGCTGTGTTGCTGCTTATTCCTGATTGCCTCTGGATTCCCCTAAAAGACTACCTACCGATTGACTCTGGACTGTACCCGGCTCTTCAAGGCTGTGCCCGGATTCTGTTTACCATCTTTGGTCAGCACTCCGCCTGGTTCTCTATTGGTTCGTAACCATTCTGGACAAACATTTCCCGTACGGACACTCATTGACTTTACCGCTTGCTCCTTATCCCGGCTGCTGCGCACTTAGGCCTTCCGGGGTAGATTGCCAGACAGTCCCTGTATAGGGGTTCGCTCTGGTGGTCTCCCTGGGGGAGTCCGGTGCGTGGTCCCGGGAATTCCCTCCGCGTCGATTCCGGAAAGTATTGCATGTGTTATTGTGTTGCTGTGTTGTTCTGTATCTACCGTGGTTGCATACTATAAAACATCTTGTACCCGGAACTCGTCTCTGATTGTCATTGCCCTACGCTATCGAAATCCTCAGAACATAGAATAAGTATTACACTCTGCTACATACAGACAAACACATACAACTCTGCTACATACAGACAAACACATACAACTCTGCTACATACAGACAAACACATACAACTCTGCTACATACAAACACACACAACTCTGCTACATACAGACAAACACATACAACTCTGCTACATACAGGCAAACACATACAACTCTGCTACATACAGACAAACACACAACTCTGCTACATACAGACAAACACACACAACTCTGCTACATACAGACAAACACATACAACTCTGCTACATACAGACAAACACATACAACTCTGCTACATACAGACAAACACATACAACTCTGCTACATACAGACAAACACATATAACTCTGCTACATACAGACAAACACACACAACTCTGCTACATACAGACAAACACATACAACTCTGCTACATACAGACAAACACATACAACTCTGCTACATACAGACAAACACACACAACTCTGCTACATACAGACAAACATATACAACTCTGCTACATACAGACAAACACATACAACTCTGCTACATACAGACAAACACATACAACTCTGCTACATACAGACAAATACACACAACTCTGCTGCTCTGTGGGGCCTGCACCCGCGGCTCGGCGGGTACAGCACCCGCGGCATCGGCGGGGGGGGGGATTGGCAGGGCATACATCTGGGGGGTTAGAAGCAGCTCACCGGGGCCCATAATGGGGAGGCGGGGAGGGCATTTACCCGATTAGGTCACGGTGGAGAGGGGGCCCACACAGCGCCGGACAGAAGCTCGCCTCCTTCATCTGTGGGACTGAGAAGGCGGTAGCTCCGCCCACAGATGAAATTCAAAACAGGATGTCTGCGCGCCTTAAAGTGACGGCACCGCAGATTGCTGCCGAGGACTGCGGTCCCCGGAACTCGGCCGGGGGCAGCAGAACTATAAAGGCGAGTGGGCCCCGGCCAAGGGACAGGAGAACTGACGAGGCCGAGTGGGCCCCCCCCGGCTCTCCAGGGCCCCGGCATTTGCCCATAGACAGGTAGGAGCCCTGTCTGCGAGCCAGATACGGCCATCAAAAGAGCCATATCTGGCTCGCGAGCCATAGGTTCCCGACCCCTGCTGTATGATATATACCGTATTTTTCGCTTTATAAGATGCACCTGATTATAAGACGCACCCCCAAATTTGGTGAAGGAAAAGAGAATTTTTTTTTTAATGTTAAATGGGGTCCATCTTATAATGCCAGTGTCCCTCTAACAAATCATATAGGGTATATGTCCCTCATAGCCCCCCATCCTAAAATTAGCCCCCTTAATCTGGATATGGCCCCCTTATATTGAATATAGCCCCCTTGTGATGGCACACGTTCCCCTGTGCTGCCTATGGTCCCCTATGGATTGCACACGTTCCCGTGTTAGATAACGCCCCCATGCTGCTGCCCATGGCCCCTATAGATCGCACAAGTCCCCCTGTGTTAGATATCGCCCCCATAGTGCTGCCCATGGCCCCTATAGATCGCACAAGTCCCCCTGTGTTAGATATCGCCCCCATAGTGCTGCCCATGGCTCCTATATAGATCGCACAAGTCCCCCTGTGTTATATATCGCCCCCATAGTGCTGCCCATGGTCCCTATAGATCGCACAAGTCCCCCTGTGTTAGATATCGCCCCCATAGTGCTGCCCATGGCCCCTATATAGATCGCACAAGTCCCCCTGTGTTAGATATCTCCCCCATAGTGCTGCCCATGGTCCCTATAGATCGCACAAGTCCCCCTGTGTTAGATATCGCCCCCATAGTGCTGCCCATGGCCCCTATATAGATCGCACAAGTCCCCCTGTGTTAGATATCTCCCCCATAGTGCTGCCCATGGTCCCTATAGATCGCACAAGTCCCCCTGTGTTAGATATCGCCCCCATAGTGCTGCCCATGGCCCCTATATAGATCGCACAAGTCCCCCTGTGTTAGATATCGCCCCCATAGTGCTGCCCATGGCCCCTATATAGATCGCACAAGTCCCCCTGTGTCAGATATCGCCCCCATAGTGCTGCCCATGGCCCCTATAGATCGCACAAGTCCCCCTGTGTCAGATATGGCCCCCATAGTGCTGCCCATGGTCCCTATATAGATCGCACAAGTCCCCCTGTGTCAGATATCGCCCCCATAGTGCTGCCCTTGGCCCCTATAGATCGCACAAGTCCCCCTGTGTCAGATATGGCCCCTAGGCTGCTGCCCAAAGTAAAATAAAACCCTCTTTCCTTACCTCCTCCAGCGCTGAGCTCCCTCCTGTCTGGCTTCGTGCTTGTCTTCCTCCACTTCCTGGTTCTCAGTGCGGTCATGTGATCGGCACAGCAGGCTGAGCTCTCTGCCTGCCTGATCACAGTGGAAGCAGGGACACGGGGAGAAACGCTGCAGGGGTAAGTAAAGCTTTTTTATTTTAGAATGAGCAGCAGCCTGGGGGCCAAATCTAACACAGGGGGGGGGCATGTGCCATCACACTGGGACGCAGGCTCATATAATATGCACCGCTGCCCCAGCCCCTCACTGCGTGCGATTTCAGCACCATTGGAGATGGACAGCGGCTGTGCATATTATATGAGCGGGAGCAGGAGATCAAAGGCTGCAGTCCGCAGCGTTCCCCTGTGCTCCAGAGCTGCTGCCCCCACCTCCCCTGGACGCTGCAGTGTACATATATATATACACCGTATATCCGGCGTATAAGACGACCCCCCACTGTAGCCATTATTTTAAGGGGGTAAAAAGTCGTCTTATACGCCAGTATAATTCATAAGAATCTATGACTAATAAAACTTCCGTATTCCTTTGTATAAAATTTATTGGAAGGCTTACACTGTGTGCACTATTATTAGGCAAGTGAGTATTTTGATTATATCATCAGTTTTAGGCCTCTTTCACACATCTGTGCAAAACACTGACATTTTGCACGGACCGTGTTGAAGGTGCGTATGGCCATCTGTGTGCCGTGATTTTGGCACAGGTGTGTTCTCCGTGTGCTATCCATGTTAGCACACGGAGAACAGGATCTCTTTACTCAACTGTCCTCGGCGCTGCTGTCTCCGGCACTGCTGCTTCCGGGTCTGTGGTGCAGTGAAAATTCATGAGCATAATGAATGGACCCGGAAGCCAGAGGCAGCAGCGCCGAAGACAGCAGCACTGGAGACAGGTGAGTATAGAAAATAATTTTAATTCAAAGACACATGTTTTTTCCGGTACATGTCAGACTGATGTCACACGAATCACATCAGTATGTGGTCCGTGTGACATCAGTGCTGCCAGAGAAAAACAGACTTGTTGCCATGTGGAGCACACGAACACACGTCCGTGAGAAAACACAGATGTGTGCGCAGACACATTGATTTTAATGGGTCAGCGTATGTCTGTGTCTCTGGTAGATATGAAAACAGAATCACGGACATGTAAAGGGGTTCTTATGTAGATTTTCCAAGCTGTATAAATTTGAATGTTTATTGGAGGGAGCAGATCAAGTTATATGTATTTGTGTAATGAGGGAGACTTCGGCCCAAGGATACAACACACAAGATGTCCTTTCCTGGAGAGACAATTTGAATATTCCCCAGAGGGGCATGGCAGCTATAAGTGCCCTTACTTTACTGGCAGCCAGACTGGCTTGCAAAGTCTCCTTAAGGAGAATAGTGTTCCCCCGTGGTCCCCACAAAGCTTCTCATGAGCCAGATCAGACACCCCATACTTTGCACTGACGGGGGGCAAGCACCCCTAAACACCGTGTCTGCAAATTGGGATTCTGATCTGGCTTATGTATCCTAGGTCATATGCAAAGGATTGTTAAAAATCCACATTTAACTTTTAGGATCGCTACTTCCAATAGGTGGCGCTGCGCTAGAGTTAGTCTCCTTTCCTGGAAAGACAATTTGAATATTGCCCAGAGGGGCGTGGCAGCTATAAGTCCCCTTACTGGCAGCCAGACAGACTGGCTTGCAAAGTCTCCTTAAGGAGAATAGTGTTCCCCCGTGGTCACCACAAAGCTTCTCTTGAGCCAGATCAGACACCCCATACTTTGCACTGACAGGGGGCAAGCACCCCGAAACACAGTTCCTGCAAATTGGGATTCTGATCTGGCTTATATATCCTAGGTCATATGCAAAGAATTGTTAAAAATCCACATTTGACTTTTAGGATCGCTACTTCCAATAGGTGGCGCTGCGCTAGAGTTGGTCTCCTTTCCTGGAGAGACAATTTGAAGATGTGCAGAATGATTTGGCAGCTTGGTTTTTCTAAGGCAAAATGGGCCAAGAGATTTAACTGACTCTGAAAAGTAAAAAAAATCTTAAAAGGCACTTTTGAAATTGAGAAGATATCGAGGCTTCATTGCAAAACCACCGAAAGTTCAGTTGCAAATCATCAAAAAATGTGTTGAGAAAAAGAAAATGCACATTGACTGCCAAAATTTTGAGATGAATCAAATATGAGGTGACCAGGAACCCATTATCCTCCAGCGTTTTCATAATCCAGAACTAAAACCTCCCTGCAGAGTCCAAAAATGCAAGGTGTTCAGTCCTCAGAGACACGGCTGAGGTAAGGGAGGAAGAAACCCGACCACTACTGAGCAAGACACATACAATGAAATGTGAAGACTGGGCCCAGAAATATCTGAAGACAGATTTTTCTAAGGTTTTATGGACTAATGAGATAGGAGTGACTATTGACGGAACAGACGTATGGGTGAGCCTGTGGTGTGGTTGGTGCGGCAAATACAGATGATTGTCAACAAATTTAGAAACTGACAGGCTCTATGGATGGAAGGCTTATGACTGTTATTGAAAAGAAGGATTGCGGTATTGATCACTGAGATATTTTTTTTACATCTCAAAAATGTAATTTTCCATATTTTGAGTTAAGAAAATTTTTCATTTAGTTGCATAATAATTTTGAACACTAATAGATGCCCAATAATTCTCCACACATAGATATGCCCCCGAGAATTCAGGTTTCAAGTTTAGTAACCTTTTGGCTTGACCGACTGCACTGGTTTTGTATAATAATAAAATTATTAAAAATACAACTTGCCTAATAATTGCACACATAGTGTATTAGTGTTTACTACATGTGGACTATGTATAAACCTCATGCCTATGGAGATTACCATGTTTAGTATTTACATGGATCCTAAATACAACAATAATGAAATGCAACCATGTACAATGAGGCAGTAAAGGAAAAATATTTTTTCTGCGTCTACAGAATACTATATACTGAACCAGTTATACCCAAGTATAAAGGGAAACTGCTTGATGTTGACCAAATCAAGGGCTCAGTAGCACAACTGCACCTCGGTACATTTTTTCTCAGAAATGTTGCAATATGTCAGGGAAGATATTTAAAAGCAATTAAAGCATAGATCAGTTTGAGAAGTAACAAAATTGTTGTGCAATATGGAGTTGTGCAAATATTCTGCGACTTTTCTGTTTTCACTCTAGTTTCACTTGGCTAAACCAAAATGGGCAGTGGCTGGAGCAGCACGGGGTGGAACTAGGGCGTGAGGCCACCTTTCATCTAATTCATGACGGGCTGTGGAATACCTTACACCAGAAATCTTACTCCAGTGCCTGACAGGAGTAAGATTAGAGCCTATGGACATGCAACTTGTCAAACACACCAGATTCATTAAGATGGGACCATAACCGGAGCTGAGACTAGTCCACCACAGCTCCTTGTGATTGAGAGGTCTCTCCCATAGCAAGGGAAATGTTAAATCACCTGGAGTGGTGCTGAGATCTTCCAAATATATTTTCTCTTAAATGCCAGAATATTTCAGAGAAAAATAAAATTGACTGCAATCATGCATCCAGGTTCTTGCTGCTCGTAGTTTGCGCAGCATGAATACAGTGGTAGGTTCTGTGCATAAACCTCAAATGTATGATTTGATCTAAGGTTTTTTAAAAAAAATTCTTGTCGTCTGAACCGTTGACTTCCATAATCCTTTGGTCCATCTTTTACAACCGATATGCAATTGAGAATGTCCCAATATCTGCACATTTCAGACCATTTTACGTTTTCAGATCATTCTAGTCTATATATATAATTGCCTTATTCTGTCTGTCTGTCTGTCTGTCTGTCTTGCTCCAAAATTGTGTCCTTACGGTGACACAAAACTGATTGGCCGCTGGGCTCGCCATGGCCCCGCCCCCGCATGGATTGGCCGCTCTCCTCGCCTCGGCTCTGCCCCTCCACGGATTGGTCGCTCGCCTCGGCCTGGCCCCGCCCTCCGCATGGATTGGCCACTCGCCCCGGCCCTCCGCACGCATCGCCAGACATAACCTTGCGCTGCTGGGATCGTGACGGAGCCGGTGAACGCTGGTAACCATTATACACATCGGGTAACTAAGGTCCCTTAATTACCCGATGTGTATGATAGTTACCAGTGTACACCGGCTCCGTCACGATCCCAGCAGCGACAGACATAACCTTGCGATGCTGGGATCTTGACGGAGCCGGTGAACGCTGGTAACCATTATACACATCGGGTAACTAAGGTCCCTTAGTTACCCGATGTGTATCATAGTTACCAGTGTACACCGGCTCCGTCAGGATCCCAGCAGCGCCAGACATAACCTTGCGATGCTGGGATCTTGACGGAGCCGGTGAACGCTGGTAACCATTATACACATCGGGTAACTAAGGTCCCTTAGTTACCCGATGTGTATCATAGTTACCAGCGTACACGGGCTCCCGGTACACATGTGCAGGGAGCCGGCATTATACTCCTCTCCCCCAGGACTACTCCTCCTATTATAGTCCTCCTATTATACTCCTCTCTGAGTATAATAGGAGAACTATTATAGCATGGGGGATGGAGCACGATGGGGTGCACAGCATGGGGGATGTAGCACGATGGGGGGTGCGCAGCATGGGGAGTGCGCAGCATGGGGGATGGAGCACGATGGGGAGTGCGCAGCATGGGGGATGGAGCACGATAGGGAGTGCGCAGCATGGGGGATGGAGCACGATGGGGGGTGCGCCGCATCGGGGATGGAGCACGATGGGGAATGCGCAGCATAGGGGATGGAGCACGATGGGGGGTGGGCAGCATGGGGGATGGAGCACGATGGGGGGTGCGCAGCATGGGGGATGGGGCACGATGGGGGGTGTGCAGCATGGGGGATGGAGCACAATGGGAGGTGCACACCTCCCCCCAACACACACACACAACACACCACACACACACTGGGAACCACAAACACCGCCATACACAGACACACAGAGACAACGCCGCACACACACAACACCCAACACACAAACACCGCGGCATACATAAATATACGCACATACCGCACAACACACACATTGCACAAAACATACCTCCCCCCAAAACACACCACACCCACACAAACCGCGCAACACACACACACACAACGCTACAGACACACAGCACTCCACAAAACGCAACACACGCAACACACATACAACACCGCTCTCACCCCCCGCCACACCCAGACAACACCCAGAACATGTACAGCGCCCTACACAAACACTTGGTAACTACACACAACAACATCTATATATATATATATATATATATAACAAAAATCATACATGAACTACACAATACGTAAATTCTAGAATACCAGATGCGTAGAATCGGGCCACCTTCTAGTTATTCATATGTTTCTAATAACCTCACCTGCACAAGAACAAAAACAAAAATTCTTGAAGCCCAGCCAATTTCCAGTAGTCACAGAGAGGCATATCCTTCAAGACGTTAGCTTGTACACAAAATTATTTCCTAACTGTGATGGTCTTCAGAGCCCAGATTTCAGCATCAGCTACTGTTGACCACTACTGTTGTATTACACCGTAGAACAACGAGGACCACATGGTCTATGCTGCCTTTAATTTAAGGCACTGTTTGGGTTAAAGTATCTTTCCATTATGTCATCCGCACCTGTGTTGTTTAGGAAATGTTCCCAAATATACCCCCTTCTTACTACAAACTAAAGGAAAAAAAATGTTGGGGATTGTTTCATTCCTGCGCAGGATGTAGAGTACAAAACAACAGCTGTATCATAATCAAGGTTGCCCACTCATTTCCCTTATGTTAAAAAGGAGGTCACCCAAGCAGACGTATTATCTCGTGGCTAAAGGAGGAAATGTATGTTGTTCCGTGATCACTTGTCTGTACAATGGAAATGTCAGTGGGGAAAGTGGTGTGTGTAGCCTTATAGGAATACACAGACACTTGGAAGAATAATAGCTGCAGATGGCCAGTTCTGAAGGAACCGTATCTGCCTACCACTCACTATCATTATCTCTGCAAATGTTCGCTAGTTTGGAGCCCACTGCTATTTTAGGATTAATAAATCCATTTTTTCTTGATGTTGTAACTGTTTGTCTAGAAATTCCCGTGGTCAAGATTTCTTGAAAAGTCTCCAGGCTCATTGTAGTCTATAATTACTCATTAGTTTGAAATTGTGTTTCTCTTTGACTTGTGACCCTCGTGTTGGTATGATACTACAATTCCTAATATTGTAATATCCATATTATGACTGCATCAGTTCATGCAATCCCTATAGCTGTTATTGTTGTAATCCTGCTATGTGAACCCAGCCTATAAATATTACATACGTATATAGTGAGGCAATAGGGCAGCGTTCCTCAAACCTGTAGCTCGGGAGACACAAGTGACTCTCTGGCTAGTGATGTGTGGCTCGTGGTTGTCTGCCAATTTGGTGGAATAGCACTGGTCTAGAAAACAGATATGAAAAGCAGATCTCTAAATGGTGACATTACTGAGTAGTCGATCACCGAGGAGCACATATTGATGCTCATATACTGGATAGGGGAGAGGGAGATAGAATGATACTGCCAGTTAGGCCAGAGTCACACTTGTGAGTGACTCGCATCAAGTCACTCGGCACGACCTGCTGCTCGCCGGATAGGAGTGGGTCTGCTGCATAGAAATATATGCAGCTGACCCACATCTGTCCGGAGAGCTGCAGGCCATGACGGGTAATGCAATGCGAGACTTGCACAAGTGGCGTTTAGAGAAGTGCTTGAATCTGGATGCAACAGTGTGGTGAGTATTTATAATGTTAGAATACTGAATGGGGTATAGTAGGCACTGCTGAATGTAAGTATCCTGCCAATAAGGGAACGGGCATAAGGACACAATGTGCTTTGTGTAGGGTAAATTTGACTGTCTTTATACCAGGTACTGGTTGTCACTGCTGTGGAGAAAGGGTGCTCTGGATGTGGCTCACGATCATCTCTCCTAGCTTAATGTGTCTTCCAAGGTAATAAAAGTTGGGGATCACTGCAATAGGTCATTCAGCCAATATGACAAGATGGGTGACGTAGAACTGTGAATGGGACTCCAAAACTAGCACTCAGGCTAGGGGAGTCCCTAAGTGTCCATTATCCCAGAGGTACGCCTGATGGTGACGAGGTCTGGATAACCAGAGTAGCCCTAACTCCTGAATAGCTCTGGACTAATGCCCCTCACATCCAACTCAGGAGAGGATTAGGACTGGAGTGACTACTCCCATACAAAAGACAGTCAGGGAGAAACCAAAACTCAAACTCACAGCAAACACTCACAGAGATATAGACAAAACATGCTCAAGAGGTAAATAAAGAAAAGGAAGGAAATAATAAACAACAAAAGTATTACCACAACACACCAGAGTGGCATACAGCAGTTCACCAGAAGCTGAATAACCCTGCACAATGAATGAAATCGCACAAGCTATTATCAGCGTGGAAGAGCAGGTTCCACCATCTTGTAAAGGTGGAGGCAGCCATGATAGTGCTGTAGAAACCCATGACCCAAGCAGCAATTCACAGGCCAGCAGTAATTAAGTCCTACTAGACCAACCACCAGTAAACTCACAACTGATCGATGCTCAGCTCTAACTGAGCAACTCAAAGAGCACCAGGTGGTGTGTCAGACTCTACAGTGTGAACAGAGTCAGAAGACGCCATAACACTTGGTAAGTTTAGAGCCGAACACCGTGTGACACAATATGCCATGAAGTTTAGCAATGAGAACAACTCAAGGAAATGTTGTAGTGTCGCTATGTTGTGCTTTTAAGCAGATACAAATCTAAGTGCTTCATAGGGCAAAATATGAGAGGATCAAAATAGAGGAGATGAATCCCTTCAAACTTTGAACACATCTTCTATTATTACCTTGGAATAAATATGGAAGGTGCCACTGATGACCCCTGTCCTGCACTCAGTCTGGTTCTTAAATAGGAATGCAAGTTCTAAGGAAACAATAAGAATATGTTGTGAAATACACTGGTTGCAATACTCCAATGATGATGTGATAGCTGGGTTCTAAAACTGAGGGTTTTTATTTAACAGATACATACAGCACATGTCAGGGCCACACTAACTCTTCATCAGGACTAAAAAAAACCCATTGATTTATAATTTTAATTTAAGTTATTTACCGTAACTAACGTTTTGCTATGTACAACATGCATCCATTTGACTTTCTAACTAACGACCCACAGTTTTCGTCATTGTTTTTTAAACAGTTAATGAGAATGTCATGAGATTTTGTCTTGATAAAAGGGTCGTTGCAACCCTGAAACATTTTGACATTATATCTGTTTAATCAAAACTGTCCGTTTTGGAACACAACTGTTGCATCATGCGTTGTTTTTAAACCCACATTCTTATTGTTTCCTCTGAACTTGCTTTATGGTGTACTTGGAACACTTCCAAAATAGTGCTGAATCACACAGTGTTTTTTGAGAAGTTTATGTTGTTTTTTGTCCACTGCTTTCTTATGCAAAAATGCTGCAATCAGGTTGGACTTTAAAGTCTCCAATTAACGTCTAAGGAAAGTTGGAAAAACTTTGCAGTAACTTTCCTTCTGCGATGATTACTTTCTGATCATGGCCAAACAATGTGGAAGTGACTACAACTTTAAAATGGGCAAATATCATGTGAAATACTTTATCAGGTCTTTGGCTTTGCATCATACCCCTTGGTCACATTATACGGTTTTCCCCATTCACACAGTATAGTTTTCGGCTACTTTTTTGAGATTCATGAACGAAAAGATCACCGCTCATAGAACATAAGGTAAATGATTGGATGATCTCCGAGGGGTAATTTTTTATTTTTACCCTTTGTGTGATCTTGGAAAATGCTTCTGATTACTTTCTTATTATCAGATGTCACTAAAACATAATTATTATTTTTTTTATTAGTGACATATGTTTGTGTATTTGCACTATGAAAGCATACAGTTTATCCGTTTTGGTAGACTGTGACCTTACAGGACGTGCATAACCCCTTCACTGCTGGTACAGATTTCAGGACATTCCATTAAAATGAACTAAAAGCCCTCTAGCTATACAGCGGACATGCATATAAATAGCAGTATTGTGTTCCATCTGCTCCGGTGAAATTGGTCCTGCTTACCAGGTGTGCTTCAGATTACTCATGCTTTCTGACCCTATTCTGTACTGCCAGTTATTAAGCTGTTGAGACTGTCATCACCACACTCATTTACTTTAGGCTATTGCACTATGTTCCTTGGCTTACGTCTTGTCATGCTATGGAGAGTTTTTTTGCCGATGATATCCATGTTTTGTGTTTGTTAACCCCTATTAATGATTAAATCCTAACGTTTTAAAGCGGTTTAAGAAAAAGTCTATTGTTCTTAGGGTTCTTGAGTAATCCAAGCATTTTTACACTAGGTAAGTAAATACAGGTGGATTCCAAGTTCATTACCAATGAGGGAAACTTAATAATTAACCCCTTCACCACCGGGGGATTTTTCGTTTTTCGTTTTTTCCTCCCCTTCTTCCAAGAGCCATATCTTTTTTTTACAACAATATAGCCATATGACATAGTTACATAGTGTTACATAGTTACTAAGGTTAAAAAAAGACCTAGGTCCATCTAGTTCAACCTTCCTCCACCAGTTCTACATTTGGTCACTAAGTCATTTATAACCAACAATGTTGTGTGTACTGAGGAAATCGTCCAGCCCTTTTTTGAAAGCTGTTATAGTATCTGCCATTACTACCTCTTGTGGTAGGGTATTCCACAGTCTGACTGCTCTAACTGTAAAGAACCCTTTCCTATTTAGCTGTCGGAATCGCTTTTCTTCCACTCGCAGTGAGTGCCCCCTTGTTCTTAGTATTGTCTTCGGAAGAAATAAGTCATGTGCCAGTCCTTTATATTGACCACACATGTATTTATACATATAAATGAGATCTCCTCTGAGACGTCTTTTTTCTAAGCTAAACATATCTAACTTTTTCAACCTGTCATCATATGGGAGGCCTTCCATTCCTTGTAGTAGTCTAGTTGCCTGCCTTTGAACTGACTCTAACTTCTGAATGTCCTTTTTAAAATGTGGAGTCCAAAACTGGATCCCATATTCCAGATGTGGCAATATAAGTGATTTATAGAGGGGTAATAATACGTTGGGATCACGGGATCTAATCTCTCTTTTTATACACCCTAGAATCTTGTTTGCTTTTGCAGCTGCTGCCTGACATTGAGTGCTGCTGCTCAGCTTATTTGTAATGAGAATACCCAAGTCCTTCTCCTGTTCTGTAGTCCCGAGTTTACTTCCATTTAATGTATACGCAGTTATAGGATTACTCCGTCCTAGGTGCATTACTTTACATTTATCAACATTAAATCTCATTTGCCAAGTATCTGCCCATTCTGACATCTTATCCAGATCTTTTTGTAATATTATACTATCAAGGTCAGTTTTTAATATCCTACATAGTTTGGTGTCATCAGCAAAGACTGACACTTTACTATCAATCCCATCCACAAGGTCATTAATAAAGAGATTAAAAAGAATTGGTCCTAGCACAGATCCCTGCGGCACCCCACTGCTGACTATGGCCCATTTAGAGAATGTTCCATTTATGACTATTCTTTGTTTCCCATCTTTTAGCCAATTCCTTACCCAGTTGCATATAGTTTCCCCCAGTCCTTGCTTCTGGAGCTTTAGTATAAGCCTATTATGTGGTACAGCTTGTTTTTTACAGGACAAGTTGTACTTTTGAATGCCACCATTCATTCTGCCACATCATATACTGGAAAACAAGAAACAAAATTTCCAAATGCCATGAAATTGCAAAAAAAAAAGAAAAAAATGCAATTTGACAATTTTTTTTGTTTTTTTTATTTACCATATTCACTATATGGTAAAACTGACCAGGCAGTATAATTCCCCAGTTCAGTATGAGCTCGTAGATACCAAACATGTATAGTTTTACTTTTATCTACATGGTGGAAAAAAATTAAGAAGTTTGTAAAAAGAAAAAAAAAAAAAAGAGTTGCGCTTTTGCCGCCATTTTCTGAGACCCGTTACTTTCTCATTTTTCAGGATCTGGGGCTCAGTGATGGCTTATTTTTTGCGTCTTGAGCTGACCATTTTAATTATACTGTTTTTTATTAAATTAGATGTATTGACCACCTGTTATTGCATATTAATGCAATGTTGTGGTGATCAAAAAATGCCATGATTGATTGATTTTAGATTTTGATAGGTCAGGCATTTCTGAATGCAGAAATGCTGATCCCCTGTGAATGCTGGCTCTCAGTCAGTATTAACAGGAAGTGTGTCATGACAGCCACATAGGTCATCAGCTGACTCTATGCTGCCATTGGCACCCATGATCACTATGGCAGTGGGAAAGAGCATTATCCCTTCTGAAGCACGTTAGATCACAGAACTTGGACAACCCCTTCTCAATCACCAAAATTCCTCCACGTAACATTTGACCAGTTTATACTCTCCTCCAGTGCTGGTGTTATTCCTGCAATGTTGACGACGGGTCCTCTGGTGCTTGCGCGATATGTCTTACTTCCTTCTGGTGTAACTGACATCTGGAGTCAGAGGTTCTCTTACTTCTTTAGAATTTCAGTTTCGTTCAAAGAAATTGAGAGTGAAGTGACCCATTAGCATCCACTAATTAGCTGCTGGGTTCATGTGACATACCCATGTCACATAAACCCCAGGAGATCCAGTGCCGATGTTGTTGAAACGGCACTGGGTCTCCCTGGGCTCATGCACATGACCATTGCAGTCAACTACTAGCCTCAGTAATCACATGCCATACTTGCTAGCCTCACCATTGAGGCTGTATTGATCACACAGATTTACATGACATCATTGCTGCAGAAATGTAGACAAAGACCACATGAACTCCAGCTTTGTTCTATAGCAGCTGGGGATTTAAAGTCAGTATCAGTTAACCTTTCTATTAATTTAGATTTTAAAAGCGCCTTTACATTTGTTGTCTAAGCTAATCTATAGGAAAGCTCTTTCGTATGAGGTGGGTTGAGATCTCACATCTTGCACCTACACCGATCAGCTGTTTTTAGCTCCGGTGGCCAGATGTAAACAGTGAATGTAGCCGGAACAGCACAGCTCTATTCACCTTGTTGTGGTCAGTAACAAAAACTGCAGCTCAGCTCTTATTTAATTGTTAGATCCCCACTAAACTGATATTAAGAACCTGTCCATAGGGTAGAACAACCTTCTTGAGTGACACCTGCTACAGTCATAGAACTCCCCTGAACTGCAGACATAGTTTAACACGAAATATTGGAAAGTCAACCAACCAAAATCATAGCACCATGTGACAAACATAGAGTTTCCATGGCTCTCTAGGGTCAACCAACCAAAATCAGAGCACCATGTGACAAACATAGAGTTTCCATGGCTCTCTAGGGTCAACCAACCAAAATCAGAGCACCATGACAGACATAGATTTCCATGGCTCTCTAGGCTCAGCCAACCAAAATCAGAGCACCATATGACAGACATTGAGTTTCCACAGCTCTCTAGAGTCAGCCAACCAAAATCAGAGCACCATATGACAGACATAGAGTTTACATGGCTCTCTAGGAACAACCAACTAAAATCAGATCACCATAATTTTTTTCTTTTGATGGGTCTCTAGAGTCAACAAACCAAAATCAGGGCACCATATGGCAGACATAGAGCTTCATGTCTCTCTAGGGCGGCTGCTTGGAGAAATCTATATACCACATCAGTCACCAAAATATATCTCTGCCATGAATCCATACTAGTGTTCTGACTCTAATAGAAAGATTACATTCATGCACCAATCAGAGCTTTAGGCTACCTCACTTATAAATATGGGCCATTGGAAATATGGTGGACTGAGAAGAATATTAAGATACTAATATCTACATACTGTACTTGCCCATGGAGAATAATTGCTGCTTCCCATCATATCACTCAGTGCATTGCACTTTTTAGGCAAAACAGCCTTTGTTTAACGTAATTTACGACAATGTCTGCATCCTCTACTCCTCAAAGACAAACCTATCTAAACAGGAAAAACAACAATGCGACAATACGGGGCACCATGGAATGGCAAGGAGGTTCCCAGAACATTCCCAAATTCTTACAGTCTACAATAGTAAAATCAAAGCCACTTAGTTGATTTCTTTTTCTTTGTCTCGTACCACTTATGATTTGCAGAATAGATGTTTGTCATAGTGAAGTGTTGCATGGGATTATATATTCAAAAAGACACTGCACGCTCGTGGTTCTTGCGGAATTCGAGAATAATTTAACAGTGAGATTTTACAGAGCCAAAAAAGCAAAAAAAGCAAACAACCAAGCAATGGCTATATATATATATATATATATATATACAGTTTTTTGATTGATATATATATATATATATATATATATATACTGTATATACAGTTAGGTCCAGAAATATTTGGACAGTGACACAAGTTTTGTTATTTTAGCTGTTTACAAAAACATGTTCAGAAATACAATTATATATATAATATGGGCTGAAAGTGCACACTCCCAGCTGCAATATGAGAGTTTTCACATCCAAATCGGAGAAAGGGTTTAGGAATCATAGCTCTGTAATGCATAGCCTCCTCTTTTTCAAGGGACCAAAAGTAATTGGACAAGGGACTCTAAGGGCTGCAATTAATTCTGAAGGCGTCTCCCTCGTTAACCTGTAATCAATGAAGTAGTTAAAAGGTCTGGGGTTGATTACAGGTGTGTGGTTTTGCATTTGGAAGCTGTTGCTGTGACCAGACAACATGCGGTCTAAGGAACTCTCAATTGAGGTGAAGCAGAACATCCTGAGGCTGAAAAAAAAGAAAAAATCCATCAGAGAGATAGCAGACATGCTTGGAGTAGCAAAATCAACAGTCGGGTACATTCTGAGAAAAAAGGAATTGACTGGTGAGCTTGAGAACTCAAAAAGGCCTGGGCGTCCACGGATGACAACAGTGGTGGATGATCGCCACATACTTTCTTTGGTGAAGAAGAACCCGTTCACAACATCAACTGAAGTCCAGAACACTCTCAGTGAAGTAGGTGTATATGTCTCTAAGTCAACAGTAAAGAGAAGACTCCATGAAAGTAAATACAAAGGGTTCACATCTAGATGCAAACCATTCATCAATTCCAAAAATAGACAGGCCAGAGTTAAATTTGCTGAAAAACACCTCATGAAGCCAGCTCAGTTCTGGAAAAGTATTCTATGGACAGATGAGACCAAGATCAACCTGTACCAGAATGATGGGAAGAAAAAAGTTTGGAGAAGAAAGGGAACGTGTTAGGGCCGGATGGACGGGCAGACCCGGGAGGTGGATCCACTGGGCCGAACTCCCCGTTGAGGGAAAGGAGTTCGGTAGCCGGAGCACTTTAGGTAGCAGGACAGTCCGTGCACTGGAACACAATGGAGAAGTCCCTGGGACCACGAGGTTACTGATGGTGGTCCGGGTGACGGAGCTCAGGTTCGGAAGCCGAGATGATGTCAGGCGGGGTCCGGAACCGTTGGAGCAAGATGACGGGTCACCGCAGGGAACCGAGATGGTACGGACTGTCAGGATGGCAGATGGGCAGCGTTCGGGGTTCGAGACACAGCAGGACCGGATGGCGATGCAGGATCGGCTCTAGAAGACAGAGAGGTAAGTATCTCACAGAACACAAGGAGACCTGACTCCTAGCTTGGGAAAACACGAAGAACAGGCCCCGCTCCCTTGGACATTAACCCCCTATATACCCTGTACCTGTGTGCCTCATTTCCTGTCAGTGGACACTGGCCCTTTAAGAAAGGGTCAGTGACCGCGCGCGTGCCCTAATGCGCATGCGCGCGGCCCGGGTGCCAGAAGCCATGGCAGGAAGCTGAGAGGAGGACGCAGGAGAGCCGGCCAGGGACTGGGAAGCCGACGGGCGCCGGGAGCGGGGACCAGGGGGCCTGGGGAGCGCGGACACCGGAGGCTGGAGAGCGGGAAGCGTGGCAGGTGAGCCAGGGAGCGGAGCCGAGGACCCGGGGAGCGGAGCAGAGGACCCGGGGAGGGGAGCAGAGGACCCGGGGAGCGTGACAGTACCCCCCCCCACGCCCCCCCTCCCCGCAACCGGGACAGGAAGGCACGGATCAGAGGAGTGCCCACGTTCTCCCTGGGCTCCCAGGACCTATCCTCAGGACCATACCCCTCCCAGTCTACCAGGAAGAACTGTCGACCTCGTACGGTCTTCATGGCCACGATATCCCTTACCGCATAGATGTCGTCCTCAGCAATAGGAGGAGGGGCCGGACTGGCGGCAGCGGAGAAGGGACCAAGGACAACCGGCTTGAGCAGAGACACGTGGAAGGAGTTGGGTATCCTCATCGTGGCCGGGAGCTGTAGTTTGTAGGAGACCTCATTGATCTTGCCGAGGACTTTAAACGGTCCGATGTAGCGAGGTCCCAGCTTGTAGGATGGTATCTTCAATCGGATGTATTTGGAAGCAAGCCAGACGAGATCTCCCGGAGAGAAACACGGAGGATCCAGACGTCTCTTGTCCGCGTGTCTCTTCATCCGCAGAGATGCACGTGCAAGGGACGCCTTAACTGAGTCCCAAATGGATGTAAAGTCACGGAGTACTGCATCAGCAGCAGGGATGTCCGAGGAAGAGGATACAGGCAATGGGACAGACGGCTGAAGTCCGTAGACGACATGGAAGGGAGAACTGGAGGAGGACTCACTGACGTGGTGATTATGGGAGAATTCAGCCCAAGGAAGAAGCGTGGACCAATCGTCATGATGGGCGTTGACGTAGTGACGTAAGAAAGAGGTCAATATCTGATTGACCCGTTCCACTTGGCCGTTCGACTGAGGATGGTAGGCCGAAGAAAAGTCCAGAGTCACTCCCAGATGTTTACAGAGAGCCCTCCAGAAGCGGGAGGTGAACTGAGTTCCTCTGTCGGACACTATGTGTGATGGAAAGCCATGCAAGCGGAAGATGTGATGTATATAGGCGTCCGCGAGTTCCTGGGCAGAGGGCAGTCCAGCCATAGGAACGAAATGGGCCATTTTAGAGAACCATCCACCACGACCCATATGACTGTGTGTCCGGAGGATAATGGCAAGTCTGTAATAAAGTCCATCGCTATGTGTTGCCAGGGAACTGATGGTATGGGCAGAGGCAAAAGACGGCCATATGGCAGGTGTTTGGGAGTCTTGTTCCTGGCACAGGAGGAGCAGGCAGAGACAAAAGCAGCGACGTCCGTGCGAAGGGATGGCCACCAGTAATGACGTACAATGGCACTCCATGTCCTCTTCTGACCTGCATGACCGGCTGTTTTCGAGGCATGGCCCCAGTGTAACACTTTTTTCCTGTCGGTCTCAGAGACATAGGTCTTCCCAGGCGGTATCTGGGCCAGGGTAACAGGAGCCACCGGAATGATCTTACTAGGACAGATGATGGGTTGGGATGTCTCCTCCTCCTGCTCCATGGGCATAAAAGACCTAGACAAGGCATCAGCGCGTACATTCTTGTTCGCGGGTCGGAAATGAAGCTGGAAGTCGAACCGGGCAAAGAACAAGGACCACCTGGCTTGCCGTGGGTTCAGTCGCTGAGCAGTCCGCAGGTATTCCAGGTTTTTGTGGTCCGTGTAAATAATGACGGGGTACACTGCTCCTTCCAGAAGATAGCGCCATTCCTCCAGAGCCAGTTTGACTGCTAATAGCTCTCGGTCACCGATGGTGTAGTTGCGTTCAGGCGCAGAGAAGCTCTTGGAGAAGAAACCGCAAGTCACCATCTTCCCGGAGGAGGACTTCTGCATGAGCACTGCTCCGGCTCCCGAGGAGGAGGCATCCACCTCTAAGGTGAACTGGCGGTTTAACTCTGGACGGTGGAGTACAGGAGAGGAGGCAAAGGCTCGCTTTAGAGAGCCAAACGCGGCGTCGGCCGCAGGTGACCAGTCCTTGGGATTAGCCCCCTTCTTGGTCAGGGCGGAAAGAGGAGCAGTCAGAGCCGAGAAGTGAGGAATAAACTGGCGGTAATAGTTGGCGAATCCCAGAAAGCGTTGGATTGCCTTCAGTCCAGAAGGAGGAGGCCAGTTGAGAACAGAAGAGACCTTCTTTGGATCCATCTGCAGTCCGGTATCGGTGATGAGGTAACCCAGGAAGGGGAGAGAAGACTGTTCGAAAACGCACTTCTCGTACTTGGCGTACAGACGATTCTCTCTTAGTCTTTGTAGAACCTGTTGCACGTTCTCTCGATGGGTCTGGAGGTCCGGAGAGAAGACAAGGATGTCATCCAGATATACCACCACACAGACGTAGAGAAGGTCCCGGAACACATCGTTCACTAATTCTTGGAAGACTGCTGGTGCGTTACACAGGCCGAAGGGCATCACGCAGTATTCATAGTGTCCATCGTGCGTGTTGAACGCGGTCTTCCATTCCTCCCCTGAGCGGATACGGACCAGGTTGTAGGCACCCCGAAGATCCAACTTGGTGAACACACGAGCTCCTCTGAGCCGATCAAACAATTCGGGGATGAGCGGCAGGGGGTACTTGTTTTTTACGGTGATTAGGTTCAATCCCCGGTAGTCTATACATGGGCGTAGGTCGCCCTCTTTCTTCTTTACGAAGAAGAAGCCTGCTCCAGCAGGAGAGGAGGATCTCCGAATGAATCCCTTAGCCAGGCTCTCTGTGATGTACGTAGACATGGCCCTTGTTTCGGCTGGAGACAGTGGATATATCCGTCCTCGAGGTGGTGTAGTACCCGGGAGCAGGTCAATGGCACAATCGTATGGACGATGTGGCGGAAGTACTTCGGACTCCTTCTTATCAAAGACGTCCACGAAGGACCAATAGGCTGAGGGCAGTCCCGGTAGGGACTCAGGAACCGGAGGTCGCCGGATAGGTTGTATGGTCTTCAGACAGGTCTCATGGCAAGAAGACCCCCATCGAGTGATATCGCCAGTGCCCCAGCTGACGGAAGGCTCGTGTGTCCGCAACCAAGGAAGGCCCAGCAGGATTTGATGTGACATATGTGGGAGAACGTAGAGAGCGATGGTCTCGGTGTGCAGAGCGCCGATACGCAGTTCCAGCGGCTTGGTGATCCAGGAGATGGTGTCAGAGAGGGGTCTCCCATCCACAGAGGCAATCACCAGAGGTTTGGCGAGTGGAGTAACAGGCACCTGGTACTTGTCCACAGTGGCCTGCTGGATGAAATTGCCTGCTGCCCCAGAATCGAGGTACGCCTCAGCCGTAAACCGCGTCTCTCCCGTGGTCACTTGCACAGTCCATGTAACTGGGTCTGAGAGAGTCCCAGCACCTAGGGTGGCCTCTCCTACCAACCCTAGGCTTTGGAGTTTCCCGGTCTCTCTGGGCAGGCGCGTAGCAGGTGTGTGCCCTCTCCGCAATAGAAGCAGAGACCGTTGGCGAGCCGCTCTGCTCGACGTTGTTCAGACTGACATACACGGTCGATCTGCATAGGCTCATGGACGGAGACACCAGAGGCCGTTGACTGGAGTACGGCGGGCTTCTGTGGAGGAGAGGAATGTCTTACCGGACGTCTCTCACGGGACACCTCTTTGGACCGTTCCTGAAAGCGTATGTCCACTCGAGTCACTAGGGTAATCAGGGCGTCCAGGGTGGACGGTACGTCACGTCCAGCCAGCTCATCTTTGATTCGACCTGAGAGACCTTCCCAGAAGGCGGCGGTTAGGGCCTCGTTATTCCACCCGAGTTCTGAAGCCAAGGTGCGGAAACGGATGGCGTATTGACCCACCGTCAGAGGTCCCTGACGTAACCGGAGAAGAGATGAAGCAGACGCGGAGGCGCGTCCGGGTTCGTCAAAGGTGCTGCGAAAGGCCTGCAGAAACTCCTGGAGGTTTTTGGTCATAGGGTCCTCCTTCTCCCACAAGGGGTTCATCCACGCCAGTGCCTCGCCCTCTAGGTGAGACATGATGAAGGCGACCTTGGCTTGGTCGGAGGCAAACAAATGTGGCAGCTGCGTGAAATGGAGGGAGCATTGGTTTATAAACCCCCTGCAGGTCTTGGGGTCTCCGGCGTACCGGGGTGGTGAGGCCAAACGAAGTCTGAAAGTATCTGAAAATGTTGCCACGGGAGCTGGAGCCGTGGATTGACTAGTGGAAGCCCGGGATGCTGAAGACGTAACTGCCTCTTGTAGCGTGTTCAGGCGGGTGTCCACAGAAGACATGAATTGCAACATGCGGGTCTGAGTCTCACGCTGGCGTTGGAGTTCCTCCTGTACGGCTGCTAGTGCTGCAGCGGGATCCATGGCCTGTTCTTACTGTTAGGGCCGGATGGACGGGCAGACCCGGGAGGTGGATCCACTGGGCCGAACTCCCCGTTGAGGGAAAGGAGTTCGGTAGCCGGAGCACTTTAGGTAGCAGGACAGTCCGTGCACTGGAACACAATGGAGAAGTCCCTGGGACCACGAGGTTACTGATGGTGGTCCGGGTGACGGAGCTCAGGTTCGGAAGCCGAGATGATGTCAGGCGGGGTCCGGAACCGTTGGAGCAAGATGACGGGTCACCCCAGCGAACCAAGATGGTACGGACTGTCAGGATGGCAGATGGGCAGCGTTCGGGGTTCGAGACACAGCAGGACCGGATGGCGATGCAGGATCGGCTCTAGAAGACAGAGAGGTAAGTATCTCACAGAACACAAGGAGACCTGACTCCTAGCTTGGGAAAACACGAAGAACAGGCCCCGCTCCCTTGGACATTAACCCCCTATATACCCTGTACCTGTGTGCCTCATTTCCTGTCAGTGGACACTGGCCCTTTAAGAAAGGGTCAGTGACCGCGCGCGCGCCCTAATGCGCATGCGCGCGGCCCGGGTGCCAGAAGCCATGGCAGGAAGCGGAGAGGAGGACGCAGGAGAGCCGGCCAGGGACTGGGAAGCCGACGGGCGCCGGGAGCGGGGACCAGGGGGCCTGGGGAGCGCGGACACCGGAGGCTGGAGAGCGGGAAGGGTGGCAGGTGAGCCGGGGAGCGAAGCCGAGGACCCGGGGAGCGGAGCAGAGGACCCGGGGAGGGGAGCAGAGGACTCGGGGAGCGTGACAGAACGGCACATGATCCAAGGCACACCACATCCTCTGTAAAACATGGTGGAGGCAACGTGATGGCATGGGCATGCATGGCTTTCAATGGCACTGGGTCACTTGTGTTTATTGATGACATAACAGCAGACAAGAGTAGCCGGATGAATTCTGAAGTGTACCGGGATATACTTTCAGCCCAGATTCAGCCAAATGCCGCAAAGTTGATCAGACGGCGCTTCATAGTACAGATGGACAATGACCCCAAGCATACAGCCAAAGCTACCCAGGAGTTCATGAGTGCAAAAAAGTGGAACATTCTGCAATGGCCAAGTCAATCACCAGATCTTAACCCAATTGAGCATGCATTTCACTTGCTCAAATCCAGACTTAAGACGGAAAGACCCACAAAAAAGCAAGACCTGAAGGCTGCGGCTGTAAAGGCCTGGCAAAGCATTAAGAAGGAGGAAATTCAGCGTTTGGTGATGTTCATGGGTTCCAGACTTAAGGCAGTGATTGCCTCCAAAGGATTCGCAACAAAATATTGAAAATAAAAATTTTTTTTTTGGGTTTGGTTTATTTGTCCAATTAGTAGTTTTGACCTCCTAAAATGTGGAGTGTTTGTAAAGAAATGTGTGCAATTCCTACAATTTCTATCAGATATTTTTGTTCAAACCTTCAAATTAAACGTTACAATCTGCACTTGAATTCTGTTGTAGAGGTTTCATTTCAAATCCAATGTGGTGGCATGCAGAGCCCAACTCGCGAAAATTGTGTCACTGTCCAAATATTTCTGGACCTAACTGTAGATATATCATAGCCATCACGTAGTTGTTTTGTTTTTTTGGCTTTTTTGGCTCTTTGAAAACTCATCATTACATTTTTCTCGAATTTCGCAAGTACCACGAGTGTGCAGTGTCTTTCTGAATATATTTAGGGTTCATCAAACCAACTACTAGTACCTCCAACCATTTACAGTGTGCACGCCATGGCCTAATTTCATGGGATCATAGGGCAGTATTGTTCATCATAGCAAAGTGTTGTATGAGATTATAGGGCAGCCATTCTGCACTGCAGACTTTAATCTTTAGGACATCTATATTTTAAGGAACATACTTTATTTATGTGTATAGAAAGATCCTCTAAGTAATTGTAGGTCAGCTCATATTTTCTTAGATAAGATTGTCTGGTCAGCATAAATGGTGATTGTACAATCTCAAGAAATGCCTTGAGATCTAGCCAGGTATTTAAAAAAAATTAGTCCTCATGCATGGTTTTCCAAAATAGTAACTTATAAAACTTCAATGAAGCATGACAAGTTAGCAAAAAAAGATCAAATTTATCATTTACTGATACAATGATACTGTAAATATTCCCTTTGGATGGGACAGCTTTCCAGGAATAAGGTGCCACGGAATAAAAAAATCTGTTAGTCATTAGTTTGAAAAATTAAAACTGCTAACTGACAATATGATGACAAAATAGCAAACTTTTGGAGACAACTCAAGGGGAACCTGTAACCTCCATAAACAATATTTACCTTCACATATAGGGGTAATCTGTAAGTAATAATTAGCATTGAAAACATGTTTACAGAAGCAGCGGCTACAGGGACAAAATGAAGTTATATTCTACCTGCAGCCACTCACTTCATCTGTGCGGTGCAAGAAAATGTTACAGTCACCGTCCACTGTACTTTGAGGGTACTGAAATCACTCCATCACTTTGATTGACAGCTTTGCAGTGTATGTGTCTGCAGTGTATGAGTGTGTAGAGCTGGCTGCAAAGGTGCAGGGGAGTAATCACAGCCTATAGTGAATGGTGATTAGAAGTGCACCCTGTATGTATATATGATTGAAAGTGATCAGCTACAGGGAGGATAGAATGAATAAGGCAGGCAGGAATGATTTTAATGTTATTTACCTACAGGTAGCCCTCTATCTGCAGATAGTGTAAGCCAACATGACAAGTTTCCATTAAATGCTATTTATCTGCAGATTGACATTTTACCTATATGTCAGGAACCAAAAGAAATATTGATAAGTTATTTTATTTATCTTGTCTAAAATCATGCCTAGTGAACAGAAAAAGACCAAAGTAAGCTTGAAAACTTGCTATTTCCTATCACATTTTCAGTTAGCCATTAAAAGATATCAACAACTAAGGACTCTCAATCAGGGGCAAAACTAAATTCTTCATTGCTGTCAATCTTCATTAAAGAGGACCTTTCACCAAATTTTTCATGTGTAACTGGAAATTCAGTGTAATAGTTGCAGAAGAGCGTGGGGTGGGAGGAGGACGTAAGTACAGCTGAGTTTAGCTATGTCACATTACAAATCCTTCTATCAGCTCTCCTCCTCTCATAGCACTACCTTCTATGTTGTACATTCCCTTCTACAAGACTGAGCTGAGCTCAAAAATGTCAATAATCATTCCTCTGGCTTTGTGATCAATTTGTAATTACTCTGCAGTGAGATCAAAGCAGGCTGTCATAACTCACACATTCACACATCAGCAGTCCAGAAGAGGCATATTATTCCACAGGAGGGCTGGAGGGCGGGCGCAGCCATAGTGGAAGAACGGACATGATAGGGGTTTGTAAGGATAGGCATATATAGGGTTAATAGGGAGTTTAAGCAGGAAAGGGTTAGTAGTGAATTTGGCGCATTTGCTCGTCAGGATATGGGGGGAGCTATAGGGATTTGAGTGGTCAGATGGTTAGGGCTTGCTATGGGATTGGTGGCAAGTTTGTTAGAAGGGGTGTGGAAAAGAAGGAGGATTACCTTGCTAAGAAGAGGAAGAGCGGTTGGGAGATCCTGTCTCATGGATCCAGGACCGGTAAATAACCCACCCACCTGCCCTTATTTATTGTGTTTGAAAGGAATATTAAAAATTAAAAAAAATATTAAAATTATACTTTAGTAATGTGGCGGTAAAGTGGTGGTCTTGATTGCTATGTTGCATGGCAGCTGAGGTGAGGAGGTCAGGGATGGCCTTGGTTAATGAAGTAAGGGTTCACATCAGAGGTATGCTGACCCTTCATACTTGCTTATGGTTAAGTTCCGGCTGGGACGGTTCCCAGGCAACAGGTTAAAATTTGGGAGGGACAGCACTGTGACATTTGTCAACCCTGAATCAGAGTGGTATGACTAGGGATAGTATTCTGGTGCTGTTCAATGGTTCAGGCAATCCAGGATCTCCTGGTTAAGGTTATGGTTATGATGGTTATCAGTTTGAGTATGTTCTTAATTCTAATTAATAAAGGCTACTGTGGCTGTATATTTCATTCGTCACTCAGCGTTTGTGTGGTTATTGTGCGTGTGACACTTTACAATACCCTAGTCATGTGTGAGATTTAATGACAGCCGTGATCTCACTGCAGGGAAAGTCCAAGTTGAGCATATACATAACTGTGTTTATGACACCTTTGAGATCCCATATCCAGACAGTCAGTGTGGGGTGGGGCAGTACAGCAGAGATGACAGTGCTAGGAGAGGAGGAGAACTGATAAAGGGTTTCTAATGTGATACAGCTAAACTCAGCTCCGTTGCAGATATTTGATTGCTAATATCTCTGCAATAGAGAGGCAAAATGAAAGGAAAAAAAAGTTTTATTTCAGCTCTGGAGCCACTATTACATCATGTGTCTACCGCAACATGAAAAAATGGCGAACGGTCCTCTTTAAAGGTAGCCTCTCAACTTATTCATGCTGCCCAAACCACAGGCAGCATGAATCTACTTAGAAGATCCCATATTGAAAGACCATCCCCTGAAGCAGTGCAGAGAGAAGCTGATCTTTGGGTGACGTCGCACTTGTCTCTTCTCTGGCTATCGTCCCCGACCAGTTCTTCTAACTGTTTTGTTTGAAACAATAGAGCTTTTTAGAGAAACATAGATGTGGCCACAATTATGCATCTATGGGCAGCATGGATCAGCTGACAGGTATGCTATAAGAACAATGTTCTCAGATGCAGAGAACTCAGTACTTACCCTGCAAGTCAGGAGACTATATTAGCCATATAAATATTTAAAAATGAGAACTGTATACTTTATAGTTGTTACTAAGATATGAGAAATGTATACTTCAAAGTTGGGCTTAAGATAGAACCTTCTAAAATACTCGTGTTGTGTTTCCCCCAATCAGGTATTGCCATTGGCTGGGATTAATAGGATGTTCCCAAGAGAGTCCAATGCTTAGGCTAAGGGCACATACTGAAAAGAAAACCTTCTCCAACCCACTCACATCATCCCACTGGAAAATGCAGACTTTACAGCCACTCGGATTTGACAATATTGGAATGTAAGTATTATCTCCTTCTTATTAAAAAAGATCAAAAATTATTTGTTCCAACAAGCTAATTGTACTGCTATGCTGCCTTCAATCTGAGTCTCGAATACTAGGACTTAAAGACTATTTTACGTACATTGACTAGACTTAAGGCTCCATACACATTTGATTAATGTTGGCTAAATCCGACTATAGCCATAGATTCGGCCTAAATATAATGTGAATATAATGGGAATCGTTGCCTCGGACAACTGATCGTTGTGGTTGATGTTGATCAGGAATGTCTAATTTCGGGCTGCCAATTGTTTTGGTCCCATGGAAATAAGCTGTCAGCAGAGATGTGCATTCTCATAGAGAACACAGGAGTGCTCAGCCAAACGAGTGCGCCTGTATATAGGAGATCTGACTGAGATGGCTTCCAGCTGAACGCTCTAATGTGGCCGGCTAAGTGTTTCCAAGGAGAAGAGTAGAATAAGCCACTGCCAAACACCTAGATTTATCTCTTGAGGAAACAAAAGTATCAGATGTTGAAATTCAGTGTTCACATTCTTTTTTTTGGGGGGGGAGGTTAGCTTGGCCAAGACAAAATGGGTGAGTTTACCGAACTTTAAGCTACTGTATATGGGGCTTTTAATGCATCAAGTGTTAAATGTGAACTAAAACAAATTGAGCATACATTTTTCACTATTATCAAAGTTACATAATTAATATAAGATTAGGATAATACCCATTACATTTCATTTATGAGCATCTATGTATGTTTTTTGCTAAAAAAAACTAGAGCAATGAATTCCAGAGACCTTGAGAATAGTTCCACAAAAACATGACGGTCAGGAATTCTGGGCATAATTTGAGAGTTTTATATATAGCCTGGAGAACTTCTTAATTCTGTAGCCTTTGTAACAACATAGTAACTGTCCTGGTATATTAATACCACAAGAAGGCAGAAGAAAGCACATAACCTTGCCTCCAGGTGCTCGGGATTTGATAAACCAGACGCAATGTTGTACAGCAAAGCTTGAAACTTGAACGCATTTTGCCTAAGGATATACTCATTTTAAAACTATGCAAGGAAAAGCAGTTTGATGATTTGGTAGGGTCGTGAACAAATCCTACATTATTAAAGTATTGGGATAAAAATAACTGCAGCTTTTTTGCTTTCTTACTTTTTCAGAATTTATCTAACTTATATTTATACCAGTGTAGACGTTCAAGAATGATTCAACCTTCTTTCCTTAAAGGGGTTGCCCAGGTTTGGCACAAAAGTCTGAATACCCACATCGTGCACAGTGCACACTATGAGGATTCTACAGTGTCGGCATTGGGAATGGGTGGTCATGTGACCACAACTATGCAGTATTCATGCTTCCAGCCACATTTAGATGTGTGTAGCTTCACTCCATATAAGTGAGTTGAGTGTGGCCACACACGTCTAGTTGGAGTATGCAAATCACATACTTGTGGTCACATGACTGCCTAGTCTCGCTGTCGGCGCCAGAGAATTCTGACAGTACACACTATGCTCGGGTGACTGCAGACTTTAGTGCCAAACATCTGTACAACTCTTTTAAAGAGTATCAATCACCAATCTGGGGTTGCTCTTTTTATTTAATAACACAGTCGGCTGCCCCGGTTTGGTGATTTTTCTAAAAAAACATATAGACACAAAACTACTCATAAGTGCCACTAATGTCTCTCAGAAGGGCCAGACTTTCAAGCAAAGCGGAGCCCGAAATTCAGGGCTGTGGAATCACGGCATAGACTCTGAGTTCCCACAACCCACTTCGGCTACTCTCGAAATGAAAGTAGATCTCACTCTTTGCTCTGCCGTTTTCTTTACTAAGCTGTTACCGAATGGTAATATCAATAGAACAGGTTACTGTAAGAGTGGCTGCGGAGGGATCCAACTATGGAGTGGTTTTATTTTTTCATGATATTTAGAAGAATCAACTATCTAAGGCTGCCCATTCTTTTATTAAATAAATAAGGAAACCCCACATTGATGATAGCTACTCTTTCACCCCTTAAAGCAATATCATGTACATGTTCGTGATTGTAGGATGATCGAGTGTGGAGAAGGCTCAGGATCTGAGTAACCTCTATACTCAACAGATGCAGACCATGTAAATCAGTCGTCTTTAACATCCGCGGCTGGAAACTGGTATAATGGTGTTGGCGTGTATAATATAGTTGATTGAATTATGGTGGGTTCAAAACCATTGCGTGGGCTAAAACAAAAAAATAAAGTAAAAAAATAAAAAATGTGAAAAATCTGAAAAAAAAATAAAAATTAAAAGCACAAAAGTTTAAATCACCTTTCTTATCCTCCATTAAAAATAAAGAAATGTAAAAAATAAATATATCTGGTATCACGGCATACATAAAAATCTGATCTATCAAAATATAAATGTAATTAAAAAGATTGGTAAATTCTGCAACGAGAAAAAAAAATCAAAATGGCAGAATTTAGTTGTTTAGTCACCATACTTGCCCTCAAAAAATGCAATAAAAACAGATCATTGTATCTTCCGTAAATTGGTTTGAAAAAATCTGACAACATGTCACGCAACGAACAAGATCTCACAGAGCAAACAAAAAAATAATAATGTTATGGATGTTGCAACACAAACCACAAATTTTGTTTTTAAAAAAAATCTACTTTTTAGACCTTATGCCATTTAATTATTTTGAATTAATGGTGATCTCCTTATTCCCTGAGTCCAGTTCCCCAAGCGATATTAGCTTTAGCTGGGAGATGTATCATTACATGGCAGCCATTCAGGGGGCAATCTATGTAATAATAGCACAGTACTCTAGAGGATGATCCCCAGTTTTTTTCTCCCAAGCTCATAAGTATCCTGCATGGGCACCTTTCTTTCTGATTTCTTCATGGTCATAATAGGGCACATACATTTGGGTTGTCCTGATGGGAAAATTAATTTAGTGCCATTCTACATGAAAGCATAAGGCTTTTATTGTGACCTTCAACTTGTCAATAATTTGATATTTGTGTCTATATCTGATTGGAGCATATGTGTGTACATGAGTGACGCTGGGATGCCAAAAGTCCAGAAATTCCAGAGTGATGCTGGGATGCCAAAAGTCCAGAAATTCCAGAGTGATGCTGGGATGCCAAAAGTCCAGAAATTCCAGAGTGATGCTGGGATGCCAAAAGTCCAGAAATTCCAGAGTGATGCTGGGATGCCAAAAGTCCAGAAATTCCAGAGTGATGCTGGGATGCCAAAAGTCCAGAAATTTCAGGACAGTCTATAAAAAAAGAACACTTTTTTGCCCTGACCATAAAAAAATTAAGGCGTCTGTGATTTTTTGTTAATCTACTTATACAGATTGTTTTGATAGTATTTCTCATTATCTTTAAACTTTTTATGAATGGAGCTGATGTCTTCATATCAGAATTATGGGCTGTAGACACGGATCACTTATAGTCAGAAGGATTTATTGTGTTTTTTCAATGTTGTCTGTGAGTTTTTCCTAAGCTGTCCAGGAAAAATAAAATAGCAAGATGGCATCCCTGGTGTGACGATGACTTCATTCTTTGGGGGACAAGGGATGGACCCCCTGTCATGATTGCTGGGACCCCTAGCAATCAGACACTTATGATCTATCCTATGATAAGTTACAATTTGCAAAAACAATCCCTTTAAACTTTGCTATCCTATTTTTGTATTGTTCTTGCTGCTAATGTAATTATTTTTGTCGCAATATATTATGAATATTAACATTATTTTGCCATTAATTTTATCACGTAGAGACAAAAAATGCTGAACGCACCATGAAAATGTCACCTTGGTGGTTGTCAGTGTTTCTTTATGATTCCAGCTAAATATGGGTGATGGTAGGTGCTGAGTCAACACATTTTGTACTAAGACATTGGTTCTCAAATACTGCAGAGAATTAACAGCTGCTGTAACCCAACACGGCAAGAGTGCAATCTTGAAAATGTAGACGACTCACCAAATTTAAGTATCTGAAAATGCAAATAAAATAAATGTTTTATCATATTTAACAATTTTATAGTTATAAATAAAAAAACACTTATAGAGCTCACACTGTATAAAATATGTTCTTCCCATTGCTGATTTATAGGCACAGTGACGAGTAGCTGTTGACAAACCAAAGACTTTTCTAGAAGGAATGTATAGGCTGTGGACGCACCCAGTTTGTGGAGCCTGATGGATTCCAAATTAGTAGTTTGCCCAATATTTATACTGTAATATAAAATGTCATGCCCAGTTTCAGATTTTGTAGCAGTTCCCAAATATTTTAAGGTTTTCTCAGGTTTTTTAACACAGATAGTTGGAATTGTTACAAAATAAAGACATAAAAGGTCCTTATTCGTTAAAGAGAATCTGTCAGCAGGTTTTTGCTACCTCATCTAACAGCAGCATGATGTAGGCAAGAGGCCCTGAATCCAACGATGTGTCACTTAGATTACTGGGTGCAATGGTTCTGACACAAACAGAGTTTTTAGATTTAGCAGTGCAGCAGAGCGCAGCAATCTGCCACAGGCACTATAGGTACAATGTCCATAGACAGAGAGCTGCTAATTGTAGCAGGATGTGTGCAGACTAGCTGACCTTTTTCTTTGTATTTGCCTATGATTAAGGCGTTCTCTAAAACGCGTAAAGCATAGTGAGGCATATGGAGAGATTGGTTTAGTCCATATATATACTTTTTATTGTGATTTAATAAAGCTCAAGTTTTTTTAAGACATCGGTGCTGGATATGTTTCCTTTCCCTCCCTCCTTTCAATGATTATGACAGCTGTGGACGCCAACCACGGATACCATGCACCGACCCAAATGGATATCTAGACACAGACTGGTGAGCTGGAAAATGTTCTTTTTTTGTTATTTCTAGCTGACCTCTAGCTGACCTAGTCCAGAAATTATAATCTTCTGAAGCTAAAACAAACATTATAGGTAAACAACAGCACAGTGCGATAAAATACAAATTACTGAAATCTCTGTGTTAGCCCTTACAGCATGCAGTCTTCAAATTAAATAGCAAAAACCTGCTGACAGATTCACCTTAACCCCTTCAGAACTCTGCAATTTTCCGGTTCTTGTTTTTGTTTTTTCTTCCCCTTCTTCTAAGAGCCATAACTTTTTTATATATTCATCAACATAGCCATATGAGGGCTTGTTTTTTGCTTGAAGAGTTGTGCTTTTGAAAAAAAACATTAATTTTACCATATAGTGTACTGAAAAATGGGAAAAATATCCCAAGACATGGTCCATCTAGTTCAACCCGTAGCCTAACATGTTGATCCAGAGGAAGGCAAAAAAAAACCAATGTGGCAAACAAGCTCCAATGGGGAAAAAAAAAATTTCCTGACTCCACATACGGCAATCAGACTAGTTCCCTGCATCAATACCCTGTCTTAAAATCTAATATACATAACTGGTAATGTTAAATTTTTCAAGAAAGGCATCCAGGCTCTGCTTAAATGTTAGTAGTGAATCACTCATTACAACATCATGCGGCAGAGAGTTCCATAGTCTCACTGCTCGTAGATTGAATTTTATTTTAATAACAAAAAAAACGCAATTCTGTTTTCCTTTTTTTTTGTTACTCTGTTTACCAATCAAATTACTTTATTTCATATTTTGATAGATCGGACATTTCTGAACTGAGCAATACTAAATATATGTATTTTTTTTATTGTTTTATTTTATATGGAGCAAAAGTGGAGTCATTTGAACTTTTGTGTTTATTTTTTCATATTTTTTAAAACTTTTTTTCACACTTTTTATTGTATTTACTTATACCCTTATAAGTCTTGAAGCTGCGATCATCCGATCGTTTGTGCGATGCAGAGCAGTGCATCAGCAATCATCACAGTGTGCCATGAATGCCGGCTCTCAGTCGGCATTTACTGGAAGTTCATCATGACTGACATCGGGGTCATCAGCTGACCCCTGGCTGTCATGATTATAATCCATCGGGGCCCCGTGATCACATCATGGGGCAGCCAATGAGAGCTGGGAATGCAGAGATTGAGAGTGGGATTTAACTGGTTAAGACCCATGAGCAGATCTCTTATACACCCGCTGCTGTTAGGGGTACTTTGCACGCTAAGACATCGCTAGCAGATGCTAGCGATGCCGAGCGCGATAGTACCCGCCCCCGTCGCACATGCGATATCTTGTGATAGCTGCCGTAGCGAACATTATCGCTACGCCAGCTTAACACACACTTACCTGCACTGCGACGTCGCTCTGGCCGCCGACCCGCCTCCTTCCTAAGGGGGCGGGCCGTGCGGCGTCACAGCGACGTCACACGGCAGGCAGCCAAATGAAGCGGAGGGGCGGAGATGAGTGGGACGTAAACATACCGCCCACCTTCTTCCTTCCGTATTGCCGGTGGAGGCAGGTAAGGAGATGTTCCTCGCTCCTGCGGCTTCACACACAGCGATGTATGCTGCCGCAGGAACGAGGAACAACATCGTATCTCCTATTGGTGCAACATTATGAAAATGACCGACGCTACACAGATCACTGATTTACGACGCTTTTGCGATCGTTTATCGGCGCATCTAGGCTTTACACGTTGCAACGTCGTTATCGGCGCCGGATGTGCATCACTTTCGATTTGACCCCGACGATATCGCAGTAGCGATGTTGCAACGTACAAAGTACCCCTTAGAGGTGCATGACGGCTGACCAGATCAGCCAACATGTGCAGGGAAAGATATGGGCTTGGACTGCGAGCCCGCCTCAAAGGCAGGGACACAACCTTGGATGTACCAGTACATCCAAGGTCGTGAAGGTGTTAAGACAGGCATTTCGTACACCAGTTTTAATTAGTGACATTCAGAACTAAGATGAGCCAGATTCATTAAAGGGGTTATCCAAAGGCAAAAGTAAATTTCATTTTAAATTCCTATCTACTTGATGCTATAATCTAAGCTATTTTCTAATACGCTTGTATTAAAAATTCCCTGCAGTTCCCTAACTCCACTATCTGACTGCTATTCTATTTTTCTTCTATTTCCTGTCTAATGACGATTCGCTGGAATGGTGTAGGCGGAGTTATACAGAGATTAAAAAATCAGAGAACTGGTCGATCTGCAGCAGATAAAATAGTGATTTTGTATAACATGAAACCAAGTAAATGATACATTGCTGGTATCATGATCTGTACTGTGGCATTATGATATTCACAAATGGAGTAACAAAAATCTGGTGACAGATTCTGTTTAAAGGTATGCCTATGTGCTCAGCCATACATGGACTGGGTGCATTTATTGCTACCGTTTTAAAGGAAATCTGTCACCAGGATTTTGCTATCCTATCTGAGAGCAGCATAATGTAGAGACAAAGACCCCAATTCCAGCGATGTGTCACTTACTGGGCTGTTTACTGTCATTTTGAGAAAACCAATGGTGTCTCTGCAGCAGATATAGCAGTTATACAGAGCTTATGATTATGCTGGACTACCTGCAGCACGCCAAGTAGTCCTCTAATAATAATCTACTGTTGACTAATCAGTGATTTTATCAAAACTACACTAAGCAGCCCAGTACATGACACATCACTGGAATCAGGATCTCTGCCCCTATGTTATGCTGCTCTCAGATTAGGTAGTAAAACTCTGATGACAGATTTCCTTAATGAATTAGACACATCTTATTCCTGCTCAACCATCATTAAGTGTAAAATGAATGACTCAAGACAATTAGTGGCGAATATAACTAAAACTACACTTAGAAGCCCAGTAAGTGAGACATTGCAGGAATCAGGATTTCTGCCCCTACGTTATGCTGCTCTCAGATCTCAGGACTCATCTTATAATTTGCTGTCCTGATGTGTTATCTCCTGTAGGTCATACGCGCACAAATGATGTCCTGCCAGGCTGGCAAATCAAACTCCACACCGAGAAACCTGAAAGTTCAGCAGTTCCTGCCCACATTCATAGAGCACTGACCCGGACCGTGAGCCGGAGTTACGCTCATCTCTAGTTACTTACTATAGGCCATCTTCAATAAATAAAGAAAACACAATACAATATACATAATCATATAGTCATTTTTGTTTTGACGTTACAGATGGGATGATATTGTTCTGATGGTAAGTCTAGTTGGCATGTGGCAGTGATTAGGACTTCTCTTCTTAGAACAAGATTTAAAAACTAATAAAAAAAGGCTAAAACTTATAAAAAATGTAGGGTTGTAGCAAAATAGAGAAATCCCTGATAGGCTGAAGTGTTCTGTACATTAGGTTACTGTCAATGTATTACACCTAAGGTCATTTGTCAGAATATTTTGAAGATTAATGGAGATAAAGTGAGGAATGCCTCTCCATGCTAAGGAGATTTACTCAATGATGACAGTTGGAAAGCGAAGCGCCGCGCGCTACTGCTATTTCAGCTCCAGCCAGGAGATCATTTGCACTGGACATAGCTGATAAGTGTTCCTATTATGCTTGTTTCAGACTTGGCACCCACCACTACAACAGCTATGTCGTTTTTTGCCAACTGGTTAGGAAGACTTTACACTGGATCTGGGATAAGGGCTCTGGTGAAGTTGGAACATTATCAATATGACCTAGTCTGTCAAGGAGAGATAAATGCAAGATGCTTCCCTCCCGCAAGGACGTGAACTGGGATTTATGTAACAATTGATTGACCTCTAGAGCTGACCTAATAGCTGTCACTCACACACAATTACAATGTTAACAAGGCTGAAGGAACACATATTGGATTGTTCTGCTGTCTTTCATGGTAATATTGCACGGCTGTTTTCTATACAGGATTTAGTGTTTTATTCTGTAGCATTTCCATGGCCTAACATTTTGTATTTTGATGCCTTGTCTGTGTTGTATATTAGGGGAATGGTAAAAGTTGAAGCATTTGAGTATGTCATAGAACATAGGACTAAAAATTAATTACAAAAAACAATATAGAATATTTTAAGCAAAAACCTACTATGATCTAAATTGAATTTCATTGGATTAACAATATAGAGCAGGGTTTTCCGGTTCATTTCCCTTCATGTAACCTCTTAGGGGTACTTTGCACGCTGCGACATAGCTAGCCGATGCTAGCGATGCCGAACGCGATAGTCCCCGCCCCCGTCGCACCTGCGATATCTTGTGATAGCTGCCGTAGCGAACATTATCGCTACGGCAGCTTCACACGTACTTACCTACCTTGCGACGTAGCTCTGGCCGGCGACCCGCCTAAGGGGGCGGGTCGTGCGGCGTCACAGCAACGTCACACGGCAGGTGGCCAATAGAAGCGGAGGGGCGGAGATGAGCAGGATGTAAACATCCCGCCCACCTCCTTCCTTTCGCATTGGCGGTGGAGGCAGGTAGATGTTCCTCGCTCCTGCGGCTTCACACACAGCGATGTGTGCTGCCGCAGGAACGGGGAACAACATCGTATCTCCTATTGGTGCGACATTATGAAAATGACCGACGCTACACAGATCACCAATTTACAACGCTTTTGCGATCGTTTATCGGCGCATCTAGGCTTTACACGTTGTGACGTCGTTACCGGCTCCGGATGTGTGTCACCTTGGATTTGACCTCGACGATATCGCAGCAGCAATGCCGTAAGGTGCAAAGTAAACCATAGTCCTCCTGCACACGTTGAGTATTTGGTAAAAACTGCAGAAATGGTGCCCGTGTTTCCATTAGGCTATGTGCCCACATTGTTATTTTATGTGTTTCTTTTCTGCACACAAAAAAGCATGTTTTGGCAGGAAAAAATGTACATTTTTTATTGCGTTTGTGCATTTTTTCATATGTGGTTTGTCCTGTCTCTTTTTGTGTTTTTGTTTTTTACTCATGGCGACCGCAGGGGTTCAGACACTGTACCGCAGCAATCGCCGCAAGGTCTCCAGCTGATGTCACAGCAGGGACCCAGCTTTCACTGACCAAAGAAGTGCCCGCGCCACTCCTGGCAGTTTAACCCCCTGAATACTGCAATTAGTGTAATCGCAGCATTCAGAAGGCAGGGAGAGGAATTGCTTACCTCTCCCTGTAATGCGATCAAAGGGATTCGATCACTACAATAGTAACCCTGTGTCATCATCATAACGACCCCGGGTTACTGAGCTATGGAAAGCCTCACACACAGTGTGTGAGGCAAAGTGCTGCAATATAATCCCCTGTAGTGATAAAGCATTGCAGGGGATTATAGGGGTTTATGTTACATTTCTACAACAAAATCTGCAAGAAAAAAGAAGCAGCATGGGCACAGCAAGTCACGATTCTCATAGACTTTGCTGAGATGCTTTTTCCTTGCTTGTATTGATTAAAATAAGCAAGGAAAAACACATAAAAAAAGCACACAAAAAATGCCACGTGGGCACATAGCCTTCCTGTGATTGTTCCACTCCTGGTTTTGGCTACAAATACTGATATAAAAACTCACCAAATACTCAACGTGTGCACAAGGCCTTATGATGTATTTATACTGCCCGATTATTGGGAAAGAGTTTCTCAATAATCGAGCAATGTAAACAGGCTGTCAATCACAAAACACTCACTTGTTGAGTGAGATAATTTTTTAAGCAGACTGCAAAATGATTGTTCTTAGCAGCACATTAACCTGTGTAAAAACAGTACATGTGCTGCCGAGAACATTGGCAGCCTGTGCATATAGAACAATTACTGATCATTGTATGTGCAGCTGAAATGATATCTACCAATCTAAACAATAGTAAATGAACATTAGTAGACTAGCTGTTTGGCAGTTGTTTACCACCTCAAGTTGTGCGGTGTAATCCCACCTTTAGGCAAAATTGTTGGGTTCTTAATAGATTAAAGGCCGCTTTACACGCTGCGATATCGTGACCGATATCGCTAGCGTGGGTACCCGCCCCCATCGGTTGTGTGACATGTGTAAATCGCTGCCTGTGGCACACAACATCGCCCAGACCCGTCACACTACTTACCTACCCTGCGACGTCGCTGTGACCGGTGAAATGCCTCCTTTCTAAGGGGGCGGTTTGTTCAGCGTCACAGCGACGTTACAGCTGCGTCACTGAACCGCCGCCCAATAGAAGCGGAGGGGCGGAGATGAGTGTGACGAACATCCCGCCCACCTCCTTCCTTCCGCAATGCGGGTGGGAGGCAGGTAAGGAGAGGTTCCTCGTTCCTGCGGTGTCACACGTACCGATGTGTACTGCCGCAGGAACGAGGAACAACTTCGTTACTGCTGCAGTAACGATATTTGAGAATGGACCCCCATGTCACCGATGAGCATTTTTGCACGTTTTTGCAACGATGCAAAATCGCTCAAAGATGTCAAATGCAACGGCATTGCTAAAGCAACCGGATATGCGTCACAATTTCCGTGACCCCAACGAGATCGCTTGAGCGATGTCGCAGCGTGTAAAGCGGCCTTAAGATACATTATTTTTTTACTTTCCAGACACATATTGGGAGAAATGGTTTATGTAATTTGGGTCAAACTATGGATGTGGCACCTATCTTACATTTGATATGCCAAATAGTTAAAATGGTTGACCTGCAAGTATAAAGCAACTGACAAAAAAAGATGTTCAGAGATCAAAAGGACCAGTAGGAAAGCTGAGGTTATATATAATGATCAAAATAATTGGTCTTCAAACCTCAGATAAATCACTTTATTTCCTTTAGTCCAGCCTTCGAGAATTTTTTTAATATTGTATGGTCCATAAATTACATAATAGTAGTAGAAGCAGGAGAACAAACCCTGTGCCCCAGATTTAAGGTGGACAGAAGCTAAGCATATTCAATGGTATTGTTAAAATCTATTAAATAAGGGCTTCAAGAGATCCCCATATCTACTTTCTTGGGCCGTTAATATTACCAATCAATGCTATGTAACTTTACCCATAGGAAAATGTAAATAAAAAAAACTAGATAGCAAATCCTGTTCCGACCTAAAGGCCCCGTCACACTAAGCAACATCGCTGCTAACGAACAACTTTTGTGACGTTGCTAGCGATGTTGCTGTGTGTGACATCCAGCAACAACCTGGCCCCTGCTGTGAGGTCGTTGGTTGTTGCTGAATGTCCTGGGCCATTTTTTTTTTGTTGCTGTCCCGCTGTGAAGCACAGATCGCTGTGTGTGACAGCGAGACAGCAACAACTAAATGTGCAGGCAGCAGGAGCCGGCTTCTGCGGAGGCTGGTAACCAATGTAAACATCGGGTAACCAAGAAGCCCTGTCCTTGGTTACCCGATATTTACCTTTGTTACCAGCCTCCGCCGCTCTCACTGTCAGTGCCGGCTCCTGCTCTGTGCACATGTAGCTGCAGCACACATCGGGTTAATTAACCCGATGTGTGCTGTAACTAGGAGAGCAAGGAGCCAGCGCTAAGCATTGTGCGCTGCTCCCTGCTCTGTGCACATTTAGCTGCAGCACACATCGGGTTAATTAACCCGATGTGTGCTGTAACTAGGAGAGCAAGGAGCCAGCGCTAAGCATTGTGCACATGTAGCTGCAGCACACATCGGGTTAATTAACCCGATGTGTGCTGTAACTAGGAGAGCAAGGAGCCAGCGCTAAGCATTGTGCGCTTCTCCCTGCTCTGTGCACATTTAGCTGCAGCACACATCGGGTTAATTAACCCGATGTGTGCTGTAACTAGGAGAGCAAGGAGCCAGCGCTAAGCATTGTGCGCTGCTCCCTGCTCTGTGCACATTTAGCTGCAGCACACATCGGGTAATTAACCCGATGTGTGCTGTAACTAGGAGAGCAGGGAGCCAGCGCTCAGTGTGCGCTGCTCCCTGCTCTCTGCACGTGTAGCTCCGTGCGGTGGTAACCAAGGTAAATATCGGGTTGGTTACCCGATATTTACCTTAGTTACCAAGCGCAGCATCTTCCACGCGGCGCTGCTGGCTGGGGGCTGGTCACTGGTGAGCTCACCAGTAACTTGTGTAGCGACGCTCCAGCGATCCCTGCCAGGTCAGGTTGCTGGTGGGATCGCTGGAGCGTCGCAGTGTGACATCTCACCAGCAACCTCCTAGCAACTTACCAGCGATCCCTATCGTTGTTGGGATCGCTGGTAAGTTGCTTAGTGTGACTGGACCTTAAGACATGTGAATTACCTGTTTTAATTGGCACATTTTGTTAGGGAAAAATGTTTATAGGAAAGGTAAAATTCCTAAAATGAAATTGATTCAGGAACCTTGATATGAGGAATATACAGTTTAATGATTTGCAGGGACTAGCAATGGTTTAGAAATACTGAGCAAATATTAAGATGTTGGGGTAGAACGTTACATTTTAAAATGGTTACTCCCAAATAGTGAGATTTTTCCTATCTTTAGGATTGCTTGTACCCCTGTCTTGTATAGAGTGAAGGTGTACATGCTTGACCTCCACTCAATTCATTGTCTATAGCATGGGTCCCCAATTCCAGTCCTCAAGGGCCGCCAACAGTGCATGTTTTCAGGATTTCCTTAGTATTGCACATGTGATCATTTAATCACCTGCACAGTGGATGATTCCAACACCCATGCAATGCAAGGGAAATACTGAAAACAAGCACTGTTGGCGGCCCTCGAGGACTGGAGTTGGGGAACCTTGGTCTATAGGAATACGGGAATAGCCAGACACTGTTCATATTGATGGGAGATAGCTTAGTATCTTGAAAATAATCTTCTTAGAAACAATTCCCATGGCTATGATCATCGAGGTGTTGCTATCTACCATTGTTGTATTTGCACTCAAATGCAGGATAGCCTATGTAAGATTATGATTTACTAAAAAGCAAGAACAATGTGCCATGTAAAGGTGTCAAAGATGCCATCTATCAATAGCTCACTCCAAAATGTGACAAACTCTCCAAAGTTACTTTTCACAAGTGTGTCACGTCCAAAGGTTACATCTTGTGTTGGAGTGGATTTACTTTTATTTGATGCTGAAAGGGTTAAGGACTCTTTCTTTTATGGCTGAGATTACTCATAGCCTTAATCACAGCTGAACAACTTGTCATCACACCCTTCCACTATATTTACCCACTCCTGGCTTTACACCATGCTAGTGATAGATATTCTATACTGACCACTTAGGTAGGAGAAGCTGAGATATCGTTTCAGTTGCAGCTGTGAAGTTTCCTGCTGATGAAACCTAGGAGTGTTTTTTGTTGTGTCTTTGCAACTAACCAATTCACTTACCTTCCTTGTGTTGTTATATTGTAGCAGTGGGACTAGTGTCTCACTGACCAACTCAATAGTCAAAGTAGGTTCAGGGTCAGTGAGGGCCTAGGCACGTGACGGCGCATGGGGGAAAGACCCATCTAGTGATTTTAGAGTGCTCAAGGATCAGCCACAGGTGAGTGTTAGGTGGTGACCCCTTTTCCTCTCTCACTATCACCAGGGTCTTCCTCTACATTTTCCCTGGTTTTCCCTTTGTGTTGCGCTACGTGCTGGTCATTTCCTCGCCCCGTCATGACATTACCTTAGCTTCTAAGCCAAAAGGCCCCATAAGGGGCAAATGGTAGCAACTTCTTGATTAAGCTTAAGGCTGCTTTATACACAATGATATTGCTAGCGATCTCGTTAGCGATGTGACACACCAAATTGTAGATACGATTTGCCGAGATCGCACATAGTTCTTTTTTGTAGCACTGTGCGATCTCAGCAAAACGTATCTACGATCTGGCGTGTCACATCGCTAACGAGATCGCTAGCGATGTTGTATGTAAAGCAGTCTTTAGGAAGGAGTCTGTTTCTAGGCATCTTACGAAGGAGAAGCAGGGAATTGTAGAGTAAAAGACTTTTCTATACATTACATATTTATCAGCCTAAAAGTGTTTGTCCTATGTGTTTCATTACAATGCTTGCATCTTTCTACGCTCACACTGTCTTACAGAGATATCAGGCTTCTATATAGCACAACTGTGACAAATTATAAGTAAAACTGCACTTTAGTGCTCTGGACTTTACAAAAATAAAAAAATAATTAAGATGAATTATGGTGGCTATGTCTACTAATTCTTATCAGTATATGGTGTCATTCCCAACTGTTATTACTGGAGCCACAAGTAAAGAAATTATTTATATGTTATCACTATAGTAGGTATTCACAGTTCACTTCAATGGCTGTAACATATCTATATACAATATGATTCTAATGTTTTATTATAATAACAGAGAAACTAATTAAACTAAACATAAAATATTCTGGAAATATTAGATTAATTCACATCCCCCTGTACTCAGTGATACCGGCTAGTCTTGGCCACAAGCCACAAATAACTTATTGCAATTGATATGTGGGTTAATGCTCTCTTTTTCCTCCTGGCCCTCCGGATGCCATGCAGTGAAAACTCTCTTTCAGAGTCAGGAAATCACATTTTCTACAACATGTAGTTACTTACCATATGGTCTGCCAGTGAATGAGACCACTGTTCTACCAGACTACAAGTAAAGGGAACATTTATTTTATTAAGCTTAATAGTATACTTCAGTCTGCAACAAAAGCAAGATGGAAGTCTGCAGGCCGGACAGGACCAGGATTGTGTGCTGTATCCTTATGTTACTACTAAACCAACATTGTAATTATTAGTAGTAATAGTCGTAGAAGGAGAAACAGAACGAGTTTCTAAGGTGCAAAAATCAAATACATTTATTGGAAAACAAGTGATGAGAATCCATAAAATCATCAATAATTAAAAGATGTTACAAATTCACTGGACGGCAGGTGACATGGTATAGGGTTAATGATGATCCTTGCAGAGTACCACCATTGCATATTAGTACAAATGTTATAGACATAGTGTACACTTACATATGTTGCAGCACACAATCTAGGATAAAGCATAAAACACCCATGCTAGGGCTGATAACACAATATAGCTTTTTTCATTGTTAATAAACATGACTGACAAATCCAATGACATGATCCGGGGTATAAGACAGTATACATGCACTGGACAATGCGGGGCACTCCGGGTTTTTCACCTGCGTGCCCCCTGACTGCTGTGCCCTAATGGCCGTCATATGTAATACCCTCTGCCTCCTCCCCTATGATGTGCTTTCCCCTCCTACTTCATTCTCCTTAAATTCCCCTGACCTCCTCCTTTCGGACCCGGAGCTCATCTCCCACCCTAACGCCCTCTTGTCTTTAATATTTTACTATTGTGCCTCATCAAGTTACAGCAGTTTCTAGGTTAAATACGAAGACGTTCGTGCATCGGAAGTCTGGTCAGAACACACCGCTTTGTGACTAATGGTTTACTAGGCCGATTACCTGATGTCGAGAATTGTGATCTACTTGATCCACAAAAGATGAGAGTGTTGTTGTTTTATCTACCTCTCCTGTAAAGAGTTATGTAGTTGCCAGGGGTGATCTTACGAGCCGGCTGTTAATTATGCGCGCACACCCCGCCCATCATCCCGCCCACCTGTCAGCGCCGGCTTCAGCACTGAGGGATGATGGGCGGGAGGATGGGCATGCATATGAAATGATCGGTCCCATGTGGTCACGGCAGGCTGCTACAGCCTGCTCATGCCCCCGATGACTCGCTCCACCGCAGCACCCTCATTCCCCGCAGCCACATTCAGACTATAAGACACACACCCCCACTTTCCCCCAACATTTGGGGGGAAAAAAGTGTGTCTTATAGTCCGAAAAATACAGTATGTGGAACTTTGGTTCGGGACGTTGGGTTGCGGCAGTCGAGCATATTCACACTGTGGCAATTTCACAGACAAAACCTACAATACAAACAAAATAAGCTGTAAAAAGTAATAGTGGATATAAATAACGTTGAGTACTTAGTGCTCACTTTGATTAAAAAAAAGAGTAAGCTATCCCACTGTGACAAGGTGTACCCCAATCAGTATGATCCCTAATTAATATTAAAACCTTACCTTGTGCAAACACATCAATGTAGATGGGAGCAGAGAAGGGTTAGGGCTGTATGTATGGATACCCCGCCATGAGTAGCTACATAAATGAAATATTCAGCTCAAGAACAGAGGGATATTGCCCCTCATTATATATATCACAAATAAAAACCAAAGCGAATGTAAAGACATGAGCTGGAGTATAAGTTGGTATAAATGCACAGCATAGAAGCATATCACACTGTGGGCATTTCACAGACAAAACCTAAGATCACAAGAAAATAAGGGGGCAGAGCAAGAAGTCGTGAGTTATACCAGCGCCGCTCCCTGATGATGCTATATTTGAGGCTGGTGCTAGAGGCTGTGGGGCAGAGCTGGTGCCACTCACTGCATTTAGGACTGCTCTCTGCCAACATCTGTCACGCAAGCAATGGAAGCAGCAGCAAATAGAGGAATAGCATGCCAGTGCCCCACTAACCTCAGCCACAGTGTCCTTCACTCATTATTCAGGATCCAGGACATCCTCAGGGGAAATCTAAGAACTAGTAAGTAACTTCAGCTTCACCCTCTGATGATATCCTGTTCTAGGAAGGGTGATGGACGCTATGGAAAGCGAGTTCAGCCCCAGCCTCCAATGACATCATGTTTGAGATGATTCTAAAATGAAACGTCACATGAAGTACAGTAAAAACACACCTTTAGGGGTTAGTTAGTTAGAGAGAAGTATAGAAATTGTAAAAATAAAGATAATTACAAAAGTGGTTAGGGGGTATCTATATGTGACGCCCTGGCAAAACCAGGTAGTCACAGATAGGCCCCTGCACAACACCTTCCCCCACTTGGGAAACATACAGCCAACCTAGAAACCCTAGTCACCTCCCTTTAGGGAAAGATAGACACACTAGTGGGCGTGACCAGGCGGTTGGACACGCCCACCCAGGGTCTAGATAGCCCGTGGCAGGAAAACAAGCAGTTCTAGTCAAATTAGCTTTGAGTTCAGTTTGGAGAGGAGTGTGGGCTGGAGCTAAGTGTAGCTCCAGTGGAGGAAGTTCAAGTTGAACGGGACCAGGGTAGGAGCCCTGGTGCCTTGGCTTGGAGGCAGACGGTGGTCTCCATCAGCAGGAGACGGGAAGATGGCTCGGCAGAACCGAGGTGGACCAGGATAGGGTTGTAGCCCACCGGTACCGACACAGGGAACCGACCCGGAAACCATAGCACAAAGGGGGGTACTTGGACCCTGAAGCCAGAACCAGAAACAAGCGGACTGGTTAATTCACCGATTGAGGCCAGGACTAGAGGTCCTGTCCCACCCAAAGTCCCGAAGACAACAGCCCACCAATAGTGATAGGAGGTCACTGCCAGGGCCCATAGATCCCACGGGCCAGCGTCTGCGGGCACGGCTCCTTAGGCCACATCCAGGCGGGAGCGGACTCCTGAGTTTCAGACTAGGAAGTCCACCTTACACAAAACAGTGCAGAGGAAAAGGATAGAGACCACCTGCCGGGTGGGGGACCGAATGCAACCGGCCGCGGCACCGGCCACCAGCACCTTGGTTTACCAGAGACTTGTTTGGTGTATTAACTGTGAGTAAACAAACACTCCCATACTCTGCACAGAGACACCGGTTCCCGGGGCAACCATCCCTACCCACGGAGGGGTTGACAACTAGCTGCCATAACATCTTCCCCAGGTGCCCCACAACAGCAGCGGTGGTGTCTCATTTCACCACACTTCGGGGGTGGCGTCACAAACTTAATACGGCCTAGCCCGTACATCTACGTCCCCCTTTTTATTCGGCGTGTCTGCGAGACCCTTGAGCCACCACCCCAGAAGGCCCGGATCTGAGCAGCACTGGCTGCTGGCACGGGGGCGGCACATATAGATAGTTAGCAAATACATTTTAGGTGTCGGATCACCCCTTTAATATTCTAAAATATATAATATGTTAATATTAAGTTCCTCAGAATCTGCAGAACGTAATGATGCAACTTCTGACAATATATGGTGCTGTGGTGACTTGTGGGAAGGCGCTGGGAGAGTGGTGTCAGTTAGGCTGGATTCACATCAGCAGTATTCTGCTGCACTGCCGGATCCGGCACAAATGCAGTGCAGTTCAACACAGTTGCCGTTGACTTGTTTTTGATATATTTGGTCATCTTTAGGACCATGACTACGTATCCCCTAGTTCTCTTGTTTTGCAGTTCAGAGTCATCGCAGCAAGCTCTGGTCACATGTTGTCACATGCTCCGGTTATATGACAGAATTTGACCAGAGCTTGCCACGATGCCAGTGAACTATATTGTACTGTACTGCATTTGTGTCAGAACCGACAGTGCAGCAAAATACCGCTGATGTGAAACCAGCCTAAAGGCCGCTTTACACGCAACGACATCGCTAACTTGATATCGCTGGGGTCACGGAATTTGTGACGCACATCCGGCCTCGTTAGCGACGTCGTTGCGTGTGAAACCTACGAGCGACCGCTAACGATCCGAAAAACAGCAAAAATCGTTGATTGTTGACACGTCGTTCCTTTCCCAAATATCGTTGCTCATTTTGGATGCAGGTTGTTCGTCGTTTCTCAGGCAGCACACATCGCTATGTTTGACACCACGGGAACGACAAACAACAGCGTTCCTGCGTCCCCCAGCAACGAGGTTGGAGTGACGTTAATGCGGCTGCTCTCCGCCGATCCGCTTCTATTGGTGGCCCACTGTGTGACGTCGCTATGATGTCGCACGAACATCCCCCTTAAAAAAGAGTTTGTTCGCCGGCCACAGCGATGTCGTTAGGAAGGTATGTGCATGTGATGCGTACTAGCGATATTGTTCACCATAGGCAGCGATTTGCCCGTGACGCACGCACGACGGGGGCGGGTGTGATCGTCGCAGTATGTAAAGCGGCCTTTACATACTGGAATGCAATGTTTATTTTCAGCATATTTAGAGGGAACCTGTCAGAAAAATACATCCCTAAAAAAAACATTTATATGGTCATGTTGCTGTAAGAAAAATAATGTCATCCACACCTTAACCTATGTAATCTCTTGTTCCCTGACTGAAAAAATCGCTGCTTTACTTCAAATGCCCACAAGACTTAAAAGGAATCTATCTACAGGTTTTTGCCAGCTAATCTGATAGCAGCATAATGTGGAGACAGAGACCCTGATTCCAACGATGTGTCACTTACTGGGCTGCTTAAGGTGGTGTCACACACAGCGACGACGACAGCGACGTCGCTGCTACGTCACCATTTTCTGTGACGTTGCAGCGACGTCCCGTCGCTGTCGCTGTGTGTGACATCCAGCAACGAGCTGGCCCCTGCTGTGAGGTCGCCGGTCGTTGCTGAATGTCCTGCTTCATTTTTTCGTCGTCGCTCTCCCACTGTGAAGCACACATCGCTGTGTGTGACAGCGAGAGAGCGACGAAATAAAGCGAGCAGGGAGCAGGAGCCAGCGTCTGGCTGCTGCGGAAAGCTGTAACCACTGTAAACATCGGGTAACCAAGGGAAGACCTTTCCCTGGTTACCCGATATTTACCTTCGTTACCAGCCTCCGCCGCTCTTGCTGCTAGTGCCGGCTCCTGCTCTGTGCACATGTACCTGCAGTATGCATCGGGTAATTAACCCTATGTGTACTGTAGCTAGGAGAGCAAGGAGCCAGCGCTAAGCAGTGTGTGCGGCTCCCTGCTCTCTGCACATGTAGCGACGTTATGATCGCTGCTGCGTCGCTGTGTTTGACAGCTAAGCAGCGATCATAACAGCGACTTACAAGGTCGCTGTTACGTCACAGAAAATGGTGACGTAACAGCGATGTCGTTGTCGCTGTCGCTATGTGTGAACCCAGCTTTAGTGTAGTTCTGATAAAATCAGTGTTTAATCAGCAGTAGATTATCATTACAGGACTACTTGGCCTGCTGCCAGGTAGTCCAGAATATTCATGAGCTCTGTATAACTGTTAGATCTGCAGCAGAGAAAACATTGATTTTATCAAAATAACAGCAAACAGCTCAGTAAGTGACAAATCGCTGGAATAAGGCTACTTTCACACATCCGGTTTGAGCCGTGCGGCTCAATCCGGCTGTGAAACCTATGCAACGGATGCGGTGAAAACACCGCATCCTTTGCATAAGTTTTTACATGCGGCCGGTCCGTTTTTTTCCGGTTGCGGCACGCTACTGAGCATGCGCAGTGGAAGAAACCGCATGCGGTGGCCGAATGCGATTTTTTCAGCATCGCGCCGCATCCGGCGTCCATAGGCATGCATTGAAAAATGCGCCGCAGCGGCCGGATGCGGCGCGATGCGTTTTTTTTGGCGGAGCAAAAAACGTTGCAGGCAACGTTCCATCCGGCCGCGGCATCGGCTAAATCTGCCGCATGCGGCAAAAACCGGACCGAACGCAGGCCCATGCGGCACAATACGGCACTAATCTAAGTCTATGCAAAAAAAAAACGCAACCGGCGGCAAAAAACCCGGTTGCGGTTTTTCTGCAGAGCGCCATATTGTGCCGCAGAGCAAAAACCGGATGTGTGAAAGCAGCCTTAGGGTTTCTATCTCTACATTATGCTGCACTAAGGTGAGATAGCAAAAACCTAGTTACAGATTCCCTTTAAAGGGATTCTCTACCACTAAAAGAGCTCCTTCTAAATATTATATTCTCAAATATAAAATAAAAATCCTTCACACTCTCCTCCCATTCCAGTGATGTCGGTGCCGGTTCTATTGGGTTTTGTGAGACATTGTTATGTCATGTGAGCCCTGCAGCCAATTAGTGGTGATTAATGGGCTGCTGCACTCACACATCCTTTTGACATCCAAGGTTCATCCCACATCACTGGAATCGAAACTAAAGGTGTCAGCTCAAATTATCCATCCATTCTTGGGATTCTTCCATGCTGCAAAGATCTCACCAAGGCAAATGGGCAAATTCCGAATCCAAGAAAAGAAGGATCTAGCGGTGTTTGACAATTAACTGTCCCAGATAGAGGAGTAGATTAAAACTTCATATTTATTACTTCATGTATAAAATACATCCAGCAGTCAGACTTGACCATAAAAACAGCAGGGGTACGGAATAACGTGTTTCGATTACAGCTAACTCTTAGGCCCCCTTCACACGTCCGTGAAAAACACGCACGTGTGTTACGGGCCGTTTTTCGGGTCCGTGTCCCGTTTTTGTGTCCGTTTTTATGGTCCGTGTGGCACCTGTGTGAATTGCGTATGCTAGCCGTGTTTGTGTGCAGAACGTCCGTGTGTGCGTGTGGAATTAACGTGTATGTGTACGTGTAATGTCCGTGTGTAATGTCCGTGTGTGTGATGCACAATGTCGTTTATAAATGTCGGCTGACAGCAGACAGAGTTGCGCGATGAGAATGAACTCGGGTGAACTTCACCCGACTTCATCCTCATACCGCGGCTCTGTCTGTGTCGAGTACTGATTAGCGGTCACCTGTGAAGGATTCACATGTGACCGCTAATCCTCCGATTGACTGAAGTGTCCCCCCCTCTCTCATACTCACCGATCCCCGATCACCGGCGCTGCACGGCATTCACACGGCTGCGGCGGCTTTTACTATTTTGAAAAAGCCGGCCGCTCATTAAACAATCTCCTATTCCCTGCTTTCCCCGCCCACCGGCGCCTATGATTGGTTACAGTTAGACACGCCCCCACGCTGAGTGACAGGTGTCACACTGCACCCAATCACAGCAGCCGGTGGGCGTGTCTATACTGTGCAGTAAAATAAATAAATAATTAAAAAAAAACGGCGTGCGGTTCCCCCCAATTTAAAAGCCAGCCAGATAAAGCCATACGGCTGAAGGCTGGTATTCTCAGGATGGGGAGCTCCACGTTATGGGGAGCCCCCCACCCTAACAATATCAGTCAGCAGCCGCCCAGAATTGCCGCATACATTATATGCGACAGTTCTGGGGCTGTACCCGGCTCTTCCCGATTTGCCCTGGTGCCGTTGGCATATCGGGGTAATAAGGAGTTATTGGCAGCCCATAGCTGCCAATAAGTCCTAGATTAATCATGTCAGGCGTCTATGAGACACCTTCCATGATTAATCTGTAAGTGACAGTAAAAAAACACACACACCCGAAAAAATCCTTTATTTGAAATAAAAAACACACACAATTTCCCTCATTACCAATTTATTAACCCCGACAAACCCTCCATGTCCGGCGTACTCCACGGACCTCCAGCGTCGCGTCCAGCTCTGCTGCATGGAGGTGACAGGAGCAGCAGAAGACACCGCCGCTCCGGTCACCTCCACACAGCAAATGAGGTGAGTAGCGCGATCAGCTGCTGTCAGTCAGGTAACTCGCGGCCACCGCTGGATCCAGCGGTGGCCGCGGGTAACCTCAGTGACAGCAGCTGATCGCGCTACTCATCTCATTTGCTGTGTGGAGGTGACCGGAGCGGCGGTGTCTTCTGCTGCTCCTGTCACCTCCATGCAGCAGAGCTGGACGCGACGCTGGAGGTCCGTGGAGTACGCCGGACATGGAGGGTTTGTCGGGGTTAATAAATTGGTAATGAGGGAATTTGTGTGTGTTTTTTATTTCAAATAAAGGATTTTTTCGGGTGTGTGTGTTTTTTTACTGTAATTTACAGATTAATCATGGAAGGTGTCTCATAGACGCCTGACATGATTAATCTAGGACTTATTGGCAGCTATGGGCTGCCAATAACTCCTTATTACCCCGATTTGCCAACGGCACCAGGGCAAATCGGGAAGAGCCGGGTACAGCCCCAGAACTGTCGCATAAAATGTATGCGGCAATTCTGGGCGGCTGCTGACTGATATTGTTAGGGTGGGGGGCTCCCCATAACGTGGAGCTCCCCATCCTGAGAATACCAGCCTTCAGCCGTATGGCTTTATCTGGCTGGCATTAAAATTGGGGGGAACCGCACGCCGTTTTTTTTTAATTATTTATTTATTTATTTTACTGCACAGTATAGACACGCCCACCGGCTGCTGTGATTGGGTGCAGTGTGACACCTGTCACTCAGCGTGGGGGCGTGTCTCACTGTAACCAATCATAGGCGCCGGTGGGCGGGGAAAGCAGGGAATACGAGATTGTTTAATGGGCGGCCGGCTTTTTCAAAATAGTAAAAGCCGCCGCAGCAGTGTGAATGCCGTGCAGCGCTGCGCCGGAGATCGGGGAACGGTAAGTATAAGAGAGGGGGGGAAACTGACCGACAGACTGTGAGAGAGGGACAGACAGACAGAGAGACCGACAGAGAGACAGAGAGACTGACCGACGGACTCAGGGAGATTGACCGACATACACAGAAATAGAAAGAATAGCCGACATCACTAGAAATAAAAACACCAAACGGACACGGACTATAGGTATATGCATACGTGTTTACTAACGTGTGTGCACATACCCATAGACTTTCATTGTGTCCACGTGTGCGTGCTCCGTGCAGATAACGGACATGCATCCGTGCCAAACGCAAACACATACGGATCACGGACACGCACACACGGACATAATGAAATAACGGACGTGTGACCACAATCATAGATTAACATTGGTGCACGTTTGGCCGTGTCTCCGGTATATACGGAAACGGACCAAACACGCACGTGTATCACGGACGTGTGAAGGGGGCCTTAGGGGTACTTTACATGCTGAGACATCGCTAGCATTTGCTAGCGATGTCGAGCGCGATCGCACCTGCCCCCGTCGCACGGCCGATATGTGGTGATCGCTGCCGTAGCGAACATTATCGCTACGGCAGCGTCACATGCACATACCTGCTCTGCGACGTCGCTGTGACCGGCGAACCGCCTGCTTTCTAAGGGGGCGGTTCGTTCAGCGTCACAGCGACATCACAGCAGCGTCACTGAACCGCCGCCTAATAGAAAAGGAGGGGAGGAGATGAGAACATCTCGCCCACCTCCTTCCTTCCTCCTTTTCCAGTGGACGCAGGTAAGGAGATGTTTGTCATTCCAGCGGTGTCACACATAGCGATATGTGGTGCCGCAGGAACGACAAACAACATCATACCTGCAGCAGCACCGATATTATGGAAAGGAGCGACGTTTCAACGAGCAATGATTTTGCACGTTTTTGCGCTCGTTGATTGTCGCTCATTTGTTTTACATGCTGCGATGTCGCTACCGGCGCCGGATGTGCATCACTAACGACGTGACCCCGACGATATATCGGCAGCGATGTCGCAGCGTGCAAAGTACCCCTTACTCATGTACGCATTGATTTGTAACCCTATTGTTTTATGGTCAAGTTTGTCTGCTGGATGTATTTAATACACGAAGTAATAAATATGAAGTTTTTATCTACTCCTCTATCTGGGACACTTCATTTTCCGACACCTCTGGATGCTTCTTTTTTTGGATTGTGAACATCACTGGAATGGAGGCAGTACAGGAGGTGAGTATGTGGTGTTTTTATTTTACATTGGGAATATGGTATTTATGAAGGGCTTGTCATACCAGTGGACAACCTCTTGAAGTGCTCTGGGTGTGTCAAAGCACTTCCAAAGCCTCTGCCTTCTTGTCAGTATTCCCCACACCTGTCTGCCTTCATCTGCTTGATTGACAGACAGCAAAGTGGCTTGACAACATAGTCACTGTTACATTTCAGTCAAGCAGCGGAAGATTGGGTTTAGCAAGACTAAGGGCGGCGTCACACAAAAGCGATCGCACCCGTCCCCGTCGTTTGTTCGTTACGGGCAATTAGTTGCCCGTGGCACACAAAGTCGTTAACCCCCTGTCACACGTACTTACCTCCCGGACGACGTCACTGTGGGCGGTGAACATCCTCTTTCTGAAGGGGAAGGGACGTTTGGAGTCACAGCGACGTCACACAACGGCCGCCCAATAGAAGCGGAGGGGCGGAGATGAGCGGGATGTAACATCCCGCCCACCTCCTTCCTTCCGCATTGCCGGCAGGACGCAGGTAAGCTGTGTTCGTCGTTCCCGGGGTGTCACATGTAGCGATGTGTGCTGCCTCGGGAATGATGGACAACTGGAGCACAGAAGGAGGACCGACATTTTGAAAATGAACGACGAGTCAATGAGCAACGATAAGGTGAGTATTTTAATTTTATCATCGTTAAGAGCTGTCACATACTACGACATCTCTAACGATGCCAGATGTGCGTCACAGATTCCGTGACCCCGCCGACATATCGTTAGATATATCTAGCGTGTGACGGGGCCTTTAGACAAAGAAACGCATAGACTGGTCTGTCTATACTGTCCATGCTCGATTTTATTATGTTTTAAACCAATTCATACAGGTGTGATTTTATTTGTGGATGCTGGATAGAAATCTTTTTTGCCTTATCCAGAGGAAGATTGTGTTTGGCAAGGAATAAAGCCAGGGAGACAGAGGCTGCGAAAGTGCTTTAAATATGCCCAGAGAACCTATGCTTTATTTCCATATGAATGAAAACAGTGATTTTTCAGTAAGGAGGCAGAAAACTGCATAATTAAAGATGGATGACATTTTCGAAAGCAACATGATCTTGTATCAGTTTTGGAGGGTGGAACAGTCTAAAAATTCCTTTTTTTCTATCAAATCTTAAAAATATATTTTAATGCAATATTTTAACATTGTTTTAAATAAAAATGTTGGGTGATTAGTGATGGGTGTGCACTAAAATACTCGGGTGCTCGTTACTTGAGCCGAGGTCAGAGGCTCTGGAAGGCCTCAACTCGAGATACGAGAATAATGGAAGTCAATAATTGGCCAGTTTGGCTCTTCACCCATATACAGTCAGTCATATATAAAGCATTTCCGAGGGAAAGAAGGTTTTTATTTTATTTTTTTATTTTTTTTGGACCTACTACATCCGAAAACATTGCTTTAACCCTCAGTGAAAGCCATTCAGAAACAGCGTCTGGCTCTACCTGGGTTGACTGCTCACATCATGCAGTGAAGCAAGCCTGTGCTTTGTGTTGATTGTTTCACGGATGAAACAACTGAGCACCCATGATACTCAGCCGAGCATCGCGAGTACCCTAGCACCCCCATGTTCGATCGAGCACTGAGCAGTGGCGAGCATGCTTGCTCATCACTAGAGGTGATAGGTCCTCCTTATAGAGGAATTTTAAAAAAAATTTTGGTAGATGTTTGAATCCCACCATGATTCTATAAAAAGTATTTCCTGGTTGCATTTCATCGGCAAAGCTTAATAAGTGTAGGAGGTACTGTATGTCCATGTGATGACTACGATCATGCTGTATATAAGGCTGGCAGAACTAAATTATGAATTTCCTTCTCAGTCTATTCACATGGCAGACCACACACTATGAAACACTCCTAAATACATAAGATATTTTTCTGTTTTATCTCCTAAACTCAACATAACAATCTGTTCAACACCTTAAACGTTTTCCCTAAAGGGAAGAACATGGCAATTCATTCTTTGTTTAGGTACTCCAGACAATCATAATTTTGGTATGCCATATTTTTTCCTGCAGGTCACAAGAGGTAAAGTTATATTCCGAGTCCAGTTGCAGTTTGTCGGGAGGAGACCTGTTTTTTATTAAAATACACAGCAGTGTGCTGAGATTGATTCAAGCCATACCAGGCTAGAAAAGCTGATCCCAACCTCTACGATTTAACGTGCACTTTGAAGGATTCAGCTTCTCCCAAATATTAGCATGAAGATCATTGTACAGTTTGGTTAGGGATCATTTTTACTGTTCATTGTATTCAAGACCTCTAGACGAAATGTCGGAACAGGATCCGTCATTTTTTTTGTAGAAGAAACCGAACAAATATGTATAAATTTGTGACAAATAGCTCCTGTTAATGTCTATGACTATGATCATAGTGGTCCTTCTTAAGCCAGCTTTACACGCTGCAATGTATCTTACAATGTGTCAGCGGGGTCACATCGTAAGTGACGCACATCCGGCATCGTAAGGTACATTATAGTGTGTGACAGGTACGTGCGGTTGAACGAAAATCCGTTCATCGCATGCACATCGTCCATTCCTCATGAATTGAACATGAGGTTGTTCAATGTTCCTGAGGTAGCAGACATCGCAGTGTGTGACACCCCGGGAACATTGAACAGATCTTACCTGCGTCCTGCGGCTCCCAATGCTTCTATTGGCTGGCTGCCGCGTGATGTCGATGAGACGCCGAATGTCCCTCCCACTCCAGGAAGTGGATGTTCACCGCCCACAGCGAGGTCGTATGGAAGGGTAATTACGTGTGACGGGGGTTAATCGTTTGTGCGGCACGTTCAACAAATTGAACGTGCCACACATACGATGGGGGCGTTGCAAATCGCATACGATATCGTATGCGAAATGGCAACGTGTAAAGCAGGCTTAAGACCCCAATGTAATGTTGAAATTTTTTTTTCACTTTTACAGCAAATATAAGAGTAAATTTCAAATAAGTTGAACCATTGTTTTCACTACTTTCCTGCTGGTTGAGCTGTGTAGCCCATGCTAAAACTTTATGAACTGTATTGAACGATACGCCTCAGTTGTTTAGATGATACAGGTGTATCTCAATAAATTAGAATATCATCAAAAAGTTAATTTATTTCAGTAACTAATTCAATACAAAAAGGGAAACGTATATATTATATAGAGTCATTACACACAGAGTGATCTATTTCAAGTGTTTATTTCTGCTAATGTTGGTGATTATAGCTTACAGCCAATGAAAACCCAAAAGTTATTATCTCAGAAAATCAGTATAATTACTGTTGCTCAATGGTCCAAGGTGTTGTTTTCAGATTAAAGTAAATTTTGCATTTCATTTGGAAATCAAGGTCCCAGAGTCTGGAGGAAGAGTGAAGAGGCCACAATCCAAGCTGCTTGATGTCTAGTGTGAAGTTTCCACACTCAGTGATGGTTTGGGGAGCCATGTCATCTGCTGGTGTAGGTCCACTGTGTTTTATCAAGACCAAAGTCAGCACAGCCATCTACTAAGAAAGTTTAAAGCACCAACGAGCTTTTTGGAGATGGAAATTTCATTTTCCAGCAGGATTTGGCACCTGTCCACACTGCCAAAATTACCAATACCTGGTTTAATAACCACAGTATCACTGTGCTTGATTGGCCAGAAAACTTGCCTGACCTAAACCCCGTAGAGAATCTACACTTGAAATAGATCACTCTGTTTGTAATGACTCTATATAATTTATGTATTTCCCTTTTTGTATTGAATTACTGAAATAAATTAACTTTTTGATGATATTCTAATTTATTGAGATGTACCTATACTTAACCAGGGTATAGTAAACACACCTCAAAACTCATGTTAGTGGAGGCACCAAGCAAATACCCCATTTGTCCTTTCTGTAGTAGCAGCCTGATTAAAACTTCCAAGATATAGAACTGCACTCATTAGATATAATTATTGCCATGTTACCTCATATAGCTGTGGACATAGCAATATATAAATTTCATTACTGGATGATATAATTATCTAAATATAATGAACCTATGCACAGCAATTTCATTCTTTAGCAAAAATCATTTGAACAATTCCTACTTGTATTTGTCACATCATAAACTGTTCAGTCTGTCAAAGAAATGTGGCTTTAAAAGAACCTATTGTACGTGAAGCCATTTACCAAGCGCAATACCATCTGTTTCCAGTAATAACTGAAACATGAAAATTTAATGCAATCCAATCAAAGCAAACAGCAGGGTCAGGATCAATTGAGCTATAATTATACAATGTGTCATTTGTTTTCTTTAGATGGCACAATTAACAATAAGACGTGTTTAACAGTAGACCCATTATTGTGCTAAAATAAAATAAAAAAAGGTCAATAGATGAAAGGATAGTTAGATAAATAAATAGATGATAGATGTATGTATGTAAAGCGCTGTGGAATTAATAGCGCTATATAAATGAATAAATATTATGATATATTTATATATTATTATTATTATTAGATAGATTGACGGATACATAATAAAAGGTGCAGAAACATAGGTGATAGCTTGATAATTGAAGAATAGAAAAATGCTTTAGATACTTTTTATCTGTTTTGTTTTATGGATGGTGTCTATTTGTGAATATAGAAACTACCGTATTTTCCAGCGTATAAAACGACTTGGCATATAAGGCAACCCCCAACTTTTTCAGTTAAAATATAGAGTCTGGGATATACCGTATATACTCGAGTATAAGCCGACCCGATTAATGAGCCCATTGTTTAGTAATGTGCCCTGCAGTAATGAGCCCATTGTTTAGTAATATGCCATGCAGTAATGTGCCCATCCTTGTCCCTCCATTGTAGTAATGAGCACATTGTTTAGTAATGTCCTCCTACTGGTCCCCATCTTGTTCCCTATTATGCTGTTGTTTACACACAATAAAAAATATTCTCACCTCTCCTCCGTTCCTGCGGTGTTCTCAGCTTCTTTTGGTAGACCGCAGGCCCATAGACCCCCTCCATGATAGTATCTGGTGCACAGAGCAGCCACTGCAGCCTGCCGTCATGGCTTTACTGCTGTTGAATGCTTTGCTGTGCCGTAAAGCATTCAACTGCAGTAAAGCGCTGACAGCTGCGGCGGCAGCCCCATGTACAGGACGCAATCATGGAGGAATGCTCCTTGTGGACCTCAGGCACATAGACCCCTCCATGATCGTGTCCTGTACATGAGGCCGCTGCTGATGCTGTCAGCACTTTACTGCAGTTGAATGCTTTACGGCACCGCAAAGCATTCAACTGTAGTAAAGTCATGACGGCAGTCTGCAGTGGCGGCTCCGTGCACCGGACGCTATCACGGAGGGGTCTATGGGCCTGCGGTCTGCCAGAAGAAGCAGGTAAGAGGGCACTGCGAGAACGGAGGAGAGGTGAGAATATTTTATATTGTGTAAACAATGGCATAATAGGGGACAAGAAGGGGACCAGTAGAAGGACACTACTAAACAATGGGCTCATGCAGCACCGTGCACCGCCGTATAAGACGACACCCGGCTTATAAGACGACCCCCGACTTTTGAGAAGATTTTCAGGGGTTAAAAAGTAGTCTTATACACCGGAAAATACGGTATAATATTTCAATCACTTTTCTTGCAGCGAGCTTCTTTCCACTTTTTCAAAGTCAGCCTACATTACTTCTATCACAATCTTAAATTTAGAGTAGGACATCTCTTATATGTAAGGTCCCCAAACGCATTAGACTAACATTGGCTGAATATTGTCAGGCCCAGCTGACAGGTTTACACGTACAGCGACCGGTGATGTTATAGGAAATAAGGAATGTCCAGTTTCTGACAGCCGATCCCTCTTGGCAAAGTAAGCCATTGCTAGAAAAGTCTTGCAGCTGCTTTCCTGTAGATAACTGGAAGCACTGGGCAGAGGAAGTCTTCCAGTGTATGAAGGATTACTAAAAGATAGCTGCCAAACGAAAGATTGGCCAAATGAGCTATCTATTATGTGTTGGGCCCCTAAGAAGAGAGTGAAGACCATTCAGACCGATTTACCACATTTGGATTATTGAGTGATAATGTGCACATGGCTGAAAATTATGATGCAAAACAGTACACAGTTTACATGATGTTTTTTCTTCTATATTTTTACTTGAAACAAACCCACAAATAATTCAAGTGAGCAATATGTAGCTTTGCTGCACAATATTTAAACCTATGGCACTTTACCGCCACACATCCTACAACCTTAGGGTTATGCGGGCTTTACACGAGACGAGCTATCGTGCGATGCATCGTCGGGGTCACGGTTTTCGTGACGCACATCCGGCATCGTTTACGTCGTCGTCTCATGTGACACCTCTGAGCGACGCAGTATCGCTCACAAATCGTGAGTCGTGTACTCATCGCTCAGTTTTAAAAAATTGTTTAATTAAAATGGCGCTGGTTGTTCATCGTACCCGGGGTAGCACACATTGCTCCGTGTGACACCCCGGGGACGATGAACACAGCTTACCTGTGTCCCACGTCTCCCAGCGGCTATGCGGAAGGAAGGAGGTGGGCGGGATGTTTACGTCCCGCTCATCTCCGCCCCTCCGCTTCTATTGGCCGGCGGCTGTTTGACGTCGCTGTGACGCCGAACGTCCCTCCCCCTTCAGGAAGAGGATGTTCCCCGCCCACAGTGAGGTCGCTCAGCAGGTAAGTACGTGTGATGGGTGTTTCACCACGTTGTGCGACACGGGCAGCGATTTGCCCATGACGCACAAACGACGGGGGCGGGTACGATCGATCGTGAAATCGCATGATCGGTCGACTCGTGTAAAGCCCGCATTAGACACACATCATATACAGGTTAATTAAAATAAATTAAATTATTTTATTTATAAGATTTTTCTCGAAGCAGATCACCCCATCCAATGTATATATGTAACTTCATACAATCATAGAATGGTAGAGTTGGAAGGGACCTCAAGGGCCATCAATTCCAGCTCCTTGCGAATGCAGGCTTTCCTAAATCATCCCAGCTATATGTATAGAATCATAGAATGGTACACTTAAAAGGGATCTCAAGGGCCATCAGGTCCAGCTACTTGCAAGTGCAGGTTCCCTAAGTCATCCCATCTATATGTACAGAGTCATAGAATGGTAGAGTTGGACGGGACCTAAAGGGCCATCAAGTCCAACTCCATGCAAGTGTAGGTTTTCCTAAATTATCCCAGCTATATGTATAGAATCATAGAATGGTAGAGTTGGATGCGACCTCAAGGGCCCTTCAGGTCCAGCTCCCTCCAAGTGCAGGTTTTACTAAATCATCCTAGCTACATGCATAGAATCGTAGAACGGTAGAGTTGGAAGGGACCTCAAAGGCCCTCAGGTCCAGCTCCCTGCGAGTGCATGTTTTTCAATATCATCCTAGCTATATGTATAGAATGGAAGAGTTAGAAGGGACCTCAAGGGCCATCGAGTTTGTTCTGGTTTTTGAGAAATCCATGGATAAGGTTTGTGAGGCATCATGGGGTCCTTCATTAGTCATGATTAACCATTTTCCAATCCAACACAACCAGTTAAAAAAAAAAAATTATTGGGATCTCATTAAAATATTTAACATAGGCATACAGAAAAATAACAAACGCATTTCAAGTCTAGCTAACTCAAGATCATAGACAATCAGAAATTAGGAGTCAGCTAAATTTGAAACGCGTCAGTATATATCTGTATATTTTAATAAAGTCTCAATAAAGATTTTTTTTAAATTTTTTAACCGTGTTTGATTGGAAAACGTTTTCATCATTACGTTTTAAATATAATTGAAAACATTTGTATTGAATTTTGCTTTCAGTGAACTGAAAGATATCTTTTTAGGTGAACATTCCTATGAAAGGTGAACCATATTATACAAAGTGGATAAATATATGACATTGGGACATGGGTTGGATGAAAATATAACAGTTCTTCATGGTTACTCCTCCTGGCAGACATGCACTTCTGTGTAATGGCCACTTGTGATTATTTTTAAATATTTAGACATTCTCAGGAATAAAAAAACACTTAAGATTGTTGGTTTATTAAGAAGATTCAATGTTCAGTGAAAGGATTGTGATTAAGGGCTTGAAAACATACTTAGCAGTCTTGGTGTATTCTTAAGGACTCTGGTTGAATGAATGACCACACGGTAGAACCTTGCCAGCAATTGGACATTTAAAGCGTTTTAGAAATGCAGCTTTGTATGGGGTCAAAAGATCCTGGGAAATGTGGAATTTAACTAGAACAATGCTTAAAAACCCTTAGAATAGTTGAAAGACTCCACTCCCACATGTTCCTGAAGGTGTTGATGGCATTTTGGAATAAATCAAAACAAAAGCAACTTGATGTGGTCACTTATCTGGTCTCTTAAGATATGGAAGATATTTTTAGATTTCCATGTTTTTTGAAGGAATAAACTTTTGCACCAATTATTTTTGGTTCATATGAAAATTAATGGGTACACGCTGGGCTAACATCTGTCCAATCTTTTATATCATATGTCTTCTTTTGTGCACTTGTGTATGTGAGAAGCAATGGGAGGCCATGGGAAGGATGAGATTTTTATGCTTGGTAGTAGAAGGAAAGTTATGGCTTCTTTTACGCTTTATGTGACCATTTTAACTGCATTTTCACTCCATGTATACTTTCAATATACTTATATGACATGAGTCTTATACATATGACATGAGTCTTATACCAACAGACTTATTCAGACACAGATTTTTACCATGTAGACCAGAAGTGCACAACATTTTTTGGTCCAGTGGCCACAATGTCATATTGAACCAATCCAAAGGACTGAAACATTTTTTAAAGGGGTACTTACATTAATACTTCAGCAGAATTAAGTTTTGAATATTTGAGAAGGATTTGGAGAGTTTTGCTCAGTTTCTGCACAGAAAAAATCAGTGTGAACACAACCAACTGACAGTGAGTCTTTTGAGCGGAAAACTCAACTAAATCCTCCTCCTAATCTCCAATCTAAGTTTTGAGGATTTTTCAGTATTAACATGAAGCACAATATGTATTGGTACATGATCAGAGCCACTGTCAGTACAGGAATACATCACCAAGTTTAGTGTTCAAATGCAGTAAGAGGTCAGGAACATATACACTTGTACCACATAAACCTGCAACTCCCAGTATGTCCTTAACAATGGTAAGGAGATACTGGGAGTTGCTGCTACTATTCATCAAACTGCGCACCATAAAGTAACCACAGACTGATGAGATGCAGGAAGGGTCACAAATAAGCATTTACCTCCAGGTACCTTATAAGTGATATCGTATCATCTCTTTTGTCTCCAACCCTTTTGTCATAATATCAATGCCATGATGACTTCTCACATCCACAACCCATCTCTGCAGACTTCTATCTTTCTCGATCTTCTGCAGCACATCTCGACATAGTGCTCTTAAAAATAAAATATAATTATACTGCCCCATTAGTAAAGATATCTTTTATGCTGTGTACCTAAATAAATAATTGACCTTCACTGTACTTCCTAAATAAAATATCCCCCACACTCTCCATAATATCCCCTGCACCACGCACCTCTCCATAATGTCCACATCACCTTGCAGCTCTCCACAATATCCACCACATCCTGCACAGTCGATAATTTTCCACCACACCCTGCACCACTCCGTAATGTATCCCATATCCTGCACCTCTCTACAATATCCCCCACACTCTGCACCACTCCATAATCTTCAACCACACACTGCACCTTTCCATAATGTTCCTCCACACCCTGCACCACTCCATAATGTGCCCCACACCCTGCACCTCTCCATAATATCCCCCACACCTTGCACCTCTCCATAATGTAGCCCACACACTGGCCCTTTTCACAATGTCCAACCACACCCTGCATCATTTTGTAATCTTAATCACACCATATTCTGCTCCACAATTTGTCCTACATTGCCCCTCTGCATACTTTTCCCCTTCACAATACCTCCGTGACCCATTATGCGTCCTCACAACAAAACCAATCCTCCTCCTTTATCCTATAATAGTATATATAATGTACCCCTGGAATGCTTACTATTTCAGACTGCATCCTGCACACTGCAGCATCAGTGATAGCAGTGTGATGAAATCACAGCGTAATGACCTCATCATGCTGCTTCTTAGTGGTGGAGGGGATAACGTCCCCGGATCCGGCCCACCGCTCGAGCCACCGAGCAGCCGCAGCAGCGACGGCGCCCTCCCCGCCCGCGACAACTTGGCGTGACGAACAGGATCTTACCGTTCTGCCGGCTGGTAGAAGTGCGCCTTGTGCCCCGCCGGCGGTGTCCGGCCGAAAAATTTCAGAATCCGCCATCTTGGGCGCGAATATTTTCCCGCTCGAGCACTGGAGGCACGAAAGCCGAAGCCCCGCCCCTGAAGAGGAGGTGCCGAGAAAAGACCAAGGGGGGGCGGTAACAAGATGTCTGCGCCTGACGGAGAGAAGATGTCAGTGTCTGGCGGAGGAGCGCTTGCCGCAGGAGCGACAGTGCTTAGCGGCCGCATGTAATTAGCGCCGCAGAAGTGCAGGGACGCCAGGACTCTGCCGGAACCCGTTCCTGGACCCAGCAGCAAGACGTGCCAGGAGCTCCAGGCCACGGTCTACTCCATGATGGTGGAGTGGACGTCGGAAAAGAAGGGCCTGGCTGCAACCGTGTGGTCATGCGAAGTGGTGGTGGTTTCCGAGGAGACGGTAAGCGACCCACGACCCTATGTCCCTGAGGGATCGGCCGCTGCATCTGAGGGGCCCGGCCTGCTGCCATCCACTACGCCACCTCCCTTACTGCCCATGCCCACGACCACCGCCCCAACCGACCCATTACCACTGTCACCGGTAGCGGAGCCCGTAGCGTCTGTGGGAGAGGGCCCAGACCTACAGCCCCTGGGCCTTACCTTTACCACCGCCCTGGCACCTGTCCCGGCTTCCATCCTGGCCGCGATGGAGATGACGACGGCTCCGGCAGTCCGCCCCGGCTGCAACAGAGGCAATCATCGACCTGACGCCAGCACCGCAAGCCACGCTGACCGCTTCCAGACACCCGGCCTCGGATGAGGCACCGCGGGGACGTAGCTGCCAAGCAGCAGAGCAGGCCATGTCGCAGTGGGGCCCCTCACTACTGGAGGTACCGGTCGTAGCCGGCACTGAGGGACTCCGGCTGGGCCCATCCCCCACACCGGCTGACCAGGAGCGGCGGCCATGGCAACTGTGCCCTAAGACTGCTGCTTGGAGAAAAGGGATGCGGCAGCGGTCCCTCCGTTGCACCGTTGTCCCTGTTGGGACCACCAGTACTGTTACCTGTCAAGTAAATGAATGAATCAAACTGAGAAAATAACCTGATTGACACAGTGATTGACCCAGCCGTTGCCGGCAAGTTGTCCCCGCAGGGACCCTTTGTACAGTTGGCATGAGGAACTCTTCATGGACATGCCTGAGAACTTGCAGGGCACCCACGGACTGGTGGGATTGTAAATAAGTTGGAGCATGTTTCCGTTGCTGCCTCCGGAGAGGCAGGTTTGGAGGATGGGCCTGGAAGAAAGTTATGGCCCAGGCCCGCCACTACCGCAACCGGTGGCAATCCTCTGGGGGTCAGGGGTCCCCCATGGACGTGGAGTCCCCTGAAGTGACAGCCGGGTGCGAGGCACCATACCCGTTCCCGCTCGGGCAGCCTGGATCTGGACTGGGGTCAAGGGGTGCTGCCCACTTCTTAGGGGCAGCATCAGGGCTAGGTTGCTTGGGTGGGAGAGTAGAAGCCGTCCGTCCGTTGTTATTAAAAGTGTATATCTATGTGGTTTGTAACGTTTAAGTGACCTGCCTCCCGTAAGGGAAGATTTAAAAATGCATAAACTGTTGATGTTTTCATATTTTTGCAGTTAAAAAGGAAAAAAAATAAAACCGGTGATGGACGGGCAGCCCGCGGACGGTCTGCATTTAACCAAGGGGGAATGTGGCGCCCTGGACTAGCCAGGTCATCACAGGTACTACAACACACACCCCCACCCTGAGACAGGCACATCAGCCAGACACAAAATCCTTGTTGCCTCCCTCCAGGGGCTGATGTCCACACCAGGTGGGGTGGAGCCAGGTGGTTGGCCCCACCCACTGAGGAGTTCACAGTCTTGGAGGCGGGAAAAGGAAGGGAGATCAGTTAGGGAAGTGGAAGAGAGAGGAGTGAAGTGAGGAGTGAGAAGTGAGGAGTAAACTCACCGTGTCCGGGTGTGTGGCCCGGGCACCAAGAGCAAGGTTGGCAGACGGTGGTGGCAGTCTGCAGGAGAGGCGAATCAATGCGAAACCGTAGGACCGGGGACGGGCGGTGACCCGCCGGTACCGAACCGGGGAGCGAAGTAAAGCCAGCACACACAGGCAGGGCCTGCGGATCCCGACCAGGCTTGGAGTCGCCATTAAAGGTCATATCCGTCAGTGACCGGAACCCCAGGGGTTTCCTAACAGCCAAGACCCGATTGAAGGCAACCGTCCGACCAGCAAAAGGAAATACAGCTACCGCCACAGCTAGAGTTCCAAGGGCCAGAGCCTGCGGGCAAAAGGGCTCCTCCGGCACATATACACGCTGTGGAGCGGGTTACCGGTGGGAAGCCATCGGGATCGAACATACACAAAGGTGCAGGGAAAGGCAGCCACCACCAACCGTCCGGGAGAAGTCACAGCAGACGGCTGTGGGACCCGTCCATCCAGCCGTTTGGTTTACCAGAGATTTGGCGTACATTTGTGGCTGAGTGAGTACAACCGTGCCATCCGGCACCGCGCTGCGCCGTCCAGGCGACCCTGCACCTTGCTAACCCTGCCTCCCCGTCACCTCACCGGGCCCCGGGACCACCAACCCCTACCCACGGAGGGGGAAAACAACATCCCAGCTGCTCCCTACCATTGCTCCCGGGATCCCCGTCACCAGCAGCGGTGGTGCCCAACTTCACCACAACCCGTGGGTGGCGTCACGGACCAAATCCCCAAACCAAACTACCCCCCTTTCACTCACGGGCGAGGAGCGCCGCTCGAGTCCCCGGATCCGGCCCACCGCTCGAGCCACCGAGCAGCCGCAGCAGCGCCGGACCCGAGCATTAGCGAGAGCGTAGCAGCGACGGCGTCCTCCCTGCCCGCGACACATACTCCTCTCCCTCAATTCTGGGGCTGAATATAGTAATATTAATTCCTGGGCCTCTCGGCTCTCCACGGACCTCACAACATCCTTCGATAGGCCTTATGTTGTGCAAGCCTGATGTTTACCTTAGCTTATCAACCCGCTTTACATGTGCACAAGCCATAGTTTTAAAGAGGATCTGTCACCAGGTAAAAAGGAGACAGTTTTTGCTCTTATTTTATTCCTAATGCTCCCCTGAGTGCTGTTTTCGTTTGTTTGGGTTTTTTTGTTGTTTTTAAAATCTACTGTTTGGCTCCAGAGAGCTGAGACTTTTTATTTACTGCTAATTATAGTCTTTACTAGAAGAACATTGCTCATAGGGTAAGGTTGAATTTCACTTCAGTGTGAAATGTCTGATTGCTGTTTGATATTTTCTTCGGACAGCATTTGGAATCATAGTCTAACAGATTAATTCACACATCACTGAAAATGACGTATCTAAGAATGAGAGGGGTGAACATTGTCATGTCGTATTCTTATCCAATGTTTAATGTTTAAGATTAACATAGGACAAACTCTGTGATTCTGTGTGCTGAGTGATAAAAATAATCAGGCAGTGCATCTACTTTCACAAGCATGTGTGAGTGCACCCTAATAATTTAGAGCAGTTTAAAGACTGCCCCAAAGAATCCTGTGAGCTGCTTTCTCTCCCAGTAGCAGTGCTCTCTAGCACCTGCGCAGAAGGAACGTGAAACCTATGCCCATAGGAGGGCGGAAAAATAAACTATAATGTCGGAAAATAAAGGGCAAAGGTGCAGGATTTTGGGACAAGGAGCAGATGTTCCAGGGACATAGTGATGCTAATGGGAGGAGATAGCTAGGCTAATGAAGTGTGGAGGCAGATCCCATAGCCTGGAAGAGTTCATTAACATAAAGGAATAAAAGATGATTTTTCAACAAGAAGCCATCTGATATGAGGCATACAGATAAGATTATTTTCAGCAATGTATTACCTGTATGTCCATATTAATAAGTTAAATAGCTCAAATATAGTGACAGATTCCCTTTAAGGAGTGGTATCCTATCTGAGTACCCTTCCTTTTTTGAAGGAGTGAAGTGTATAATATTTATTGCTTCTCCCTGTGTGTATTGCCCAATCATAAATAGGCAGCAATAGCAGGAAAAGAACAAGCCCCCAAAGCAGCTTAGGATCATCAATGTGTGAGATGTAACGATACATCTCTGATCTCCTGGTCTAATCTCCTGCATGATTAGAAGCAGCACAGCTGAGTTTAGCTCTGTCATATGGCAGTATAAATCCTTCCATCAGCTCTCCTCCTCTTATAACACTGTTATCTCCGCTGTACTATTCCTCCCCCCACACTGACTATCGTAAATGAGTCACACAACTTTTGAGCACAACAGACACAAGTGTGATTACTATGTAATGTGACATTTATATTTGTGTTACTATTGTTGCTTTTATTTTCAGTTTTATTTCTACTGTTAATGATATTAACTGTTGATCTCCCTCCATATTGCCATTCTTTCCAAGTGGTTTTAGGAATCTTATGTTCTACGTTACTCAGGATTCTTTAATTATAGCCTCTCTGTCTTAGTCTACTATGAATAATATTGCATGGTTTCGTAAAAAGTGTGTCTGAACATATTCTTTTATAACAATCAAAAAGACTGCTGGATCACCATTGTAAATGTGAACAGGGTGCTAGCTAAAAAAATGCACAATCTATATAAAGTGAAAGCTGCACACCAAATTCAGAGAAATATAAATAAGCATAACTGCTCTATAATACATAAAGAATTAAAAATACACTTAGCCATATGAAAAATTGAAAAATTGAAAATGTGACATTGCATGATTGCTAGGAATTATTTGAAAAAAAGAGATATTTTGCTAATGTATTGATCAATTCATTACTGCCCGATAACCACTTCATGGTACTCTCTTATTTATCGGGTCACTAACCAAATGTACCTCTATGTGTGGTTAAAACCTGCTAGTGCATGGGAAGCCAGGGACCTGGCTATATAGGAAACTGAACAAACATGGCTAAAGGGCGGGACTGAGTGCTCAGACAGAAAAAAAGTTGCATAGCAATCAAAAAGACTGCTGGAACACCATTGTAAATGTGAACAGGGTGCTAGCTAAAAAATACACAATCTATACATAGTGATAGCTGCACACCTAATTTGGAGAAATATGAATAAGCATTACTGCTCTATAATACATAAAGAATGAAAAATACACTTAGCCATATGAAAAATTGAAAAAAATTGAATATGTGACATTGCATGACTGCTAGGAATTATTTGAAAAAAGAAAAAAAGATATTTTGCTAATGTATTGGTCATTTCATTACTACCCGATTACCAAATCATGGTAATCTCTTATTTATCGGCTCCCGAACCAAATATACCTCAATGTGCGGTTAAAACCTTCTTGTGTATGGGAAGCCAGGGACCTGGCTTCAAAAGACTGCTGGAACACCATTGCAAATGTGCTAGCTAAAAAATACACAATTTATATAAAGTGAAAGCTAATTCTTTTGATTGTTATACAACTTTTTTTCTGTCTGAGAACCCAGTCCCGCCCTTTAGCCATGTTTGTTCAGTTTTTTTTACTTTAATTAAATGAAGAAAAAAATCTTTTTTTTTAGATACTATTGAGATATTGGAAATCATTTTGTACCCTGCCGACGGGTAGGCTGGATCCCTGGACCTATATGTGGCAATGAATAATATTTCATGGTTAGCAGATATAATTCCTTGGTTTATTACACTATTTGTCGGTTTATCTACTTACCACGTTTATATATATATATATAAGATTGTTGTTATGGATCTTCACTAAACTGTGGTTGATATTAATTGTATTGAGAAACTTTCACTGATTTAGGCTGCTTTCACACTATGTCTTTTTAACATGCGTCCTGAACGTTTTTTTAACGCAAAAACGGATCCAGTGCAAATGCGTTTTCATTTCAATGCATTTGCAATGGACTCGCGTTAACATGCGTTCACCTGCGTTTGCGTGCGTTATAGTGAGGATCCAGCGAGTTGCAGTTTTTTAACATCTTTCAAAAACGTACTTGTAGCGTTTTTGAGCTGCGTCCAAGTACTGCAAATTGCTGGATCCTGACTAAACAGCATGCAAACGCAGGTGAACGCTGGCATGCTGATAGACAGGATCCTGCTTGCTCTACTGAGCATGCCCAGAAACCAGCCCCGTGATCAGTCTATCTCTCTCCTCCCTCTCTGTCTCTCCCCCTCCCTCTCCTCCACCTGAGAGCTGCGGACACTCGTAACCAAGGTAAATATCGGGTAACCACTTATCTTAAGGTCCAGTCACACTAAGCAACTTACCAGCGATCCCAACAACGATAGGGATCGCTGGTAAGTTGCTAGGAGGTTGCTGGTGAGCTGTCACACTGCGACGCTCCAGCGATCCCACCAGCAACCTGACCTGGCAGGGATCGCTGGAGCGTCGCTACACAAGTTGCTGGTGAGCTCACCAGCAACCAGTGACAAGCCCCCAGCGCCGCGTGGAAGATGCTGCGCTTGGTAACTAAGGTAAATATCGGGTAACCAACCCGATATTTACCTTGGTTACCACCGCACGGAGCTACACGTGCAGAGAGCAGGGAGCAGCGCACACTGAGCGCTGGCTCCCTGCTCTCCTAGTTACAGCACACATCGGGTTAATTAACCCGATGTGTGCTGCAGCTAAATGTGCACAGAGCAGGGAGCAGCGCACAATGCTTAGCGCTGGCTCCTTGCTCTCCTAGTTACAGCACACATCGGGTTAATTAACCCGATGTGTGCTGCAGCTAAATGTGCACAGAGCAGGGAGCAGTGCACAATGCTTAGCGCTGGCTCCCTGCTCTCCTAGTTACAGCACACATCGGGTTAATTAACCCGATGTGTGCTGCAGCTAAATGTGCACAGAGCAGGGAGCAGCGCACACTGCTTAGCGCTGGCTCCCTGCTCTCCTAGTTACAGCACACATCGGGTTAATTAACCCGATGTGTGCTGCAGCTAAATGTGCACAGAGCAGGGAGCAGTGCACAATGCTTAGCGCTGGCTCCCTGCTCTCCTAGTTACAGCACACATCGGGTTAATTAACCCGATGTGTGCTGCAGCTAAATGTGCAGGGAGCAGCGCACAATGCTTAGCGCTGGCTCCTTGCTCTCCTAGTTACAGCACACATCGGGTTAATTAACCCGATGTGTGCTGCAGCTAAATGTGCACAGAGCAGGGAGCAGCGCACAATGCTTAGCGCTGGCTCCTTGCTCTCCTAGCTACAGCACACATCGGGTTAATTAACCCGATGTGTGCTGCAGCTACATGTGCACAGAGCAGGAGCCGGCACTGACAGTGAGAGCGGAGGAGGCTGGTAACAAAGGTAAATATCGGGTAACCAAGGACAGGGCTTCTTGGTTACCCGATGTTTACATTGGTTACCAGCCTCCGCAGAAGCCGGCTCCTGCTGCCTGCACATTTAGTTGTTGCTGTCTCGCTGTCACACACAGCGATCTGTGCTTCACAGCGGGACAGCAACAACTAAAAAATGGCCCAGGACATTCAGCAACAACCAACGACCTCACAGCAGGGGCCAGGTTGTTGCTGGATGTCACACACAGCAACATCGCTAGCAACGTCACAAAAGTTGTTCGTTAGCAGCGATGTTGCTAGCGATGTTGCTTAGTGTGACGGGGCCTTTAGTTACCCGATGTTTACGTTGGTTACGTGTGCAGGGAGCCTAGCTCCTAGCAGCTGCAGACGCTCGTAACCAAAGTAAATATCGGGTATCCAAGCAAGTATACCCGATGTTTACCTTGGTTACGAACCTCCGCAGTTGTAAGAAGCCGGCTCCCAGTCTGGCACGTTTAGTTCACATCACTCCCGATCACATGACTCCAATGCCCGCCCCTAAACATCCAGTGACAGGATCCTGCAAAGTAACACATGCGTTTGCATGCGTTTTTTGCTGTAAAAGCAGGTTCCGCTTTTGCAGCAAAAAAACGTTCAGGACGCATGTTAAAAAGACGTAGTGTGAAAGCAGCCTTACCTGATGGAGGTTGTATGACATGGTAAGCTAGTTTAGGTGTTTGACATTTGAACATTTGCTGTATATATATCTCACACGTGTAGGAGTCTGATGTTTACATTGGAGAATTATTTAATCCAGAATACTATAATGTGGTGGGACCATCATTCCTTAAAAATGTATGTCGAGAGTGAGATGATCCCACATGGATTAAGAATAAATAAAACACCGACCACACATTTCTCAGATGTCTTTCTGGACAAATGGAATTAAATTCTATGCAAATGGTCTATGGAGTTGATGAATATCATTACATCTCATGAAGAGACCAAGCTTACCAATCTTAAAATTTAAATTGAATATCTGGAAACATAACTTACAGTTTATAATGATATAGTGGAATACACCTACTGTATTTATCGGAGAAGATGAAAAATAATTGAAACAAGCTTGAAATGTATATCGTGCAGATTAAAAGAGTTACAAAAGACTATCAAGAGAATTATGTTTATAAATCGAGGAAAAATAAGTAAAATTTCTCAAAAGCAATTCTAAAAAATTAAATCAAAATTCACAGGTGGTAATGAACAGCTCTACTCTTTTTTAACATCTACTGATCTTGATTCCTTGGGATCTACATCAGATTTTTCTCTTCTGTCAAGATCGTGTAACTTTAACACTCCTAATTCATCATATTACTCTGTACAAAAGAGGACAAGTGCTTGTGACCAATTTCAGTTACTAATAGAAAAGGAATTAGGAGAATTATATACTCACACTAATGCAGACCATGTTTGTAGCAACCTTTCTTTGATGGAATCTTGGGCTAATAAAGAATTAAAACACAATAAGGATATACAGTGCCTACAAGTAGTATTCAACCCCCTGCAGATTTAGCAGGTTTACACATTCGGAATTAACTTGGCATTGTGACATTTGGACTGTAGATCAGCCTGGAAGTGTGAAATGCACTGCAGCAAAAAAGAATGTTATTTCTTTTTTATTTTTTTTTTTAAATTGTGAAAAGTTTATTCAGAGGGTCATTTATTATTCAACCCCTCAAACCACAAGAATTCTGTTTGGTTCCCCTAAAGTATTAAGAAGTATTTCAGGCACAAAGAACAATGAGCTTCACATGTTTGGATTAATTATCTCTTTTTCCAGCCTCTTTTGACTAATTAAGACCCTCCCCAAACATGTGAACAGCACTCATACTTGGTCAACATGGGAAAGACAAAGGAGCATTCCAAGGCCATCAGAGACAAGATCATGGAGGGTCACAAGGCCGGAAGTGGAAGGCTTATGGAACTACTGTTAGCCTTCCACGGCCTGGACAGCCTTTGAAAGTTTCCACCCGTGCCGAGGCCAGGCTTGTCCGAAGAGTCAAGGCTAACCCAAGGACAACAAGGAAGGAGCTCCGGGAAGATCTCATGGCAGTGGGGACATTGGTTTCAGTCAATACCATAAGTAACGTACTCCACCGCAATGGTCTCCATTCCAGACGAGCCCGTAAGGTACCTTTACTTTCAAAGCGTCAAGTCAAGGCTTGTCTACAGTTTGCTCATGATCACTTGGAGGACTCTGAGACAGACTGGTTCAAGGTTCTCTGGTCTGATGAGACCAAGATCGAGATCTTTGGTGCCAACCACACACGTGACGTTTGGAGACTGGATGGCACTGCATACGACCCCAAGAATACCATCCCTACAGTCAAGCATGGTGGTGGCAGCATCATGCTGTGGGCCTGTTTCTCAGCCAAGGGGCCTGGCCATCTGGTCCGCATCCATGGGAAGATGGATAGCACGGCCTACCTGGAGATTTTGGCCAAGAACCTCCGCTCCTCCATCAAGGATCTTAAGATGGGTCGTCATTTCATCTTCCAACAAGACAACGACCCAAAGCACACAGCCAAGAAAACCAAGGCCTGGTTCAAGAGGGAAAAAATCAAGGTGTTGCAGTGGCCTAGTCAGTCTCCTGACCTTAACCCAATTGAAAACTTGTGGAAGGAGCTCAATATTAAAGTCCACATGAGACACCCAAAGAACCTAGATAACTTGGAGAAGATCTGCATGGAGGAGTGGGCCAAGATAATTCCAGAGACTTGTGCCGGCCTGATCAGGTCTTATAAAAGACGATTATTAGCTGTAATTGCAAACAAGGGTTATTCCACAAAATATTAAACCTAGGGGTTGAATAATAATTGACCCACACTTTTATGTTGAAAATTTATTAAAATTTAACTGAGCAACATAACTTGTTGGTTTGTAAGATTTATGCATCTGTTCATAAATCCTGCTCTTGTTTGAAGTTTGCAGGCTCTAACTTATTTGCATCTTATCAAACCTGCTAAATCTGCAGGGGGTTGAATACTACTTGTAGGCACTGTAATAATCTGTGTGTCATTTAAAGGGGGCTTTGTGGTGGTTTTGGATTCAGGATTATATAATAACATAGTCCTAAAAATTTTGTAAGATATGACTACCACAGGATACTATGACAACTTTTAAAGAAATTCAGCAATTTTTGATAATCCCAATTGAATATTTATTACAACACAACTTTTCATGTTTAATGGTAAATATTACAGATTCAGGGTGCCCCTATTGAGTCTAAATTTAAACCCTCGTTCTTTTTCTAGCATGGTGGGAGGAATGTTTTATTTTTTTCTCTGAATAATCCATTTATGGACCCGCTGCTCTGGTACGGTCGTTTCATCGATGACAGATTACTCATGTGGTCTGGAGATGAAGCGACCTTACAGGAATTAATGGAATACATGAATAATAACCAATTGAATTTGACGTTTTCCAGCTCCTCAGTGCCTCAATCTATTTAATTTTCGGATTTATTTAGATTTTGAAACAAGGGTGCAGTTTCATTGCAAAAAGAGGATATTCTTTCCCGTAGTCTTTATTCTATAACTGTGGAGGAAATGTTCTGCATGTCAATATAGTACCAGAACCAAAACCTTTGCAAATGAGGAGTTAAAAGTATTCCAAATAAAAAAATGAATTAATTGTGACACAACACGTTGTATATGCTATAATTTGTATACAGTTCAATTTAATGTATTTTGGGTGCACAATTAAATGATTCAAAGTCAGAATTGCTGAGCACATTGCTGAGATAAAAAATAAATTAATTAATACCTGTGGAGTTGCCAAACATTTTTCAAAGATACAAGATTTAGATTTTATGGAATCGTAATGTAATCAATAAACCAAAAAGAAGAGGAGAGTGGAGGAAAATCCTTTTTATAAAATGAAGCTTTCTGAATAATGAGACAAAATACTAGGTCCTTTTTTTTTTTAATTATCATAATGATCTTATGTATATATATTGAAAATGTTCACTATATTTTCAATTTTTTTGGTGGGGTGGGTGTTAATGGTGTTCAGTGTGATATGTTCTCAATCCTATGTATACACATGTTGCATATAATTAAATTGATGATGTGATCTCATCATGGGGGAGTGGTAAAAGGGTTTTCAAATGTAAAAACAATATGCAAAGTGTATGTTGCACTTAAGACTTTAAGTCGTAACTCGACAGCAGACAACTTTTGCTCTGTGATGATTTTTAAATGAAATGAAACAAAGAGCAAATTATTTTATTGGAGATAAGACACTTTTGTTTCATTGGAATTTATTAAAGAGGGAGCCCCCACACTTTGTTAACCATCTAGATGCCATAGTCACTATTGACAGCAGCATGTAAACTTTTAATTGGCCATGGTCGGTGGCAACATCTAAGGTGACTGATGGAGCAGGGTGTCAGCTAAAATTTATAGCTGACACCCTGCTGCATTTTCACTCATCGAAGGATGCTATTCACTTATATCTCAGGTCAGTATTAAGTCGTATTGGTGGTCTCTAAGGGGTAGCATTGTCACTTTGATGTTATTGATGGTAAAAAGAAATCAAAGTAGCTTATAGAAATTTATCCCTTACTGTACCTCGATCGATCACTATGTTTCAAAACTTACATGGCCATACTCAACGATAATGACCAAAGCAATGCACCCTGTGGACATCAATTTTCTTAAGCCCCTTTCACATTGCGTTTCATACTCTGTTCAGTGGTCCCATCGGGGCTTCCATCTAAAACCCCGCAAAACGGGTTTGGTCGTATAGGCCGACGGGATCATTGACTATGGTGTAGACCAGGGGTGGGCAATTAATTTTCCCATGGGGCTGCATGAGAAATTGGGATGGTTTTAGAGGGCCGGACTAATACAATTAGCTACGTTGTACCCAATACTGTATATAGTATATATACTATCCCTTCATAAACAAATAGTAACTTAAACAATACAAAGATTCAATGAAAATGTGGGGGGCATACACATTACTTGGGCCTGTGAAGCATACATACTGGCCCTGGTGTCCTGTGGAGCATACATACTGGCCCTGGTGGCCTGTGAAGCATACATACTGGCCCTGGTGTCCTGTGGAGCATACATACTAGCCCTGGTGGCCTGTGGAGCATACATACTGGCCCTGGTGGCCTGTGGAGCATAAATACTGGCCCTGTTGGCCTGTGGAGCATACATACTGGCCCTGGTGGCCTGTGGAGCATACATACTGGCCCTGGTGGCCTGTGGAGCATACATACTGGCCCTGGTGGCCTGTGGAGCATACATACTGGCCCTGGTGGCCTGTGGAGCATACATACTGGCCCTGGTGGCCTGTGGAGCATACATACTGGCCCTGGTGGCCTGTGGAGCATACATACTGGCCCTGGTGGCCATTGGGGCATGCATACTGACAGTCGTGGCCAGTGGGGCATGCATACTGACAGTGGTGACCAGTGGGGCATGCATACTGATAGTGTTGGCCAGTGGGGCATGCATACTGACAGTGGTGGCCAGTGGGGCATACATACTGACAGTGGTGGCCAGTGGGGCATACATACTGACAGTGGTGGCCAGTGGGGCATACATACTGACAGTGGTGGCCAGTGGGTCATACATACTGACAGTGGTGGCCAGTGGGGCGTACATACTGACAGTGGTGGCAAGTGGGGCATACATACTGACAGTGGTAGCCAGTGGGGCATTCATACTGGCCCTGGGGCGCTGAGGGCACAGGCAGGCAGCACTGCAGCAGCAGAGCCCGAGGGCTCCTCTGGCTGCCTTCTCTGAGTCCCCTGTGTGTCTGCTTCTTCTATTGCAGGCACAGGGGGACCTGACAAGACACAAGTGCTGCTCCCCTGCTCCTCCCTCCTGCAGGCACTCTGCACTCTTCCTGCTGCTACTGCTGCACATTACCTCAGTTTGCAGAACAGACGTTTTTGAAGTGGCCGCTGTGGAGATGAGCCAGTCACGTGAGGATCCCTGGGTAGAAGGGGAAGGCAAAGGGGCCATGGCCAGCATCAACAGAGCAGAAGGAGGGGACAAGGAAGGCATCCGAGGAGTGTGTGTCCAGCATTGAGGGGGCGTGAACGACAGCAAAAGGGGCGTGGCTAGCAGCTTAGATGCCATAGAAGGCATCCAAAGAGTGTGATCAGCATCCAGAGGGGGCATGACTGGCAGCAAGAGGGGGCGTAACCGGCAGAGTGCAGGATACATAGCTCCCGGCAGTGAGAGTGGGTCTGAGGCATAAAATCATAGTTCAGGCCCGCCTCCGACTCTCAGCAAGACGGGTGGGCCAGTCACAGACAGTAGGCAGGCCGGATCCGGCCCGCAGGCTGCCCCTTGCCCAGGTCTGGTGTAGAAGGAGTCACCGTGTGCTCTATCGTGCACCATTTTCGGAAGTATATACTTTCTGGAAGTGGACACGCAGACGTAGTATACTGCATCTGCGTGTCCACCTCCGTAAAGCGCATTACTCCGGAAAATGGTGCACAAAAAAGCAAACAGTGTCTCAGTCTGCACCACTATAGTGTCACGCACGTGACTAGTGAGGTTTACTTAGTATCTGGTAATCCCTCAGGAAATGTTACAACCCAGAGGGTACACAGGGGTCAGGATACAATGGAGGTCCCTGCCGCTAGGGAGAAGGGTGAGGAGGCACCTCCTGAACTCAGCTAAAGCGGACTCCTGAGCTCCCTAGTGTCCCTATACAGGTTCTTTCAACCTATCATGAGCAGGATACATTTTTCCCTCAGCTGGTCCTAAACTCACCCTGCCTAGTGAATAGGCCGACAAGTTCACTAGACTCACCACTACAATACAGAAACACAAGGGAAGGTATACAAACAGGAGAAATAGACATGCAAGGAAAAAACGGAAAAAACACTCTAGGTGACTTCAGTGAAGCAAACACCACTGCTGCATAAAACACGACAGACTTCTTCCAGAGCAGGCTCTTTCCAAAGTGGACCACATAGAAATGAGGATTCAGTTTCTATCACAGGCACTATGTGATCAGATCACATGACTTAAATAGGGAACAGAGTGATCTCAAAGAGCCACACCTGAGATTGATAGCTAAAGCCTGCAGCCATGCAAGAAAGGGTGCTTAACCCTTACAGAACCAAGGAAAGAGATGTTATTAAATGACAGCAGTGGACCTGCCAGCAGTGAGGCGCTGTGACTTTCTGAGACCAGATTCACCCTGGATCTCCCCCAAGCGAGATACACTCATGACATATAGTCAACGGCCCCGTCGGCACATATGTCCGAAACCTGCATTGCGGGGGGGTTCAGATGGAAGCTTTGAAGGGACCACTGAAGAGGGATCAAAACTTAATGTGAAAGCGGCCTTACCTACCCAGAATGACTTTTTAATTACTAATTTACAAATTATAGATAATGTCTCTCTTTAAAATCAAAAAGATTTAGAGGTTTACAAAGTAAGAAGTGAAAAGAGCAGAATAAAGGAGAGTCCCATTCTTCCATCTTGAAATTATAATGTGACTTTCCTTTCATGTGGACTCTGTTTCCATGTGTAATTGTCCGTCCTTTATTTAAACACCCAAACAGTCCGTAGCCATTAGCTTTGTTTTCTTTCTCAATAGCCAGTGCAGTGAGCATTTGAAGCCAGAGAAATCAAGCTTACTATCTGTCAGCTGCACAAGAGAGAGGGGAACCGGGCCAATATTATCAATGCACTTGAAATAGGATTGTCATTAATACCTTTTGTAAAGCAGCTTCACTATTCAGAAGCAGCCAACCTTGTCTGTGGATGAAAATGGGCACCTGATTAAATTGGAATGAAGGTTAATTATGTTAAGGGAGCAATGAAGTCAGTACACGGGTGAATCTGGCCAAATTTAGATAAGGTTTACATACAGAACATTTGTGTTGTGTAGATGAGAGTATATTATTAAACCATGGGAATCTAGTTCCCTGCTGTTCATGTCACATCAGCATTATTTTATGCTTTCATGAAAAGGCACAAAGAACAAGACAGTAAAAAATACAGAGGGCGGCATCACGATGACTCAATGGCAGGGACTATGGCCAAGGATTTGATGTGACCAAGGCAGGGCAACATCTGTTGGGAGTCTTAATGTTTTCCCTTTTGTTCAAGGGAGTTTCTTTTGACTAATTTATTTTTCTTCAAAATCCCTAAAACATGCTTGAGTTAATATGCACCATATAATATTGCTTGATCAACTAAGATTATTCAAAGTAACCACCCTTAATAACAGATATGTATTCTATAGCTTTCTCTCAACAAGCATCCAGAGATTATACTCTAGCAATGTACAACGAGGTCCAGAAATATTAGGACAGTGACTGAATCTTCGTGATTCGTCCCCTACATGCCACTAATTTTGATTTAAATGAAACAACTGAGTTGCAATTGAAGTGTAGACTTTCACATTTAATTTAAGGGGTTAAAGAAAAAAAAAAAAATACCCAGTGAAACATCTAGAAACTGCAACCATTTTTGTGCAAAGCCTCCTCATTCCAGGAGCTCAAAAGTAATTGGATAAAGTAACTTTTCCATAATTGAATGTTAATTTTTAATACGTTGTAGATAAACCTTTGCTGGCAATAACTGCCTGAAGTCTGGAAACCATGGATGTCACCAAATGCTGGGTTTCCTCCTTTGTGATGCTTTGCCGGCCTTTGCTGCAGGTGACTTCAGTTGTTGCTTGTTTGTGTATCTTGCTGCCTTAAGTGTCTCCTTAAACATGTCAAATGCTTGATGGGGTTGAGATGTGGTTTGACTCGGACATTGCAGAATATTCCACGTCTTTGACTTAAAAAAAACTCCTGGGTTGCTTTTGCAGCATGTTTTTGGTCATTGTCCATCTGTACTGTGAATTATCCAATCAACCTTGCTGCATTTGGTTGAATTTTAGCAGAAAGTATCGCCTGTAAAGGCCCAGTCACACTACACAACTTACCAGCGATCCCAACAACGATACAACCTGATAGGGATCGCTGGTAAGTTGCTAGGAGGTCGCTGGTGAGATGTCACACTAAGCGACGCTCCAGCGATCCCACCAGCAACCTGACCTGGCAGGGATCGCTGGAGCGTCGCTACACGGGTTGCTGGTGAGCTTGTCACACAGGCAGATCTCACCAGCAACCCGTGACCAGCCCCCAGCGCCGCGTGGAAGCGATGCTGCGCTTGGTAACTAAGGTAAATATCGGGTAACCAACCCGATATTTACCTTGGTTACCAGCGCACACCGCTTAGCGCTGGCTCCCTGCACACCTAGCCAGAGTACACATCAGGTTAATTACCCGATGTGCACTCTGCTACATGTGCAGGCAGCAGGGAGCCGGCTTCTGCGGATGCTGGTAACCACAGTAAGCATCGAGTAACCAAGAAGCCCTTACCTTGGTTACCCGATATTTACCTTCGTTACCAGCGTCCGCCGCTCTCAGCTGTCAGTGCCGGCTCCTGCTCCCTGCACTCCTAGCCACAGTACACATGGGGTTAATTACCCGATGTGTACTATGGCTACGTGTGCAGAGAGCAGGAGCCGGCACTGACAGCTGAGAGCGGCGGACGCTGGTAACGAAGGTAAACATCGGGTAACCAAGGTAAGGGCTTCTTGGTTACCCGATGTTTACCGTGGTTACCAGCGTCCGCAGAAGCCGGCTCCTGCTGCCTGCACATTTAGTTGTTGCTCTGTCGCTGTCACACACAGCGATCTGTGCTTCACAGCGGGAGAGCAACAACTAAAAAATGGCCCAGGACATTCAGCAACAACCAACGACCTCACAGCAGGGGCCAGGTTGTTGCTGAATGTCACACACAGCAACATCGCTAGCAACATCGCTGCTACGTCACAAAAGTTGTTCGTTAGCAGCGATGTTGCTAGCGATGTTGCTTAGTGTGACGTGGCCTTTAACCTCAGAATTCATCTGGCTGCTTCTATCTTCAGCCACATCAACAATCAACACTAGTGACTCATTGCCATGGGAAGCCATTCATGTCAATGACATCACACTGTCTCCATCATGTTTTTCAAAGGATGTGGTGTGCTTTGGATAATGAAGTGTTCCAAGTCTTCTCCATACTTTCTTCTTACCATCATTTTTGGCATCAGTTCATTTGTTAAAAGAATGCTTTTCCAGATTTGGGCTGGCTTCTTTGGATGTTTTTTGACATAGTCTAATCTAGCTTTTCTATTTTTAAGGCTGATTAATTGTTCTTGTAGTGAAATCTTAGTATTTGCTATCATGAAGTCTTCTCAATGGTAGTCAGATACAGAAACATCTACCTCCTGAAGAGTGTTCTTCACTTGGGTGAATGTTGTAAAGGGCTCTTTCTTCACCATGAAAAAGATTTTGTGGTCATCCACCACTGTGGTCTTCCGATGACATCCAGGTATTTTTGAGTTCCCAAACTCACCAATGCCCTCTTATTTTTGCTCTTTCTCTGATGGATTTCTTCTTTTTTTCAGCCAAATGATGGTCTGTTTCTCCTCTACTGAGAGTTTTGTTGACCACATGTTGTGGGTTCACAGCGACAGCTTCCATATGCAAAAACCACACTTGGAATCAGCTACAGACCTTTTTCCTGCTTAAATGATAATGTGTTAAGGAGGAAATAGTTGATGGATCCCAATAAAGAGCATTTAAGATAATTGTCCAATTACATTTGGTCCCTTGAAAAATACGCAGCTACATATTAAAGAGCTGTAATTCCTAAACCCTAAAGGGTGCATTACACGCTGCGACATCGCTAACGATATATCGTCGGGGTCACAGTGTTTGTGACGCACATCCGGCGTCATTAGTGACATTGCAGCGTGTTACAGCTAGGTGCAATGATCAACGATCGCAAAAACGGCAAAAATCGTTGACTGTTGACACGTCGCTCCAAATCATGATGTCGTTGGTGTTTCATTCCGCAGGTTGTTCGCCGTTCCTGCGGCACCACACATCGCTGTGTGTAACACCGCAGCAACGACGAACATCATCCTACCTGCGTCCATCGGAAAGGAGGAAGGAAGGTGGTGGGCGGCATGTTCCGGCTGCTTATCTCCTTCCCTCTTCTTCTATTGGGCGGCCGTGTTGTGACGCCACTGTGACGTCGAACGCACCTTCCCCTTGAAGGAGGGATTGTTTGGCAGCAACAGCGACATCGCTGAACAGGTATGTGCGTGTGACGCTGCCGTTGCGATATTGTTCGCTACGGCAGCGATCACCACATGTCGCACGAATGACGGGGGCGGGTGCTATCGCTCGCGACATCGCTAGCAATCGCTAGTGATGTCGCAGCGTGTAAAGCACCCTTTAGTCCAATTAGGATGTGAATACCCTCAAATTAAAGGGGAGTCTTCACTTTAAGCCCATATTGCATATATAACTGTATTTTGAATATTTTTGGGAAATAGCTAAAATAGCAAAACTTTTGTTACTGTTCAAATATTTCTGGACCTAAATGTATATATCATGTTGTTAAAGGAGCTATCTTATCACAAAAATCCTTCTAATATGATATCCAACACAGCAATCAGTTTATGGCTAAGTTCGCACACTGCGTTTTTTTTGACGCTGCGTTTTTGGCCGCTAAAAACGCACCCGCGTCGAACAAACGTGTCAAAAACGCATGCGTTTTTACCGCGATTCGGTGCATTTTTGGCTGCATTTTGCTGCGTTTTTAATCTCTGCGTTTTGCTGCATTTTTCCAATGCATTGCATGGGGGGAAAACGCAGAAAAACGCAGGAAAGAATTGACATGTCCATTTTTTTTTCAAGCTCAAAAACGCAGCTTAAAAAAATAGTTGTGTGCGGACAGCAAAAATGAAAACTCATAGACTTTGCGGGGGAAGCAAAGTCATGCAGTTTTGAGGCCAAAAACGCACCCGAAAAACGCGCAAAAACGCCGCGAAAAACGCACTGTGCGCACATAGCCTATTTCTGTGGTTCTGAAAGTTAAGGCCTTCGACAATCTGTTGAATTTGTCAAAGGGAGATTCAAGTGTCACTGCAGGAAAATCAAGTATTATGTATTGGTCATATAAAATAAATGTCTATCCATATAACACAAAGATAGATACTGGGTAATTGGTGAATATAGTTTTAAGATGAGGAACCCCCTCGTCTACGGTGTCCATAAACCCAAATAGGGAATATAGCCAAAAGGTTGCTTTGATGAAACCACCTCTTTAAGCATAATTAACAATTTTTGCATAAAAGAATGTTTCACCAAGAGAAAATCTACTAGATAAATCATAATTGCTTGATCAATGTGGTGCCACTACTGGGACCCCAACCACTCGCCAGAACTGACCAGTCATCATTGTGGCCTATTCTCCCCTCAAAACTACTGACAGTGTATCCTATTATTTCCTCAAGACCATGGCCAGGAGGTGTTGAAAAAGAGTCTTGTCGTGCATGCATTTCATACGTCCATCATACTGATGAAAATAGCCAGCATGACTCTACACTCAGATATCTTAGCATCTTGACTGATTATTGAAAGACAGGTTGAATCCACAACCAGTATTTCCTTTATACTTGTTTTGGTTGCAAGACTGGGAAAAGTGAGGAACACGGATGGTTGGTGGGAATCTCGGTAGTAGGACCCACATGAATCTAACAAATCTCCAGAGGATAGGTGAACATTTATGTAGACCGCATTATCTCTTCAACATACTGTAAGTGGGCTATAGTCAGCAGTGGGGTGCCGCAGGGATCTGTGCTAGGACCAATTCTTTTTAATCTCTTTACTATCAATCCCACCCACAAGGTCATTAATAAAGTGTCAGTCTTTGCTGATGACACCAAACTATGTAAGATAATAAAAACTGACCTTGATAGTACAATATTACGAAAAGATCTGGATAAGATGTCAGAATGGGCAGATACTTGACAAATGAGATTTAATGTTGATAAATGTAAAGTAATGCACCTAGGACGGAGTAATCCTATAACTGCGTATACATTAAATGGAAGAAAACTCGGGACTACAGAACAGGAGAAGGACTTGGGTATTCTCATTACAAATAAGCTGAGCAGCAGCACTCAATGTCAAGCAGCAGCTGCTAAAGCAAACAAGATTCTAGGGTGTATAAAAAGAGAGATTAGATCCCGTGATCCCAACGTATTGTTACCCCTCTATAAATCACTTGTAAGGCCACATCTGGAATATGGGATCCAGTTTTGGGCTCCACATTTTAAAAAGGACATTCAGAAGTTAGAGTCAGTTCAAAGACGGGCAACTAGACTATTACAAGGAATGGAAGCACTCCCATATGATGACAGGTTTAAAAAGTTAGATATGTTTAGCTTAGAAAAAAGACGTCTCAGAGGAGATCTCATTTATATGTATAAATACATGTGTGGTCAATATAAAGGACTGGCACATGACTTATTTCTTCCAAAGACAGTACTAAGGACTAGGGGGCACTCACTGCGAGTGGAAGAAAAGCGATTCCGACAGCTAAATAGGAAAGGGTTCTTCTCAGTTAGAGCAGTCAGACTGTGGAATGCCCTACCACAAGAGGTAGTAATGGCAGATACTATAACAGCTTTTAAAAAAGGGCTGGACGATTTCCTCAGCACACAACATTGTTGGTTATAAATTACTTGGTGACCAGGTGTAGAACTGGTGGAGGAAGGTTGAACTAGATGGACCTAGGTCTTTTTTCAACCTAAGTAACTATGTAACTATGTAAGTACAACTATATTCAAAGAATCAGGATGAAAACATATGGTAATCATATCCTAACATAACTTCTAGCTGTAGACCTATATATTTTGGATTTTTTTTCTAGCTTTGTTAATATATAAGGAATGTATCATCTCTGCATACAATACACAATGCACAGTAGTATTGTTATCGCTATTACACAATGCTATGAGGTTCTCATCAATAAGTTAGGAACAATTAACTGTTCTTGTTTTTTGGAAGAATTCCTAAAAATGCTGCTGGACAAGTTTAATAATTGCATGATATCATAGGGCTTGGTATACTGTATTCTGTATATTGTTATGTTTTCGTACTCTCTCAGTAAAGGTAAAGCTTCGTGTCTCATGGTTTGGTCTGCACACACCCGAAGAAGACAATCATTTACTCGATTTCTGAACCCATCCACAACATAAATGTTTACTGAAATATAACGTTGTTTGGTTTTGTGACAGAAACAATAATACGTTCTTTATTCCTATATAGAGGAACAAAGAACAAAGGGCTTTGTAATTTACAGTTAAACACATAAAGACAAGCAATGTACACAATCACTGTGATGCCAACAGAAATTTATAGAAATCCGTAGGAGAATAAACCAAAAATGGTTTTCAGTTTGTGCCTTAAGGGTTTATCATTTTAATGCCATTTTTCAGTGTTCCATATAGATGTGGAGTTCTCCTCCTCCGAACATAAGTTGGCCAGCGCCTCCTTACACATTAGACCATTAGCCGAACCAGTCAATATCATCTGGTTCCGCAAACAGTTATCTAATGTGTATGGGGGTCTTACGGCGTTGTCCAGGTTTTCAAAAATGACGTAAGACCTAATACTAAGGCTATTGTCAATCCAACAGCTTCATATATGTAGACGCTATACGAGGGGCTGCTGATAAGTCATTGGCTTTACCCAGAAAGAAATGAGATAGGATGATGAAACTTTACATTTATTACACATACTCTCCACTGATGTCAACACACTTCTTACATCAGTATTCCAAGTTCTGTAAGCCAAGCAAAAAGAAGGATTTCAGTTGTGCCTCACACCAGGCATCCGTAGCAGCCATGGCATCAGAAATGGTGCGAAATTTGGTACCCTTGATGTGTTTCTTGAGGTTTGGATACAGATGATAGTCGGAGGAAGCTAGATCTAGTGAATAAGGTGGGTGGTCAACCAGCTGGAAGCCCAGCTTTGCCAGTTTTGTTGTGGTCACTTGTGCGGTGTTAGCGGAGGCGTTGTCTTGCAGGAACAAAATTCCTTTGGACAGCTTGCTGCACTTTTTGGCCTTCAGAGCTGCCTTTCAATTTGTCTAAAAGTTCAATGTAATACCTGATGATGGAACCCTTTTGAAGGTTGTCCACTAGCACCACGCCCTCCTTATCCTAGAACACAGATGCCATCACCTTAGTGGCTTATTTTTGCACTCTGAACTTCTTTGGAAAAGCAGAACGACTGTGCCTCCACTCTTGACTGCTCCTTGTTTTCAGGGTCATGCAAATAAATCCAGGTCTCATCCATAGTGACCAGTCAATCCAGGAAGTTCTTATCAGTCCGGAAACACTGACAAATGGACCGGGACATTTTTACTTGCATGATTCTCTGATCTGTTGTCAAATATTTGGGGGTCCACTTTGCAGATAGCTTTCTTATGTCCAAATGTTCATGGATAATGACACAAACACGTTCATGGGAAATCCCCATGATGTCTGCTATTGCTTTAGCTGAAATTGGTCGATTCTCCAGTATGAGGTTGTGCACAGCATCGACGATCTCCAGAACAACAACCACTATTGGTCGTCCAAGATGTTCCTCATTGTTGGTGCTGAAGTGGTCCATTTTAAATTTGTCAACCCAGATCTTAACTGTAGAACATGAAGGGCATTGATCCCCCAATATCTGCGACATATCACCATGAATATCCTTTATGGACTTTCCTTGCAGACACATGAATTTTATCACTCCTCTGCTCTCAGTTGTTGTGAATATCGCATTAGACTCCGCCATTTTGTTTCCCCGCATGCATAGAACACTGTTGCCATAAGCAACAAACACAAAATTTTGAAAACATATACTAGACACATAAGGCTTTCATGTGATGTAACATTCGTTACCATAGAAACAAAAAAAGAGGACAAAGCCAAAAACTTATCAGTAGCCTCTCGTATAAATAAAACTATTATTATAATAGGTATCTTCTAGTCGATGACAATGATATGACTAATTGCACAATACCTAACTGCACATTATGGTTGCAGCCAATCAATGTTTTCAGCACCATTGGCAGCATGGTCAGCATGAGATAGCTCAGACCAGTGATTGTCTGCAGAAGTCTCTTGGGCAGTCAAAACACCATCACTTTAAGGGTACACTCACACTAGCGTGTAACTGGCGTATAATTTGGACAATGTTGTACTATGGAGCAGTATAGACTCTGTATACAGTTTAGACTAGTGATTCGATAGGCAGCATACATCAGACACCGTACCTATTCAAATCAATGGATGCATGTAAAACAGGGGTGGGGAACCTCCGGCCCGCGGGCCGTATACGGCCCGTGACGACTTTTTATGCGGCCCCCAGGCACATTCCCGGGGACCATTGTGCTTTGGTGGCAGCCGCGCTTTTCCCGGCTGCCGGCCCTTTAAATCCCACTGCCTTATGCCCTGTGGGTAGATGCTAGAATGTACGGGCTCTCTCCAGATCCTGACTTCCAGGACCTGACTGCAGCCCATACATTCTAGGCTTATCCCCGGCCTGTGTGCTCTGGTGGGCGGGTAAGCAGCACGCTGCGATAAAGTCACACAGAAGAGCTGCAGCAGGTTTACCAGCCTCCCGGACCTGCTGTGTGTGTGACTCTCCCTCCCCCTCACTGCGAGTACTCAACCCATCGCTGTCCCCCCCCGCTCAGTGCTGTGTACCCCCTCGTACTGTGTGTACCCCCCAATGCTGTATGTACCCCCCAATGCTGTGTATTCCCCCTCGTGCTGTATGTACCCCCTAGTGCAGTGTGTACCCCCTAGTGCAGTGTGTACCCCCTAGTACAGTGAGTACCCCCTTATGCTGTGTGTACCCCTTAATGCTGTGTGTACCCCCTCGTGCTGTGTACCCCCTCGTGCTGTGTACCCCCTCGTGCTGTGTGTACCCCCTCGTGCTGTGTGTACCCCCTCATGCTGTGTACCTCCTAGTACAGTGTGTACCCCCCAGTGCTGTATGTACCACCCAATGCTGTGTGTACCCCCTCGTGCTGTGTACCCCGTCGTGCTGTATGTACCCCCCAATGCTGTATGTACCCCCTAGTGCAGTGTGTACCCCCTAGTGCAGTGAGTACCCCCTAGTACAGTGAGTACCCCCTAATGCTGTGTACCCCTTAATGCTGTGTGTACCCCCTCGTGCTGTGTACCCCCTCGTGCTGTGTACCCCCTAGTGCTGTGTACCCCCTCGTGCTGTGTGTACCCCCTCGTGCTGTGTGTACCCCCTCATGCTGTGTACCTCCTAGTACAGTGTGTACCCCCCAGTGCTGTGTACCCCCAGGTGCTGTGTGTACCCCCCTAGTGCTGTGTGTACCCCCTAATGCTGTGTACACCCCAGTGCTGTGTACCCCCTCAGCGCGGTGTAACCCCTCACTGCTGTCCGTGCCCCCCCTAGTGCTGTCTGTACCCCCTGGGTGATGTCTATGCCCCCCCACCAGTGCTGTCCGCACCACCTAATGCTGTCCATGCTGCCACCAGTGCTGTCCATGCCACGGTGAGTGCTGCCTGTGCCCCCCTTATGTTGTCCATGCTCCCCAGTGCTGTGTGCCACCCCTCAGTGCTCTTAACTCGCTACTGCTGTCTGTACCCTCCCACTGCTTTCTATGCTCCCCAGTCCGTGCTCTCCTGTTGATGTCTATGTTCCCCCAGACCTGTCTGTCTCCCTAGTGCTGCCACCCAGTGCAGTGCGTGCTGCTACCCAGTGCAGTCCGTGCTGCCACCCAGTGCAGTGCGTGCTGCCACCCAGTGCTGTGCGTGTCCCCAGTCATGTCTGTCCCACCGCCAGGGCTGTCCATGCCCCCTACTGATGTATATGCCCCAGCCCCTCCTGTGATGTATATGCCCCAGCCCCTCCTGTGATGTATATGCCCCAGCCCCTCCTGTGATGTATATGCCCCAGCCCCTCCTGTGATGTATATGCCCCAGCCCCTCCTGTGATGTATATGCCCCAGCCCATCCTGTGATGTATATGCCCCAGCCCCTCCTGTGATGTATATGCCCCAGCCCCTCCTGTGATGTATATGCCCCAGCCCCTCCTGTGATGTGTACTCCCAGTGTCTCCTCTAATTTATGCGCCCTGGCCCCTCCTGTGATGTGTATGCCCCCAGCATCTCCAGACAGAGACAAACCTGGAAAAGCAGCTGTGAGAAACAAGATGATCAATATCACCGAACATCACAATCGCACCAAAGAGAAGCAGCTCCGGCCACCACAATAGGGGTGAGTTAATTAATCGTTTGACCAAATATAGCAGGGTTATTTTTCAGGTTGATAATGTTGTGCGGCCCCCAAAGGTTAGTAGGAAATTCCAAATGGCCCCCGGCAGTAAAAAGGTTCCCCACCCCTGATGTAAAACATCGGACTGCACATCGAGTGGAGGCCGATATACGCACATCGAGTGCCGTCCAATATACACACATCGAGTGCAGTCCAATATACGCAAATGGAGTGCAGTCTGATATACGCACATCAAGTGCAGTCCGATATACGCACATTGAGTGCAGTCTGATATACGCACATTGAGTGCAGTCAGATATACACACATCGAGTGCAGTCCGATATACGCTCATCGAGTGCAGTCCGATATACGCTCATCGAGTGCAGTCCGATATACGCTCATCGAGTGCAGTTCAATATATGCACATCGAGTGCAGTCTGATATATGCACATAGAGTGCAGTCCGATATACGCATGTTGACTGTAGTCCGATATACGCACATCGAGTGGAGTCCAATATACGCACATCGAGTGCAGTTCAATATACGCTCATCGATTGCAGTCCGATATTTGCACATCGAGTGCAGTCTGATAGACGCACATTGAGTGCAGTTTGATATACACACACCGAGAGCAATCCGATATACGCACATCGAGTGCAGTCTGACATATGCACAGCGAATACAGTCTGATATACGCACATCGAATGTAGTTTGATATACGCACATTGAGTGCAGTCCGATAACTACGCATCAATTACTTTCGATTCTGTTGCACAAGAGAATCATTGGATGCTATAGGTTAATGTGACTGTACCCATAAACAATTGAAAAACCAGAGGTAACAATCAAAATAGCAGAGGAAGTTCAGAATTAGGAAGTTATTCTATTATTCAGTCCTTTATTTATTGACAAAAGTCTATGAAATAATATGAAATAATCTTAAATTATTTTCATAGTTCCCATTATTCACATTGACATTTTTGCTTTCTATCCAGGCTTTTGGCATTGTCATTTATATGAATAACTGAGTTTTTAGTGCTGTTCTTGACATCAAAAACACCAGAACCCCCAAAGGAAATTAACCAGACCCATCAGAAAGGCATTTGTTAAAATTTATTGGGATCCATTTAAAAATATATCCTTCATAAATGTCTTGGCACTGGCATACAGGAAGCCATGATGGCAGAGCGAACAGAGCTTAAGCAATGTTTCCATTAAGACATAATAGTCCCAATAAATTTCAATAAACATGTAAACATGAATCATGTTGGTTAGTGCTTCACAGGATTCTGGTATGGCCTGCAGATTTGCCTAAATCAAAAATTCATGGCTGCCATTATAGTTCCACAAGTTTTGGTTGACCCCCATGTCCCATAGAACCATTAAATGGAAAGTGTCATATACCTACTTACTACTGAGGTCACCGGGGAGGTGATGGCTACAAGTATTTGGACTTTTTGTTGATGGTTGACATTTTCCCATTCTTTGGGTCAGCGAGAGACAAGGAATCTGAATTCTCACTTTTATGGTTAGATGGCTTTAATGAACCAGTCTAGTAGACGTGAGATAAGCGTCTTCACCTAAAATCATAGATCTTATTTTCTAAAGCCCGCTTTACACACTACAATATATTTTACGATGTGTCGGCGGGGTCACGTCGTAAGTGGCGCACATCCGGCATCATAAGGTACATTGCAGTGTGTGACAGGTACGTGCGATTGCGATTGAATGAAAATCCATTCATCGCATACACGTCGTTCATTCCTCATGAATTGAACGTGCGATTGTGCAATGTTCCCGAGGCAGCACACATCGCAGTGTGTGACATCCCAGGAACATTGAACAGATCTTACCTGCGTCCCGCGGCTCCAGCCGCCAATGCTAAAGGAAAGAGGTGGGCAGGATGTTTACGTCCCGCTCATCTCCGCCCCTCCGCTTCTATTGGCCGGCTGCCGCGTGATGTCGATGTGACGCCGAACGTCAATCCCACTCCAGGAAGTGGACGTTCGAAACCCACATCAAGGTCGTATGGATGGGTAAGTACGTGTGACGGGGGTTAATTGTTTGTGCGGCACGTTGAACAAATTGATTGTGCCACACATATGATGGGGGCGTTGCAAATCGCATACGATATCGTATGCAAAATTGCAACGTGTAAAGCAGGCTTTAGTTTGGAGCAGGTGATTATGGAATAATTTAGCTGTTTTTTCCATGGCTTTACTATTCAGATTCATTTAGAGTTGTGTATTTTGAATAAAAAAAAATAAAAATAAATTAAAAGAACACACATTGTGTGAAGGAACGTTCATGAGCAAAGAGTAGGCTATTTGTCTAAAAGGACAAGACATCTGGTGTTCAGAGTGAAGAAAAAAAATTATCTGCTGAGGGGGAGAATATTTAATTGAACAGTGATTTCAGTGTGTATTGACCTTGTAATGTAGCAAAAGTGAATTTGAAAAGGTCAGTATGAAATATAAAACTTGACAAATTATTGGCTAAAACACAATAAGAGCTACACAACTTTACTAGTATTTAGCAAACACAGGAGATGGAGATTGTAATAAATCCCTGCCGAAGCTTCTGGTGCACCACTCCAGCATTTTTTTTTATCCCTTTCTTAGGGATCAAGTATGTGAATGTAATGCATGTAGTCTCATAGCCAGCGGTAGCCATCTTCCAGGCTACCCCAAGTAATTTCAGGGCCCCATATTGGCAAATGTTTTGGTCTCGCTTGATATTATGCCAAGGCTCCACCCCAGCTCTGCTTACACCCCTCAAATCTTCCACAGTCTCACCGCTACGTTTGGAAAAACTCCACTTCTGCAAAACAACCTCACCAATCACATATTAATCGCTGTTCAGCTATGATGATCCTCAGACGGAATTGTCAGCCGTATATATATATATATATATATACATTTAATATATATATATATATGTATATGTATATATATATATATATATATATATATATATATATATATATATAGATAGATAGATATATTATAGAGGACACAGGCTATATGTATTGTCAGTGTCTATATTATACACACACAGCTCTGCAACATTCCCATAGAAATACACTGCTGTGCTACATGCCCATAGACATACATGGCTTTGCTACATACCCATAGACGTACTCGGCTCTGCTACGTGCCCATAGACATATACCACCCTGCTACGTGCCCATAGACATGCATGACTCTGCTACATGCCCAAAGACGTACACGCCGCTGCTACATGCTTATAGACCTACAACGCTCTGCTATATGCACATAAAGACATGCACACTACATGCACATATAGACATACAGCTCTGCTACATGAACACTACATGCACAAATAGACAAACACAGCTCTACTACATCCATACTACATTCACACATAGACAAACACAGCTCTGCTACATGCACACTTCATGCACATATATACACATACAGATCTGCTATGTCCACATATAGACACACACAGCTCTGCTTCATGAACACTACATTCACATATAGACACCGCCCTGGAACAGGCATATTTACGTACTTACAAACACACATACACAAACACTATACATTACCACATCTTGCTGTTCCTGATCAGTACAGAGCAGAAGATCAGCCACTGGGACCTGCACAAAGGCTTCTACATTTGAGCAGCTGCGGAACCTTCCAATTCACCTTTCCGGTCATGTAATCAGGTACATGACCAGTCACAGGTCCTGAAATTCCTAGAGCAGGTCCATTAGCTGCTCAGCTCCAGCAGCCTCTGTTCTGGTCAGGAAGGTTACTTCTTCTGCTCTGTACCGATCACATAGATCATTGCAGAGCAGGAGGAGAGAGGGCAGGTCTCTGTAACTGGCTGGGCCCCCCCTCATTGCTTTTGCTCTTTGGGTACCATACACCAGTAAAGGCAGTAATGCCCTGATGGCGGCCATGGCCATCTTCACCCATTTTCAACCCCACTCTTTCACCACGTAACCGCAGCTGTGACTGGCCAATTCACACAGCAGTTGCAGTGTAATGCAAGTCTATGGGAATTTTGAAGGAGATTCTATAGTCTCGTTTTGAGTCTCGTGGACTTGTATTGAGAAAAATGACTTACAGATCACACAGTGATCAAGCAGCTTACAAAGTTGAGTGGTACTGGAGCAACCAGAGTGGGGCTGAAAACAGATGAAGACATCGTCCGGTTAATATGTAACTACAAGTATTAGACTTCCATACGTGATACCAAACAAGGGATAAAAAAAGGCTGGAGATGCCCTTTAAGAAGACTTTATTAGCAGTGTTGTATAGCATCAATTCCAATGCCACAATTGACATACCCTTGTGAAGTAGCAATCTCTGAAAAATGTAGTAACTGTTGTCAGTGGCGTAGTAAGCTTTGCCATAAAATAAGAATCTTTTGGCCAAGGGCATATTTAAAGCCTTGTACTTTGTGGTGTATTCTACACACACTCCCTGCCTGCTAAGGGTACATTTTGGAATGTTAGACTTTTCACATGGATATGTGGTAATGGCTCAGGACTATGTATAGAAATATTTCTACAAGAAAATTTTTGCAATTACACATGTTTTGTCATGCACATGTTTATTTCCTTTGTGTGTATTGGAACAACACAAAAAAACTGGGAAAAAAAGGCAAATTGAAAATAATTTCACACAAAACTCCAAAACTGGGCCAGATAAAATTGTTGGTACCTTTCCAAAATTGTGGGTAAACAGCTTTGTTTCAAGCATGTGATGGTCATTGAAACTCACCTATAGCAAGTAAGAGGTGTAGGCAATATGAAAATCACACCTAAAACCAGATAAAAGGGGGAGATGTTGACTCAATTTTTGCATTGTGTGTCTGTGTGTACAACGCTAAGCATGGAGAACAGAAAGAGGAAAGGAAGACTCTGAGGATTTCAGAACCAAAATTGTTGAAAAGTATAAACAATCTCAAAGTTGCAAGTCCATCTCCAAAGATCTTGATGTTCCTTTGTCCACAGTGCACAACATGATCATGAAGTATACAACCCATGGCACTGTAGGTAATGTCCCTAGACGTGGATGGGAGAGAAAAATTGATAAGAGGTTGCAACACAGGATAGTCCAGATGGTGGATGAGCAGCCCTAATCAAGTTGCAAAGAAATTAAAGCTGTCCTGAATGCTCAGGGTGCATCAGTGTTGGTGCAAACTATCCGTCAACATTTTAATGAAGTGAAAGCCTATGGCAGGAGACCCAGGACGAGCCCACTGCTGACACAGAGATATAAAGAAAAGCTAGACTGTAGTTTACCAAAATATACATGGGTAAGCCAAAATCTTTTTGGGAAAACATCTTGTAGAAAGATCAGACCAAGGTAGAGCTTTTTGGCAAAGCAGATCATTCTGCTTTTTGCTGAAAACAGAATGAGTCCTACAAAAAAAGAACACAATAAATACAGTCAAATATGGTGGAGGTTCAAAGATGATTTTTTTTTGAAGTTCTTTTGCTGCCTTCTGGTATTAGGTGCCTTTACTGTGTCCATGTAATCATGTAAAAAATTACCAAAGGATCCAAAAATAGATGTAAACAAATGCTGTAGAGTTATGAAGTGGCAGCAATGAGTCTGGATCTACATCCCATTGAACACTTGTGGAGAGCTCTTAAAATTACTGTTGGGAGAAGGTGCCTTCAAATATGAGAGACCTGGAGCAGTTTGCAAAAGAAAAGTCTTCAATATTCTAGTTGAGAGGTGTGAGAAGCTTGTTGATGATTATAGGAAACAGTTGATTTGAGTTATTTATTCAAAAATCTGGTCAACAAAATATTAAGCTAAAGATGCCAACAATTTTGTCAGGCCCAATTTAGAGTTTTGTGTGAAATTATGTCTAATTTGCCTTTTTTTCCCTGTTTTTTTTGTGTTGTTTCAATACACACAAAGGAAATAAAAATGTATGTAACAGAACATTAATTGCAATATTTTTCTGGGAGAAATACTTCATTTTCTGGAACACTTTTAAGGGTGCCAACACTTTCAGACATGACTGTGTTTATATATATATATATATATTTATATATATATATATATATATATATATATATATATTTATATTTATATGTTTATGTCTGTGTTCAGTGGCTTGAAAAAGTAATCATACCACACAAAAATATTTTTCACATTTTTTCATGTTACACCCACAAAGTTAAATGTATTTTATTGGGATTTTATGTGATATGCCAACACCAAGGAGCAAGTATTTGTAAAGTGTAAATGAAATGATTTGTGAGTTTCTAAATATTTTAAAAATATAAATCTGAAAATTATGATATGCGTTTGTATTCAGTCCCCACTGAGTCAATGCTTTGTAAGACCAACGTTTGCTACAATTACTGCTGCAATCTTTTGAGGTATGTCTCTACCAGCTTTGCACATCTAGAGGCTGAAATCTTTGCCCATTCTTCTATTTAAACTAGCTGTATTGAGATTGGATTGAGAGCATATGTGAACAGCAATTTTCAGGTCTTTCCACAGATTCTCAATGGGATTTAGGTATGGACTGTGACTGGGCCTTCAAACAAATAAATATACTTTGGTTTATACCATTCCATTTTAGCTCTGCAGTATGTTTAGGGTTGTTATCCTCTGGAAGGTGATCATACGCCCCAGTTGCAAGTCTTTTTAAGCCTCTAACATGTTTTCCTCAAGGATTGGACTGTATTTAACTCCATCCATCTTCCCATCAACCATGACCAGCTTCCCTGTCACTGATGAAGAAAAGTCTTCCCACAGCATGATGCTGCCACCACCATGTTTGATGGTGTGTATGCACACAGAACAATCTACTACAGATCATGTGCATCTTTTATCACAGTCTACCCTTTGTGAATGCGCTGTTAAATGACTGTCAATAAGTTAATGTTTAATTCCATCGATGTGTATACAGAACCTAATTCAGGCAGCATTAATGATTATATACAATTCCTAATAATGTGAAATACGTATTTCTCACTATACATATCGGAGCGATAATAGTTCATGGCTTTACCAAGAAGATATCAAGTTGCTTACACACACAAGAAGAGACATTTACATAGCAATAATTTTATGGATATAAAACTGTGGTGAGAAATTCCAGGATGACAGCTGCAGAAAGTGTAGAAAATGAAATTAACTTGATGCATGACATTAGTTGGTTGGTGAGATTTGCAAATATCTCGATTCAAGCAGTACATGAACAATATCAACTTTAATAGAAATTAAGACCGTATGCGTGATTCCTGGGTCACAATCATCGGAGAGAGAGCTAGCGTGCATACCTTTTTCCCATTAAGTAATGCAAATAAGGCATACTCAAGCTCAGACAAAGCTGGTCTCCTTAAATAGAATATTTTACTCCTGCTGCTCCCCTCAATATTTGATGTGCACAAACTCCACAATTTAGGATGTACTAAAAAAATCTGATTCTGATTGACCTAACCAAATTGTTATCATTTTGTCATTTGTTTGGCTTCTTCTTTTTCCAACTGGATTAATTATTTATTCTCAAAATTCTCAATTACCGGGTAAAATCTGTCTTCAATGAATACAGATTTTCTTAGATAGGAGATGACAGTTGGTGCTCATAAAACTTTATGGAGAGCTGTAATTGTCATTTCAGAAGACCTTGCATTGGAATGTTTGTGTGCACCTCTAACTCCTCCTTCCTCCATAGAATTTTCCAAGCACTCTATCACGATTCCGATGTGCAGAACATTCTGTATTGTTCTGCCATGCTCTCCTGCAGAGCTGGTATTTGTGTTGCTTATGGTACAGAGCATTTTGCACGATGAATGTTCTGCTGGTTGTTTCACAAGCACTGGGTTTCACGCTGGTCCTGGGAAGTGCTCTTGCAGATGATTCTGATTTCCGGGTGATTGCTCTGTTTCATTAGGGAGCATATTAGCTCAGGACGCCGCCAGTTGTACTTCTTGTTTGTGTTCTTGTCTCCGTTAGTGCTCAGTATTCAGATCTTGGTCTCTTGACTCTGGACTGCTGTTAACCCTTCTCTTCTTGTCCTCCCCTGTTTCTGTTGTGACTTCCCGGCTTCTGACCTCAGACTTCCTCCTGACCACGTCCCTGCCTGCTCCCTGTATTCTGTACATACTCTCCTGAAACCCTGACCTTTGACCTGTGTCTTGACCTCATCTCTGTCTGCATCATGTGTACTGTCGTGCCCTCCTGGTCTGCTCCCGGTCTGTCTGACTACCTCTACATTTACTGCGTACAAGTAGTGTCTAGCGCCACCTTGTGACAGTCATCACACACTAACTGTCGTCTCCTATCTCAGTAATGTACAGTCTGTCTTCACTTAGTATAGATTTTACCCCTTAATTAAATGTGAAAGATCAATCCAGGAGGAGAAATAAACAAATTTCTCTGATAAGATACATTACAAAGTTGCATATTTTCATGTGCATTTTTGATTTTTTAAATAAAAATGAAAAACCGCGGTTACGCTTTATCATAAATATGTGAACCCAACAAAAGCCTCTCTTTATAATGTCAGCATTCATTCCGGACAGCTCATCCTATTGTCTATTGTCAGTTCATCCAAATTCTCAAAAAGGAGATGAAATACAACGGACATTAGAGAGCAGGACAAAGTCATAAAAAGCACAGTAAAAGTCGGTGGAAAGTATATTGTTTTATGGGAAGAGTTGACGGCATGACTGTATTTAATAAATGTATCACCCACTACCAATTTAGTGCAATTATTGAGCAGTTCTCTGTTTCTGATGGCCAGGCCAATACACATCCTAAATGACTGGGACAGATCCTTTCAGTTTGTAAAGATGCAGGACAAAAAGGGAAAAATTAATGGAAACCTATCCTGAAACATTAGCCCTAGCTCTGTGCAAAGGTGTCCTTTGACTGGAATGTCTTGGCTCTGTGTGAGAATCCTTTCCATTCTTTGTGTCCTGCAGGTATTGCCAACCAGGTCTCAGCAGAGATGCCAGATAAAACACCAGAGGGTACAGAAACCACATCGCAGAATGAAGGTGAGTATTGTGCTGCTGATGCAGAGAAGCCTTTCAGATTCCCAGCTGTAGTGCAATACAATCTAGCAGTGCATAGTTTCAGGAAGGACCTTTAAATGCCGTAATGCTCCACTATATTTTAATTATGCGTTTCTTCATTAAAATGTTACTTTAATGTCATTTCCCATTAAAAGATACATTGTAAATTCCAACAGTAATTTGAAGTAATATGCAAAATACTAGAAGTAGCTAATTAAGACATATAGTAATTAATGGCACTTGCGCAGATGCCATGATATGGAGGTACTTTACCCTAGCATCATTGCTTTTAAAGGGATAAGTCTGCAGTCACTCTAAAAAAATAAATTTTATATATATATATATATATATATATATATATATATATATATATATATATATATATATCTTTGTACCGTGTTAGCCAGTAGAGATAAAAGAAAATTGTTTAAAAGAAGTGAGAGTGCTCAGTGGTTGGCATCTCACTCATCAACCACTGAGGACTCTCAGTTCTTTTAAACAATTTTTTTTTATATATATATATATATATATATATATATATATATAGATATATAAATTGTTTCGTCTCTCAAACTCTAGAAAGATTCTCCAACTCTTCCATCATTGGGGAACTTGAGTCTCTGTGTGACTGCAGACTTGTGAATCCTCACATCACATATACTGTTCGTGGTGTGGATTCTCCAGTGTCAGAGCCAGTAATAGTGGTCATGTGACCGTAAGTGTGAGATATGTTTACTCCCGGACAGAATTCAACTAGCTAGGTGTGACCGTGCAAGTGTATTAAGTGAGGATGAAAATAGTCTAGTCAAATTCTGCCCAGGAGTATACTCGCAGTCATGTGACTGCCGTTACCAGCTGTGATACCGGAGAATCCCCACAGCACACAGTGAGTGAGATGTAAAAATTCACAAGTCTGCAGTCACATAGAGTGACTGCAGACCTGTTTTAGACAACCCCTTTAAAGTTTCTCCTCTTAATATATTGTAAACATCATGTTATATGGCACTGTGTACTTAGAATTGCTCATTTTGCTTTCTACTCAGTAAATGCTTCTCTTTTCTCTGCTCTTTGTAGAAACAGAAAGTTTCTTGTCCCTGCATGAAGCATTCCCCTCTTCAACTCCTGACCCAGCTGCTCCCTCCTTCCACCTGCCAGGGACTTTTGCAGTGATGACTCATGCAGGGAAAGGAGACATCTTTTTTCTACATAGCGTTTGGAAGGATTCAGCTAGTCTGTTTTTAATAACTTTATGTCATCTATTTAATGGAAAACAGAATAATTAACTGGGTACACAAGCCAAGTGAGCAATTGTAAGTATACAAGTACACAGTGTTATATAGTATGATGACTGTAATATATTAAGACGGTAAAAACTTTGATGGGAGTGGTTCTTTAAAGGTAGAATAGCTTGTCTATAGTGCTACATGGGCCCACGATGTGGTGACACAACGAAGGGTGCCTTCATGATGCCTAAGGCAAGGGCTTCATTGGGACTATTGGTACAACTTTCAGCAAGCTACAGAGCTGTGCAGCTGTGTGCACTTCAGTGGATAGCTGCTTTTAGTCAATACAACTACCACTATTTAAGGGTTTTCGGACCAATTACTAAGGGGTCCATTTTCATGCAGGTGCAGTTGGTGATAACTATGGATTTGTGGATTTTTGAAGAGGATGTTTAAAGTTGAATGCAACTCCATCCTGCAAAAAGTAATTCTACAAAAAAAGGATGATGCACATAGCAAGTTTAATCAAGTAAAACTTGGTTAATCTTGCTATGTGTATCATCCTTTTTCTGTAGAATTGATTTTTATATTGCTTCACTATTGTGACATCTTACATACATTATTTTTGCAAGACATCCATATACTGTATGTTTTTCTAATATGATGTCATAACGCATGTGGCAACATTCTTGGATGTGTTATTCCTTTGCTATGATGAAATTTGACATGACATCAATACTTAAGTCACTATTTGTATAACCATGTCATTAAACATGCCATCCTTGTGCTATGACACCACTGTGTGCTATACCATGCCTGATGAAGAGACCTGAGTAAGTAGTCTCGAAAGCTTGCAATTATTATCATCTTTTCAGTTAGCCATTAAAAGGTATCAACCACTGAGGACTCTCAGTTCTTTTAAACAATTTTTTTAAACCCAGTGCTGTAACTTTACAGTGTGCATAAGGTGCCGAAATAAATACAAACTGTTCTTGTTATGAATGTTTTGCTAAAGGTGGTCACAGTAGAGTGTGTCCCATGACAAGATATGATGGGGGGGGGGGGTCACTTTTTTACTGTATTTACTGTATAGATAATATTGGAAAGTCATGCTGCAAATGTCTCCATGCAGCCCTGACCCAAAGATTTAGTCTGATGATGGATAATCCATTCATTTTAATAGAGAACTTACAACGCATACACACTTGTCTTTCCACTGAAGGATCAGGTAAAATATATCTTTGTACCGTGTTAGCCAGTAGAGATAAAAAAAAAGTTTGTTTAAAAGAACTGAGAGTCCTCAGTGGTTGACACTAACTGAAAAGATGGTAATAATTGCAAGCTTTCCAGACTACGCAGGTCTCTTCATCAGGCATGGTATAACACAAAATCTGAAGAGTCACATATTTATACACAACAGGACATAGAATAGTGCAGTAAAAAAAAAAAACAAACAAGTTATGTGAAGCAGAACTATCACTATGGCAGGGGGGCAAACTGTTGTGGCCATAAATATTGTTATAGTTCATAGATAAGCAGTGTGAACGTTTTATTGTCCTCTGATTGGGCTCTGGTCTGGGCTGTGATGCCCTGAGATGCTCTGAGGAACAGATTTCTTAATTGATGTAAAAAGACATAAATCCATGTGACAGTCCTGCTCTGAATGTGTCAAAGGTCATCATAAGTTTGTACTCCCAAACTCTCCTGTCTTTTTGGGACTTGAAGTTTCCTTTCAATACCAGAAATTTCATGTCCCTGATGCTGTGGTCTGAGTTACAAAAATGTTTGGCCACAGGTAGATCCATCCCTTTTTTCTCCTTTGACACATTCAGAGTAGGAATGAATGTGTCACATGGATTCATGTCTTTTTACATCAATCCTCAGAGCATCTCTGGGCATCACAACCCGGACCAGAACCCAATCAGAGGACAATAAAACTTTCACACTGCTTATCTATGAACTACAACAATAATCACATAACTTGTTTTTTTTTTTACTGCACTATTCTATGTCCTAATGTGTATAAATATGTGACTCTTCAGATTTTGTGCTATATTGAGCCTGATGAAGAGACCTGAGTAGTCTGGAAAGCTTGCTATTATTACCATCTTTTCATTAAAAGGTATCAACTACTGAAGACACTAAAGGATCCTCTTTGAAATGGTGTATCTGAACACTTTCATTGGGATATCTAGTTTTCCATTTAACAAAGAGCCATACAAATAATAATAATAATAATAATAATATTTATTCGTTTATATAGCGCTATTAATTCCACAGTGCTTTACATACATGGACATACGCATAACAGTAGGTTGATGGATGATCAACCATTGAACAAAATCGTCTGGTGAGTGATGGTTATAAATGTATTCCTTAAAGGGAATCTGACACCAGATTTTTGCCACCTAATCTGAGAGCAGCATAATGTAGAGACAGAGACCCTGATTCCAGAGAAGTGTTTCTTACTCAGCTCCTTGCTGTCATTTTGATAAAATCACTCTTTTCTCAGCTGAACACCTAGCAGTTATTTGAATATGGAGCTCTGTAACCCCGCCCACACCACTGATTGGTAGACTTCTGCCTAGTTACAGTGTATACAGAAAACTGACAATCATGGGTGGGGGTGGGAGTATACAGAGCTCATGAATATGCTTCACTACATGGCAGCAGACCTAATAGTCCTCTAGTGATAAAATTACTGTTTAATCAGGAAGAGATTATCAAAACTACACTAAGCAGCCCAGTAAGTGACACATTGCTGTAATCAGGATCTCTGCCCCTATGTTATGCTGCTCTCAGATTAAGTGGCAAAAACCTGGTGACAGTTTCCCTTTAAGAGTATCTGGTATTGCAATGTGTCATATACTGGGCTGCTTGCTGTAGTTTTCTTTATATCAAAGTTTTATTAGGAGGTGGTTATTACTGGAGGACTAGTAAATCTGCTGTCAAATAGTCCTCCATATTCATTAGTGCTGTATAACCCCTCCCTCACCACTGCTTGGCAGCTTTCGGCTTATGCACAGTGTATACAGAAAGCTGCCAATCACTGGTGTGGGCGGGGTTATACAGAGCTCAGTATTCAGAAAACTGATAAATCTGCAGCAGATAAACCGATGATGTATAAAAAATACAAGATGCAACCCAGTAAGTGACACATTGCTGGAATCAGGGTCTCTGCCCCTATATCATGCTGCTCTCAGATGGGGTAGCAAAAACCTGGTGACAGATCCCTTTAACCCCTTCACGACCTTTGACGGATCTTTCCGCCATGGAGTGTGTCACGTTAGTCCCCGCCCCCTGCCGCAGGCAGGATGTGGCGATCCGCGCACATATCAGCTGTTTTTAACAGCTGACATGTGTGCCTGCATGTTACGAGTGGAATCGCATTCCACCCGTAACATTAACCCCTTATATCTCGCTGCCAAAGTCTGGCAGCGAGATGTATATACGCGTGGTCACGATTTTTACTTACCGCTGCCCCCACCGGAAATCACGTGAGTGATCATGTGACTTTCGGTGGTTGCCATGGTAGCACAGGGTCATGTGCTGATGCCTGCAGCTATGATGAATCACTTTCGTTTTCACTTGGCCCGGAGCCGAATGAATCAGGAAGTGACCGTATCTGCTGTTTACAGCTGTATAGCTGTGATCAGCAGATAGTGCAGAGCGATCGGATTGTTGATCCATATAGCCCCCTAGGGGGACTAGTAAAATAAAAAAAAAAAGTAAAACAAAAGTTTTAAGAAATAAAAAAACCCTAAAAGTTCAAATCACCCCCCTTTCACCCCATTGAAAATTAAAGGGCTAAAAAAATGAATAAATATACACATATTTGGTATTGCCGCGTTCAGAAATGCCCGATCTATCAAAATATAAAATCAATTAATCTGATCAGTAAACGGCGTAGTGGCAGAAAAAATTCCAAACGCCAAAATTACATTTTTTGGTCGCCGCAAGTTTTACACAAAATGCATTAACAGGTGATCAAAACGTAGCATCTGCGGACAAATGGTACCATTAGAAACGTCAGCTCGAGATGCAAAAAATAAGCCATGACTGAGCCATAGATCCCAAAAAATGAGAACGCTATGGGTTTCGGAACATGGCGCAAAACGTACGCCACTTTTATTGGACAAGCTTGTGAATTTTTTTTAACCCCTTCGATACAAGTAAACCTATACATGTTTAGTGTCTACAAACTCGCACCGACCTCAGGAATCATACCCACACATCATTTTTACCATATAGTGAACGCCGTGAATAAAACATCCCAAAAACTATTGTGCCATCACACTTTTTTTGCAGTTTTTCCACACTTGGAATTTTTTTTTGCGGTTTTCCAGTACACCATATGGTAAAACTTATGGTTTCATTTAAAAGTACAACTCATCCCGCAAAAAACAAGCCCTCATATGGCAAGATTGACGGAAAAAAAAGTTACGGCTCTTGGAAGAAGGGGAGCAAAAAACAAAAACGCAAAAGCGGAAAGTGCCCGGAGGCTGAAGGGGTTAAAGCCCACATTCACCTTTGCAGCTCCATACTCTGTATGGTACATTATTACAGTTCAGTAGTGTAGCATTGCCCCCCAATGTTTCTTCTGTGGGATATAGCATAGGCGTATAGTACAGAGCCTCAGATATACAGTATATGGATACAAGGTTGTATGGAGCCTCAATACAATGGTGTGCTTGAACCTTTACATAACAAATGTAAGTATTTTAAAGGAGTAACCACTTTATTTCACCATTAATTATAAAGAAAATATCTCCAAAAATGACTCGTTATTGTTTTAATGGCCCAGTAGAAAAGAGGACTTAGGTGCAGCCAAACGGTGTTTGTAGAGTATAATGTCTTTCTAGCCTGTAGATCTCAGTTGTTATAGCTGCTCATGAATATGTTTAGTCTTGTAAACACGAAAAGCCTCCAGCCATACATTCTGCCGGCTCAGTCGCTTTTATTTCCCAGCATGGAACCTATGTCAATTAAGATTGATTTCACCTAGTGCTCCATCCATTGCACAATCACCTCGCTGAGGGCTGGCAATTTCACAAAGATCAGGTCTGGCCACAAATCATTTCTACTTTTTTAACTCCTCCGCTCCCCCTATATTATTCATGATAATCCCATCATATCTGTTCCCTACTCAGCAAAACTGTGGGGGTCCATCTGCTTGTCTGGTTTTATTTGCTCTTGAAAAGGAATAATTACATATTAGTAATTAAATAATAAATCTGACCTCTATTATATCTTTTTTTCTTTTTTTTTTTAAATTTAGACTATGGGTCGAGTGGTTTTGAGTCTACATTCAGAAAAGATGGGGGAATTTACAACAAATGACCCTGTATACAATGGAGTAAGTCATCCATTGACTACAGTTAGGTCCAGAAATATTTGGACAGTGACACAAGTTTTGTTATTTTAGCTGTTTACAAAAACATGTTCAGAAATACAATTATATATATAATATGGGCTGAAAGTGCACACTCCCAGCTGCAATATGAGAGTTTTCACATCCAAATCGGAGAAAGGGTTTAGGAATCATAGCTCTGTAATGCATAGCCTCCTCTTTTTCAAGGGACCAAAAGTAATTGGACAAGGGACTCTAAGGGCTGCAATTAACTCTGAAGGCGTCTCCCTCGTTAACCTGTAATCAATGAAGTAGTTAAAAGGTCTGGGGTTGATTACAGGTGTGTGGTTTTGCATTTTGAAGCTGTTGCTGTGACCAGACAACATGCGGTCTAAGGAACTCTCAATTGAGGTGAAGCAGAACATCCTGAGGCTGAAAAAAAAGAAAAAATCCATCAGAGAGATAGCAGACATGCTTGGAGTAGCAAAATCAACAGTCGGGTACATTCTGAGAAAAAAGGAATTGACTGGTGAGCTTGGGAACTCAAAAAGGCCTGGGCGTCCACGGGTGACAACAGTGGTGGATGATCGCCGCATACTTTCTTTGGTGAAGAAGAACCCGTTCACAACATCAACTGAAGTCCAGAACACTCTCAGTGAAGTAGGTGTATCTGTCTCTAAGTCAACAGTAAAGAGAAGACTCCATGAAAGTAAATACAAAGGGTTCACATCTAGATGCAAACCATTCATCAATTCCAAAAATAGACAGGCCAGAGTTAAATTTGCTGAAAAACACCTCATGAAGCCAGCTCAGTTCTGGAAAAGTATTCTATGGACAGATGAGACAAAGATCAACCTGTACCAGAATGATGGGAAGAAAAAAGTTTGGAGAAGAAAGGGAACGGCACATGATCCAAGGCACACCACATCCTCTGTAAAACATGGTGGAGGCAACGTGATGGCATGGGCATGCATGGCTTTCAATGGCACTGGGTCACTTGTGTTTATTGATGACATAACAGCAGACAAGAGTAGCCGGATGAATTCTGAAGTGTACCGGGATATACTTTCAGCCCAGATTCAGCCAAATGCCGCAAAGTTGATCGGACGCTGCTTCATAGTACAGATGGACAATGACCCCAAGCATACAGCCAAAGCTACCCAGGAGTTCATGAGTGCAAAAAAGTGGAACATTCTGCAATGGCCAAGTCAATCACCAGATCCTAACCCAATTGAGCATGCATTTCACTTGCTCAAATCCAGACGTAAGACGGAAAAACCCACAAACAAGCAAGACCTGAAGGCTGCGGCTGTAAAGGCCTGGCAAAGCATTAAGAAGGAGGAAACCCAGCGTTTGGTGATGTCCATGGGTTCCAGACTTAAGGCAGTGATTGCCTCCAAAGGATTCGCAACAAAATATTGAAAATAAAAATATTTTGTTTGGGTTTGGTTTATTTGTCCAATTACTTTTGACCTCCTAAAATGTGGAGTGTTTGTAAAGAAATGTGTACAATTCCTACAATTTCTATCAGATATTTTTGTTCAAACCTTCAAATTAAACGTTACAATCTGCACTTGAATTCTGTTGTAGAGGTTTCATTTCAAATCCAATGTGGTGGCATGCAGAGCCCAACTCGCGAAAATTGTGTCACTGTCCAAATATTTCTGGACCTAACTGTATAGCTGTATACATGAAAAATTTTATTTGAAGTTTTAGTTTTTTTTATGGTTTCATATTTTTTAAAACTTTTTTACATTTTTATTGACGTTACTAGTCCCCGTAGAATGCTTTATGCCTGCACTGTCCGACTGCTTCTTCTTCTGATCAGAGTGATGCTCCTGTGAGTACCAGCGCGCTGCCAGTATTCACAGGAAGTGAGTCATGACAGTGACAAGGGTCCCTGACCCCGCGCTGTCATAACACAATGGTGCCCTGTGATCGCGCTATAGGGCCACCGATGGCAGACGTGAACAGCGCGATCCCCCTGGAGCACGTTAGATTGCGCTGTCAACAGGCCTTAACAGGCGCGGGTGAATATATGATCAACCAGCATCCTTTAACTGTAGATATCTGCTGATCAGATCACATTAAAGGGACAGATACGATCTAGGACATATAGGTACGTCCTAGGTCGTAAAGGGATAAAGAGTGTTTCTGGGCTCAAAATAAATTTCTGCCATCACACTATGTAAAGCATTGACAGAAGCGGATGAGAAGCTAGTAGACACATTACCATAAGTATGTAAATTACAAGGAAGTAAAGGGGAATCATGACAGTATGCACATTGCACTGTCACGATTTGGCATACAAAAATGTGAGCCTCAAAAAGTGCTGTAAGGGCTCATGCGCACGTTGCGTAATTACATGCATTTACGCTGCGTATTGCACTGCAGTGTAAATGCATGCATCCTGCGTCCCCTGCACAATCTATGTAGATTGTGCATGATATGTGCGCACGATGCTTTTTTGAATGCAGCGATTTGAATGCTAACATTTTGACCCAAATCCGTGCGTTAATAAAAACAGCATGTCAATTATTCCGTGCGCTATGGATGCCGTTCCCACTCTGTCTATGGTGGGGGCAGCAGCCAGAGCGCATCAAATCGGCTTTTTTAAAAAAAAAAACCTGCATCCATTATGCAGTGTTTCTGCAGCGATTTGAAGTGCACATGAGCTGTCAAATCGCTGCAGAATATTAAGCAGTTACGTGTGAACAAGCCCTAAGAGTAATTTCATCTGGTCCCATGACTACATCCAAACATACAGAAAAAAATAATTTTAATGGAAGTGCAGCTAGGGTAGTGCCTTGGAAATCAAATTAAAGAAATCCTACTACATTGTACATTAAGTCCGAACTCTGGACAGGATGGGATAGAGAAGGAGACGCTGAGCAGAATCATATATAGGTTTGCTGGAAAAGATTCAGTATTAGTTCTATTTTATTCATTGAATTCTCTGGTGTTTGTGTGCATATGAGTCCAGTGAGTGGTCCTACTCATTGATTAACATAACAGCTATATTGGAATACACAGTCATATAGGGAAGACTGTCAATCACTGAATAGGACCGCCCACTGGACCCTGCACACTAACACACAAAACACCAGGGATAAAAAAAAAAATGTAAAATACATAAAAAATTCCATCTCAAACTAAGAAATGAGCCTTGTTTAACCCACTAGACCTCTTTGGTATGAAAACTACTACTACTTTATTGTTTTCTGATTTGGGGTCAGAACAAAGACAAGAGAATGCCACAATTATCAATCAATATCGAAAATAAAAATATACCGTTCATTTACTTGTACAATTATTTACAAATATTACTGTTCAGAAGATTTTTAGAATAAAATATAAAAAATAGAGCATCAGAAATGGTCTGAAACTCGATTTAGAATTGGAAAAATTCTGGAGACTTATTTTTAAAACTTTACTGTTGTTTTGGATCTGACGTAATAAAATAACTATGGACATGGGAAGCCCTGTTTTTATTGTAGTTCTACAATGTACCGTCCAGTGCTCTATTCCTAGACAGTATATCACCAGATTTCATTTATGGTAATATCAAAGTTTGATCTTTCCAAAGGTCCCGCTGAGCTTTTCTATACAAATTTTTGCTCTGATCTTCAAGTAACTTTCCAAGTTCTAAAATGTTATTCTCAGACTCCTGCTGAGAGTTCACTTCCACAAGCTATTGTTCAGATCCATTTCCCACCTCTCCGAGTTCCCAAATTACAATTTGAAGGGTGTTACAAAAACTAAACAAAGCAGTCTTAGATATATTTCTCTTACATCCGAGCCAAAAAGGCCTTCAAAGTAAATGTGTTCATATTTTTGTATATTAATATGAATGTCCCAAAAACTAAAGGTGCGTGTATACCGAACGATTATTGTGAACAGTTTCCTATGAATGCTCATTTGAAGATAATCTTTAAGTGTAAATAAGGTGCTGATTAGAGATGAGTGGATCCATGAAAGCTCGGTTAGGTGGGTTCAGCGAGACTCTAGACAGAGTGAAGTTTGGGGCCTGGACTTGACCTAAACCCCAATGGAAGTCACTAATTGGGCAGTTTGGGTCTTTGGCCACATGTAGCCACCCATAAACATATCACTTCCAGGGGCAGGTAGGTGAGGTTTTTGTTTTCTTTTTTGTGTGGTGCACACTACCTCCGATCATGCTGTTGTTACCCCCAGTGCAAACCGTTGAAACACTGCAAACAGCTCTCACTGGTCTGAGGACCGAGTGGACCCAAGCACAGCGATGCTCACTTGAGTGGTTTGCATACGTAAAGCACCCAAATTCCAAACCCAATCTCTTTTTTTCTTGTAACGTCTGTGTTCGGTACAAGCACCGAACCTCATCTCCACTGCTGATCAAGTAATGAACGAGTAAAACGCTTATACATCAGATGAAATTATCTTTTGTGCTGCACAAAAGACCATCATTCTCGGCAACACATCTTCTTGTGTAAGCAAGACTCCTGCTGCCAAAAACAAGGGCAGCTTATACACACTATATGATCTATTCCAGATAATTTAGTGCACATCAGGAGTTTGGTCTGCCTCTGTTTATTGCCATTCCTTATGGGCAGTCATTAAGTGCTGCTGATTGTTAGGTATAAACACAAGACCTTAAGTTTCTCAATGCATGGAAGATACAGTACATAACACAGTGAGTACACCCCTCACATTTTTTTACAATATTTTATTATATCGTTTCATGGGACATCACTGAAGATTTGACACTTTCATGCAATGTAACATAGTCAGTGTACAGCTTATATAACAGTGTAAATTTGGTGTGCCCTCTAAATAACTCAGCACACAGCCATTAATGTCTAACCTGCTGGCAACAAAAGTGAGTACACCCCTAAGTGAAAATGGCCAAATTGTGCCCAATTAGCCATATTCACTCCCTGGCATCATGTGACTCGTTAGTGTTACAAGGTCTCAGGTGTGAATGGGAAGCAGGTGTGTTAAATTTGGTGTTATTGCTCACACTCTGTCATACTGTTCACTGGAATTACAACATTGGACCTCATTGCCAAGAATTTTCTGAAGATCAAAAAAAAAGAATTGTTGCTGCACATAAAGATGGCCTAGGCTATAAGACGGTAGTCAAGACCATACAAGTGTTCAACAAGACAGGTTCCACTAAGAACAGGCCTCACCATGGCTGACCAAAGAAGTTGAGTGTACGAGCTTAGTGTTTAATCCAGAGGTTGTCTTTTCAAAATAGATGTATGAGTTCTGCCAGCATTGTGCAGAGTTTAAAGGGGTGGTAGGTCAGCTTGTCAGTGCTCAGTCCATCTTCTTCTAAAGATCATGCACAAGAAAGCCCGTAAACAGGTTGCTGGAACCATGTCCTGTGGTCTGATGAGAAAAAGATAAACATATTTGGTTTAGATGGTGTCCAATGTGTATGGTAGCTACCAGGTGAGGAGTACAAAGAAAACTGTGTCTAGCCTACAGTTAAGCATGGTGGGGTAAGTGTCATGGTTTGGGGCTGCATGAGTGTTGCTGACTGTGGGGAGCTACAGTTCATTGAGGGAACCATGAATGCCAACATGTACTGTAACATATTAAAGCACAGCATCAGCCCTTTGCTTTGAAAACTGAGCCACAGGGCAGTATTCCAATATAATGACCCCAAACACATCTCCAAGATGACCACTGCCTTACTAAAGAAACTGAGAGTAAAGGTGCTAGACTTAAACCCTATTGAGCATCTGTAGTACATCCTCAAATGATTGTTGGAGGAGAACAAGGTATCTAACATTGACCAGCTCTGTGATGTCATCATGGAGTAGTAATCAGATTTATTCACTTATTTAGCACCATTAATTCCATAGCGCTACATACATCAGCAACATTCTCCCCATTGGGGCTCACAATCTAAATTCCCTATCAGTATGTCTTTGGAGTGTGGGAGAAATAAAGGAGGATTCCAGTGGCTCCTGTGAAGCTCTAGTAAACTCCATGCCCAAGAGAGTTAAGGCACTGCTTGAAAATAATGATGGGCACACAAAATATATTAACACTCTGGGCACAATTTGGACATTTTCACTTAAGGGTGTGTGGCGCCCCTGACCTGGTCAGGCACCACAGAGTATTGCACCCATGCGGGGACAATGCTTCCAGGTAATCTCCAAAGGCCAGGATGAGGTGCACACACAAACACATAGTGATCAGGCCTCCCACATCACCAGAGGGGACCCTTGGGTAGCCAGTAAGGGGTTAACTTTCAATTCCCAGCTGGGGGTGTGTTCAGGGACTGGTTGCTAGGAAGCAGGGCAGAGAGAGAGGAAGAAGGAGTCTGGAGGAAGAAGTTGAAGTGTGAGGAAGCAGGGCAGAGGAGCTCTAGAGTGTGAGACAGGTCCTGAGGAGTGCAGTAGCTGAAAGCGGGGGAGAAAGGAGTACCGTGGGTCGGCCTGAAAACCATCCAGAGAGAGAAGGGTGGCTGAGTACGGAGATCCCGGTATCCGAGCACACAAGGGGAACTAGATCCCCAGTACAGGCAGCAGATCATCCAGAGCTGCTTAACCTACAGGTGGGGGTACTTCATGCCCTCACCACAACTACACAGCGCTTGAGCCAAGCAGCAATCTCCGGGCCCATAAGGGGACAGGGCCAGAAGCCATCCCACCAAGGCCACGCTGCCGGCAGACGAGCCAGAGAGAGGGGAGCAGGGTGGTAACAGCTTCCCTGGAGGGGTCCTACCACGCTTCAAGCAAAGGATCCTCCTAAAACAGAAAGAGTGCAAGGAAGGCGAGTGGACAGCTACCCTCAGAACGGCCTCCTGGAATTCCTGGTTCCACCTGGTTATCACAGTGTCGCCCGGGCATCTCACCGTGACCTCCAAACAGTGAGTAAACACGTTGAAAGACTTCTTGGACTGTGTTTGAGTCATTCTGCGACCTGTGGTCCCACACACATACACCGGGGCCTGGGGCTTGCCTCACTCTCAGGGGGCTAATATACTGACTGCACCCACCATCAGCCCCAGGCATCCCTTAATCTGCAGTGGCGGTCCCCACTGACCGCAATTCTGAGAGTGGCGTCACGACAATCAAAGAAAGAAGGTTCCCTACCTGTGACCAGACTGTCCCATCCACGTGGAGTCCCTGCAGGTAACGCACCGACACCACACTTGCGGGGCTTCACAACTTCTGGCGTCACGAACAGGATAAGGACTAGACCTGTTCAGACAGGTGACCGTGTGCCTCAGAGGTCCGACCGCAAAAATTGAACTGCCGCCATATTGCCATCTTCAAAAGCGCGCGCTGCAGCCCGCGCGAGGGAGAAGAGCACCGCCCACGAAGAGGTGTGGCCGCCCCAGAACCCCCACAATTCAGAGAGCGTTCTGATCCAGGAAGTGGAAAGGGGGCGCGGGGATTTCTGAAGAAAAATGGACGCTGCAGGAGGTAATGCCCCTGGTCAGGGCGACGCAGCCCAAGCGATGCCAGCCCCCGTCGCGCTGGACGCAGCAGCGCCTGGTGCCGGTGCCGCGGTCGCAGCCGCGCCGGCTGAAATCTCCCCCATAATGCCAGTTTCCTTGCTGTATGTCCCAGGAGCGCAATGGCTGCCCCAATACGCCGGTAAAATAGACACGCTGACCGGGTTTAAGAAGAAGATCAGCACCCTGCTAGACATGCACGCGATGACTGGTAAGCAGAGGGCCGCTGTGGTGCTGGGACAATTGACTGAAGCAGCAGTATTGGAAGCTGAGTCCTGGACCAATGATGACCGGAGCTCTGTTGAGACCATCTTTGCCAAACTAGCAGCTGCTTTTGAACACCGCACAGAGGGAGAGCTGAGGACGGACTTCTATAACTGCCGTCAGAAGCCCCAAGATAGTATAAGAGACTATGCCCTCAGGCTGCAGGCTGCACTACGGGCTCTCAAGCTGGTGGACCCTGTCAGTGATCAGGAAGGAAACCGGATGATGAAGGAACAATTCTTGCGGGGCCTGCGCTCTCCTGAGGATGGGAAGCAGATGAAGCTGTGGTCCCTGGAACACCCTGACGTGGACTTTGCCATTCTGAAAGACAGGGCAGTGAAAGCACTCCAACCTCCTGTGGACACAGACCCCGTCGCACCAGCATGGCCTGCCAGTTCCACGGCTGCAGGAGCGGAATCCTCCTCGCAGGCCCTGGTAACTGCAAAAGGACTCAACACGCCAGCAGAGACCATAAATACACTATCCTCCCAGGTGCAACAGCTCACTAAGGACGTCGCACAAATCCTGAAAGCAATGCAGTTGCCCTCAGACACCAAAGTCCCTCATCGGATCCTGCTAGCTGACAGCCCAGAGGACGTCCCTTGGATGCGGAGGAGAAGAGGTCCCCCAACCCGAGGCAGGAGCAGTGATCGCTATGACTCATCTGGACAACCCATCTGTCGTCGTTGCCAGGAGGCAGGACACTATGCAAGGGCCTGTCCTTTAAACGAGCCAAACCTGGGGCCGGGGGCCAGTCCTCAGGATTAAGAAGATCAGGCCCAGTTCGCTGCTGTGATCAGTACGTGGGTGGACGTCCTGTCCTGTCCATCGTCCTCGACGGGATCCCTACCCCGGCATTATTGGACACCGGCTCTCAGGTCACCACGATCCCGTATGTCCTTTATCGTAGGTTTTGGTCGGACGACGATCTCCGACCAACGGACCCCTCCCTCACCATCTATGCTGCCAACGGACAACCTATAGACCAGATCGGGGTCAAAGAGGTAACCATAAAGGTGGGAAGGCAGGAAATGAAGGGACAAGGACTGATTGTTGTGGACACTGATATTAGAGAAAGGAACCCGCAAATGATTTTAGGCACTAATGTCATAGAAAATTGCCTAGGGGAAGTGTTGTTGTTGCTTCACCAGATTGTTGAAGGTGCTGAGGGCGGGTCGAAAAGAGCCTTGCAAAAGGAGATCCGAATCATTCTGAGGAAGCAACAGGTAAAACAGACTGGCGGTGAGATTGGTAGTGTACGGGTGATGGATGCAAACCCCATTGTGATACCCCCACGGAGTGAAATGATGATGTGGTGTAGAGCAGCGGTAGGTCTCAGAGGACAAGATTACCAGGCTGTACTAGAGCCCACTCATTCAGACCACTGGCCCACGATTCTGACAGCCAGGGGGGTAGTTGATGTACACAAGGGACGAGTGCCTGTACGAGTGTTGAACTGTGGGGAGGAGGAAGCCAGACTACCAAGGTACGCTACCATAGCCAAACTGTTTACATGCTCAAATGACGCCATAACACCTGTAGGTCCCCTGACACAAGCTGACTCAACAGAGGATGAGACCTCCCAAAAGCAGCTAGAGGACTGGTGCCAGAAACTACACGTGGGGACTGACTCTACACCCGTCTACCAGAAACATGGGGTTTACAGGGTCGTGCAGGAATACGAGCAGGTCTTTAGTAAGAACCCACTAGACTTTGGTAGGATCAAAGGGGTGCAACATCACATACCCACAGGCAGTCATCCTCCCATTAAGGAAAGACATAGGCCTATTCCACCAGCCCATTACCAGCGCACAAAGGACATGCTGAAGGACATGAAGGAGGCAGGCGTCATAAGGGACAGTTGTAGCCCCTGGGCGGCTCCCCTGGTCCTGGTAAGAAAGAAGGATGGCACGATGAGGATGTGTGTGGATTACAGACGGATAAATCAGATAACACACAAGGATGCCTACCCTTTGCCAAGGATAGAGGAATCCCTCGCTGCCTTGAAAGCCTCTAACTACTTTTCTACCCTAGATCTTACTAGTGGCTACTGGCAAGTATCTGTAGCAGAAGAAGATCGGGAGAAGACGGCCTTCACCACCCCAATGGGCCTCTGTGAGTTCAACAGCATGCCATTTGGACTCTGCAATGCCCCCGGGACCTTCCAGAGGCTTATGGAATGCTGCCTAGGGCACCTCAACTTTGAAACCGTCCTGCTCTACCTGGATGATGTCATCGTGTACTCCAAGACCTACGAGGACCACCTGAAACACCTGGCTGAAGTCTTTGAAGCACTATCCCGATATGGAATGAAGCTGAAACCATCCAAGTGCCATTTACTGAAGCCAAAGGTCCAGTACCTAGGTCACGTGGTCAGTGCAGAAGGAGTAGCACCGGACCCAGAGAAGGTCACAGTCATCCAGGAATGGCCCACACCTACTACCGTCCGGGAGGTACGTCAGTTCCTTGGCTTGGTAGGCTACTACAGAAGGTTCATCAAGGGCTACACGAAAATGGCAGCGCCTTTGCAAGAGCTCCTGGTAGGCCACCCAAAGAAGAGAGGAAAGATCTCCGGCCCGCCATTTCACTGGGGAGAAGCAGAAGAACACTCCTTCAGACAAATGAAAGGGGCCTTGACGGGTGAAGAGATCCTAGCCTACCCTGACTACGGTCTGCCATTCGTACTGTACACAGATGCCAGTAATGTGGGACTGGGAGCAGTGCTTTCACAGGTGCAGGGAGGCAAAGAGCGTGTGATTGCTTACGCCAGCAGGAAGCTCAGGCCTACTGAAAGAAACCCGGAGAATTATAGCTCATTCAAGCTAGAGTTCCTGGCCATGGTATGGGCTATCACAGAGCGGTTCAAGCACTACCTGGCAGCCACCAAATTCACTGTCTTCACGGACAACAACCCCCTGACCCACTTGGATACTGCTAAATTGGGTGCCATGGAGCAGCGTTGGGTAGCCCGACTGGCGAATTATGACTTTACTGTCAAGTATCGAGCTGGCCGCAAGAACGGCAACGCAGATGCTCTGTCCAGGATGCCTCACCTAGCAGACGAGGGTGAAGATGTAGATGATCTTGAAGAGATTGAGCTGCCAGCGTTCCATCGCCATGGAGCAAAACAGTGTCGGCAGTCGCGTGCCAACCGCCAAGAGGTGACCCTGAACCCACTACCTCACTACAACTGGAAGGAGACCCAGGAAAATGATCCAGCGGTAGGCTTGGTAAAGAAACTGATCAGCCAGCCGGGCGCCAGCCTTGACAAAGGAGCCCCACCTGAGGCACAGTACCTATGGAAGGAGAGGGGTCGATTATTCATCTATCAAGACAAACTTTACAGGAGCATCATTGACCCGAGGACGCATGAGAAGGTGTGGCAAGTGATTGTACCACAGAAGGATACGAGGATGGTGCTAGAAGCCTATCACAATGGTGCAGGCCACTTTGGTTGGAAGAAACTGGAGGCCCTACTTAAAGTAAGATTCTACTGGGTGGGCATGAGATCTGCCCTAGAGAAGTGGTGTCGAAACTGCGGGCCCTGCAATCTTAGAAGAAAAGACCAGCACAGCCAGAGAGCACCACTCCAGCCAATCCAAACTAAACGGCCCCTGGAGATCGTGGCCCTGGACCATGTAAAGTTGGCACCCAGCAGACAAGGCTACAACTACGCTCTCACTATGGTTGACCACTACTCCAGATTCCTGGTGGTAGTACCAGTCAAGGACTTGACAGGTCAAACTGCAGCCAAAGCTTTCCAGACACACTTCTGTCGACCACATGGCTATCCAGATCAAGTGCTCACTGACCAAGGACCAGCCTTTGAAGCTGAAGTGTTTAAGGAGTTTTGTAACCTATACGGCTGCCAGAAGATCCGTACTACGCCTTACCATCCTCAGACCAATGGCATGTGTGAGAAGATGAACCACATCATTCTCGACCTTCTGAAGACGCTCCCACTAGAAGAACGAAGTCAGTGGCCGGAAAAACTGCCCGATCTAGTGGACATGTATAACAACATCCCTGTGAGTTCCACGAACTGCACACCGGCATACCTGATGAGGGCCAGACCAGGGAGATTGCCAGTAGATCTGGAAATGGGAGTTGAGACCCCTGAAGACCATCTACAAGGTGCTGATTGGGATTCCAACCGCCAAGCCCAATACAAGAAAGTACAAGAGTGTGTGGAGCGAAGCCTGACTCAGCAGCGTGAGAAACAAGAAAAGGCCTACAATCGAAAAGCACCTGCTGTTCCTTTGATGCCAGGAGATATAGTTCTCAAAAGAAAGAGAAGACGTCATAAACTTGACAATCACTGGGAAGAAGAACCCTATACTGTGTTACCATCGACGCTTAGCAATGAAAAGACATGCCTTATCAGCAAAGATGGAGGAAAAACAACAGCTGTCGTTTCTAGAGATCGCCTAAAGAAATGTCCTGAACAACTAAGAACCCCTGAAGAAATTCCCAACCCTTTGCCAGTTCAAGAACCAAAAGAAAAGATGATCCATACTGTACTTGGAGATTTCCCAGCAAGTTGGCCTCAATACAATGGAGCAGTAGTTATTCCAGTCATTACATTCCCTCAATCTGGAGAAGTAAGAGACCCAGAAGAACCTGTTCAGAACCTGGAAGAGCCAAATGTAGCTGAAGCAGAAGACCATGCACTGGTATCAATACCTAGCACACCTATTATTCACATTGAGACACATACATCGGGTGGGAGGACACAACCTCAGACAGATGACAGTGTAGTACTGCGTAGATCAACCCGCAGCAACTTTGGTCAGCTCCCATTACGCTATAGAGAAAGTACAGTTTAGTTCAAAGTGACTGTATGAAATGTAATGTTTAACCTGTTTACAGTTAGGTAACGTTTAAGCGAAATGTGCCCACAAGGACTATTGTGAGACCTCCTTAAAATGTTAGACCACTGGTTATGAACTGGCTTTAACCACAAACTTTTGCATTGTAAAAAGTTACCTCCTTGGTATCAACCACAGAGTCTGCCTGTTGAGGGGCATGGCTCTGCACCAACAAGGGGGCACGCCTGTTTATGGGGCCTGCCCTCCAACACTCGGAAGCGGGTACGCCTGTTTATGGGGCCTACCTTACACCACTCTCCTCAGGAGAGGAAGATTGGAGGAAAGGTCTGGGGAATGTGATGGCCCAGCCCTGGTCACCAAAAGGACCGGCGACCTACCTCCTGGAGGTTTTTGGGTGGGGTTCGGACATGTGGGTGGTTGGTGGTGGAATGGTACCTGGTATGTTTAAATGTAAATAATTGCCCCTGTGTGGGAAAAGTTTGTATTTACCTTTTTTTCTTTCTCTTGTCTTTGCAGCCCGAGGACGTGCTGATGATAACTAAGGGGGAATGTGGCGCCCCTGACCTGGTCAGGCACCACAGAGTATTGCACCCATGCGGGGACAATGCTTCCAGGTAATCTCCAAAGGCCAGGATGAGGTGCACACACAAACACATAGTGATCAGGCCTCCCACATCACCAGAGGGGACCCTTGGGTAGCCAGTAAGGGGTTAACTTTCAATTCCCAGCTGGGGGTGTGTTCAGGGGCTGGTTGCTAGGAAGCAGGGCAGAGAGAGAGGAAGAAGGAGTCTGGAGGAAGAAGTTGAAGTGTGAGGAAGCAGGGCAGAGGAGCTCTAGAGTGTGAGACAGGTCCTGAGGAGTGCAGTAGCTGAAAGCGGGGGAGAAAGGAGTACCGTGGGTCGGCCTGAAAACCATCCAGAGAGAGAAGGGTGGCTGAGTACGGAGATCCCGGTATCCGAGCACACAAGGGGAACTAGATCCCCAGTACAGGCAGCAGATCATCCAGAGCTGCTTAACCTACAGGTGGGGGTACTTCATGCCCTCACCACAACTACACAGCGCTTGAGCCAAGCAGCAATCTCCGGGCCCATAAGGGGACAGGGCCAGAAGCCATCCCACCAAGGCCACGCTGCCGGCAGACGAGCCAGAGAGAGGGGAGCAGGGTGGTAACAGCTTCCCTGGAGGGGTCCTACCACGCTTCAAGCAAAGGATCCTCCTAAAACAGAAAGAGTGCAAGGAAGGCGAGTGGACAGCTACCCTCAGAACGGCCTCCTGGAATTCCTGGTTCCACCTGGTTATCACAGTGTCGCCCGGGCATCTCACCGTGACCTCCAAACAGTGAGTAAACACGTTGAAAGACTTCTTGGACTGTGTTTGAGTCATTCTGCGACCTGTGGTCCCACACACATACACCGGGGCCTGGGGCTTGCCTCACTCTCAGGGGGCTAATATACTGACTGCACCCACCATCAGCCCCAGGCATCCCTTAATCTGCAGTGGCGGTCCCCACTGACCGCAATTCTGAGAGTGGCGTCACGACAATCAAAGAAAGAAGGTTCCCTACCTGTGACCAGACTGTCCCATCCACGTGGAGTCCCTGCAGGTAACGCACCGACACCACACTTGCGGGGCTTCACAGGTGTACTTTCTTTTGTTGCCAGCGATTATCATATTAATGACTGTTATGCACTGACTACTTTACATTGTATCGAATGTTCATATCTCCAGTGTTGTCTCATGAAAAGGTTTAATAAAATGTTTACAAAAATGTGAAGGGTGTATTGACTTTTGTGATATACTGTAAAAAATACCTTTTAAAATCTGTTCACATTTAATTTATGTATATATCATCATAAGCCAGCCATGCGGTCTAACATTTTTTTCCACTATTAAAAGGAGCCCTGGTCCCAGATGCCAGATCTGGATCTGTTAGGACTTCTCAGCTTTGCTGGAATCACCCGGTCCTGCAGAAGCATTGGGGTAAGCATAGCGGCACTATATAGCTGACAAAAGAAAAGACAGAAGCGATAATAAATTACTTCTGTCTTCTCCACAAGACAGGCTGTGTCTGACTGTTGGAGACCGGACATATTCCTACTAGGTTTCAACAACAGGAGCTTTAACCCCACACCATAAATTTACAGTGGAGAAAGGTTAAATCACAGAAACAAATGCTACAAATTTATGGCTCTTGGTCATTATCTGGATAAGTAACAACTTTTAAGCAAATTCCATCCATTTGCTGATTGCAAATTTTGCAAGAATAAAGAAGTTTCATTGCCTCATCTATTGCGCTAATTCACTGATCCACCGTGGAGATCAGAAGCTCCCAGCACCCCAAACAAACAGTATATTTTGTCAGGGAAACTTTGGCCAGTCTTATATATATATTTACCTGGATGGCTCCAATCCAGAGAGGTGTATATAGAGTAAGACCTACAAACAGCAGTTACCTTAGTGACTAATGGTTTCCACCTGAGATTGGACTAGAAAATAAGTGAAAAAAGGTAATGAATGTATTAAAGAAGCTTGATTTTACATTTAAAAGACATTTAGGAAAAGGAGAAAACTGACTTTGTGCCGTGACACTCATACAACTTCTGACGTGAGAACATTTGCCCAACTACTTATATTCACGCCACATGACTGTCTAAAATATCTCAAGATGTTGAGCAGGAGTCTGCATGTGTAAATTACAGCATACTGACAGCTCAATTTACAGCTGCTGTAAATTTTACGATCTTGTTAGTTTTGTTTCTTTTTTGAGTCATGGCAACCATCACATATATCACTTTGACAAAGTATAGCATGGCAGTCAAAAATAAAGTAGACAACAAGGTAATCTGCTTGAGGGATGCTGTAGAGGCATCATGCACTTCTATGACAGCCATATAAAGTGGAGCCGTAATATGACTGTGTGCATGAGCCCTAATGTCAGACACATTCTAAAGATTCATATATATGTCGCGGGCGGAGGAGGGGACGCCGCGCTCTCCCACTGCTCGGGTCCGGCTGCCGCTGCGGCTGCTGCGGCCTGCTGCTGCTGCTGCTCGGTGGCTCGAGTGATGGGCCGGATCCCGGGAACTCGAGCGGCGCTCCTTGCCCGTGAGTGAAAGGGGATTGGGTTTTGGGATAGTTTATTGTCTGTGACGCCACCCACGGTTGTGGTGATTTGTTGACACCACCGCTGCTCTGTATGGGGATCCCGGGAGTGATGGTATGGAGCAGCTAGATGTTAGTCCTCCCCGCCGTGGGTAGGGGATTGGTTGTCCCGGGGCCCAGTGATGAGGTGGGTGATGCAGGGCTTGGTGGGGTGCAGGGACGCGGGGGCAGCGCTGTGCCTTGCGGCACTGTGGTACTCACTCAGCCTGAGACGATGACACAGTTCTCGGTAAAACACACGGCTGGAAAGACGGTTCCCACGGACGGCTGCACTTGCTTTTCCCCAGTAGTTGACGGTGACGGTCCCTTTTCCTGCACCTAAGATGATGATGGTTCCGATGGGTTCCCACCGGTAACCCGCTCCCCGACTTGGTTATGGGCCGGAGGAGCCCTACTTTGCCCGCAGGCGCTGGCCCTGAGAAACTGGTGCCCTGGCAGTGGCGGTGTCTCTCTCCAACGGTTGGACTGTTGCCTTCAATCGGGACTTGCTTGTTGGGAGACCCAGAGGTCCCCTTCACTAACGGATTTGGCAAATTCACGGCGACTCCTAGCCTTGCCGGGATCCGAAAGGCCCCTGCCACTGGTGCTGACTGTTCTTTGTATACCGCTCCGGTACCGCCGGGCCACCACCCGTCCGCGGTCCTTTCGGCAACCTCCAAACAGCCACCCCTGCAGACAGTCACCGCCGTCTGCTGACCTTGCTGTCTCTGTCCGGGGCACACACCCGGACCAGCTTCAGGCTTTTTTAACTGTTCCTTTTCTGTCACTACTCTCACTGTCCTCCTTTACCACTTCCTTCTACTTCACTCCCTAGACTGATCTGCCTGGTTTTCCCGCCTCCAGGGCTGTGAACTCCTCGGTGGGCGGAGCCAACCGCCTGGCCCACCCCCTGGTGTGGACATCAGCCCCTGGAGGAAGGTAACAAGGATTTTAGGTTAGCCTTGGTGTTCCTAACTGGGGTGTAGGGTGTGGTGGTGTTATGACCTGTGACCCCTGGCTTGCCCAGGGCGTCACATATACACAGTATGTAAGTACTGTATGTATATCTCATGGATTCTACGGGTGGCCCATACAATGCACCAACATGGAATTTATAATCTACAACTACAACCCTGCAGCTTTATAGGTACATCTATTGGAAAGGGAGCCATTTTGAACTTTTTATTGCAATACTCGTTGATCGTTGACACGTCGCTCCGTTTCATAATATCGTTGGTGGTGCATGCCACTGGTTGTTCGTCGTTCCTGCAGCATCGCTATGTGTGACACCGCAGGAACAATGAACATCTCCTTACCTGCGTCCACCGGCAATGAGGAAGGAAGGAGGTGGGCGGGATATTCCGCCCACTCATCTCTGCTTCTATTGGACAGCTGCCGTGTGACGTCGCTGTGACGACGCATGAACCGCCCCCTTAGAAAGGAGGCAGTCCGCCGGCCACAGCGATGTCGCAGGGAAGGTAAGTCCGTGTGACGGGTGTAAGTGATGTTGTGCGCCACGGGCAGCGATTTGCCCGTGACGCACAACCGACGGGGGCGCGTACGCTCGCTAGCGATATCGATAGCAATATCGCAGAGTGTAAAGTGCCCTTAAAGGCTCACCTCTAACCAATACATGACAACTTTTCCTTATATCAAAAACGTCATTATTGCAGATGCTGAACATGTAATTATTACAGTCTAATAGGGTCTACTGGACATATGAGACTAATTAGGCCTAGACATATTAGTGGATCTTCTTGATCGGTAATGTTTCATGTTAAATATGTATAAAAATAGCTCATTTGGGACCCTTTTTATCCTTTTTTTCATTTGTGTAATGTACTCCTTACCTCGATAATCAAAAATGTGAAAAATACTAATGTTCATGAAACCCACATCTTACCTGGTATGCATGTCATCTAAACTTTATTACTTAGAAAAAAAATTTTTTTTTCTATCTTAAAGTTTATGTATACATTTGCAACCATTTTTTAATGTCTATAAAAAATTAAAGAGGCTACTTTACTCTGGTACACAGTTTTATTTAAAGGGTTATTCCCATCTCCAAGATCCTATCCTAATATATAGTAGGTATAATAATAATAATAATAGCAGCAAATATCTTCAATTACAAATGTACTATAGTTCTTCTGTTTCACTATGTCTCTTACCTCATGTTCAGGGCATTAAAGGACCTTAGGTATTTATAGTTACAATCACGCATATAATGATAGTTAGTTAGTTACTATTGGTCGTAACCTTGGATACCTAAGGTCCTGCAATGCCCTGCACATCAGATGAATGGCATAGTGAATCAGGAGAACTATACATTTCTTATTGGAGGTATTTGCTATTATTATTACATCTACTACATATTGGGATAGGAACTTGAAGATAGGAATAACCCTTTAAGTTTATTCATATGCTGGGATGAAAACTACAAATACATATACAGTATATACCAGTATATATATATATATATATATATATATATATATATATATATATATATATATTTGTGAGGACAAAGTAGCATAGGAATACAGGACAACACATATTTGTTTGTAATCTGTACTCATCCAAGCTAGTGGTCCACAACCTTTTGCCTGGGAACAACGTGTGGCCCAGAGTACCATTTTGTATATCCTCGAAAACCTGGTCACAAACATACTTGTCAGTGCCTGGTCTCTGCTCACATACAGTGCCTACAAGTAGTATTCAACCCCCTGCAGATTTAGCAGGTTTGATAAGATGCAAATAAGTTAGAGCCTGCAAACTTCAAACAAGAGCAGGATTTATTAACAGATGCATAAATCTTACAAACCAACAAGTTATGTTGCTCAGTTAAATTTTAATAAATTTTCAACATAAAAGTGTGGGTCAATTATTATTCAACCCCTAGGTTTAATATTTTGTGGAATAACCCTTGTTTGCAATTACAGCTAATAATCGTCTTTTATAAGACCTGATCAGGCCGGCACAGGTCTCTGGAGTTATCTTGGCCCACTCCTCCATGCAGATCTTCTCCAAGTTATCTAGGTTCTTTGGGTGTCTCATGTGGACTTTAATCTTGAGCTCCTTCCACAAGTTTTCAATTGGGTTAAGGTCAGGAGACTGACTAGGCCACTGCAACACCTTGATTTTTTCCCTCTTGAACCAGGCCTTGGTTTTCTTGGCTGTGTGCTTTGGGTCGTTGTCTTGTTGGAAGATGAAATGACGACCCATCTTAAGATCCTTGATGGAGGAGCGGAGGTTCTTGGCCAAAATCTCCAGGTAGGCCGTGCTATCCATCTTCCCATGGATGCGGACCAGATGGCCAGGCCTCTTGGCTGAGAAATAGCCCCACAGCATGATGCTGCCACCACCATGCTTGACTGTAGGGATGGTATTCTTGGGGTCATATGCAGTGCCATCCAGTCTCCAAACATCACGTGTGTGGTTGGCACCAAAGATCTCGATCTTGGTCTCATCAGACCAGAGAACCTTGAACCAGTCTGTCTCAGGGTCCTCCAAGTGATCATGAGCAAACTGTAGACGAGCCTTGACATGACGCTTTGAAAGTAAAGGTACCTTACGGGCTCGTCTGGAACGGAGACCATTGCGGTGGAGTACGTTACTTATGGTATTGACTGAAACCAATCTCCCCACTGCCATGAGATCTTCCCGGAGCTCCTTCCTTGTTGTCCTTGGGTTAGCCTTGACTCTTCGGACAAGCATGGCCTCGGCACGGGTGGAAACTTTCAAAGGCTGTCCAGGCCGTGGAAGGCTAACAGTAGTTCCATAAGCCTTTCCACTTCCGGATGATGCTCCCAACAGTGGAGAGAGGTAGGCCCAACTCCTTGGAAAGGGTTTTGTACCCCTTGCCAGCCTTGTGACCCTCCACAATCTTGTCTCTGATGGCCTTGGAATGCTCCTTTGCCTTTCCCATGTTGACCAAGTATAAGTGCTGTTCACAAGTTTGGGGAGGGTCTTAATTAGTCAGAAAAGGCTGGAAAAAGAGATAATTAATCCAAACATGTGAAGCTCATTGTTCTTTGTGCCTGAAATACTTCTTAATACTTTAGGGGAACCAAACAGAATTCTTGTGGTTTGAGGGGTTGAATAATAAATGACCCTCTGAATAAACTTTTCACAATTTAAAAAAAAAAATAAAAAAAGAAATAACATTCTTTTTTGCTGCAGTGCATTTCACACTTCCAGGCTGATCTACAGTCCAAATGTCACAATGCCAAGTTAATTCCGAATGTGTAAACCTGCTAAATCTGCAGGGGGTTGAATACTACTTGTAGGCACTGTATCTCCTTTGTCAGAGAGGAGAAACATGAAGTTTGGGAACAGGGACAAGTAAGTAGTAATGGTGCACTGTGTGGATGTGGTCATCTTTTGGACCCCCATGTATTCACAGAATGGGGGTGACAGACCTCTGTGTGGTACTCCAGTGAGAAGTAGATGAGGTAGTGATGGCTATGCATGTATATGGCTGTCTTCATCATAGCTTTATGGGGATGGTGAAACTCAGTTACAGCATGTAAACTACTGGATCTTTGCATAGCTTCTTCTATTCTGGTGTATGAATAGAAAAGAAGACCTTCATCCTCCAAATAGATTGACCAAAGCTTCTCAAAAGACAATTTGCCATTATGTTTTATTATGGCTTATGGGGTTGGTTTAATCTGACATTGTGGACCTCGGACAAATAAAGGTGGTGCATTCCTGATCTAGACACAAGCTGTAGCTATGTTTAGGAGCCATAAAAAAAAGAAAGATCAGATATTTTTCACTAGAAGTCCATTTACATTGCATGATTATGATGAACCTCATTCCACGATAATCATGCAGTCTAAATAAGGCTGCTGATCATCCCAAAAGGTTCATTCATCGGGAGAGATTATATTTTGGTTTACACAAAAGATAATCGTTCTTGGCATCTCATTGTCCTGAACAACGTAGCCTATGTGCACCGAACGATTTATCACAGACTGAAATGGGATCTGTCTGTGTAAACAGGCTATTAAATAACCGCCAACCAGCAAACAATTAGTTGATTACTAGATGGTTAGTGCCACCACGGATCAGTCAATGAAAATGAAAAGAAACAGCTGCACTTAGCCTCTAAAGGAGAATAAAATTCATCAGTGCAATGCAAGGTATTACATACAATACTATATAAAGTTGCCATTACATGTGAATAAAGTGTACTATTTTGGCTGAATGTGATGAATAGAATTTTAGGGTTTTCATGGATTACTGTGAAGTACTCTGCTGTCTTTTGTAGCCTTCTAGTGGCACTTTCCCACACTGGACTTAGCTTTCACAAGTACTTAAATATACATATGCAAAGGTAAGGGCTTAGACATGCTAAATAGTCTAACACATATTATAGAGAAAGGATGAAGAACAATTTGCATTCTAGAGTCAAGTGGGGAAATTCCACCTTGAAGTGAACTACATTATAGGAGACCATGAAAAGGTGAATAGTATGGGAAGGGCTGATTCATTTACAATCTAGATGGAGCTACACTCATTGTTTATGGGAAAGTCTTAGGGGTGCTTCACACACAGCGAGCTCGCTGCCGAGATCGCTGCTGAGTCACGCTTTTTGTGACGCAGCAGTGACCTCATTAGCGATCTTGCTGTGTGTGACACTGAGCAGCGATCTGGCCCCTGCTGCGAGATCGCTGCTCGTTACACACAGCCCTGGTTCGTTTTCTTCAAAGCCGCTCTCCTGCTGTGACACACAGATCGCTGTGTGTGACAGCAAGAGAGCGACAAATGAAGCGAGCAGGGAGCAGGAGCCGGCATCTGACAGCTGAGGTAAGCTGTATCCAAGATAAACATCGGGTAACCAAGGTGGTTACCCGATATTTACCTTAGTTACCAGCAGCTCTCACGCTGCCTGTGCTGCCGGCTCCGGCTCTCTGCACATGTAGCTGCTGTACACATCGGGTTAATTAACCCGATGTGTACAGCAGCTAGGAGAGCAAGGAGCCAGCGCTCAGTGTGCGCGGCTCCCTGCTCTCTGCACATGTAGCTGCATTACACATCGGGTTAATTAACCCGATGTGTACTGTAGCTAGGAGAGCAAGGAGCCAGCGCTTAGTGTGCGCGGCTCCCTGCTCCCTGCTCACACTGGTAACTAATGTAAACATCGGGTAACCATACCCAATGTTTACCTTAGTTACCAGTCTCCGCAGCTTCCAGACGGCGGCTCCGTGCAAGCGCAACGTCGCTTGCACGTCGCTGCTGGCTGGGGGCTGGTCACTGGTCGCTGGTGAGATCTGCCTGTTTGACAGCTCACCAGCGACCATGTAGCGATGCAGCAGCGATCCTGACCAGGTCAGATCGCTGGTCGGATCGCTGCTGCATCGCTAAGTGTGAAGGTACCCTTAGTGCCGAGGCCAAGTGCTATAGAGTAAGGCTTAGTGTTGGAAAGGCAAATGTGTAGATGAAAAAAATATAAAACGTGCTATGGTCTTCTATTGTTAAATGTGGCAGTAAGCGTAGTTGTTAAGGCCACTATATCGTAGTCCATATTACTACTATTCAAAAGGCTTTATGGAAAAGAAAATCACTACATCTACTAACTAAATAAGAAAACCTTTTTTAGCATCAAAATATTGAAATAGCAAAATAATTTAACTTAATCAAATGTATTTTTTGAAATACTAAAGATATATAGTCATCAATTTGCAAACATAAATAACATAGCTTTATGTAGTCTGAATTCCTTTGCACAATTATAAAAACACCAACTATTACAAACATAACCCAAGGTGGTCACACAGATCCCACTGCTGCCACCAGGGTGTCACGGACGCAGCTCGGGAGATTACACAGATATCCCACTGCTGCCAACAATTTGTCAGGAACAGCTATCTGCTGCCCACAATCTCCAGCACAATCAAACAATTGAATGACAATTAATGGACTAGGCCCCGACTCTTTCCACTACTAGGCCGATTATTGGAGAACTAACAGTAGGAGTATTGTAAATACTGTATACAACTGATTTCATCTCATTGAATATACATATAAATACCTCAGTACAGTCACTGCCAAGATCCACAATAACCCAAGAAAACTACCATCTGCCACCACCAATCGCTTATGCAGGCCGATTCAACACCTGTTACAGATAGTGTATGGCTTCGAGGATATAATTTTTAGAGAAAGAGGAAAGAAGCTATTAAATTTTATATATTTAATCCAAAAAGTAGGCAGTGTTTATAAAAATAAAGAAAAAAGGTTACAAAGGAAACAAAACAGTACACTTATACAGTTACATAAATAAAATGGAGTAACAAAAGAAAATGACTAAACCTGTGTCATAGAAATGGAATCAGACTTAGTGGAGAGAGGTAGTCCTTCCTTAGGAAAATAGACAGAACCACAGCAAGCTTGTACTCTTCAGAACTGGCAAGGATCATAATTTTTTTTTTTTGCCTTTTATTAACACAAGTTACACCCACCCACCTCTGGCGATTTATAACAGGACTGCGAACTATAGGATGTTTCTTAAGGCCGCTTTACATGCTGCGATATCGGTACCCGCCCCCATCGGTTGTGCGACACAGGCAAATCGCTGCCCGTGGTGCACAACATCGCTCAGTCCCGTCACACTACTTACCTGCCTACCGACGTCGCTGTGACCGGCGCACCGCCTCCTTTCTAAGGGGGGCAGTTCGTTCGGCGTCACAGCGACGTCACTAAGCGACCGCCCAATAGAAGCGGAGGGGCAGAGATGAGCGGGACGTAATATCCCGCCCACCTCCTTCCTTCCTCATTGCCGGCGGCCGCAGGTAAGGTGAGGTTCCTCGTTCCTGCGGTGTCACACATAGCGATGTGTGCTGCCGCAGGAGCGACAAACTACATCGTACACGCAGCAGCGGCGATAATCGAGAATAGGGGGGCATGTAACCGATGAGCGATTTTGAACGTTTTTGCGACGATTCAAAATCGCTCATAGGTGTCACACGCAACGACATTGCTAAAGCGGCCGGATGTGCGTCCCAAATTCCGTGACCCCAACGAGATCGCTTGAGCGATGTCGCAGAGTGTAAAGCGGCCTTTAGTCTTAGAAAATTATGAGATTCCCAAATTTTCCAATATCTTCACCCTTGTAGATCCCAGGCAAGAGATATTACCATCATCTTTCCAATCAAAATTTTTTCTGTTGATAAGAAAGAGCCATGGCATAGATATTTCAGCAATCTGGCCGATATCCATTTGGTGAGACTTCATCCAGTGATGCGATGTTTTGCATTGGTCACTTCATCATGAATTAGAAAATATGACTTTCCTATCTATTATATCGACACTTTCTTGGTTCATTATGATAATTATGCGATGTATGATAGTTTTTCAATCATATATATAAAAAACCCGTAAAAAAAATGTATCCCTAAACCTTTCTAAATGTCAGTGTAATGTAGTGTCAGTATGTTAATATACTCACCGATTGCTGTCATTTCTGGTATCCAGCACAGTTCTGCTACTCTTCTGAGTCACGTAATGGCGTAATGACATGTACCACCACAACAATGCTCTATAGGCTTCCATTTTAAAAGATTCTTGCGGCTCACACATAGACTGTAGTGTGATCCAGAGAGTCTGAATCACTGTCACATGATTCAGAAGAAGAGTGGAATGGATCTGGATACTGGAGATGACAATCAATGAATATATGAGTTAATACACTGACATTACACTACCCTAACATTTGCACGTTTAGTGAATAATAAAATTGAATAGGAGTGTTTCTTTACATTTAATATTCTGGCTAATTATCAGCCACCACTAAGGGGCTCTTCGAACCTTAATGCATACAGGCATATTGAGAAACTCAATGCATAAAACTGTATAAAGTAAGCATTTCGTAGGAGTGGCTGCATAACATTTGTCCTTTCACTCTCTGGATGTATGAAAAGAAACAGTTGATGTAGAGCTCTGTATGAAAAGAATATCTTAAACACCCTATACAAATATGTATTTAAAGTAAACAGCAGTAGAGATGAGAAGATCGAGCTGATGAGGATCAAATTTGAGTTGAATTTTCTGAAATTCGCAGTTTCAACAATAAACATTTTGAAATTCAATTCACAGTTCTCCAAAAAATAGAAAAAACTTGCTAATAAACATTTCCCTCAGTGCTGAAGCATCAGAGAGCATGCAAACATCTTTTTGTGCTGCTGCGTGGGCCTCCCCATAATACCTCCCAGCTACGACATCTTACAAATTATCACATCCTGTATGTGGGAATCAGCACCTGAGCTCATTGTTTCCCAGTGGAACATTGTTTGTATAGCATTGTCACTATCCATCTCAAGAGTCACAGGATAAGTCTCTCTCCTGTAGAATGTAAGCTCTTATGGTCAGCGGGGTCCTCTGTCTCCTGTAGCGTGTAAGACCTTATGATCTGTGGAGTGCTCTCACTCTCTTCTGTATAGTGTAAGCTCTTACGGCCAGTGGGGTCCTCTCTCGGGGTCCTATCTCTCCTGTAGAGTGTAAGCTCTTATGGTCATCGGGGTCCTCTCTCTTCTGTAGGCTGGAAGCTTTATGTTTAGCAAGATCATTTCTCCTTTCTACTGTAGAATGTAAGCTCTTATAGTCAGTGGGTCCTCCCTGTCAGCTGTAAAGTGTAAGCTCTTATGATCAGCAGGGTCCTCTCTATACTGTAGACTGTAAGCTCTTATGGTCAGCGGGGTCCTCTCTCTTCTGTAGACTTGGAGCTTTTATGTTTAGCAGGATCATTTCTCCTTTCTCCTGTAGAGTGTATGCTCTTATGGTCAGTGCGGTCCTCCCTCTCATGTGTAAAGTGTAAGCTCTTATGATCAGTGGTGTTCTTTCTCCCCCTTACAAGCTTCCCAGAACTGAGATTTGCACAAGTTTGTTCACTGCAAATTGAATTCTGGGGGAGAATTCATTGAAGTCGCGAATTTGAATTTCAAAAGATCCGTTCATCTCTAATCAGCAGCTCAGAATATCAGCCTCCTAAATGTGGTGTCACACACAGCAACAACAACAACAACGTCGCTGCTACGTCACCATTTTCTGTGACGTTGCAGCGACGTCCCGTCGCTGTCGCTGTGTGTGACATCCAGCAACGAGCTGGCCCCTGCTGTGAGGTCGCCGCTCGTTGCTGAATGTCCAGCTTCACTTTTTGGTTGTCGCTCTCCCGCTGTGACGCACAGATCGCTGTGTGTGACAGCGAGAGAGCGACGAAATGAAGCGAGCAGGGAGCAGGAGTCGGCATCTGGCAGCTGCGGTAAGCTGTAACCAAGGTAAACATCGGGTAACCAAGGTGGTTACCCGATATTTACCTTCGTTACCAGCCTCCGCCGCTCTTGCTGCCAGCGCCGGCTCCTGCTCTCTGCACTGTGACATGTAGCTGCAGTACACATCGTGTAATTAACCCGATGTGTACTGTAGCTAGGAGAGCAGGGAGCCAGCGCTCAGTGTGCACGGCTCCCTGCTCTCTGTGTAACGGGGGCAGGGGGCGCCTCAGGGGGTGTAGTCGGGTCCCCTCGCCTTGTGGGCCGCAGGCTGAACCCCGGCCCGGCCGTTACTTGCAAAACAGGTGTGTTGTTGGGGCAGAGTGTGGATGCATGGGGCCCATTCATGACAGCGTTCTTTCTGTGCTCTCCAGCTCCTTCTTCACTTTCAGGAAAGAGACAATTGCAGGCAGCGGGTAAACCAAACACCGATTTATTAAACAAAGCTTCCATCTTTTTGTTTGCAGCAGGCTTACTTTAGTACGTTACAAGTTACAGGTCCTTTTCTACAAAAACGGTTTCCTTTTTCTCTACGGGCACTTTCCTTTGCCTGCAGGGGACATACGTTAACCCCCTAGTAGCTGCGCTCTAACCCGGATTTACTGTAGGGCAGATCCAGCACACACTACCGGCTCTGGATAAGTTCTCACCTCTCCACTTCTTTGTCAGGGCACTAACCTTCGCCTGCAGGGGCCACTTGTTATCCCCCTGATAGCTGCACTCCACTCTAGTACACACCACCGGCTCTGGACTAGTCCCAACTCTTCCACCGTTTCTCATGGGTTTCCTCTGCTTTCTAGCCAAGAGTACTCACTCAGGCTGACTGCCTCGTCTCACTCCCACACTCTGCCCCGTCACCTCAGACCGAGCTTGCTCGCCTCTCACATCTCACTGCACACTGGACTCTGCATTCAGAACCCTTCCTTCCCCACCTAGGCTGCCCTGCCCCTTCCTTCCCTGCCACTGTTACCAGGGGAACCACTGCTCTACACTGGCACCTAGTGGGGAAACAGTTTATGACAGGTAACATTTTACCATCAACATTTACCACCATACTTTGTGGCGTCTTCAGGGGGGGAAAAACCGCTCCTTCACTACCAGGGGTCCGACTACCCCTTACATCTGCACATGTTGCAGCACAGCGACGCATGTCGTTATGATCGCTGCTTCGGCTGCTGTGTTTGACAGCTAAGCAGCGATCATAACAGCGACTTACAAGGTCGCTGCTATGTCACAGAAAATGGTGACGTAACAGCGACGTCGTTGTCGCTGTCGTTTAGTGTGATCCCAGCTTTAGATAACAAGACTGTTTCTGACCTTGTGCTATACACTTGCATTGAGCACGCCAGTAACAGTATGCATATCGCATACTTGCGGTCATGTGACTGCTATTCCTGGCACTATCATCGGAGAATCCTCACAATTCAGAGTGTGCGCCATGTGAGGATTCACACTGTGAGGTCTGCAGTAACACAGGGAAACTGCAGACTTGTCATTTTAGACCAGACAACCCATTTAATGCCAAATCTTAGGGGTACTTTGCACACTACGACATCGCAGCTGCGATTTCGGTGGGGTCAAATCGAAAGTGACGCACATCTGGCATCGCTGTCGATATCGTAGTGTGTAAAGCGTTTCTGATACGATTAACGAGCGCAAAAGCGTCGTAATCGTATCATCGGTGTAGTGTCCGACATTTTCATAATTGCTGTGTGAGAAGCCACAGGAGCGAGGAACATCAGCTTACCTGCGTCACCGCGGCTCACGCCGGCTATGCGGAAGGACGGAGGTGGGCGGGATGTTTACGTCCCGCTCACCTCCGCCCCTCCGCTTCTATTGGCCGCCTGCCGTGTGATGTCGCTGTGACGCTGCACGCCCCGGCCCTTTAGGAAGGAGGTGGGTCGCCGGCCAGAGCGACGTTGCAGAGCAGGTGAGTGCATGTGAAGCTGCCGTAGCGATAATGTTCGCTACGGCAGCGATCACAAGATATCGCTGCTGCAACGGGGGCGGGTACTATCGCGCTCGGCATCGCAAGCATCGGCTTGCGATGTCGTAGTGTGCAAAGTACCCCTTAATCAAACTGTTTTACTAGTTTGTATTTATTTTCATTAGGAAATAGACTTTGTAGATAGGGGCAAAACTTAATTTGATTGATAGCTTAAGTTCATATTCAGATCAATATTCATTCCAAGTAGCTTAATGATAACCAGTCAGTAGCATGTTCTAACCATGTTCTCTATGTTTGCTCTGCTATGCAAAAAATATCTTTGAATATTGCAAATTGTGTATGTAAATGACTTAGTTGGAGTCATGGAGGTGGAGTCAGTCACCTCAAGAGTAGCAACGTACACACCTTAAGCATATCCAATCTGCCTTGATTGACATCCTTGAGGCTGGGAAAAGTCATCATAAGCATTAGTAGATGCCATCCTGCGCATAGGAAAAGCTTGTAATTATGTGTGCCAGAATCAAGGTCAAGCCAAAATGGGCATATTTAGGCAATGGACACCATGACGCTTCAGGCAAGTATCTCCATCTCCGTGACTAACAACTATATAATGTGAATTTGCGTTGCATGCATAATTGAGCAACAAACAATAGCCAAAAAGCAGGTTGTCGTTAAGTCACATACCCACCATCAAAATACCATGTTAAGTCATTTTCCTGATTTCTAAAGGCTGTTTAAATTTAGATGATTAAAGAAACCATTGTCTTATAAGTACCCGCAAAGTAAATACTTTAAACCTGGTCTTTTCAGGGCAGTAAAGGAAATGTCTGAGAAACTTTCTTCTTTATGTAAGAAGGAATATCTAAAAGCACTCCAAAAGGGTGTGGTGTGTTCTACAAGGAGAACAGCACGTCCTGCTAAAAATTATTTATTATAACATATTTCAGAGGATTATTTTTTTATTATTATTATTATTTATTGTTATCAATTATAAAAAAGTAACTTCTACTTTTCAATAATTATTTTCTTTAACCACAAACATTAGTCTCAATTTGTCCATCACATGATTAAATATAATAAAATATCCGTAAACCACGGCTTACTTTTAGGGCCGCCATCAGGGCATTTCAGCCTTTACTCCTGAATGGGGCCCAGTGAGCAGAAGCAAAGAGCGGGGTGCAGAGATGCTGGCAACCCGAACCTGGACCCCTCCTCTTTATTCTTCTAGTCACAGAGCCCCAAGGGCAAGGAGGCAGGGCCTGGTCACTTAGTAAAAGGCAGCCATCAACAGCCATCCAAGTGCAGTTTAAATTACTGTGCTGATGGCCGGGCAGCTAATCAGCATCCTGATCTGAGATTGTGGCATGCTGATAGGGCGCGCTTGTCAGTACATGACCACACCTATCATCAAATGCTAATCATGTGAAGACAGGTGGGCTCCATTACAGAGGTAGACGGCGAGCGGCCATCCTCTGCGGTGCTCGAGACGGTGGCGATACTGACTCACTGAGTGTTTTTAACTGTGAGTCGTCGACTCCCACAATAAGCCTAAAATATTTTTACAGCAGTTAGTTATAGAGCGCTGTGCTACTGTTATGGTTCTGCAGCAGCAGCGCTCTGGGGCCTGGAGGAACCTAACTGTTACAAAGTACTTTGTGCCACCCCAGTGCTGTGTGACCCCCCAGTGCTGTGTGCCCCCCAGTGCTGTATGACGCCCCCCAATGCCCTGTGACGCCTCCCAAGTGCTGTGTGCCCCACTTAGTGGTGTGTGACCTTCCCAGTGATGTGTGTTCCCAGCATATCCTGTGCTGTGTCTGTCTCCAGCGTCTCTTGTGATGTATGTGGCCACAGCGAACATCACAGCCACACCAAAGAGAAGCAGCTCCAGACTAGAGATGAGCGAACCTCTAGAGGCTCGAGTTCGGTTCGTCGAATGAACCTCTCGAACCCCATTGAAACCAATGGGAGGCAAACACAAACACATAAAAACACATTATAAATGTACACATACAGTTAATAAACATTGCCATAACGCTTACCTGTCCCCGCGATGCGTCCTGCACTGTCTCCCACCGCTTTTCCTTCCAATAATCGCTGCTTCCTCCCGGTAACCAGCACCAGCATAGGACATATCGTGACGTCAAAATAGCCATGTGACCAGTCACGTGTCTATTGTCTCATTGGCTACAGACTGGTCACATGGCTTTGACGTCATGCTAGGTCCTGTCAGTACATCTCTCCAGTATGCGGTGATCGTTTGTGTATCTCCGTGTACCGGCGACATGCTCTGGCACACGGTCGACTCCCCGTTCTGCTTCCCCGTTCCGTTATTCACCGGCTGCCACAGCCGATCAATAACGGAGATCACCGTTGCTATAGCAACGCGCCTGTCAGCGGTGACATCACCGCTAACAGGCAGCAGCTTCTGGTCACTCACGGAGGGAAAAGACTGCACGGAAACAGCAGCGTCTTCCTCCTCCCATGGAGCGCTGCTGATGTAGCAGAGCTGCATGGGTTGGAGGAGAAAGAAGACAGAAGAGCAGGATCATGGAGAGATAAGAGGGAGTAATTAACATGGAGTCTCTAAGTGTGTCTGTGTATTTATTTCTATTAAAGTATTTTTTCTCTGTGTGGTGTCTTTTTTTAACCCTTTATTGGAGATTCTTAATGGCTGGGTCAAACTTGCCTGACATTAAGAATCTCTGACTTAATACTAGCTAGTAAAACAAAGCTAGTATTAACTCATAATTACCCAGCAAGCCACCCGGCTCCAGGGCTGTTGGAAGAGTTGGATACAGTGCCAGATGATGGCGCTTCTATGAAAGCGCCATTTTCTGGGGCGGCTGCGGATTGCAATTCGCAGCAGAGGGGCCCAGAAAGCTCGGGCTAACCTGTGCTGCGGATTCCAATCCCCAGCTGCCTAGTTGTACCTGGCTGGATACAAAAATGGGGCGAAGCTCATGTTGATTTCTTTTTAATTATTTCATGAAATTCATGAAATAATTAAAAAAAGGGCTTCCCTATTTTTTTTGTTCCCAGATGGGTACAAATAGGCAGCTGGGGGTTAGGGGCAGCCGTACCTGCCTGCTGTACCTGGTAGAGATCTTATTACCAATTTTTAAAGGTATGTAAAGCACTGGTAATTTAAAAATTAACCTTTATTGTTTATCAATTAAAACATTAGAAAACACCCAGAGAAGTGATACCACAAAGTGATTTAGCACAACGTACAAATTGGATGTACATAAGATGGACTCACAGGAGTTATTTTATTTCCTTCACAATCCTCTCAGTCCAATCATGTGCATCCAAATAAAATTAAAATTAAAGTGACATTGTGCAAAACCGCTAATTGCACTCTTGCCCTATGAGTATTACTCTTTAGAAAGTGGCTACGGGCAAAAATGATGATTAATCTCAGGTCACAGAAAACACTGATATATGATCGGGGAGGGAACGGTTTAAGTGATAATAGTGCTCAAAAGTGCAAATAGTGCAATCAATGGTAGCAGTGGGCAGAACTACAAGGCTCAGCATACTCCATCCAGGACTGTATGCAGGAGTTTTCTGCCCCCCAAAAAAATTATGTGGGCTTCGCCATGTTTTTGTATGATAGCCAGGTACAGCAGGCAGCTACGGGCTGCCCCCAGCCCCCAGTTGCCTATTTGTACCCGGCTGGGAACAAAAAATATAAGGAAGCCCTTTTTTTATTAAATATTTCATGAATTTCATGAAATAATTAAAAAACAAATGACGTGGGCTTTGCCATATTTTTATATGCTAGTCCGGTACAGCAGGCACCTACGGGCTGCCCCCAACCCCCAGCTGTCTATTTGTACCCGGCTGGGAACCAAAAATATAGGGAAGCCCGTTTTTTTAAATTATTTAACTTTTTTGTTTTTATGCAGTTTTCTTGTATTCAGTACAAATAGGGTGTGGCCCTTCCTCTTAAGGCCCCTTTACACACTGAGACTTTCTAGCGATCCCACCAGCGATCCCAACCTGGCCGGGATCGCTACAAAGTCTCTGGTGAGTTGCTGGTGAGCTGTCAAACAGGCAAACCTGGCCAACGACGCAACAGCGATACGGACCTGCAGAACGACCTAGCTAGTCATTGGGGACGTTGTAAAGCAGCTTTTTGAAAGGGAAGTCGCTAACGAAGTCGCTGTAAAGTACCCTTTACACACTGAGACTTTCTAGCGATCATGCCGCACAGCAGGAAACAAAGGACCAAAGAATGGTCCTGAACGATTTGTAGCGATCAGCAACTTTACAGCAGGGGCCAGGTCGCTGATGTGTTTCATACACTGCAATGTCACTGGGGAAGTCGCTGTTACGTCACAAAACCGGTGACGTTACAGCAATGTCGTTTGCGATGTTGCAGTGTGTGAAGCCACCTTTAGTGAGCCGGGCATTTCATTCTGTGCATCCCCTAACTGCGTGTCCTGTTGGGACCCGGTCACTCTCAGCCCTTAGCCACATTGAGGCCTATTTTAGACCCATGGTAAGATTTTAATATTAGAGAGTGTAGGTACTATCCCAACTGGGTACACCTTGGCATTGGTGGGATGGCTTTATGCTTTTTTTGATCAAAAACAGTGTTTACTAAGTACCCTATGTTTATATGCACTATGCCTTTATTTAGTTACAGCAGGGTATGTTTTCACAATTTTTCCCTTGGTTTCTCACCGACCATTAGGTGAGTATTATAAACATCCGGTGACAGGTTCCCTTCAAAGCTCCACCATTAAACAATCAGATCAGCAGTTAGTCATTGCTCCTCCAATGGAATAGATGGTAATAACTGCAAAACAAGGTGTTTTGGTGAATGTTGTGTTGTAGGTATACTTTGTACTATTTAGAATTTTGACCTGTTAAAATTACTAAAAGCTTATGAACAGAATGATTATATTTACAGTACCTAGACATACCTATGGTATTGTGTAGGTATGTCTATAGCTGTATGTATTGCCCATAATCTCAGGTAACTTCTTTGATTTACGTTGAACACTCTGATTACGTAGTCTTTAATGGCCTGGGTGATTATGATTGCGTTCCTTCCTTTTCATGTGCAGGTGCCGCTTCTGCTGCAGCCAACTTTTTTTGATTGATAACAAAGAGTTATCATTCTGGTGAGCTAATATGCTTCTCAGAAGTCAACAAACAGTTCCAAGATGATCTGACATAATCATCTGATCTACAAAAGACTCTGTAATTTGATCATTTTATGGAAGGTGGTTAAAATATTATTGATGGGCTTTGTAGAGCATGTACAAACAATGACAAGAAAAAAAAAAGACCTCTACTTTGTGCCTGTAGCAGTGGAGCTGAGCAATCTCTTCCCCAGTATTCACCAGTGAAACAAAGTCAACAAGGAAGTCCGTAGAGATTTCTTTCCTAGAGAAACTTGCATCAATGTTAACTGTGTACAATGTGCGATACAAATCTGTTGACACCTTTTTACTTCTACAAAACAAACTGACTTTGTTTAATTTGGTTCTCTGTTATCAGAAGAAATATTAGAAATTGAGAACGATTTTCAGTGCTATAAAGTTTGTGCAGTTGGAGCTTTTAGATTTCATTATCATCATGTATTTGTATAGGTCACATTAAACCATTATTGGTTCATATGGTTCAATATTATGTATATGTCATGGTACAGTGATGGAGGGAAAAGATGGAAGTAGACTCATTGTGCCCAGAACCAGGCTTACTCTGAGAGGGGGGCGCGACTAAAGCGGGCTTTACACGCTACGATATTTCTAGCAATTGCTAGCGATATCGTACGCAAAAGCACCCGCCCCCATCGTGCATGCGATATCATGTGATCGCTGCCGCAGCGAACATTATCGCTATGGTAGCGTCACACGCACTTACCTGGTTGGTGGCGTCACTGTGACTGCCGAACAATCCCTCCCTCAAGGGGGAGGTGCGTTCGGCGTCACGGCAATGTCACCACGACGTCACTAAGCGGACGGCCAATCAAAGCGGAGGGGCGGAGATGAGCGGGACGAACATCCCGCCCACCTTCTTCCTTCCTCATTGCGGGCGGAACTTAGGTAAGGTGAGGTTCCTCACTCCTGCGGTGTCACACACAGCAATGTGTGCTGCCGTAGGAACGAGGAACAACATCTTTAAACAACCATTAACAATTTTCGAATTTTTGGTTTTAGGATGACCTCTCCATGGTGAACGATATTCACCACTTTGGAGGACGTTTAATGTCACTGGTAAGTGTTACACTCTGCAATACCGTTAATGACGCCGGATGTGCGTCACTAATAACGTGACCCTGACGATAAAACATTAATGATATCGTAGTGTGTAAAGCCCCCTTAAGAGTCTACCCAATTTCTCACAAGAACATCTAATGGTGAGGATGGACTTGTCTGATGATCAGCTCCTGGTTGTCACAATCCACCAAGGTTGATGACCACTGAATAGATGGAGATGAATGCTGCGCTTCCATGGGGGAGAGAAAGTCTACAATTTCATCAAAGTGGTTTGATTTCAATTTATTTTGGAGAGATACCCCTCTCCTTCTTCAGGAAAAATTGTGATTATTCCAGAAAAAGGAGATGGGTATCTGAAATACATTGAAAAATCACTTAGATGAAATTATAGACTGTTTCTTCCCCACTGCAGTGCAGCATTCACCCCCAACTCAACAGTAATCTCCTACTGGCTGCAGCAGCTGTGTCATACAAATGTACTAGTCAGTTGTGACTCACACAACTATACAAGGTGAGCTCTCCTAGTTGGTTACCCCCAGATACTATCTGATAAGAACCTATCTTTGCGCTTCTTGTCTTCCAGTTTTTTCTACTGTACTAGACTAAGGTTGGCGCAAGACAGGAGAAGGGATATACTGCTACTAGGGAAGGATCAGGAAAGGCAACCCCTGACAACCCTGAGCTCCCTGATGTCCCTAGATGGGTTATTTCACCCCATGCGGTGATCACGTTCCTATTACTGTTTTTCCCTGAACACAGCCCTGTGTAGTGCAAATGGCAGCGGGTACACTAGTCCTGCTCTAGGTTAAAAACACAGAGAGGTTAAGACAGACAGGGTAAAAGAAACTGCAATCGCACCAAGCTTTCCAAACTACATGAAGGCGTAAAGGGGAATGGACCAGTGAGGCACATTGAAAGGGATTAAAGGGACAGGAAAACACAACACAACTTCAACACAGGAAACTCCAACTGTAGTTCGCAAAATGACTTCCTGGTTCACAGTTCACAGGTTCTCTCTAGTGGCTAGCATTAGGAGAGCTATCACTGGCAACGCATAGAGGTGAGAGGGGAGTATTTATACCAGAGGTGAATGGTAAACTCAGGACAGCTGAGGCTCGGCTTTTCATCCTGAATTTAGGAGATCAGACAAACTACTTAACCCTTGCAGCACTGGACCCAGGTGAATCTGCACAGCCAGCAGTAGTAACTTGTGCACGTATGCATGTAGCCCTGCGCTGCAATCTGCTGACACCAGAATTACAGGGGACCATTCTCCAACGTGGTACCCCATGACAGTATATTCAGATATCATTGTATGTCTTCAAGTTCAGATCAGCAGAATAATGCAACGAAATGCACACATTAGAAACTAAATTCTAAAAAGCAAGCTTACTATGTGGCTTTATTTAATATACACCATAGGATAAATTTCTAACTAAGGGATTTTTGGTAGCCAGAAACCTAGAACCGAGATGATGGTCATTCCATCTCCAATTTTGACTTTATTAAGAAATACAATGACAGAGGGGATGTCTGCACACTCGGCTGTATGTATTGCTTTTATAGCAACTACTTGCTATTGGAGGCCTAAGCCAGCTATTGATATTAGATGGATCTTGTAGAATCAAGCAGTGATCTTATTTCTGTGGATTTCCTTAAACAGACTGATGACTGATCTCAAATGAAACAGATAGATTGTTAAATCTGAACGATAGTTTCCCATGAGATAACTGCATGTTTATTCCCCATAAAGTGCTCAAATAAAACGCAGATTTAAAATAAAACATCCTTGGAGCTAAAATAATACATTTCAAATCCCCCAAAATACTACCATAATATGGTACAGGATACAGGATATGTTAGAAATGGCCACGTTTCCCCACATACAAAGTGCATATTAATATAGTATTGCAGTAGAGGGTAAAGCATGGATATAGAGTTGATGTCTTGGCTTTGAGCTAGTGGAAAACCAGTGGATAAACCATGACGTAGAAGTAGAATTATCTGTGCCTCCCACTGACTATTTGTATCAAGGTCTGAGCATGGTTAGAACATGCTGATTTTAGAGCAATGAAGAGTTGTCTCCTAAGGTCTTTTTGCCACGAGGACAGACAGCTGACTGCGGTGTCTGCATGTGACCCGTGAGAATACAAGCCTGGAATTTATAATGGCTGTTTTTACTTTAGTTGAAAGCAAGGTACATAGTAGGCAAAAACTAAATAGAGACTTTTTATGTTGTGTTTCTTTTTCCATGCGAGAGTCCTAATCCAACAATTTAAAAGGTTACCACTATATGTACAAATGGAAGAAGTTAACAGCTATGCACAGTGGCTAAAGAATATTCATATTTTCTGTAACAGAAGATTTTCTCAACGAAAGTAAGTTAAAGGGATCTTTTGAAAAGAAAAATAAATTACAATGCTATTCCATGGGGCACCTATTTGGACCTGGATATTCTTGTGTGTGTGGTTTCTCACTTGTAGTTTCCATGTCAGTTTGAGGGGCACACAGCTCATGAGCAAGGTTCAATGGTGACCTGTTAAACTATCTGTGTATCATCCATAAATTATAATATTTATTCATTTATATAGCATTATTAATTCCACAGCGCTTTACAATGGCAACACTGTCCACATTGGGGCTCACAATCTAAATTCCCTATCAGTATGTCTTTAGAGTGTGGGAGAAAACCAGAGTACCCAGAGGAAACCCACACAAACACGGGGAGAACATACAAACTCCTTGCAGATGTCCTTGGTGGAATTTGAACCCAGGACCCCAGCGCTGCAAGACTGTAGTGCTAACCACTGAGCCACTGTGCTGCCAATGAACTGGATTAGGAAATTCCACCCTTTGTTAAATGCTAGGATGACACTACAAGACCCATAATCCTAAAGGGTGAGACATCAGCATGCATAGTCTCTTCCTCTCAGGAGTCCTCACTAAGGAAAAGTGTTTCCTATTTTCCTGGTAGATTCAAGCCCTGGAAGTGGAACCTAGTAGCTACAGAATCATTTTAATTTGTCATAAATGTCTTCAATTTTTAGGTCCCTGTGGCTGAACGTTTTTTTAATTAGTAAATTTTGTCAGGGCCAACCAACTATCTATTGTGTTTTGAGGTCCTCCCACAATAGATGTTGGAGGAAAGACGTATCATGCTCATTTATTTGTTCCCATGGGAGACAAGCTTCTTCTATGTTTATGGTTGAGTCAATACCATTTAGTCTACAGTTATCTAAAGTGTTATAGAGATTTCAGCATAGTTCTATAGGATCATAATATGGCTATATTTTAGGGTCTACATTATGCCTGCAACATCTTATCTTCCCTATCCCTAATTCTACTGAACCAAATGTCAATTACCAAAAAAGAGTCATATCATTATTCTACCCGCTCTTCAATTCATGTTCCTGGATGTTGAGCAGTAGAAGACTAATGTGTACTCTATGAAGTTAGCCTTTATAATTCTAGTTTCAATAATTAACAATAGAGTGGATAGATGAGTCAATTTTTCCGTTGCTTTATAAAAATTTGAAAATGGAATTCAGTAAGTCGACAGCACAAGTATCCACTAGTCAAGTCATAATAGTTTTTTTTATTTTTTTCTAAATAGGCCACAAATCTATACTTATTAAATTAATATATTTGTAATTGTAATAAAAGCTCTTTTTAATAAAGGGCTCCAAATTAAAAACAAAGATTAAAAAGAAGATAAAAAGTGATTACAATATTCTAAATTGCGTACAACCACCACTTAAGCCTGCTTTACACGGTACGATCTATAGTGCAATTTCACGATCGATCGTACCCGCTTCCGTCGTTTGTGTGTCACGGGCAATTAGTTGCCCGTGGCGCACAAAGTCGTTAACCCCGTCACACGCACTTACTTGCTGTGCGACGTTGCTGTGGGCGGCGAACATCCTCTTCCTGAAGGGAGAGGGACGTTTGGCATCACAGCGACATCACACAGCGGCCGGCCAATAGAAGCGGAGGGGCGGAGATGAGCGGGACATAAACATCCCGCCCACCTCCTTCCTTCTGCATAGCCGGCGGGTGCCGCAGAACGGAGGTAAGCTGGTGTTCATCGTTCCCGGGGTGTCACACGGAGCGGCGTGTGCTACCACGGGAACGATGAGCAACCGGCGCCATTTTAATTAAACAAGATTATGAAACCGAGCGATGAGTACACGACTCACGATTTGTGAGCGATACTGCGTCGCTCGGAGGTGTCACACAGCCCGACGTCGCAAGCGATGCCGGAAGTGCGTCACAAAAACCATGACCCCGACGATCTATCGCACCCTTAAGGCCGAATGAAACTGAAAGATAGTTCATCCAACAGCCATTTCAGCAAACCCTCCCATATACCTGCTTCTCAATTAGACAGTGGTTTATCCCAGGGAAAGCAATGCGACTGACAGTTGCAAATCGGACATGCACGATTGCCATCTTTCCTGACAATCATTTGGCCAATTCCCCTGTATAAATTAGACCATCGGCCAAACCCATTGATATGATGGGGTTAAGCTGACATTAATATGTATGGGGCGGGGGTTAGAAGTTTGCTTTAAACTGTACATAAAGTAGGTGAAATAAGTATTAAACACATCACCAATTTTCCAAGCAAATATGTTTCTAAAGTTGCTATTGACATGTATTTCTCACCAGATATGGGTAACAACCCATCCAATCCACACAGGTAGAGAAATCAAGCCATAGATGTCCATAAATTATGTGTAAGAATGAGCAATGACACAAGGAAAAAATATTGAACACACTGAAATATATTTTATACTTCGTACAAAAGCCTTCGTTGTTGATGACAGCTTCAAGACTTATGGTTTTCTTCAAAACAATTATAGCTACTGATTCCAGGTCTTTTGGGAGCTCTCCACAGGTGGTTCTTGGCTCTTGGACAACTCTTCCAATAATTCTTTTCACTCCTCTGTCTGAAATATTGTGGGGAGAACCTGGTCATGGACAGTTTATGGTGAGATTATGTTATTTCCACTTCCAGGTTATGGCCCAAACAGTGCTCACTGGAACCTTCAGTAGTTTAAAGATTCTTCTGTAATCAATGCATCAGTATGTTTTGCAACAAAAGTTGCAAAGTTCTTGAGATAGCCTGCTCGTTTTACCCATCATAAGATGTTTCTTGAATGGCATCTTCGTAATGAGATACCTTTTTATAGGCCATCAGTTGAACCAGCTGATATTATTTTTGACGAAGTGGCTGATGTCATGATTTCCATTTTGCACCTTTATTTCTTCATGTGTTCAGTACTTTTTTCTTGTGTCATTTCTTATTTTTACACATAACTTAATTTATGGACATCTATGGTTTAATTAGTTTGCCTGTGTGGATTTTTACCAAAATCTGGTGATAAATTCATGGCAATAGCACCTTTAGAAATATATTTACTTAGAAAATTGGTGATATGTTCAATATTTATTTCACCCACTGTATGCATTAAACTGAATGATAAAACAATATTCAGTAAACTTTCCCCAGTGGTGTCTGCGGGGAGATAGATCTGTCCATGAGAAAACAATAGGACATTCTACTGAGGTGTTAGGGTACTTTCACACTTTAGCGACGCAGCAGCGATCCCACCAGCGATCTGACCTGGTCAGGATCGCTGCTGCATCGCTACATGGTAGCTGGTGAGCTGTCAAACAGGCAGATCTCACCAGCGACCAGTGACCAGCCCACAGCCAGCAGCGACGTGCAAGTGACGCTGCGCTTGCACGGAGCCGGCGTCTGGAAGCTGCGGACACTGGTAACTAAGGTAAACATCGGGTATGGTTACCCGATGTTTACCTTAGTTACCAGCTCACACCGCTTAACTTAGCGTGTGCAGGGAGCAGGAGCCGGCACTGGCAGCGTGAGAGCTGCGGAGGCTGGTAACGAAGGTAAATATCGGGTGACCACCTTGGTTACCCGATGTTTACCTTGGTTACAGCTTACCGCAGGCTGTCAGACGCCGGCTCCTGCTCCCTGCACATTCAGGATTGTTGCTCTCTCGCTGTCACACACAGCGATGTGTGCTTATCAGCGGGAGAGCAACAATAAAAAAACGAACCAGGGCTGTGTGTAACGAGCAGCGATCTCACAGCAGGGGCCAGATCGCTGCTCAGTGTCACACACAGCGAGATCGCTAATGAGGTCACAAAAAACGTGACTCAGCAGCGATCTCAGTAGCGATCTCGCTGTGTGTGAAGTACCCCTTAATAGAGGTGTTATCTGACTGTTGAGAAAAAAGGTGTCCAAATGTTTGAAATCTCCTTTAAATCAGTCAACAGCAGTGCTACTAGTATATAAATGGTTTGCCAAATTACTTTTATATGAATATTTGCTTGGCTCCACTAGAGATGAACCTCTAACTTTTTGGTCTACAAAATCTTAAAAAACACATCCAAAGCTCCATGAAACATATGGCAGGCCTATTGAATAACACACATATGAAAAGTAGAACGTAAAGCTATTTATAATAGATTTATATCAAGATATATATTTACTGCATGTTACTGGATGAAACTATTTTTACTAAGTGAAACTTCAGATTTAAGTACGGATATGTCTACTGTGCATTGTGTATGGAGCGCCGACACAACGGAATACAATGGTCTCTATGGCATTTCCCTGGCTTATAGCCAGCAAGTGTTAAATATTCCAGTCAGCTACACCTCTTCAAACATATTTAGAAACAAGATCTGCTCTAAGTACTTGTTACAGGAGATGAGAAACTTGAGTAAATGTAATAAATTTACTGGCATGCCCTCCTTTCCACAAAATCCAAGCATTTACATCTTTCAGGAATGTTATAATTAAGGTAGAAGTTTCTCTGAAACCTAGATAAGCATAATTCATTAATTCTGTCTTACAAAGTCTGTATTTTTTATCATTTTATTACGATTTAATTCTGTCTGATAATAGCAAAATCCTAAGTTTTATATTCCACAAAGCTGCTAAAAATATTTGAGAAGTGGCCGTGTCTGTATCATTAATGGAATTACTACACTTGCCTCGAATGCATGCAGGGCACATTTTCCATTTTTAATAATTATTAACTCAAAGTAATGTGCATTATTTATAATGGTGTTCAATAATGGGTATATGATTGGAGCTGGACTTTGAAATCACTATTAGTCTAGGTAGAGCTAACAATGAGCTAAGAAAATCCTTCTATATTTGCACCCCGACTAACAATCTATCACATTTTGTGGTTTTGTTTTTCTTTCTACAATGCATTGAAAAGTTGTGTATACCCCACATTTTTTCATGATGCTCCAAAATGCGTAGATGCATTTTTTGTGCTATACACTAAGAAGCAAGTATTAGTGAAGTGTAATAGAAATGATACATGGTTTTCTAAATAATTTAAAAATATATATTGGAAAATTGTGAAATTAATTTGTATTCAGCCCTCTATAGCCTGAACCCCCTAAATAAAATCCTGAGTAACCATTGCCTCCTAAAGTCATGTAATTAGTAAATTCAGTCCACCTTTGTGTAATTCGTATAACTACAGGTGCTCTGTGAAGGCCTCAACTGTTTGTTTTAGAACATTAGGGATCAAACAGCATCATGAAAACCAAAGAACACAACAGACAGGTCAGGGATAAAGTTCTGGAGAAGAGTAAAGCAGGGTTAGGTTATAAAAAAGAAATAACCCAAGCTCTGAAAGTCATGGAACACTGTTCAATCCATCATTCAAAAATGGAAGGCGTATGGCACAACTGCAAATCTACCAAGACATGGCTGTCCACCTAAATTGACATCTCAAGTAAGAGCACTAATTAAAGAAGCAGCAAAGAGGCCCATGGCCACTCTGGAGAAGCTGCAGAGATCCATAGCTCAGGCAGGAGAATTTGTCCACAAGATAACTATTAGTCATATACTTCACAAATCTGGTCTTTATGGAGGAGAGGTAAGCAGAAAGCCATTTTTGAAAGCAAGTAATTAAACATCCCATTTACAGTTTTCAAAAAGCCATGTCTGGAACACAGCTAGTATGTGGAAATAGGTGTTCTGGTCAGATGAGACCAAAAGAAAAACTTTTTGGTTGAAAAGCAAAACACTATGTGTGGCGGAACACAAGCTCTAGACATCAACCTCAAAACACCCTCCCAAACATCAAACATGGTGGCGGCAACCTCATGCTGTGGGGATGCTATTTTTCAGCAAGGACAGGGAAGCTGATCAGAGTTGATGAAAAGATAAATGTTGCTAAATATAGGCAGCTATTTTGCAAAGAAGAATGGGCAAAACGTTCAGTCACTAGAAGTGCAAAGCTGGTAGAGACGTACCCCAAAAGACTTGCAGCAGTAATTGCACCAAAAGGTGGTCTTGCAGAGCATTGAATTAGGGGGGTTGAATACAAATACACATAATTATTTTCCAATTTATATTTTTAAAATATTTAGAAAACCATACCACAAATACTTGCCACATGTGTGTATATCATATAAGATCCAAAAATAATACATTCAAGTGTCGCTGGAACATGAAAAAATATGCAAATGATCAAGGGGTAGGAATACTTTTTCAAGGCACTGTATATATTTTTTTTACCTGCAGTTCAGTCTCACTTCATCTTCATTCCCAGATTTCATTTCTGCCAGCTGAGATTCCATTATGAATATATTTCCCGCTATATGCTCCTAAAAACAGAGATGTATTACAGGTATATAGTTAGGGAAGATGAGCTGTCATTTTCTTCATTATAACTGTATCACAGGAGCTGTCTAATTATCATTAGTAATTGTGATAGGACTTTTAGGGGTACTTTGCACACTACAACATCACAGCTGCGATGTCGGTGGGGTCAAATCGAAAGTGACGCACATCCGGCATCGTTGTCGACATCGGAGTATGTGAATCCTTTTTACTACGATTAACGAGCGCAAAAGTGACGAAATTGTATGATCGGTGTAGTGTCGGGTATTTCCATAATGTCGCTGCAGCAACAGGTACGATGTTGTTCCTCGTTCCTGCGGCAGCACACATCAATGTGTATGAAGCCGCAGGAGCGAGGAGCATCTCCTTACCTGCGTCCCGGCTGCAATGAGGAAGGAAGGAGGTGGGCGGGATGTTTACGTCCCGCTCATCTCCGCCCCTCTGCTTCTATTGGCCGCCTGCCGTGTGATGTCGCTGTGATGCCGCACGACCCACCCCCTTAGGAAGGAGGCGGTTTGCCGGCCAGAGTGACGTCGCAGGACAGGTGAGTGCATGTGAAGCTGCCGTAGCGATAATATTCGCTATGGCAGCTATCACAATGATATCGCAGCTGCGACGGGGGTGGGGACTATCGCGCTCGGCATCGCAGAATCTAGGATTTACACACTACGATGTCGAGAGCGACGCCGGAAGTGCGTCACTTTCGACATGACCCCACCGACATCGCACCTGCGATGTCGTAGTGTGAAAAGTACCCCTTAGTCTTGGTCACAACTTCAGTGGTACAGTCCATGCGATTTTATAATACAGCCATTTCACCACGAGATCACATAACCCAACTAATTAGAAGAAATACATACATTTTCAGATGCTGTAGAAATAAACTGCTAATTATGGTGGCTGAATTATACATATTGAGGGACTAGCTAGACAATGAATTAATAAAACAAATCACTAAACATTTACCTTGAAATATAGATAGCACCAAACCAATCAATGCTCAATTTGGCCCAGATAAGTTTCATTGACCCACAGACCTTGAAGATCTGGCGCCACTGAGATACCTTTTTTGATTTATGGATGAAATAGCATTGCCATTTGTTTTATAAACTGAAAGATAAGAAAATTTCCCAACAACTCAATTAAACAGCTAATGTAATAATGTTATGATGTTTATGTCTGCAGATTTTGGCACTGATTTTACAGTGACTTCCTTGTGGCCTACATAAATCAGTTCTAATGACTTTTTTTTTTTTTTTTTTAAAAAAGAAAAACTACACTTAATCATTTTGTGATTCTTACAAAAGTGCAGACATATTCACATATTGGTTTTCATGGAGATCTGCAAATGTTTCAGGACTGAACAGCTTTATTTGTACGTATCCTTCCCTAGACCACCTTTATTACTCCCCCATTCACCATTTCATGCAACCTCTCAGAACAACTGTGCACTAACTATAGATTGTAAAGACTAGGGAGCAAACCTGAATGGTAAACTTTGGGGTTCATACCAGACACCGGTGTTCAACGCTTGAACTCTAATAAGACCTTTAAAAAAAAGGGCTGTGTCAGAGTTTGGTGCTGTTCGTATCCTAATAAAGTTTGTTGAAAAGCAGCCAATTAACAAGCTTTTTGTCATGATTAAGATGCCTGTACACTCCTGTGTACATTTTATTAAAAAAATAAAAAAAAACGTGGGATACCACCTATTTTTGAACCAGCGCAGGTGAAGCATACAGCTGGGGGATGATATTATCAGGCTGGGAAAGCCCATAGTTATTTGGCCCTTCCAAGCCTAAAGATAGCATTCTGCAGCTGCCCCAGAAGTGGCATATACATTAGATGTGTCAATTCTGGCGCTTTGCCCATCTCTTCCTAATTACCCTGTTGCGGTGTCAATCAGGGTAATACTTTTGAGGTTGATATCAGCTGTGAATTGACAGCTGTTATGAAACCCAGGAGTTAGTAATAGATAGGTGCCCCATTACTAACCCAGCAAATGTAAAGTTAAGAAGCTGAAAGAAAATAGTTTATTTGAATAAAGGCTCCCCGACACTCCCTCGTTCACCAATTTATTAATTAAAAATAAATCCTCAAAGTTCCAACGTAATCCAATAGTGTAATGTTCCATGACCCCCATCGATTCCTATGGAACTTTGTTCTGAAAACATTCTCAGAACGAGGCTCCATAGGTCACTCATGGTCAGCGGCAGACCAGGAATTTCTCACAAGCATGAATGAAAAAAAGTTTTGGTACCATGTTAGCCAGATGAAAAATGATTGATTGCTCTTAGTGAGAGAAAATAAATCTATAATCTTGTAGTTGTGATACCTTTTAAAGGCTAGCAAAAATAAATTCTGTTACACAGCAAGCTTTCAAGACTTCTCAAGTGTCTTCATCAGGCATGGTGGGAAGATTTATTTAATTGATTGGACCTGCCATGATATATGAGCGCCTGTGCTTGGTTTGAACAGTCATTCTGTGCTGACAGTCCCTTTAAGCACACCTAAAAATGATCTCACCTGCAAAAGGAACATTTTGCTCATTTGTCAGGAGAGGGAAACCTGTTTAGGCTCGTTCCCAATTGTCATCAAGAATGCAATCAGTTTTACATTGTGGGGTGTTACAGAAGTAAGAAAAAAATCCCGAACAACACCTTTAATTAATTTGTGTTTCCCCGAAAATAAGCCCTAACCCAAAAATAAGTCCTAACAGGAGTTTTCAGCGGTTTTGAAGTAAAGCTTAAATATAAGCCATACCCAGAAAATAAGCCCTATTCGTGGTTCAATAATGAAGTCCATGCAGCTAAAAAAGTTAAAGAATACTGCAGGACACTTAATTATAGAAAGCAGACACCCCCAAAAGAAAGAAAACCATAGACAATCATATTCACCAGACACCGAACGGGAAAACCTGCAGTGGAACGCATACCCACGCTCATCAGATCGCACACACACACACACACACACACACACACACATCAGGTTGCACACAATCACACATCAGATCGCACACACATACTCACCACATCCAGCGATACTGATTGCTTCTGGAAGCGATAAGGATCTGGGACACAGTGCAGTGGACTGCGAGGATCTGCTGTGGAACACATGGAGGACCCGGCGGTGGAACACATTGAAGCATTCCACCCACAGGTCCTCTATGCATTCCACTGCAGGTCCTTGCACTCCAGTGCACTGTGTACCACGATCCTCTGCTGGGCAGAAGCAATCTGTATCGCCGAATGTGGCGATTGTGTGTGATTTGATGTGTGTGTATAGCAGTGTGCATAATCTGATGTGTGAGTGTTGGCCAGAAGCAGGGAAGGATAGCGTGGAGCATACCTGCTGGGAGTGCCCACCGAAGATCGTAGGAGGACCTGGGAGTGACACATATGCCTGGTGTTTGGTAAGTATGATGATCCTGGGAAGGGGGATCTGCATTTTTGAGGGGTAACTTTCCCCCAACTGTTTCCCCGAGAATAAGCCCCACCCCCTGAAAATAAGCCCTAGCACATTTTTCGGGGCTAATAAATTTAAGGCAGGGTCTTATTTTGAGGGAAACACAGTAGCAAGCTAGTCTGGCATTTATCATGTTAGTTTATGTCTATGGAGAGGTTTCAGAACTATATATCACAAAAAGTGTTCTTCTGACCGCTATAGAAAGAAATTAGCCAATAACTTTGGACCTATCTAGGGTAAATCACAAACCTATGATGGCATGGACAATTCCTGTAACTCTAAAGCTTAGAAAACACAAAAATCTTTAACCAACGTCCATCAAAAATATATCAATTATTATTGTTTGTCCCATAGCCAAAGGAGCAATATCATTTTAAAAGGAACACGTTGATTTCATTAGTTGTTCACAGTCTGTTTTAGTTTCAATTTAAATCTAGAAAAATGACCTCATGGATAGTAAATATTGCCATTGTACAGCTCACTTGTTACAATAGGTCATTTCAGCCAGACACTGGGGATGGGCCACTCCTTGCTTTCTAGTTCTTGTAGAATGTACAGTTATTTAATCACAGGCTGTAAAGGCAGACACAGATCCCTGCATGTGTACAAATGGAATATAAAGTAGATCTTAAATTAAATTGTATCACCAACGGAGGACTGTCAGTGAGTAATCCCATCTATAGAAGACAGCTTGTGGTCGTACAGGTAAGCTCTAGGGTGTATAGATGGATTGTATAGTAGTAATTGTGCCATGAAGCTAAATTCTTCACTTTGCCTATGTAAATGTCTACGAAGGGTAATATGGTGAGGGGAAAAATATACATGCATTCCATTAATGGACTACAGTGTTGCAGATTTGAAAAATTATATATCTGTTTTGCACCTTCTTTTTGTGCTCTCCTAATCCACCAAGGCTTCCTCCATGAATTAAGTCATGATGCAACATAGAAAAACAACGTATCACACTGCCACATTATGTCACTATGTTACAGTGACACCAGAGAAACAGAGGCAGGACCAGAGGATGCTAAGAACACTTAAAGGGAACCTGTCACCACTTTTTTGGCCTATAAGCTGCGGCCACCACCACCGGACTCTTATATACAGCATTCTAACATGCTGTATATAAGAACCCAGGCCGGGGGTATAACATAAAAAATACTTTACAATACTTACATAACAGTCGCGCTGTGGGCCTTATGGGCATCTCCGTTGTCCGGTGACGGCGCCTCCTCTTTCGCCCATCTTTGTCCTCTTTCTTAAGCCTGTGCATGACGCGGCTACATCATACACACTCGCTGGTCTTGCGCAGGCGCACTACAATACTTTGATCTGCCCTGCTCAGGACCTGAATGCCGGCGAGTGTGTATGACGTCGAATCCGTCATGCACCACGGATAGAGAAGAAGTCGAACAAAGATGGCCAAAAGAGGCGGCGCCGGCATCGGACAAACATAGACGCCCATAAGGCCCACAGCGTGACCATTAGGTAAGTATTATAAAGTGTTTTTTATGTTATACCCCCGGCCTGGGCTCTTATATACAGCATGTTAGAATGCTGTATATAAGAGCCCAGTGGTGGTGGCCGCAGCTTATAGGCCAAAAAAGTGGTGACAGGTTCCCTTTAAGTGTTTTCCTTCATTTCCCATTTGCTGTGATTAGTTCATTTAACTGTGCAAAAAAGTATACAAAATGAGAAGCCATTTGTTGCTTATCATTGGCATCAAAGATGCCCTTCTCCTTATTCAATCCAACAAGTGAAACATTTCACATTTCTGCTAAAAATAAGCAATGGATATGACAAACTATTGAAAGGTGAGCTGGCTTGAAATAAGTGTCAAGGGATCTTTATCCCAGTTATCAGTGTGAGATCAGAGTTCCCTGTTTTTGACATGTTACATTGACCGGTCAGCAAATATTAGTGATTAACTTTTTTTTAGAATCAAACAGGTTTTAAAACACTTATATGACTTTAATTGCCCTTTAGAAGTGAATAGAACTTTAGTCAAGCATGAGCAGCACAGCTCTATTCCCATTAGGACTTTGGAACCCCCATTTTTACCACATATACACATCATGGCCGAAAGTGGTAGCACCCTTGAAAAGTATTTTTCCCAGACATTTATTACCCTTGAACATATTTTCTCATCCACTTGTTTATTTCTTTTTTATGTATTAGAAAAAACACAAAAAAAATAACTGAAAAAAGGGCAAATTGGACATAATTTCACACAAAACCCCAAAAAGCCACTGACAAAATTGTTGGCACCTTTCCAAATTTGTGAGTAAACAACTTTGTTTCAAGCATGTGATGCTCATTCAAACTCATCTGTGGCCAGCGACAGGTGTGGGCAATGTGAAAATCACACCTAAATCCAGATAAAAAGGGGAGAAGTTGACTCAATCTTTGCATTGTGTGTCTGTGTCTGCCACACTAAAGGCCCCGTCACACTAAGCAACATCGCTAGCAACGTCGCTGCTAACGAACAACTTTTGTGACGTTGCTAGCGATGTTGCTTAGTGTGACATCCAGTAACAACCTGGCCCCTGCTGTGAGGTCGTTGGTTGTTGCTGAATGTCCTGGGACATTTTTTAGTTGTTGCTGTCCCGCTGTGAAGCACAGATCGCTGTGTGTGACAGCGAGACAGCAACAACTAAATGTGCAGGCTGCAGGAGCCGGCTTCTGCGGAGGCTGGTAACCAATGTAAACATCGGGTAACCAAGAAGCCCTGCCCTTGGTTACCCGATATTTACCTTTGATACCAGCCTCCGCCGCTCTCACTGTCAGTGCCGGCTCCTGCTCTGTGCACATGTAGCTGCAGCACACATCGGGTTAATTAACCCGATGTGTGCTGTAACTAGGAGAGCAAGGAGCTAGCGCTAAGCATTGTGCGCTGCTCCCTGCTCTGTGCACATTTAGCTGCAGCACACATCGGGTTAATTAACCCGATGTGTGCTGTAACTAGGAGAGCAAGGAGCCAGCGCTAAGCATTGTGCGCTGCTCCCTGCTCTGTGCACATTTAGCTGCAGCACACATCGGGTTAATTAACCCGATGTGTGCTGTAACTAGGAGAGCAGGGAGCCAGCGCTCAGTGTGCGCTGCTCCCTGCTCTCTGCACGTGTAGCTCCGTGCGGTGGTAACCAAGGTAAATATCGGGTTGGTTACCCGATATTTACCTTAGTTACCAAGCGCAGCATCTTCCACGCTGCGCTGGGGGCTTGTCACTGGTTGCTGGTGAGCTCACCAGCAACTTGTGTAGCGACACTCCAGCGATCCCTGCCAGGTCAGGTTGCTGGTGGGATCGCTGGAGCGTCGCAGTGTGACATCTCACCAGCAACCTTTTAGCAACTTACTAGCGATCCCTATCGTTGTTGGCATCGCTGGTAAGTTGCTTAGTGTGACTGGACCTTAAGCATGGAAAACAGAAAAAGAAGAGAACTGTCAACAAGATCGAGGTTACAAGTCCATCTCCAGAGATCTTGATGTTACTTTGTCCATGGTGCACAACTTTTTCATGAAGTTTACAACCCATAGCACTATAACTAATCTCCCTGGATGTAGATAGTAGAGAAATATTCATAAAAGGTTGCAACACAGGATAGTCTCGATGCTGAATAAAGAGCCCCAATCAAGTTCCAAAGAAATTCAAGCTGTCCTACAGGCTCAGGGGCCATTAGTGTCAGTGAAAACTATCTATTCACATTTGACTAAAATGAAAAGCTATGGCAGGAGACACAGAAGGTCAGAACATAAAAAAGCTAGATTGCAGTTTGACAAAATGTATGTGAGTAAGCCAAAATCCTTCTCGGAAAGCGTCTAATGGACAGATGAGACCAAGATAAAGCTTTTTGGTAAGGCACATATTCTTATGTTTAACGAAAATGGAATGAGGCCTACAAAGAAAAGCATACAGGACCTACAGTCAAATATGGTGGGGATTCAAAGATGTTTTGGAGTTGTTTTGCTGCCTCTGGCACTGGCTACCTAGGCTGTGTGCAAGGCATCAGGATAATAATTTGATAAGAAGATTATCAAAGGATTTTGAGTTGCAATGTAGTGCCCAGTGTCAAAAAGCTGGGTTTGTGTGCTAAGTCAAGTGTCTTCCAGCAGGACAATGACCCCAAACATACTTTAACCCCTTAACGACCGCCGATACGCCTTTTAACGGCGACAAATTAGGGTACTTCTTCCGATCCGCCGCTTTTTAACGGCGGTCGGAAAAAAGGGTCTAGCGCCCCCCAGAGTCAGAAAATTTCTGGGGTCTCAGCTGCCGGGGGTAGCTGAGACCCTGGAGATCATGATTCTGGCCGGTTTTTCCGGTCCCCGCTCACCTGATGACCGGTATACACCGTATACCGATGATCAGGTTACAGTAAATGACCGCGCCGGTAAAAAATCATTTCTCTCCCATCTGGCATAAACAAACATGTCAGATGGGAGATAAATCTCATCCCCCGGTCCTCTCCGGTCCCCCAGTGTCGCCAAAGTGTCCCCCACCCCCCCTTCCTCCCGAAAATCTAACATGGCGCCGCACATACCGGCGCGCACAGCAGCGCGCCGGCCGCATTTCCCCCTTTCCTATGGTTTCTGTCGCATGTCACATACGACAGAAACCTGCTCCCCAGGCCCTGCCAGGTCACCCCCTATTCCCACCCCGGTGTTCCCCGGTGTCCCCCGTACCTGTCAGCTCTGATCCCCCGCTGCCCCCTCCTCCTTCACAGTGCACGCCGGTCATACTGCAGAGCGCCGTGCGGCTGTCAGCTCAGCTTCCTGTTTTGCCTTCAGAGACGCTGGCTGCTGCTGCACAGCAGTCTGCAGCTGTGACCCGGGGAGGGTGGGTGCAAATTCTTTGCACCTACTCTCCTCAAATGGAGGGTCTGCACTCCTAGAAAATGGGGGATACGTTCCCTAAACGTGCCCCCCATATTCTAGAAGGTCCAGAATCGCCGCGGGACTTTCACAATGGATTACAGCAGGGACTTGATTTTTTTTTTCTTTTCAATAAATTGGCCAAAGAGGGAATGTTTTTGGGGAGTGTTTTTTCAAATAAATTTTTTTTTTGTTGTCAATTTTTTTTATTATTACTGTCAATTAGTTATGTCTGGTATCAAATATACGCCGTGACATAACTAATTGCTGGGCTTGATGCCAGGTGACATTACACATCTGGTATCAACCCCATTTATTACCCCGTTTGCCACCGCACCAGGGCGCTGGATGAGTTGGGGCGAAGCGCCAGGATTGGCGCATCTAATGGATGCGCCACTTCTGGGGCGGTTGCGGCCTGCTATTTTTAGGCTGGGAAGAGTCCAATAACCATGGCTCTTCCCACCCTGAGAATACCAGACCCCAGCTGTCAGCTTCACATTGGCTGGTGATCTAATTTGGGGGGACCCTACGTTTGTTTGTTTTTTAATTATTTATTTATAAATAATTAAAAAAAAAACAGCTTGGGGAGCCCTCCAAATTGATCACCAGCCAAGGTGAAGCGGTCAGCTGTGGTTTGCAGGCTGCACCTGTCTGCTTTACCCTAGCTGGCTATCAAAAATAGGGGGGACCCCACGTCATTTATTTTCATTATTTTTTTTTCTTTTTGGGCTAACTACAAGGCTAGGCACCCTTTAGTGCCACATGAAAGTCACTAAAGGGCGCCAGCTTAGAATATGCAGAGGGGTGGAACGTTATATATGTTTGACATCTATCCATTCATCCATTGTAGCATTTTAGGCTATGTGCCCACAATCAGTGTTTGCAGCGTTTTGGGCGCAGAGTGTTTTCCCTGCGTCCATAACGCTGCGTTGTGCAGTAGAAGCACAGTGGAAGGATTTTTAGAAATCCCGTGCCCACTGTGCTTCTTTTCTCCGCAGCATAAACTGACCTGCGGCGTAGCTTTCCAAGCATCAGCATGTCAATTTATGCTGTGGAGATGAGTGTTCTCTGCACGTAGAATAGAGCTAAAGTCCACAGCAGCCTGAACCCAAATCGTGGGCATGGGGAGCTGCGTTCTCCCAAGGACAACACTCACATCTCTGCAGGAAGGCTGACACTGTGTACTAGACGCCGTGTCGCTGGATTATGGCCACATAGCCTAACAGTGAGAAATTTGTTGCTACAGCAACATTTTTGTGAAGTACCTGTGGATTCAAAATGCTTACTATACTCCTGAATAAAATCCTTGAGGGGTCCAGTTTCCAAAATGGAGTCACTTGTGGGGGGTTTCTAATGTATAGGTACCCAAGGGGCCCTGCTACTGTGACATGGTGCGCGCAATTTATTTCAACTTTTCCAAAATTCAAATGGTGCTCCTTCCATTCCAAGCCCTCCCATATATCCAAACAGAGGTTTTTGGCCACTTATGGGGTATCCCTGCGCTCACAAGAAATTGGATAACAACCTGTGGGGTCCACGTTTTGTTGTTGCCTCTTGAAAAAGTGAGAAATGTGATGCTAAAGAAACATTTTTGTGAAAAAAATGAAAATTTTCAATATGGCAACCTAAGCTTATCAAATTCTGTGAAGTATTCGTGGATTCAAACTGCTCAATATACACCTAGATAAAAGCCTTGAGGTGTCTTGTTTCCAGAATGGGGTCACTTGTGGGGGTCTCCACTGTTTAGGCACTTTAGGGGCTTTCCAAATGCGACATAGCGTCCACTAATTATTCCAGCCAAATGTTCAGTCAAATGGCGCTCCTTCCCTTCCGAGCCTTGCCGTGCACCCAAACAGTTGATTTTCATCACACATAAGGTATCAGCATACTCAGGAGAAATTGCACAATAAATTTTATGTTGCTTTTTTTCCTTTTACTCTTGTTAAAAAAAAGCTATGTGGTTGAAGTAACACTTTTGTGGTAAAATTGTATTTTTTTATTTTCACAGCTCAACATTATAAACTTCTGTGAAGCACCTGGGGGTTCAGGGTACTCCCCAAACATCTAGATAAATTCCTTGAGGGGTCTATTTTCCAGAATGGGGTCACTTGTGGGGGACCTCCACTGCTTAGGCACCTCAGGGGCTCTCCTAATGCAACATGGTGTCCGCTATTGATTCCAGCCAATTTTGCAGTCAAATTGCACTCCTTCCCTTCCAAGACCTGCCGTGTGCCCAAACAGTTGATTTCCACCACATATAAGATATCACCAAACTCAGGAGAAATTGCACAATAAATTTCATGGTGATTTTTTTCCTGTTACCCTTGTGAAAAAAAAGCTACCTGGTTGAAGTAACAATTTTGTGGTAAAATTTTATTTTTTTATTTTCATGGCTCAACGTTATAAACTTCTGTGAAGCACCTGGGGGTTCAGGGTACTCACCAAACATCTAGATAAATTCCTTGAGAGGCCTAGTTTCCAATATGGGGTCACTTGTGGTGGTTTTTTGCTGTTTACGTACCTTAGGGGTCCTCCAAATGCAACATGGTGCCCGCAATCTTTTTCAGCCAAATTTCCTTTCCAAAATTCAAATATTGCTCCTTTCATTCCAAGCCCTCCCATTTGTCCATACAAAGGTTTCAGACCACATGTCAGGTATCACCGCGCTCATAAAAAAGTGGGTAACAAACATTTGGGTCAAATTTTTGGAATTACCTCTTGAAAAAGTGAATTGATGCTAAAGCAACATTTTTGAGAAAAAAATGACAATTTTCAATATGACAACGTAACGTTATCAAAATCTGTGAAGTACCTGTGGGTCCAAAATGCTCAGTATACCCCTCGATAGAAGCCTTAAGGGGTCTAGTTTCCAAAATGGGGTCACTTGAGGGGGGTTCCTGCTGTTTAGGTACCTTAGGGGATCTGTAAATGCAACATGGTGCCCGCAATCTGTTTCAGCCAACTTTGCTTTCCAAAATTCAAATATTGCTCCTTTCGTTCCGAGCCCTCCCATTTACTCAAACAAAGGTTTCTGACCACATGTGGAGTATCGGCGAGCTCATAAAAAAGTGGGTAACAAAGTGTGAGGTCCAATTTTTGATGTTACCTCTTGAAAAAGTAAGAAAATTAGTGCTAAAGTAACATTTTTAGGTAAAATGTTAATTTTTATTTTTTTTCATTCCACATTACTTTAGTTCCTGTGAAGCACCTGAAGGGTTAATAAACTTCTTGAATGTGGTTTTGAGTACCTTGAGGGGTGCAGGTTTTAGAATGGTGTCACTTTTGGGTATTTTCTGTCACCTCGGCCTCTCAAAGTCACTTCAAATGGGATGTGGTCCCTAAAAAAATGGTTTTGTAAATTTTGTTGAAAAAATGAGAAATTGCTGATGAACTTTGAACCCTTCTAACTTCCTAACAAAAAACAATTTTGTTTCAAAAATTGCGCTGATCTAAAGTAGACAAGTGGGAAATGTTATTTATTAACTATTTTGTGTGACATAACTCTCTGGTTTACGGGCATAAAAAGTAAAAGTTTGAAAATTGCAAAATTTTTAATTTTTTTGTCAAATTTCAGATTTTTTCACAAATAAAATAAAAAAATATCATCCTAAATTTACCTCTAACATGAAGCCCAATATGTCACAAAAAAACAATCTCAGAATCACCGGGATCCATTGAAGCGTTCCAGAGTTATAACCTTATAAAGTGACATTGGTCAAAATTGCAAAAAATGGCCTGGGCATTAAGTACAAAACTGGCTTCGTCCTTAAGGGGTTAAGAAGCCCCAGAAATGGATGGAAACAAAGTGCTGGAGAGTTCTGAAATGGCAGCAATGAGTCCGGATCTAAATCCAATTAAACACCAGTAGAGAGATCTTAAAATTGCTTTTGGAAGAATGTACCCTTCAATTATAAAAGATCTGAAGCAGTTTGCAAAATAAGAGTGGTCCAAAATTCCAGTTGAGAGGTGTAAGAAGCTTGTTAATGGTTATATAACTGATTTCCGTTATCTATTCCAAAGGGCATGCAACAAAATATTAAGTAGATGGTGCCAACAATTTTGTCTGGCCCATTTTGGGGGTTTTGTGTGAAATTAAGTCCAATTTGCCATTTTTTCTCTGTTTGTTTTGTGTTGTTGCAATAAACACAAATGAAATAAATATATGTATAACAAAACATAATTGCAGTAATTTTCCGGGAGAAATATTTCATTTTCTGTAACAATTTCAAGGGTGCTAACACTTTCGCCCATGACTGTATATTCTGTATATTTAATAGGAAAGTGCTTTTATAAATTTCTCCCTGAACACGTCAGCTCATATTAAGTGTCATATATCCACCCAAGAATTCTTGGCAATAAAAATGTATGTAATCCAACCAGCATATAATCTGCCTTTTAATGTCTCCATAGCCTCAGTTTTCTTACCAGCTGGGCCGAGTGGTTTACTGGCCTGAGGGAAATACTGCAGCAGATAAATCAGACTGATATAGATATTCCATGGGAATTGAGCAGCGCTCCACCCCAGCCCATGAAATCATGCATGCACACAGTAAATGATATAATATAAACAAACTAAATATTATCAGCGCTTGCGCTGTATCTTTAAGAGTGTTCTTAAAAGTCATATTAACATACTGTAAATGACTAAGCCAGCTCTAATTGATGGGAGCTATATCTGCAGACATGGGAAATGGCAATGTAAATTACTGATATACAATGTGTACACTTCACATGTGCTGGGTTTTGATGTGTAATTGTAAGACCAGTAATTACGCAAGATAAACATATTTCCAATGTCACAGAGGAGATAACGAGCTGCCATAAAGTCAGTGCTTCAGGGATCAAATGGTTCATACATTATCTGTCTAATGTCTAAGAGAAATACTGCTCTTAATGGTCCACAAAACTCCTGAGTACAGAGATCAGGAATTTGTATTTTACATGGTATATATTTTATTTGTTCTCTAAACATCTTCATGTTCTATCAACTAAAAAATGGTTAAATAATTGCTGGGGTTTGTGTGGAGTAAGCCATTATTAAGTTGCTCAAATAATCAGAAATCCAATTTGCTTCCAACTGACTATAAAAAATGACTATGAAGAGGTGAATTATAATTGAACATATGAACAAGTAATAAATATTAGACTTTGATATTTTTAAAATTAAAGGGAACAACCATCAGGAAATTCATATATAAAAAAAGCCAGTGCAATACTGGCCCTAGGATTCTGAATCTAAGCATAGCTTTTGTTCTGAGATTGGATATTGTATTTCAGAGATATGTGCAAGTAAAGTTCCAGCAATGTACTGCTATTTGATTGACAAGTGCAACAGGAAGTGAATATGTGGGTCTGGTTTTGCTATTTATTCCTTCCCCTGTCTGTCTGCCTGCACTGCAACAGGGGAGGAAAGCCAGGCAGTTGGACAGGGGCGGGAATCGATAGCAAAACCAGACCCACGTACTCCCTTCCTGTTGCACCTGTCAATCTAATAGCAGTGTATTGCTAGAACTTTACTTGCACATATTCCTAAAAAAAAAATCATCCAGTCTCAGAACAAAAGGTAAGCTTACATTCAGCATCTTAGCGCCAGTACAGAACTCGCTTTACTTTATATATAAAAATCCCGCTGGTTAGATCCTTTTAACAAAATTATCCAATATCACTTGTCTGTGAGTGGCAAAAATATGTAAACCTTTGCCTTTAGTATCTGGTGGGACCTCCTTTAGAAATTGCTACTGTAGTTCTGAAATCATTGCTTCTTCAATGATGGCAAGTTGTCCTGACCCAGATGCATCAAAACAGACCCAAACCATGATACTAGCACCATCATGTTAAACAGATGGCATGAGGGTTTTTTGCTGTAATGCAGTATTTTTCTGTCTCTATGCATAACACTTCTCCAAAAAGCTGTATTTTGATCTCACGTGTCCACAAAATGTTGTTTCAATAACCTTCTGGCTTGTCCATGTGATCCTTATAAAACTGCAGATGGGCAGAAATCTTCCTTTTTAAGAGCAGTGGCTGTTTTCCTTGTAATCCTGTCATGTACCCCATGATTGTTTAGTGTCTTCTTTATGGTGGACTCATGAATATTAACATTAGCTTATGTGAGACAGACCTTTTGTTGCTCAGAGGTTCTTCTGAAGCCTGGGTGCATGACGCATCCTACATCATCCACTCTAGCCAGCATTGAGGTCCTGCGCAGGCGCACTTTGATCTGCCCTGAGCAAGGCAGATCAAAGTATTGTAGTGCGTCTGCGTAGGACCTCAATGCTGGCTAGTGTGGATGATGTATGACGCATCATGCACCGCACGCAGGCTTAAGAAGAAGGAGGACAAAGATGGCCGAAAGAGGAGGCGCTGGACCTGGATAATGGAGACACCCATCCGACCAGACTGCACCGCACCAACTATTAGGTGAGTATTATAAAGTGATTTTTTATGTTCTGCACAGCGGCCTGGGTTCTTATATATAGTATATTAGAATGCTGTTTATAAGAGCCACCTGGTGGTGGCCGCAGCTTATAGTCACCAAATCTAGTGACAGGTTCCCTTTAAATATTCTTAAAAAAATAATAATTCATTTACCCTTCTCCATATATCAATCCATATCTCAGCATTTGACTATGATAACTTCCAGCACTAGTGTCACGGTGGTCTCTCTATTTTTGGAGACTAGTAACTGTTTCAGGGTTTGAATCCCTCATTTCCATTGTGTACTCTAGATTTAAATATGGTTTAATTTCTCTAGGTGCTTAAACAGTTAATGTCAGTTTTGCTACAGTGCATGTCAGCTGCAGCTGCTTTGTAGCCACGCCCCTTTGTGTTTAAGTTGAGGGGTTTCGCAGCAATCCTTGCTGATGATACAAAACCATTTGTATGTTGGCCACCTGGGTGAAAGGAGCTGCTGTGGATTTGGCCTAATATCAAATCTTCTCCATTGTGGTTGTTTCTCCTCTTTTTGTCTCACCTACCCTCTTGCCTTATTAGTGCAGCCGTGGATCTAGTGAACCTCACCTGCCTCTCACTAGTCAGGGCATCTATAGTGTTTCCCAGGGTCTCAGGTTCCTTCTCAGCGACAGTTGCGGAGACTGTATTGGGACTGGCTAGGAGAGTAGGAACAGTTACAGGTGAGGATAGGAGGTGTCCTATCTACCCTCACACTTGTGCCAGGGCCCACCGTTCTTATTGTATTCCTGATGTTTCCCCCTCCCCTTGCTTGTGGTGTATAGTGGTGTGTTTTTTGTTGTGCGTCAGACACCAGTTGGTCTGAACGTGCTCGCCATGCCTGGAGCATGACACCTAGTTTATATATGTACCTCAGAATGATTAAACAGCTTCTTCTAATTAAATACATTAAGTGTTTGTCCAAACCCAAGGAATCATAAATTTAGCATCTTCCACTATGTGAATTCTTCTCACTGACGTGAGTCATCTCTCGGACATAATCTCATAATCTAAATAATAATTTCCTGATCGGTAGAGCGAGCTGGCATCGAGTCTTGTGTGTGCTACCAAGTGCATGTCAGCAGCAAATCACATCTTATTAATAACATTTGATGCATCTACTTTAAAACACAGGCTGCAAATAATGGAAGACGTTCACCTCATTACACTTTTGTTCATGGCTGTCATTATGAATGAAGCGGTATAACTGGCATGTAACCATGAAGGATATGATGAACACATGATCAAAATGTAATGCTGAGCAGTGCATGAAAGATATGCCAACAAAGAATAGGTAAATATAGTATATAGCAGGTGCCAACTTGTCAGCTAATTATTGCGGTTGCAATTTTATCTGGAGCCCCATTATTCTTAAAAGGGTTGTCTCATCATGTCAACCACAAGCAATATACTGTATATGGGCACATACCACAAAAAGTAGCAAATTAGGGCCAATATAACAATATTACTCTACAGCTTTTTATTAAAGAGCAGCGAAAACCAACAGAGTATACTCTAAAGGCAGTGTATATATTAGGACTATGTATATTTGACATGTTTGAGATCTTATTACAACCTTACATTATAAGTTATTAAATAAAGGCGCTACTGACCAGAAGCAAATGGTAATTTGTTGCTTTGATCAAGGTCGATTTGTTAACCTTGTAATGATTTACAGGCATATCCATTGATTTAGTGTGTCATTAGTTTTATAGTTCTAATAAATCCTTAGGAAGTTTTTCCTTTGTGGTCAAAGTTAAAAAGATAACAGTATTTTTAAAGACAAGTTTGATCTCATTGAAAAGATAAGGGGTTTTGTGTTACAGTTGTCGCTAAATGTCATCTATAAAAGTACAGAATTGTAGCTATATTTTGGGTCTGTTTGACAGATGGTCATGATTGCTTCAGCTATAAGGCTATGTGCGCACTAGAAAAGTGATTTTTCTCAAGAAAATTTTGTGAGAAACTTCTGGGAGTTGAAGATTACCGCACCTGCGGTAAAAAAAAACGCACCAAAACTGCGGGAAAAACGTGTGCGTTTTGCCGCGGTTTTTCCACAGGTTGGTCCCTGCGGTTTTTTTTTATGCTGAACTGCAATAAATAATATAGATAATAGATAGATAATCGATAGATAGACAGATAATGGATAGAGGGAAAGATGGATAGATGAATAGATAGATAGATGAGAAAGACCTATATAATGTCCTACATCCCTGCATATTCTAAGCTGGCACCCTCTAGTGACTTTCATGTGGCACTAAGGGGTGCTTAGCCTTGTATTTAGCCAAAAAATAAATAAATAATTAAAAAAAAAATGACATGAGGTCCCCCCATCTTTTGTAGCCAGCTAGGGTAAAGCAGACGGCTGCAGCCTGCAAACCACAGCTGGCAGCTTCACCTTGGCTGGTAATCCAAAACAGAGGGCACCCCACGCTGTTATTTTACATTAAATAAATAATTTAAAACAAAAAACGTGGGTCCCTCCCAAATTGGATCACCAGCCAAGGTGAAGCGGACAGCTGGGGTCTGATATTCTTAGACTAGGGATGTCCACTGTTATTGGACACTCCCCAGCCTAAAAATAGAAGGCTGCAGCTGCCCCAGAAGTGGCGCATCCATTAGACGTGCCAATCCTGGCGCTTCGCCCCAACTCATCCCGTTGCCCTGGTGCGGTGGCAAACGGGGTAATATATGGGGTTGATGCCAGATGTGTAATGTCACCTGGCATCAAGCCCTGGGGTTAGTGATGTCACGCGTCTATCAGATACCCGAAATCACCAACCCAGTCAGTAAGAAATAAAAAATAGACAACAAAAAAAGTTTTATTTGAAAAAACACTCCCCACATTCCCTCTTTCACCAATTTATTGACAAGAACAATCAAATCCGGGTCCGGCGTAATCCAATAAGGGGGGGTGGTCCCACGATGATCCATACCATAGTTACTGTCCCAGTCAATGAAGAACAGAAGGTTCCCCATTGGCTGGGAGAGTAATGCAGTGACCTGAGCTAAAATCAATAGGTCAGCCCAGGTCACTGCAGGGGATGCCGAGCGCTGCCATCAGGAGGTTAGATGAGATTATTACCTGCTGTGATGATCTCCTGCAGTCCTGCCATCAGCGCTGTCACTGCCTTCTATGCCCGCCGCGTTCTCAGCAGTATCGCGAGAGCCCGTGACGTCACCGCCAGTGACAGTCTCGGGCCGCGGGCATAGACGTCAGTGACAGCGGTGATGTCAGGAGGCAGGAGATCGTCACAGCAGGTAATGATCTCATCTCACATCCTGACAGCAGCGCCCGTCATCCCCGCGGCTGCACGCACTGCTGTGTGTCAGTGTCTGCCTGCGCTGCAGGGTGACAAGCTGCTGATACTGCGGGCAGACACTGACACACTGCAGGGCAGGCAGTCGCGGGGCCGGAGAGGGACACAGACTGCACGGGCACCTGGAGGTCACACGGAAGTGCTTCTGTGCGGCGTCCAGGGAGTGTGATCTGTGTGTGTTTACTCTGCTCCGCTTCCTCTTCCTGGCATAATGACATCACTCCCTGTAAAACCGCAGGCAGCGATGAGCATTACCGCAGGTAAATCGCGGCTATACCGGGGGTATACCGCACATCATTTGCTACTTGCGGTATACCCCCGGAATTTCGCGATTACATTACAGTGAATGGAGTGAAATACCGGGGGTATACCGCAGGTACCTGCGGAAAAGAAGTGACATGCACATTTTCTCAAGAAATTTTCTGAAGAAAATCTTCACAAAGAATTTTCTTGAGAAAAAAAACGCAGTGTGCACACAGCTATTTTTTTTTCCCATAGGTTTTGCTGGGAAATGTCTGCAGAAAGATTTCAAACATTTCTCAAAAAATTTCCGCAGCAAAACCGCGGGTAAAAACGCCTAGTGCGCACATAGCCTTAGACTGCTCATTTTGGTCAGGTAGCAACTAGTGATGAGCGAACACTAGAGTGCTAGTTACTTGTAATGGTGAGTGAACACTACGATGCTCGAATGCCCTTTATGCGAGTCATGCAGGTCAGACAGCCAGGCTCAATTCGAGTAGCGAGTATAATGGAAGTCAATGACTGGGCAGTTGGGTTCTCCACCCACATATAGCCAGCCATAAACTGAGCATTTCCAAGGGAGGCAGGGTGGGGGGGTTGTTTATTTTTTTGACATTACATCTGAAAACGTTTTTACTCCCAGCGAGAGCCATTCAGAGACTGCAAGTGGCTCTCATTGGGCTACCAGCCTACATCATTCACTGAAGCAAGCCTGTGCTTTGTGTTTGATGTTTCACAAATGGCACATCCAGGCATCCGCGATACTCAGCTGAGCACTGAGCGCACCCAAGCACCCCAATGCTTGATTGAGAACTCAACACACTCGCTCAACATTAAAGAAGTGGTTCACCCATATTTATTACTGGCTGTAGTACCCAGGCGTTGCCCGGGATAGTAACCGTCTCTCTGTCTCTCTCCCAGTCTCTGTCTGTGTGTCGCTGTCTGTCTGTCTCTCTGTCTGTCTCTTTCCTTGCCTGTCTGTGTCTATGTCTGTCCGTTTGTTTCTATCTTTCTGTCTGTCTTTGTATCAGTCTATCTGTCTCTATCTCTGTGTCTCTATCTCTCTCTTTCCCGGTCTGTCTCTTTCTCGATCTGTCTCTTTCCAGGTCTGTCTCTTTCCAGGTCTGTCTCTGTCGGTCTCTTTCTTTGTCTGTCTCTATCTCTGTTTCTTTCCCCATCTGTCTCTTTCCAGGTCTGTCTCTTTCCCAGTCTGCGCCACTTCTCTTTTCCTGTCTCTTTCCCTGTCTGTCTTTGTCTGTCTCTTTGTCTGTGTCGTTTCCTGTCTGTCTCTTTCCCTCTCTGCCTGTCTCTGTCTGTCTCTTTCCTTGTCTGTCTCTGTTTCTCTGTCTCTTTACTCATCTGTCTCTATCAAGGTCTGTCTCTTTAGCCATCTGTCTTTGTCTGTCTCTCTGTCTGTCTCTGTCTGCCTGTCTCTGTCCCTGTCTGTCTCTTTCACCGTCTGTCTCTTTCACCATCTGTATTTGTCTATCTCTTTCACCGTCTGTCTCTGTCTGTCTCTATCGCTCTGTCTCTTTCCCTGTCTTTCTCTCTCTCTGTCTCTCAGTCTCCCCACTGACATCATATTACCTCACACATAAGCTTCTTATACTAAAAATGTCCTTTGTTCCTATAGCAACCAATCACAGTTGCTATTAATAACCTGTAGTTCCAGGCTCTATTCACTTTAATGGAGGCAGATTTTTTGGAGAGCAACTGTAACACGCGGGGTTAAATTTTCCTGTCAAAATATAGTCTACGACGTTCCCTGGGTCACATGAGGCATCTATGCAAAATTTTGTGATTGTAAATGCGACGGTGCGGATTCCTTTAGCGGACATAAACACATACACTCATGCATACACTCAGCTTTATATATTAGACTAGCTGTAGTACCCGGGCATTGTCTGTGTCTATGTCTCTGTCTGTCTGTTTCTATCTCTCTGTCTGTATTTGTATCAGTCTATCTGTCTCCATCTCTGTGTCTGTCTGTCTCTCTCTACCTCTGTGTCTGTCTCTATGTGTGTGTCTGTCTGTCTCTCTCTTTCCCTGTCTTTCTCTTTCCCCGTCTGTCTCTCTCTCATCTGTCTCTTTCCAGGTCTGTCTCTTTCCCCGTCTGTCTCTTTCCCCGTCTGTCTCTTTCCCCGTCTGTCTCTGTTTCTTTCCAGGGCTATCTCTTTGCCAGTCTGTCTCTGTCTCTTTCCACGTTTGTCTCTGTCTGTCTCTCTCTCTCTGTCTCTTTGTCCGGCTGTCTTTTTGCCTGGCTGTCTCTTTCCCGGTCTGTCTCTTTCCTGGTCTGTCTCTTTCCCGGTCTGTCTCTTTCCCCGGCTGTCTCTTTCCAGGGCTGTCTCTTTCCAGGGCTGTCTCTTTGCCCGTCTATCTCTTTACCCATCTGTCTCTGTCTGTCTATCTTTTTTAGTCTCTCTCTATCCGTCTCCCCACCGACATCTTATTACCTCACACATAAGCTTCCTATACTAATAGTTTATTTTGTTCCTTATAGCAACTACTGACTGTTGCCATTAATAGCCTGTAGTTTCCACCTCCATTCAGTTTAATGGAGGCAGGATTTTGGAGAGTAACTGTAAAGCGCGGGGTTACATTTTCCCGTCAAAACATATTCTATGACGTTTCGTGAGTCACATGAGGCGTCTGTGCAAAATTTCATGATTTTAATGCGACGGTGCGGATTCCTTTAGCGGACATACATACATACACATATACACACATACACACATACAATCAGCTTTATATATTAGATTTGCTAGATCAATATTATGTTGAGAAACTATGTTTCTCTCAAATACCTTATGTTGGCAATACTGCCTGTGAACGGCGCTATTGTAGTCCACTCTTCCCAATCACTTGACCCTGGGCTCTGTGACCTCGGGGATCCGGTGATGTCATGTCAACTTCCTGATCACGTGACATCACCGCGGCCGGCCACAGTCTTCCTGAGTCACTGGGCTGTGGGCGACGTTTCACCCAGTGTGTCTCCTGCTTACAGTACTTTGCTGTGAGGGAGGAGGGAGCAGGGAGCTGATGGACTGTCATGCTGGGCTGTGCTCAGCGGTGAAACACCGCCCACATCCTATCACTCATGGAGACTGCGGCCGGCTGCGGTGATGTCATGTGATCAGGACGTTGACGTGACATCACCGGATCCCCAAGATCACGGAGTCCGGGGGTCAGGCAGTATTGCCAACATAAGGTATTTGAGAGAAACATTGTCTCTCAAGATAATATCGATCTAGCAAATAATAAATATGGGTGAACCACCCCTTTAATAGCAACCAATCCTTTAAACACTTTCATGAAAATTACTAATGAATATTACCAAATTGGAAAGTTCCTTACAATTAGTGGCTCTTGCTCTAGCTGACGCAAGCCATTTAACTAGTTGACATTTATTTTACTTATTTTTAATCACTTATATAGCACCATCATGTACCACAGTGCCTTAAAGACTTCTTCTCTGCTGTCCCTACTGGGGCTCACAATTAAAATTGCCTAATAGTATGTCTTAAGAATTTTGGAGGAAGCTGGAGAAAACCCACATAAACATGAGGAGAACATACAAACTCCATGCAAATGTTGCCCTTGGTGGGATTTGCACCCAGGACCACAGCACTACAAAACAACAGTGCCAAACACGGAGCCACCATGGTGCCTTAATAATACAGCTTTTCACATTCAGTGGCAGCTTCTATTCGATGGCTATTTCAAATGTTTCGGATGTTTTGATCCCACTAAATTCTACTAAAATTTTCAAATGGTTGCATCCTAGTAACAAAGTAGCACAACACCAATATAATCTCATAAAAAAGTAAGCAGCTGAAGTCTCGTCTTTGGATAGAAGATGCTCTTGTTCTGCATATAAAGTTGAAGAATTCAAGAGAAATTGATGTTTTGGTGACTGCGCTGCTGAATAGAATTAGTGGTTGAATGCTAGAGATATTCTTCAAGTACTTCTTAGTTACACGTTTTGAGCCTCCGCAGGTCCTTGATGCGTTCCACTGCAGGTCCTCCATTTTTGTGTCTGGTGAGTATGATTGTGTGGTCCTCTATCTTCTTTCTTCTCTCTTTTTTTTTCCAATAATAAAGTGTTCTGCAGTATTTTTTAACTTTTTTACCTGCATGGACACTTCAATATTGAACCACGACTAGGGCTTATTTTTGGGGTAGGGCTTATATTTAAGTCATACGCCAAACATGCTGAAAATTCCTGCTAGGGCTTATTTTCGGGTTAGGTCTTATTTTCAGGGAAATACGGTAGTTATATAAACCTGCACATTTTACTGATTGGCTGCAGTGGTCACATGATATTATTTGTGTCAGGGGACTAAGAGTGGACACAGGACTGGGAGATGAAGTTAGATTTTTTTTTTTATTTATGCCGAATCTTGGGGCCATTAATACGTGGCTATCCAGTAACCCCTTAAGAACACTTGAGCCCTCAAAACAATGGGGGAGATTTATTATATTATTTATTAAGTGTTTGTGTGAGGGGGGTGCTAATTTTGTTGGACACCAGTTTTGGGTGAACATTTGTCATTTAAAATTTTATATCACTCATGCTTCTTTTACGTTAGACAATGAAAAAGCCTAAATTATAGTTAGTCTAGATTTCAGTTTATGACACGTGGACAACCCTAGATGTGCCAAATTTATTAGAGAAATGTTGCAAAATTAGTGGTCCGTATACTATTCGCGAACGTTAACCCTCCCCTGTCTGCATCCATTCCTCCTCAAACCCCTATACAAAGTTAATACATAGTGACGGGATTTATTTATGTCTGCTAGAAACATTTAAGGACAACTATTTATCAATACCACCTCCCGAGCCTATTTTATTAGCTTTATGTAGGCTATTAATCATTTTAGCCATGGCCTTTTTATACTTTTTTTTTTGTGTTAATGATGACTTTTCTGAGTTTTTGACGGTCAACAATAATAGGCAAGCAATATCTTGTAACAAACTATTTTTGTTTTTCTTTCACGATGCATAAAGTGGCAATGAGGAGCGCCTGTAGCTCCACCATAAACCTCCCACTGTGTTCACTGATTGCCTGCCCTGTCTCCCTGAATGGATGGAGTCGTTGGAGCCTAAGAGACAATTACTTCAGATCTTACTCAAGCAGAGTGCCATTACAGGAAATGTAATTTACTAAGTAGAGCATTTCATTATATGAACCAATACGGTGGATGCTGGAAGGCTCGGGGCCGCTAGCTTCTCTGTGTTCACTTTACTGCATTCGCTGCAGTGCATTTCTATTAATATCAGTGATAGATATATAAAAGCTAGTGTTGTATACTTTTAGGGTTTTATTACCTTTGATTTATATTGTCCACGATTAACCCCAAATTTTCAATCACACACCTTATGTTAAGCTGCTCCATAAAGCATCTCTTACCTAGTTAAAGGGACTACACAGTTTAAATATTTAATATTAAATTACTGTATTAATAAATACAATAAAATATGTTAAATCCATAACAGAAAATGTGAATATAAAACGTGGTGAGCTATACATAATGGAGTATCAAAATAACGTATCCGATATATGTGGGATACAGAATAAGCTTAAAGAGAACCTGTCAGGTGCAATATGCACTCAGAGCCACCAGCGGTACTGGGTGTATATTGCTGATCCCTGCCTAACCGTCCCTGTATACACTAGCATAGATAAAGGGAAAAGTATTTCTAAAGATCTTTTATGATATGTTAATGAGGCCAGGGACTAGTCACAAGGGCGTTAGTCCTGGGCTTATCCCGCCCTCTTAGCATGTAAGCACACCCACAGGGGTGTACTAACATGCTATTCAATGCAGCGTCACTAGCGGTGAGGCACATACCTAGACCTATCTGAAGCCAGGATGCGTACACCCAGCTTTATACTGTGCATGATCATAAGTGCCGGATATTCTGATCAGTGGTGACAGCGGACACAGGTACGCGCCTCACCACCGATGATACTGCATTGAATAGCATGTCACTACTCCGCTGTGGGCTTGCTACCATGCTAAGAGGGCAGAATGAGCGTAGGAACTAGCGCCCTTATGACTAGTCCCTGCACTCATAAAATATCTTTAGAAATACTTTTTGTAAAGATCTCTTTATCTATGCTAGTGTATACAGGGACAGGCAGGGATTAGAAATATGCACACAGAACTGCTCGTGGCTCTGGGTGCATATTGCACCTCACAGGTTGCCTTTAATAACATGTACACATACCCTCACCTACTGTATCCTCACCCCTTTCCTGTAGACTGTGAGCCCTCCCAGGCAGGGTCCTCTCTCCTCCTGTACCAGTCTGAGCCTTGAATTGTTCACGATTATTGTACTTGTCTATGTATACCCCTTTTTTACATGTAAAGCGCCATGAAACAAATGGCAGTATAATAATAATAATAAATAATAACCACATGGTGAAGATCTATTTGATTTATAATATCAAAGTTTCTCCTTGAGAAAGCCATCCAGCGAAACATATGTCGGCGGTCTGGGGCAAAGTATCCTTGTGCTGTATTTTATTCTACGATATGTCTTTTAACTGATTTTTGCTATGCTTTTCTTTGAAATTAAAAGTCTTATATGCATAGTTTTTGCTGACCTCTACTTATATATTTTATAACTTTGATATTATAAATAATGATGAAACTGCTTTATAATATTAAAGTTCTAAAATATATAAGTAGAGGTCATCAAAAACTATGCATATAAGAGCATATTTGAAAGACAAGAATAGCAAAAAACAGTAAAAAGACATACTGTAGAATAACATACAACACAAGGATACTGTGCCACAGATCTCAGATGTACGTTTCGCTGGATAGCTTTCTCAAGGAGAAACTTTGATAGTATAAATCAATGAAATCTTCAGCATATGGTTACAAGCACATGTTATTAAATTTCACAACACTATAACTTATTTTGTATCCCACATATAATCGGATATGTCTTGATACTCTTATGTAAAGCTCACCACATTTTACATTCACATTTCTATTACATGGATTTTAAATATTGTATTGTATTTAAGCAATTTATTTTGAGTACTGTTGGTGGTTTTCTATTTCTTTTTTTTGTTGTTGACTAGTTAAGGGTAAGCTGTCTCCAGATTTTTGCCATGTAAGCAGCATAATGTAGGGCTTTAGACCCCAATTCCTGCGATATGTCACTTACTGGCCTACTTGGTGCAGTTTTAATAAAATCACTGCTTTCTCTGCTACAGTTTCCTGAATGCTGAGGGATGTATTATACTGACTACAACACCGATTGGCAGAAAGCTGCTAATCATTACTGGAGGCAAGGATGTATGAAACAGGATGACTACATTGACACAACAACTAGCCCTGTAGTGATAATCTCCTACTGATAAAACAATGATTTTATTTAAACTATAACAAGCATACCATCTGTGGAATCAGTGTCTCTACCCCTAAAAAAATCTGCTGACAGATTCCCTAATGTCGGTGTGGGTAGTAATATTAATGCTGGCCATATACACGATGACTGTTGGACAAACAATGCTTTGGCTGATCATTCGACCAACATCCATCTCAGACAACTTTCCAATACACAGAAGCGCTTGTTTAGCAGAGTCCTCCTGTATTCTCCATAGTAAAAGCTGGCATCTTATTTCTGGGAGACCAATGCGATCATCAATTTGAAACTGAACTTGTGTGATCGATATCTTCCCTGACCAGTAGTGGTGTATGGGGGCCTTAAGACAAGTAACAAAATTAAGGAAAAAAGTTAAACATAGTTCTCTAAAACTACAAGTGGCTGCTGATAAGTCTTTAGTTTTGCCCAGAAAGAAACGAGCTAGGATGATGAAACTTTACATTTATTCCACATACTCTCCACTGATGTCAACACACTCCTTACATTGCTATTCCAAGTTCTGTAAGCCTAGCAAAAAGAAGGATTTCAGTTGTGCCTCAAACCAGGTATCTGTAGCAGCCATGGTATCAGAAATGGTGTGAAATTTGGTACCCTTGAGGCGTTTCTTCAGGTTTGGAAACAGATGATAGTCGGAGGGAGCTAGATCTGGTGAATAAGGTGGGTGGCCAACCAGCTGTAAGCCCAGCTCTGCCAGTTTTGCCGTGGTGGCTTGTGCATTGTGAGTGGAGGCGTTGTCTTGCATGAACAAGATTCATTTAGACGGCTTGCCGCGCATTTTGGCCTTCAATTGGTCCAAAAGTTCAATGTCATACCTTGCATTGATGGTGGAACTCTTTTGAAGGTAGTCCACTAGCTGCACACCCACCTTATCCCAGAACACAGACTCCATCACCTTAGTGGCTGATGTTTGCACCCTGAACTTCTTTGGATGAGGAGAACCACTGTGCCTCCACTCTTCTGACTGCTCCTTGTTTTCAGGGTCATACAAATAAATCCAGGTCTCATCCATAGTGACCAGTCGATCCAGGAAGTTCTTATCAGTCCGGAAACACTGACAAATGGACCGAGAAGTTTTCACTCGCATGCTACTCTGATCTGTTGTCAAATATTTGGGAACCCACTTTGCAGATAGCATCCTTATGCCCAATTTGTCCAAATATTCATGGATAATGACCAAACACATTCACGTGAAATCCCTATGATGTCTGCTATTGCTTTAGCTGAAATTCGTGGATTCTCCAGTATGAGGTTGTGCACAGCATCGACGATCTCTGGTACAACCACTCTCGGTCGTCCAGGACATTCCTCATCATTTGTGCTGAATTGGTAACCCAGTTCTTAACTGTGGAATATGAAGGGCATTGATCCCCCAATGTCTGTGACTTATAACCATGAATATCCTTCGTGGACTTTTCTTGCAGAAACAAGAATTTTATCCCTCTTCTGCTCTCAGTTGCCGTGAATATCATATTAGACTCCGCCATTTTATTTTCCCGCGTGCGTAAAACACTGTTGAAGTAAGCAACAAACACAAAATTTTGAAAACATGTATTAGACACATAAGGCTTTCATGTGATGTAACATTCGTTACCATAGAAACAAAAAAGATCACAATAGCCAAAGACTTATCAGCAGTCCTTGGTATATATCACTCTAAACACTATTTGCATATATTTTTTTAGTTTCCTATATGTTCTTGTATTACATCAGCTGTTAGAGCCATCAGTTTGCAGGATCGCCAGCCTTCTGGTAGATCTGTTTATGTAGGCCAACTGCCTTGCTGCCAAAAGGGTGTTAAGTTCTTCACATTTTTTAAGCAGCCTTTCCCATGATAATGAATGTACAAGAAGTTAGTCCTTTTATCCCTTCAGGTGTCCTTTCCTTGTATGTACTGTATTTGTGCCTAATGATCTTGGTCATTATGGGTCTGCCTATACACTATTAACAGATTCAACCACTGTAGTGCTGTACGTGGCATACATTTTACTATAACAGTCTCTGACACCATATTTTTTGAGGTAGACGCTGTTCTTGTTTATCCATGGACAAGTGTCTCCAATAAATGGCAACCTCCATAGTGGTTTATAGCAAGTTGAGTAGTATGTGCTGATATGAGGCATAGAGATATACTGGAAACAAACACTTATAGAAAAGTAGTAAAGGAAGAGTGTAGAAATTGACATTTCAGTTGGAAATGGTGCAGAAATGGATAAGTAACAAGTAGAGTACATTTTATTTCTTATAAGGCACAAGCTTGCCGATAATGAGAACAGTTCATTTTCTCTACAAGAGGCATAGTATGACTTAATGGTTTCAACTCCTTGGAGGCACACGCTCTTGATGGTTGCAAAGTATAACTCTACAGCGCCCACACGCAGCATAATGATGGCAGGTTAGGGATTTAGGCTTACTGTGCAGAATATTGCTCTTTCAATCCTATTGACAGTCAATAATGCAATGGGGCCCATTATACAAATCATAGTAAATGTTTCACAGTCCATGTCATACTACTCACTTGAATATCTGACAGTTCGTCTTGCCCAAAACTCTACGTACTAGCTGTTACCATCTTGGCACTCAAATCTGCAGATCTCAACCTATTACACAAGTTTGCAACTTCTACCCTGCCAGGCACTTCACCGTCAGGACATGGTGCTTAGGCAGCGGTCACTGTTCAGCTATATCACCCTCTAACAAATTGCACAAAAGTGCCTGTGCTGTATGTATAACCCAAGTCCCTTCTCTATCAGGGGTAGTACAGCACAATGTTTGGCCTCTACACAGACTATTTAATCAACGACTCGCCATTAAATAATATACATAGCATAACAATGCTGATCCGCAGCATAAAATTAACAGCTACTGCCATCATTATTAAAGGGAACCTGGTGTAATATGCACCCAGAACCACGAGCAGTTCTGTGTGCATATTGCTAATCTCTGCCTAACCATCCCTGTTTACACTAGCATAGATAAAGACATCTTTAGAAAAAGTATTTCTAAAGATCTTTTATCATATGCTAATGAGCGATGGGACTAATCCCCTGGGCGTTTGTTCCCCTGCCTAGTCGGCCCCATTAGCATGTTAGTATGCCCCTGTGGGCTCCTGTGGGTATGCTGTCATGCTAATGAATACGCAGCGTCACAGGATGATCTCTCACCTCTCCACCACCATCGCGTCCAACGCTGGATTTCAGCTCAGTGTGCATGACCCCGGAGTTTGGGTCATGTGCACTATGAAGCCAGGTGTATGGTCCTGGATTCAAGCTAAAGTAGTGTGCATCACCGAAACTCCAGAGTCATGCTCACTGAGCTGAAATGCAGCGTTGGACATGATGGTGGTGGAGAGGTGAGTGAGGTCATCCTCTGACGCTGCACATTCATTAGCGTGATAGCACACCCACAGGGGCATACTAACATGCTAATGCAGCTGATTGGCAAGGGGAACTAATGCCCAGGGAACTAGTCCTCTCGTTCATTAGCATATGGTAAAAGATCTTTAGAAATACTTTTCTAAAGATCTCTTTATCTATGCTAGTGTATACAGGACAGTAAGGCAGGGATTAGCAATATACACCCAGAACTGCTAGTGGTTCTGGGTGCATATTGCACCTCACAGGTTCCCTTTAATCTTCAAGTGAAAGTTGCCCGCAACAAAAAAGGCATAATACATGGAACAGAAAAACATTACTGCCTTGGAATAATGTAGTAAATAATGTAGTATACTCCACCCATGAGAGCATCTCAACATCCTTCTTCTGGAGAAGACCCTGGTTGACCCAGCTAGGCTTGCACAAGATCGATCTTCTTACAGAGCATTCATCCATCAAGTCATCATGGCTCTAGATAGAAAGAAAGAACATTGGTTTCCAACTTTCCATTTCTAACACAGTGTAGAGGTGCTGAAAAGAGTTATTGTTCATCTGATGGACATGGTGCATTCACTTAGTAGATTTCTTAGACTATCAATTCATTGTTAAAGGCTGGAAACCTGTAGAAAAGACAAATGGCACACATTTTGATAGAACAGGTGCATCTACCTGTACACAACTGGTGATGATGTCAAGTCGAGTTGAACAAACCAACAAAGCAGAGAATTAGCAGTCAACCTAAACAAGAAAGACAGGTCCTTGAACGATGATATAGTGGCTTACAAGAGCTATTAGAGTGCTATTGTACTAATAGAAGAATAGTTATTTGTAGATAGGTACTTGGATACCGACATGTGGACACAATCACCACCTCTTAAATATTAGATTAATCTTTACTGTGGATGACCCATTTCTCACCATTATTGCGGAGAGCTTAAGAGTCTTCCATATTTCATTAAGAATGTGAATAGTCACCACAATAGGAAACAAGGAAAAACATTTGTAAATCTCGCGTTTTGGAACGCTTTCCCTATCAGTCACTTGGCCTTATAGGAGGCAGAGAAGGTTTAGATTTGAAGGATCTTCCGCTCATCCTGCTAATGGGATTCAGTCCTACTTCTGGCAGAAACTATACAGCTCTCAGATTCATTGATTGTTCATATGGCTGAAAACAAGAAGTAAAATGCTAATGCAATCTGAGCCTTTAGTTGAGACATTTTTTTTTTTAGTATCCTCAACAAAGAGAAATTTCAGGGAAATTCCTATGAGAGATCTGGTCTTTGCACAGCTCAAAAAGTTTCCATAAACTTCCATCATGTTGCTCTGATCTTATTCAGCATTATCTTATGTGAGGTGGATTTCAGGGTAATGTTCCCCACTAGCGATGAGCGAACTGTTCAGTGGTCGGTAAGCGTAAAGAGCATGTTGTTGCTTGAATACTCATTTACTGGGCATAATGGAAGTCAATCGGGAACTCAAGCATTTTTAAGGAAAAAATTCTAGAAAAATGCTCGAATTCTCCATTAACTTCCATTATGTTCTTGATCAGAATTGGCTTCCATGACTAAGCTAAAGCCAGATTTTGTCTGTGGTCATTCCACAAAAGCCATTGGAAGACATGATTATGATGGAAACCCTGACATTCACTATTTTCAGTCACTTTGGACACTGGTCTAATTTTCGGCAGTGTTCATCTGTCAGAAAAATGTGACAGACCATGTTTTTAAGTATGAAAAAATTGAACACTGCCAAAACAGAAGACCAGAAAATGATCAAAGAGACTGCATTCGTCTCATAGTGGTGAATGGCTCCATCAGGAAACCTGTTTATCAGAGATTTCTACTGAAACTTTAAGACTAGTTTCACACATCCTGCATTTCGCTGGATTGACGGATTCGGCACATTCCAGTACAGTGTTAATACTGTACAATGGCATCGCGGCAACCTCCGGTCACATGCTTTGGTCACATGATAGCATGTGACAGAGGGTTGCCACAATGCCATTGTACTGTATTAGGCTGGTTTCACACTACGTCTTTTTAACATCCGTTGAAAACGTTATTTTAGCGGAAGTACGGATCCTGCTTTTACAGCAAAAAACGCATGCAAACGCATGTCTTATTTTGCAGGATCCTGTCACTGGATGTTTAGGGGCGGGCATTGGAGTCATGTGATCGGGAGTGAGGGGAACTAGACTGGGAGCCGGTTTCTGACAGCTGCAGACACTCGTAACCAAGGTAAACATCGGCCTTGGATACCCGATATTTATCTTGGTTACGAGTGTCTGCAGCTGCTAGGAGCAGGGCTGCCTGCACACGTAACCAACGTAAACATCGGGTAACTAAGAGAAGTGGTTACCCGATATTTACGTTGGTTACGAGTGTCCGCAGCTCTCAGATGGGAGAGAGAGGGAGGAGAGGAAGGGGGAAAGACAGAGATAGAGAGAGGGTGAGGGAGGGAGTAGAGAGATAGACAGATCACGCGAGACTGGTTCTGGGCATGCTCAGTACTTTCTGGGCATGCTCAGTACAAAAGCAGGATCCTGTCTATCAGCACGCCAGCGTTCACCTGCGTTCGCGTGCTGTTTAGTCAGGATCCGGTGACTTGCAGTATTTTGACGCAGCTCAAAAACGCTACAAGTAGCGTTTTTGAAACATGTTAAAAAACTGCAAGTCACTGGATCCTCACTATAACGCACGCAAACGCAGGTGAACGGATGTTAACGCGAGTCCATTGCAAATGCATTGAAATGAAAACGCATTTGCACTGGATCCGTACTTCCGCTAAAATAACGTTTTCAACGGATGTTAAAAAGACGTAGTGTGAAACCAGCCTTACACTGCATTGGAGTGAGGCGGATTCGGCAATCTGGCTAAATGCCGGATGTCTGAAACTAGCATAACAGTGCTCAGTGCAGAGCAGTGGATTTGTGTTAACCTGGCCTAAGATGTCTCATTGTCCATCTGTTTCTTCCATCACACCTGAAGCGAAGCCCAAGATTTATAGACAGTCAAAAAAGTCTAATTGTCCATCCTAATTGAGACATGCACATTCCTTTTATGTTCCATCAGTGGACCGTGGATGATTTATACCAGGTTTTCAATGGGAAGTGCTAGGAAACACACATTCACACTCCTTCTCTGTGTTATTTTAGTCATGCTTTCAGATGACAAGTCTAAAATGTGCTACTTGTGAGTAGTGTACTTAAAAGACGGGGTAGCGGGTGGTCACATTATCTAAGAGAGTATGTGACATAGAGCATGTGCTCCAAGAGCTGTCACCAAATGAAGGCTGACTCCACCGGTCACCTTTTCAGTATGTTTATATAAGGCTTATTCAGCTAAATGACATAAGGCAAAACATTCTTGCAGTGTAATCGAAGGCACCATATGGTCTAAGAACAGGCTCAATGGAGCATAAGCTTCAAGTGCTGTGTCTTACAATATACCTATGCCCGTGTTAAAGAAAATAGCGCATAGACTGTGCTGTGCAATGTCACATAAAAGTGACGCTTCATCTCGGAACGTCTCTAAACTAAATTATCATTACTTTGAAATATGTATCTATTACCCCAAATGGAAATCCAACTCCACAATTATACCTTTTTTTACTATTTTTCCCCGTTTACTGTACATGTTTTTGTTCTGCTTTGGTTAATTAGGCTGGTTTCACACTACGTTTATTTAACATCCGTCCATAACGTTTTTTTAGCGGAAAAACGGATCCAGTGCAAATGCGTTTTCACTTCAATGCATTTGCAATGGACTCGCGTTAACATGCGTTCACCTGCGTTTGCGTGCGTTATAGTGAGGATCCAGCGACTTGCAGTTTTTTAACATCTTTCAAAAACGCTACTTGTAGCGTTTTTGAGCTGCGTCCAACTACTGCATGTCACCGGATCCTGACTAAACAGCACGCGAACGCAGGTGAACGCTGGCGTGCTGATAGACAGGATCCTGCTTGCTCTACTGAGCGTGCACAGAACCAGTCTCGCGTGATCTGTCTCTCTCTCCTCCTCCCTCCCTCACCCTCTCTCTATCTCTGTCTTTCCCCCTTCCTCCCCTCCCTCTCTCTCCCACCTGAGAGCTGCGGACACTCGTAACCAAGGTAAATATCGGGTAACCACTTCTCTTAGTTACCCGATGTTTACGTTGGTTACGTGTGCAGACAGCCCTGCTCCTAGCAGCTGCAGACACTCGTAACCAAGATAAATATCGGGTATCCAAGCCCGATGTTTACCTTGGTTACCAGCGTCTGCAGCTGTCAGAAGCCGGCTCCCAGTCTAGTTCCCCTCACTCCCGATCACATGACTCCAATGCCCGCCCCTAAACATCCAGTGACAGGATCCTGCAAAATAACAGATGCGTTTGCATGCGTTTTTTGCTGTAAAAGCAGGATCCGCTTTTGCAGCAAAAAAAACGTTCCTGACGCATGTTAAATAAACGTAGTGTGAAACCAGCCTTACTTGCTTAAAGGGAAAGTGTACTCCATTTATCCCCTTCTGCTAAGTAGAAACATTCCCAGGGACTGGCTAGGATTTCATCAGTAAACATTTTGCTGATGCCCAATTTGACGACAACCTCCTAAATACAGTACAGAAATAAGTACTGCTAAAAACCCAAAATACATTTATTAATAGTGTGTTTAATGTGCGCACTAGAAAAGTGATTTATCTCAAGAAAATTTCTTGAGAAACTTCTGGGAGTTGAAGATTACCGCATCTGCGGTAAAAAACTGCAGCAGAACTGCAGGAAAAATGCATGCGGTTTTGCCGCGGTTTTTTCGCAGGTTGGTCCCTGCGGTTTTTTATAAATAAAGCATGTTCAAAAAGAGAAAAAAAAAGGTCATTTCCTTCTGATATAGATAGATAGAGGGATAGATAGAGGGATAGAAAGATAAATAAATAGATAATGGATATATAGAAGGATAGATAGATAAATAGATAATGGATAGATAGATAGAAGGATAGATAGATAGATAGATAGAAGGATAGATAGAGGACAGATCAATCAATAGATAGAGTCCCTGTGAGCACACACTGCATTGCTCCCAAGCGGTAGTGTGTTCACATTACCGGCCGTGGGAAATGACCTGTAATTACCTCTGCAGTCTGTCTCGTTACGAGGCTGCATTCAGTACAGTGTCAGTCACGGCTGGATGCAAGCATCGTGGGACCTACGTGGATTACGTGACCCACCTCTTCCGACAAGCCTATAACCTGCCGTAACCCTCAGTCTGATACAGCGCCGCACAATCAGCTCTACCCTCACCTACTGTATCCTCACCCATCCCTTGTAGACTGTGAGCCCTCGGGGGCAGGGTCCTCTCTCCTCCTGTACCTGTCTGTGTCTTGTACTGTTTATGATTATTGTACTTGTCCCTATTATGTACACCCCTTTTACATGTAAAGCGCCATGGAATTGATGGCGCAATAATAATAATAATAATAATAATAATAATGATTACGCCGAAGCTGTGTGTTGGGGGGTGAAAGAGGGGCTTTTTGTTTTTTATTTAAAATAAAGGATTTTTCGGTGTGTGTTTATTCACTTTACTTTCAGGTTAATCATGAAAGCTGTCTCATAGACGCTGCCATGATTAAGCTGCGACTTACTGGCGGCCATCCGCTGCCATGTAACTCATTATTACCCTGATTGCCACTGCATCACGGCAATCTGGAAGAGTCGGGACACTCCGGGACTGCCGCATAATGGATGAGATAGTCCCGGGGCAGCTGCGGGCTGATATTCTTGGCTGCGGGAGGAGGGGTGGGGGAAGTATCATTAACCCTGACCCTCGCCCGCCCCAGCCTTAGAATACCGGGCCGCCGCTGTGTGTTTTCCGCTGCTGGAAGGTAAAAATACAGCGGAGCCCGCGTTATATTATTTTTATATGTACGTTTGATTTCTATGTGTATTCTATGTGTGAGTGTGTGTGTGTGTGTGTGTGTGTGTGTGTGTGTGTGTTTACTCTGCTCTGCTTCCTCTTCCTGTCATAATGACATCACTTCCCCGCAAAACGCCGGCAGTGATGAACATTACCGCAGGTGAACTGCGGCTATACCGCACATCATTTTCTACCTGCGGTATACCCCCGGTATTTTGCGATTACATTACAGTGAATGGAGTGAAATACCGCAGGTACCTGCGGAAAAGAAGTGACATGCACATTTTCTCAAGAAATTTTCTCAAGAAATTCTGCAGAAAGAATTTTCTTGAGAAAAAAAAACAGTGTGCGCATAGCTATTTTTTTCCCCTTAGGTTATGCTGGGAAATGTCTGCAGAAAGATTACAAACATTTCTCAAGAAATTTCTGCAGCAAAACCGCGGGCAAAAACGCAGTGTGCGCACAGGGCCTTATAAGCAGGAGATTATCACTAGAGGTCTAGTAAACCTGCTTTCAAGTAGTCCGTCATATTCATGAGCTCTGTATAACCCCAACCCACCACTGATTGGCAGCTTTCTGCCTATATAGTGTACTCTGAAGACTGTTTAGAAAACTCTGCTGCCAATCAGTGGTGTGGGCGGGTTATACACAGCTCAGCATTTGGAGAATGGGTAGCTCTGCAGCAGATAAAACAGTAATTGTATCAAAACTATAGCAAGCAGCCCAGTAAGTGATGCATCCCTGGAATCAGGTCCTCTGTCTCATCTTTATGCTGCTCTTAGCTGAGTTACCAAAAACCTGGTGACAAATTTCCTTTAAGTTGCATTCTTTTTTGCCTGTAGTAGCAGTCATTTGCCAATGAGAAATTAGCAAATCAATATTGCGTAGATTGAACTATCCTACAGCTTTAAAACTTTTGCAAGAGACATGCTCAATAATTATTAATCAGGCGAAACAGATACTTAAAAGACCAAAAAAATCTAAGTAAGAGGCATAACAAGTTGTACGGGAAAAGAGCTGTATAATGTATTTATCATTGTCTTATAAGCGTACCATCACTCACACATTTTTGGGTTGTTTTGGGATTGCAAAAGCTGTGCAAAAAAAAAAAAAATTGAAATTTTACCTCTTTTTTTTTTTCTGTATGTTTTGTTGATTCTTTTCATTGTGTTAGGGCATGCACACAATGTATCTTCTCAGGTGGATTCTGCCCAAAAAAGCACCACATAAAATGAGCATAGTGCACAGCAATGCCATTCTCCTGCCGGACTGATCCTTCACTCTCAATTCATGGGTAAAATCTCTTTTCAGTGAGGGCAGATTTTCCCATTACTGAGATTAGGTATGACAGTTGGTGCTTTTGAAAGTGTATGGAGAGGGAGGAGCTAGAGGCAGACAGACATTCCAGGTTCTCCCGATGCGACAGTAAGGCTATGTCCGCATGTTGCTTTTTACCTGCTTTTTAGCTGCTTTTTCAACTGCAGCGTTTAATGGCAAAATGGTTGTGTTCTGCTTTTCAAGCAAAGTCTATGGGAATTTGGGTTTCTTGTTCACACTATTGTTGTTCAAAATGCTGCCTTTTTGTGGCAGAACTTTGGTCAAAAACTCAGCTTTGCAGTGCAAAACCCAAATGGCAAAAACAATTGACATGTTGCTTCTTTGAAAAGCTGAGTTTTTGACCAAAGTTCTGCCTCAAAAAGGCAGCATTTTGAACAACATAGTGTGAACAAGAAACCCAAATTCCCATAGACTTTGCTTGAATAGAAGAACACATCCATTTTGGCATTAAACAGCGCAGAAGAAAAAGCAGCAAAAAAGCAGGTAAAAAGCAGGTAAAAAGCAACGTGCGCACATACCCTTAATCTGCATATCTATCCTTCTCCCAGTAAAGTCAATAAGAACTCTGAAGTACTGTGCACACATTGCCTTTTTATTTCCTTGCAGTTTTGGGCACAGAAAAAAAAATTAGTATGTCATTCCTTAGTGCGCTTTTTTCCTGCGTTTTTTAGCCCTTCCAGCCTTTTATTTCACCCCCCAAAAAAACGCGTGGCACAAAAACAAACCAAAAACTCATGTTTTTGGTGCATTTTTCCGCCACAAAGTAAGTACCAAAAACTCAGCGTGCGCACATAGCTTTACACCTTCAGCATCAACTGTCATCTATCTCTGTAATGGGAAAGTCTGTTTACACTGAAGAGTTTTGAGAATTAATGATCAGTCCATGAGGAGAAAGAAAGATTTCTCTAATAACATATATGACAAAGTTGCCTATTTTCACATGTGCTATTAATTTATGAAATAAAAATGTAAAAATGACAGTTACTCTAACAGTACAAAGTATAACCAACTAATCTGCTTCAGGAAAACGACCCCCAGCTTCACCTGGGAATACTCAGTGGCTGCCGCGGCGTGTAGGGCTGTGTGCCCACAGTGCGTTTATGATGGGTTTTGATGCTGCATATTTTCACTAGGCGTTTTCGAGTTCCAGCACAGTGGATGGGATTTATAGAAATCTCTTGCCCGCTGCGCTTCTTTATTACTCACCGTAATCTGACCTGCAGCATGTTTCAAATCTGGGTCTGTGCTCTTTGTGTCGTTGTCACATTGCTGGGCACCTTGTTCAGTTTTTGAGGCACATTTTCAGGCAAAATCTGCCTGAAAGAGACGTTCTGTGCACATATCCTAAGGCTATATTCACATGTTGCGTTTTTTCAGCTTTTTTCATGCAAATTAAAAGCGTTAATCAATACCAGCTAAAGCTGCGAGGTTTCAGAAACCCTATGCACATGATTGCACTTTCCTGACTGAATTGGAAAACTGCGCTGTTTTTTGAAAGCTGCAGATTTGCACTTCCTTCAGCATTTTTTCACAATAGAAAACAAAAAGGAAGTTAAAAAACTCTAAGAAAAAACGCAACTGTGCTTTTTTTGGTGAATAAGGCCACGTTCACACATTTAGTATTTGGTGAGTTTTTTACCTCAGTATTTTCAGCCAAAACCAGGAGTGGAACAATCAGAGGAAAAGTATAATAGAAGCAGAGGCATTGCTTCTGTAATTTTTACCCACTCTTGGTTTTGGCTACAAATACCGACCAAATACTGAACGTGGCTTAAGGATCTGTGCGCACACTGCTTTTTTTTTTTGCTACAGTTTGTGGTCCTACTAAGCTGCATGTATTATCCTTCCCCAGCAAAGTCTATGAGAATTCAGAAAGGCTGTGCACACATTGCTTCTTTTTTGCCTGCAGTTTTGGTTGCAGAAAAAGAAGCAGCATTTCAATTATTTTCTGAGTTTTTCCATTGACAATGTTAAAAAAAAAAAAAAAAAACGCATGAGCAAAAATGCACCAAAACATGGTAAAAATGCATGCGTTTTTCTGCCAGAGGAGTGTTTTTCTGCCACAAGGTGCAGTTGTGAGCTTCAGAAATTTTCTGCAGTGTGCGCACAGAAGCTAAAACAAAATTTATTATACATGTACTGTAGACAAATTACACAATCTGCACCAAAAAAAAAAAAAAGCAGCAAAACTGCATTTTGTAAGCAGATTCTTTACTACCAAGAAGCAAGTTTTGCCTGCAGAATAAAAAGTAGCAAAAAAGCAACATGTGAATATAGGCAAAGGCTATGTGCGCACGTGTGCGTAATTCATGCAGTTACGCTGCGCTTTGTAGCGTAACTGCATGCGTCCTGCGTCCCCTGCACAGTCTATGGAGATTGTGCAGGGGCCGTGCGCACGTGGCGTCTTAGAGCACAGCGCTTCGGCTGCTGCCTGAAGTGCTGCGTTCAAGAAGTGACATGTCACTTCTTCTGTGCGCTTTGCCTGCAGCCCCTGCTCTGTCTATGGCAGGAGCTGCAGGCAGAGCGCATGGAAATCAGCTTTTTTTTTTTTTTTTTCACTACGGACATTTTCTGCAGCGATTTGAAGCGCACATGTGCTCTTCAGATCGCTGCAGAAAATTCTGCAGTGACTGTACGCAACGTGCGCACATATCCTTAGGCTGTGTGCGCAGTGCACTATTTTGGAGCAGATTTTGACACATCTGCATGTCTATGTTTAGGCTATGTGCCCACAGTGCTTTTTTTTCAGCACAAAAAAGCTGGTTTTTTTGTGCTTCTTTTCATGCTTCTTATGTATTGAGATAGAGGAAAAAAAAACAGGAAAAAAATACAGAAACAATTGACATCTTGGCTTCTTTTTTCAGCAACAAAAAAAAGCAAGGAAAAAAGAAGCACTGTGGGCACAGCACGTCACGATTCTCATAAACGCATTTTCCTTGCTTTTTATCGGTTAAAAAAAGCAAGGAAAAAAGCATGAAAAAAAGTATACCAGCAAAGTCAATAAGAATTCTGCAGTGCTGTGCACACATTGCTTACTTTTTCCTTGAAGATTTGGTGCGGAAAATAATTTGTAGTTTTTCAAGTGTTGGTGCATTTTTCCTGCGTTTTTTAGCCCTTCCATCCATTGACTTCATTAAGAAAAATGCATGGCACAAAAATGCGGGTGTTTTTTGGTGCGTTTTTCTGCCAGAAGGTGCAAATTTGATGCAGAACATTACTGCACCAAATCTGCAATGTGTGCACATAGCCTAATAAAGAAAGATGGAAAAAAAAAAAAAAAAAGTTACTCCCAAATAAATTGCTACACATCGACCATTAAGGCCAAAGCTTTACTAGAGGAAACCTAATACAAATATATAAAAAACAATTAGTTTAAATTGGGGTACATGCATATGATCAATGTTTGTTCAGACAGGTGAATTTTCGCATGAATCCCGCACCTCCGCTCACTTGTGTTTTTTATGCATTTTTCTTTCACCCTCTTCCTGTCTAAACAACATTATTGAATCCTCAGGGTATGTGCGCACGTTGCTTTTTACCTGCTTTTTACCTGCTTTTTTGCTGCTTTTTCTTCTGCGCTGTTTAATGCCAAAATGGATGTGTTCTTCTATTCAAGCAAAGTCTATGGGAATTTGGGTTTCTTGTTCACACTATGTTGTTCAAAATGCTGCCTTTTTGTGGCAGAACTTTGGTCAAAAACTCAGCTTTTCAAAGAAGCAACATGTCAATTGTTTTTGCCATTTGGGTTTTGCACTGCAAAGCTGAGTTTTTGACCAAAGTTCTGCCACAAAAAGGCAGCATTTTGAACAACAATAGTGTGAACAAGAAACCCAAATTCCCATAGACTTTGCTTGAATAGAAGAACACATCCATTTTGGCATTAAACAGCGCAGAAGAAAAAGCAGCAAAAAAGCAGGTAAAAAGCAGGTAAAAAGCAACGTGCGCACATACCGTGTACATGTGCCTTAAAGATCCATTTACGCACTTAACAACGCATGTGATTCTTAAATCTGCGGATTTACCGCATATAATGAAAGTCTATGGGGAAACTACGTACAGGAGTCTGAGCGTCTACGCTGGAGGAATTGACTTAGGCTGTGTGCGCACTTTACGTTTTTTCATGCGTTTCCGCAGCGTTTTGAACTGCAGCGTTTCAATGCAAAAATGCATGTGTTTTGATTTCCAAGCAAAGTCTATGGGAAATAGCGCTTTCTTGTGCGCACAATGCTTTTAAAAACGCTGCGTTTTAGTTGCAGAAAATTTGTCAAAATCTCTGCATTTGAAGAAGCAACATGTCAAATGTGTTTGCCATTTTGGCAGCGTTTTGCTAACATGAAAGTCAATGAAAACTTTCAAAACGCATTCTACATCAAAATCCCAGCGTTTTACATGCTTTTTTGATGCAGAAAACATGCGTTTTTGACATTATATTGAGGTCATGACGTCTCCTTGTTCACACACATATAGTCCGACAATTAAAAAAGTCAAAAATAATAATTTATAGTTATTTTATACATAAATATTAGATCACATTTATCTTTTTAGTAAAATTAGCTATTTTGTGTATAATTTCAAGCATGATATTTCTTAACATTTTTTTCCATTTTTTTCATAGTGTTTGAATGTTTAAACTTTATTAAGTAGTGTATTTGTGTTGAAAACGCATCTGTCTTTAAAGCACTGAAAATGCATGTAAAACATGGTACAAATACGGCCAAAACGCTATTAAAACGCATGCATATTTTCAGCATTTTTCTGCGCAAAACCAAATTTGACATTGCCAAATTCTGCCACAGGATGCGTTTAGAATTGCAAGTAACTGAGCGCAACGTGCGCACTCAGCCTTACTGCAGCTCAGAAACCCACACTACAGGTCAGTTTACGCAGTGTTAAAAAGAAGCACAGTGAGCAGGAGATTTCTATAAATCCCATCCACTGTGCTTGTACTCTAATGACACCGATTGTGAGTACAGGCCATTAAAAAGAAACTAATAATTAAAAACTGCTCAATGGCATGAGGCGCTACGGCTTGGCCTCCAAAAATACTTTCTTTAAGGCCATACATATAATAAGTGTAATAATATATCATGTCAAATTAATACAATCGATAGTAGCTTATTCAATAAGGTGATAAAAATGCAGGAAAATATAAACCAATATATACAGAAAAGCATTAACCATATTGACAATGTATTACCTCATCCTACAGTTATAGACATTTAACCAGGTCATGTAAAAGATACTCAAAGAGGAGTGTAGGGAACAAGCTTCCCCATAAGTTTCATTATTCAAATATGGCTTCATCAGGAAACAACACATATAATCTACAGGAAAATATAAATCAATATATAAAAACAAGCAATAACCATACTGACAATTAGCTCATCCTACAGTTATATACATTAAACCCAGTCATGTAAAAGATACTCAAAGAGGGGTGTAGAGAACAAGCTTCCCCATATGTTTCACTATTCAAATATGGCTTCATCAGGGGATAACACATAATCTGCAGGAAAATCCAAGGATTTATTATGGATTTTGCAGTTGATGTGCAGCTAAAACCAGACCTGAGGTTTTTTTTCCATTAAAATGATTGCGTCCACTCCCGAGATTTGAATAACATGCTTACATTTTTGGCAATACAGTTTTGTAAAGCCAGAAGGGAATCTAGTGTAAGGAGGCATATAAGTCTTTTCTTAATATTTGTCATTCGTTTTTGGCCTTTTGTGAAAAAAAAAATAAAAAAAAACTGCATTGAAACCGCCTGTGTGATTTGAGCCTGAAGCACTTCAGTGATAAAGACATGTGGACCCAGCAGGCAATGTGTCCTTTCCAAACATGAAGTGCTGCAATTAAACCCCAGCCCATTATCCCTGATTGCTTCCACAAACAGCGTTTAAGAGCAGACCTAATTGCTTTTACTGAGCTTACTGTATGTTAACTGTCTAATAAAACCAAGCTATTAATTCGCAGGGAAATCATCGATTAACAAATCTGCATTATGGTAATGATCTTCGTCTACCTTTCAGGACAAGGCGCATTTTTTTAACCATTAAAATAAAATTCCTTTTTAAGAGTATTGAGGGGAATAGAAGAAGACAGGACAATCAAGTGAACCCTTTCCCTTTCTAACATGTGTGACTTTGTGCCAGGACAATGGTGGAGAGGGGTTTCCACAGAGATTACGGTTTGAAAAGTGAGCATGTCGCCTAATGGCTGTTGTCATAGGCCCGGGCTGACAGACAGAACACCATTGGCTAGGCCTTCGAGCCTTTGCTGCACTTTACATCTCACAGCTCAATGTGCCGCATTGTTCATCTCTTAGAAAAAGTTCCTGGGCAGCTGCAAATATGTCTGCACCGGGCGAGAGAGCCGGATTGGGAACTGGCAGCTTTTCTTAGTGGTGGGAGGGATAGGCCGGGGGAGGGGACGCCTGACTATTCACTTTTACAATCTCAAACAGGTTGGGTATCTTTTTACCACTCATATGGTTTCTGCCTGTCTTGTGGAGAGCTCCTCCAGGGGGATTTGCCTATTTGGGTCTGAAGAAAACTGAGAAGACAGTTGAGCTTTTCTAAAATCCTGGTGGAATGCTAAAATTGACTCCATTTTTTACTATAAAACACCTACGGCTGAACTGCATAATGATATGAATGTATAGACACAATACAAGGATATTCCCTTGTGAGCGGATCCATTACTGCATCTGAAACCAAAATGCCTACAGGTGAGTAGTAACGTCTTGTAGAAGGGCGAGCTAGTTTTCACACCGGATTATATGTTACCTTTATGTTCTTTTGCTTAGTTTTATTGTTCTTTGTTGCGCTTATTTATACTTTTATTCTTGAATTCTAATTGAGATTTTGGTCTCGACAGCTGACAAAGCAATAAAAAATTCTGAAGTATTGAAGTTTTTGACCGTCTGTTCCATTTTTAACAAAAAAAGACTTTTTTTTTTGTTTTTTTCTTTTGATTTTTATGTGCTTTGTTTTTTATGGAGTAGATGAGTCTTGTAGTTATTTTTAAAATTAAATGGAGATTTTGCTCTTGACTGCTGTCAAAGCAATAAAAAATTACGAAGTATTGAACTTTTCGACCCTCTGTTTTAATCTTTAACAAAAAAAGAAATTTTTTTTTTTTTCTTTTTTTTTGTTAGGTGCTTAGTTTTAAATGGAGCAGGTCGGTCTTGTAGTTATTTTTATTTTTGCATTGAAATGGAGATTTTGCTCTCGTTATAGAATATGCTTTGTCGTGATTTTTTCTGGAGCCTGTTGTGCATAATTGTCGTCATTTTGAAGATTAGCCTCAATGATCTTTTGTAGCAAATGGGTAATTATTTGCAAGCGCATTGAAGGATCGTGTGGCTTGTGAGACATCGTAGCTTCCTGCAGTGTTTTAATTAGAGACGTTTGCAGTAACGGTCCCGTTCATTTGCATCTCTATCGCCTAGTTGTGCAATGTGCTCGCTGGTCCTGATTTTTCAGTTATGTAGAAAGACACTATACAGCCTCCTGGCAGCTATAATAGTAAAGTATATAGTGCATGGTACTGCTCTATTGCAGCCATTACCTATGATATAGTATTTAACATAGCGGAGTTAGCCATAACACGTTGTATCGCTTATTTTGCTTGCTTATTTAGCACCATATTCCACAATTTTTTAAAGACCTCATCATCACTGTCCCCATTGGGGCTCACAATTCAATTCCCTATCAGTATGTCTTAGGGCCGATTCATACATCCAGCATTCCGCCGGATTACCGGATCCGGCACACTCCATGACAGCATGTGTCCGGAGGTAGCCGCGATGCCATTGTACTGTATTACACTGTACTGGAGTGTGCCGGATCCGGTGAAATGCCGGATGTGTGAAACGGCCCTTAGGAGTGTGGGGTAAGCTGAAGTACCCAGAGGAAACCCAACTACGGAGAGAACATACAAACTCCTTGGTGGGACTTTAATCCAGAACCCCAGTGCTGCCCAGCAACAGTGCTAACTAGTGACAAGCGAGCACATCCATGCTCAGTACTCGTAGCAAGCAGTTGGATGCTCAGTTGGGCGTGATTCGAGTACCCCAGTATAATGGAAGTCAATGGGGAGTGCAAGCATTTTCCCAGAAAAACGCTTGAGTCTTCCATTGACTCCCATTGTACTCAAGTCGCACCAATCCAAGCATCCAATCGCTCATTACGAGTACTGAGCACCCAAGTATAGTAATGCTTGCTCATCACTAGTGCTAACCACTGAGCCACCGTGCTGCCCATATCATTTTATCATACTGTGTGGTTTTCTTAAATGAATTAATAAGCTATTTAAAAAAAATAGCTGTCCTATTGAATTGTGTTCACATTGTGTATTTGCTACATAGCTAAGCAATTAGGCTATGTGCGCACGTTGCGTAAAAACATGCAGTTACGCTGCGCTTTGTAGCGCAGCGTAACTGCATGCGTCCTGCGGCCCCTGCACAGTCTATGGAGATTGTGCAGGGGCCGTGCGCACGTGGCGTCTAAGAGCGCAGCGCTTCGGCTACTGCCGAAGCGCTGCGCAAAAAGAAGTGACATGTCACTTCTTTCCTGCGCTTTGCCGGCAGCTCCTGCTCTGTCTATGGCAGGAGCTGCAGGCAGAGCGCATGGAATCGGCGCTCACTACGGACATTTCTGCAGCGATCTAAAGCGCACATGTGCTCTTCAGATCGCTGCAGAAATTTCTGCAGGGCTTGTACGCAACGTGCGCACATAGCCTTAGATTTCAGACATGCAGTGCTGAAACGCATCTGCACCTTGTGGAACCCAACTAATTTGTGGCAGATTTACTACAAAATGTGCGGCCATACTCTTTAAAGAGTTAACTTTTTTGCCAGCTTGCCACTTGTTTCTGTCCAACACTCTCCTGACACTTGTCCTGGCTGACACTGTTTTTCTATCACGTTTTATGGAGGGCTGCTATCTTGGTGCCAGGTTCTGCCTCCTGTTAATCACTTTATTGCTTGCTTTTCACCTCTTTGTTTCTGCACTCTGTGCATCTCTCCTATTTATAGCTTGTGACTTTACTTTGATAGGTTTGTTTAGACACTATATGGATTGAGTGTTAAAGGGCGGGTTGTCCTTTCCATTCACGTCTGGCTGGTGGTCTTGTGCTTTGTGTATATGGTATCTGGACAGGGGCTGCACTATGTCCATTGCTGTTTTGATGCTTATCTGTACATATGAACACTGTCCTATTCATACATCATCTATACTGTCATGTGCCTTATTTTCCACTTATCTTAATTATTCAGAATTTAACAGTGCTTTAAAATGTTGCATAAGTTGTCAGCATTCTCCATTAACCTCTTTATTTAAAGAAGGAATTGTGTACCATCACACAACACGCAGATGCTTTCTGCAATTTTAGGTTGGAGGTCAATAGTGGTATTTTATTACATCTAGGCCCATGGTTAGGGTATATGTATGCTTAGAAAAATCCAAGTGTAGGTCCCATGCTTAGTATTGACAAGTTGGGTTTGAGAGACAAGGGTTGTGACAACAAACCACTATTGGCTTCGGACAGAAAAGGACCCCTGTGCAAGTGTACCGCCCCGCACTCGGCTGCAGCCGAGCCGCTCGGATCCGGGCTCGCTGGTGGGTTGCTCGAGCGCCTTCGGACCCGGGGTCACTTCGCACTGAAAGGGTGCTGGCGCTACGTAGGGGGGTGGTAGGTAGGTGTACGGCTGGAGCCGTGTTTAAGTTCGTAACGCCACCCACGGGTTGTGGTGAAGGTGGACACCACCGCTGTGGTTACTGCGCACTCGGGGCAGATGGTGATGCAGCAAGTGTTAACTCCTCCATGGGCAGGGGTGGTGGCCCCGGGACCTGTTGGGGGGAGCTGGGCGGTGCGCGGCTGGATGGCACTGTGGTACTCACTGTTATTGACACACACAAGTCTCTGGTAAACCAAGTTGATGGTGGTCGGTGCCCGCAGCCGGCTGCGTCTGGTCCTCCACCCGGTTCTGTGGTCTTTGCCTTTCTCTTGCACCGTGTAGTTTGTGTAGACTGCCTGCGCTTCAGCAATGGGAGTCCGCTGCCCGGTTGTGTATATGCCGGGAGAGCCCTTTTGCCCGCAGATGCTGGCCCATGGGATCTCTCTGCCTGTGCGGTGGCTTTTTATCCCCCTCGGTGGGCTGTTGTCTTCAGTCGGGACTTGGGTGGGAAAGGACCTATAGTCCAGACCGCAATCAGTGAATTAACTCAGTCCAGTGGATTCTGGACCTCTTTTCAGGGTCTGAGTACCCCCCTGTGTGCTCCGGTTTCTGAGTCGGTTCCCGGGTCGGTACCGGCGGGCCACTACCCTGTCCCGGTTGCACCGAGCCGTCTTCCTGGCTCCTGCAGGCTAGGCCACCGTCTGCCTCCTAGCCAAAGGTGCCGGGGCTCCAACCCTGGCACCTGTCAGACTCCTTCACTCCTCAACACTCAAAACTGATCTGACTTGTTTCCTGCCTCAGACCCTCTGAACTCCTCGTTGCGCGTGCCAACCGCCTGGCTCCGCCCCCCTGTTGTGTCCATCAAGCTCTGCTGGAGGTGACTAGGGTTTATGGTTTGGCTGGTGTTACCTTGTGTGGGACTTGTGTTGTGCGGGGCGCTATCTGTGACTACCTGGCTAGTCCAGGGCGTCACACAAGCGCAGTATATGGACCCCTGTGCCAGCGCAGTATATGGACCCCTGTGCAAGCGCAGTATATGTGTGACGCCCTGGAAAAACCAGGTAGTCAGAGAGAGACCCCTGCACAACACCATCCTCCACTTAGGAAACATACAGCCGACCTAAAACCCTAGTCACCCCTGCTTAGGGAAAGATAGACACACTAGTGGGCGTGACCAGGTGGTTGGACACGCCCACCCAGGGGTCTAGACAGCCCGGGGCGGGAAAACAGTGAGTTAAGTTAGTGAAGTTTGGAGTGAGTTTGGAGAGGAGTGTGGGCTGGAGGTAACTGTTGTTTCAGCAGGAAACGTTCAAGTTGAGCGGTGCCAGGGTAGGAGCCCTGGTACCTTGGCTAGGTGGCAGACGGTGGTCTCCGTCAGCAGGAGATGGGAAGACAGCTCGGCAGAACCGAGGTGGACCGGGACAGGGTTGTAGCCCGCCGGTACAGACACGGGGAACCGACCCAGAAATCGGAGCACAAAGGGGGTACTCGGACCCTGAAGCCAGGATCGGAAACCAGCAGCCTGGTTAATTAACCGATTGAGGCCAGGATTAGAGGTTCTGTCCCACCCAAAGTCCCTCATAGAAGACAACAGCCCACCGATAGAGATAAGAGGTCACTGCCAGGAACCATAGATCCCATGGGCCAGCGTCTGCGGGCACGACTCCTTAGGCCACATCCAGCCGGGAGCGGACTCTTGAGTTCCAGACTAGGAAGTCCACCTTACACAAAGTCAGTACAGAGGAAAAGGATGGAGACCACTAGCCCGGGTGGGGGACCTGAATGCAACCGGCCGTAGCACCGGCCACCAGCACCTTGATTTACCAGAGACTTGTGTGATTTATTGACTGTGAGTAAACAAACATCCCCTTGCCGTTGCTACACCCTGCACCAGACACTGGGCCCCGGGGCAACCTTCCCTACCCACGGAGGGGTTAACATCCAGCTGCCACTACATCTCCCCCGGGTGCCCCATCACAGCAGCGGTGGTGTCCCAACTCACCACACACCGTGGGTGGCGTCACGAACTTAATACGGCCTAGCCCGTACATCTACGTTCCCCCATTTATTCGGCGTGTCAGCGAGACCCCCGGGTCCGGAGACCCTCGAGCCACCACCAAAGCAGGCCCGGATCCGAGCAGCGGCGGCGACTGCTGGCACGGGGGCGGCACATATGGACCCCTGTGCAAGCACAGTATATGGACCCCTTGCAGCCCAAGTTATCATCATAATGCATGTCTGCTAGCTTTGGAGGTAGAAATGGGCCCCCTTACCACTTGCATCCCTATGCGGATGCACAGGTTGCACCAATGATGTGTCTGCCCATACTTAGCTTGAAGAATCTGTCACCAGGTTTGGCCACCTAATCTGAGAGCAGCATAATGTAGAGGCAGAGATCCTGATTCTAGCGGTCACTTACTGGGCTGTTTACTGCAGTTTTGATAATCTCCTGCTGATTAATCTGTGATTTTTATCATTAGAGGACTACTTGACTACCTGGCGTGCTGCAGGTAGTCCAGCATATTCATTAGCTTTATATAACTGCTAGATCTGCAGCAGAGAAAACATTGATTTTATCATCATGACAGCAAACAGCTCAGTAAGTGACACATCGCTGGAATCAGGGTCTCTATCTCTACATTATGTTGCTCTCAGATGGGGGAGCAAAATCGTGGTGACAGATTCTGTTAATGATTTTGGGGCATGTGTTTACGTTCACCCCCCCCCCCCCCACCAGAAATGTAACTCCAGACCCCTGGCATAAATTATACAAGAAGTTTTTCTGAATTTATCCAGCGGGCTCAGCTTCTCCCTTTCCCGCCTAATCTCGACCCAGGTTGCCAGATTTAGCCAAAACTGAACTAAAAAAAGTGGCAAATTTTGAAGTTTTGGGTTTTTTTTGTTTTTTTTTTTTTGTTTTGTTTTTTTTAATGCCATTATCCTGGCAAAATCACCTTCATGAATCCGGGCCAATGTTTTTGTCTATGTTTATCTTCAAGGCCAAAAGTGAGCTGCTCCTTTGGCTGAGATAAAGGAAAGCTGTTAGATGAGTAAATGTAATATATCTATTTATTTCTATAGGGCAAACATATTCCACAGCACTTTACATTTCAGATGTGACATGTACTGACAATATGAGACATTACAGAGGAATGAAATTCAGCAGAAGCCAAGAGGAGAGGGCCCTGCTCAGAAGCTTACAATCATCGGAGCCATGATGCTCCTGTATTAGTTAAAGGGGTTTTCCATGAATAGAGTTCCAATGCCTATTGACTACGGCCAATGTAGATAGCAGGATCTAAAGGTCCAGTCACACATAACGAGATCGTTACTATGTCACAGTTTCCGGATAATTGTTAAATCGTTGGTGAGATGTCAAACAGTCATTTTCCCAACAACTTTAGTAACGATGTAGTGACCTGTATAACGATCTCGTTGGTCATTGGCACCCTGTCACACAGCAGCTATGTAACGATTCCGACCTCGAATAGGAGTGTAGTGTTTGACGCTGTAATCCACGTAGGCGTGCATATGTGTCGCCTTTTCCACATCCCTCCGCTCCAATTGGTGGCCAATACTGCGTTCTGATTGGGCGGCTGGCCTAGAAGGCAACTTTGTATCACTTCATCCTTTGTCCCTTTTTGAGCCTTGCTTTGAGGATAGAACCTGCGACTCCACCCGGATTCGTTCGTACTTTGCTCCCGGTTGCTTGCTTGCTTTTCGGATCGCAGCTGCATCTGCACCCAGATTCATCCCTCCTTCGTTTGCTTACGGTTCTCAGCGCCAACCAATTGGTGGAGAGGGGGCGCGGAAAAGGTGACACAACTACAGGCCTACGTGTCACACTTTAAGTTCTCATTTAGGTCGGTAACAAGATCATTGGTAGGTGTCAAACATACAGATCCATCCTGCCCAGCAGGACTCCAATGAGCCAAAAATGGCCCAGGACATTCAGCAATGACCAACGATCTCACAGCAGGGGGCGGATCATTGCTATGTGTCAAACATAACGAGATCGCTGGTGAAGTCGTTATTTCATCACAGAAAGTGTGACGTAGCAATGATGTTGTTAGCGATCTCGATCACGATGTGTGAAGTGGCCTTAATACTGACTGGCTGCAGTGGTCAGGTTCAGACTGCCCCACAGCCCACAGGGTAACGGAGGCATGGGTGACTTCAACCTCTGTGCTGTGTGACTTCAAGCAAATGATGTTTTTTTCACTTATAAAAATTGATTATTAATGCTTCCATTGTTTAAAACATTTTTACTTTACAGCATTTTTTTCCATACCTGTCTAAAACTTTTGCACACTACAGTATGGGTATAATAAAGTTAATATTATACTGTTATAGGTGTGGAAAAATGCTGCAAAGTAAGAATGCTTTCAAAGTAGTGATTTCAAAAATAGAAGTGCTAACAGCTTGTTAGCAATTCCCAAAATGCTATATGCTGTGTATCTGTATGTATAAAATGCACACAGACAAGCAAAAGGGTAACAATGTTTTGAACCTTCACTTTCAGGCTCCATATCTCACCATCCACTACAGCTTTGAACGTAAGGCTACTATAATTTTATAGACAATCTTCTTGGCTATCTCACATATAAATTTGACTTGCAACTATTTAGCATATGATTAGTTATGCAGATTCTTGTCATGTCACTGCATTGTTATTGTTTTGCTCCTAAAAATCTAAATGTTACTTTTTATTATATTGTTAGTATCTTGTAAATCCACCTTTTGGCTTTGAACAGCCAAAAGGTGGACTTTCGTCTCATCGCACCAAATCACACATTTCCAATCTGCTATTGTCCACCGTGTGCACTTTTTTTTTTGTTGCAAACTTAAGCTGATGCTTCTTATGATGATATTGAAGTCGAGGCTTCTTCTTTTTTTTGGACCACCATTCCAGACATATGTAATGTGCATCGCTCAGTGCTTGCATAGATGTCTGTGATCTCTCTATTAAGAACCATACGAGACGCCTCCACTGCCATGTTTGTCGCTCTAGAACTGATAAACCTTGTGTTGAGCTGATTTGTTGACACTGATATTTGGCCTGGACGTCCACCTTTTGAATGGATGGACAGACTTAATTTCCTATTGTTCCAACTGTTACGGCACTTGCAGTTTGGCAATTATCTTGGCTGATAGACCACTATGGATGATGATATTTCTCTCTTTTTGGGAAATCTTCTTCATAGATGCTCCTCGATTCAAACCAGTGACCTTTTGGTTGGGTATCAACCTAACAAAACACTGAGCTTTTTGGAATATTAAGACAGGTTGTACAGTAATTTGTAGTATACCGAAAGACAAATTATTTTTCTTCCTTCATTATCAAAACAGTAACAATGCAGTGACATGAAAATAATCTGCAAAATTAATCATATGCTAAATAATGGCAAGTCAAATTTAGGTATGAGATGGCCATGATGATTGTTTATAACATGAAGGTAGTCTTACGTTGAAAGCTGTAGTGGATGGTGAGATATGGAGACTGAAAGTCAAAAGTTCAAAACATTGTTACCCTTTTGGTCATCTGTGTACGGTATATACAGGATATACAGGTACTGTATATTTCAAAATGTATTGCATGCACAATAGTTAATGGCACATAATGAATACAAACTCTCTCAGTTTAGCACTTGTTTATAACTGTTCTACATGTCCTCCTTTTGTCGCACGACACACATCTATGTGGTAATCCAGCACGGCCCAAACACCCTGCAGCATGTCCCATCGATGGTCATTAGAGCAGTGGTATTGCGGTCCCAGAGCTCATCCAGTGTTGCTGGCAAATGCGGCACATAAACAATGTCTTTGATGTACCCTCAAAGGAAGAAATCACACACTGTCAAATCGGGAGACCTGGGGGTCCATCTGATTGATTTGCTCTTTTCATACTCTAAATTACAAACGCTTTCTCTTGCATAGTCGCTATTTTGGGATCTGAGGCCGCCCTGCCACCATGGGAGTCACAAGCGAGTCTCAAACTCTGAGATGTGAACTTTTGATACGTTATTATTACAAATGGGTGAAATTTACATCTTTGCTGCTAAATGAATGTAAAAACCTGATGAATTTTTTGGGCTCTGCAAGGCACTATTTTTTATTTAAAGGGAAGAAATCACCAGGATTTTCTTATATAACCTAAAGCCAGTGCTATACTGGCACTATCAGGCTGATTCTCTATATACCTGCAGTGGTCAGCTCTGCTGTTTAAGTTTTGAAATCCAAGAACGTAAAATGTATAAAACCGGCAGCTTCTTGAGTGACAGCAGCTGAGGATCAAGTAATATCTGGGGGGTATTCATAGTTATCCCCTCCTTCTGTTAGAATTAGCATAAGTATTATAAAATTAATTTACTTTTGCTTGCAGGACCTGTGGTGAGGTCATACCCATGTGGAAAGAAGGGCAGGGGCCTCAGCCAACAGAAAAATGTTGCTTCCTGATATCAGCTTTGTTGCCTGAGGCCCCCCTTCTATTTTTTTTTTTTTTTTATTTACATCCTGCTCTTGAAATCTGTATTGATGAAAAGCCCAGAACCCTTTTACATTGTAACTGCTCTTGAAGAATTAAATTGGATCTGAAACAGGATGTATGCAATACTTGTCATATCAGAGTACCTGAGGCCTAATCCTGCCACTATGTGTTTACATTAATTTTGGGATTTTCACATCAGTTTCAGAGAACTCCTCCAAAACAGGGGAAGCTATGGTGGGACAGGACGTGGCAATTTCCACTAGTCTAATTAATGACAAGTTGTGGTGTACATTTAAATCTTGCTATAGTTTCTCACTACTGTAAGTGTGACGCCCTGGCCTATCAGGTCGTCACAGGGTATTGTGTAATCTGCCCTTCTGCACAGTATCAACCCTCCTCTGGTTATTGGATCCCAGTCCTTTGGTGCTGTTAACAGCTAGTCCAATCAAAATCCTAGGAACACTTCCCACTTGAACCTATCTATTGGGGGGCCTGAAGGGAATAGAGCCGTCCACATGGGGGGTTGGTGAGGAGAGAGTGAGGACAGTGTCAGTTGAGTCAGTTCAGTGGAATGAGTCGAGAGGAGAGGAGGTGAAGTGGCTCTCGTGAGGAGAGGCCACGGAAGAGAGCTCCTGTATACTAAGTGGCAGATGTTGGTCTGGACCTAGCAGGAGCTGTAACCCGGTCACAGGGGACAGTGTCAAGGGGCACGGACTGCCAAGGAGGGCAGCCGGCGGCCTTGAGTTATCACCGGGCAGGGGCCAGGGCACAACGGGGTACGTGGACCCCAGGCCGGAAAGTAGCTTCACGCGTTCCGGTAATTTGCCTGACGGGGGTGAAGACTTCAAGTGTCATCCCCAACCCGCTCCAAAATCTGGGTACTAGCGCACCGATGGGATAGGACTTTCCCACTACAGTCCAAAGAAATCCTAAGCGTGATCCCTGAGAGCAAGCTCACGCCATTAGCCATATGGGTGAGCGGGACCTGGAGTTTCATACCAACGACTCCAATTGAGACTAAAGATGCCAGGGATAGGGCCACAGACCAACAACAACACCAAGGGCACGGATCCAGGTGTGCTCCCCGCAGACAACAGTGGTGCTCGGAACTTTGGTTTACAAGCTGTCGCTGTGGTTATTTTGGGACTGAGTGAGTACATTGGAAACCCCTGCATCTATCCATCATCAATGGGCCCCGGGACATAAACCCCCTACCCACGGAGGGGTTAAACATCAGGCTGCCGCACCATCGTCACCGGGCTCCCCAACGGCAGCGGTGGTCCGTAACATTACCACGCACCGTGGGTGGCGTCACAAACTTTCCAAAAACCCGCTGTACATATCTCCTGCCCTCTTTTTAATCAAGTGGCCGCGCGACCCCCGGGTCCGGAGACTACTCGAGTCACTGCGTTTCCGGATCCGGATCCGAGCGGCAGCAGCGAACCGGCTGCTCGCATGGGGGCGGTACATAAGATTTGTGGCGAGGCGCACAAAACTTTTAAGATGCACCTAATCCATTAAGAGGCATATGCCTCTTAAGGAGTCTTACTCCACAAAGATCACTCATGTAGACCAAGGCCTATCTTTTCAAAATGTTGAATAAACAACTACAGCAGTGATTTTTTTTTTTTTTTTTTCTTCTAATTGTACAGATTCAGTAATGGTTATCCACATAAAAGGTTGTATTAAACATGGACTGCTTGTCACTTCTATTAGTTCCATATAAAGCCTTGCCTGCTCAGTTTATTGACCTGACGTGATAAACCTTCAAAACAGGTCATCACCACGTGTTATATTGGGGTATCAATAAATGAAGTAGATTTGGGAATTTAGATCAAAGGAAAGTGTGTTTTTGTTTTTGTTTTTTTTTCAGTGAACATCTGCTTTTAATATACATTTAACAAGCTTTGTGAGCTAATTCTTTTAACAGATAGGTTTTAAACCTTCAATTTTAAAAAGTCATCTGTTATATATCCGAATAGTCAGATAATTGAAGGCCAGCTGCCCCCTACTTGTTTATGTGGCTATACCTCTGGTCAGTTTTGTTTTGTTTTTTTTATGACCTATTCAATCCATAAGTCCTTTTCTAACATGTCTCCTCTTAAAGGGAATCTGTGGCACGCAAATTCCAAGTTATTCTACTTAAAAAGTTACATAGGGGACTTGGCCCCCCCCTACCCCAATGTGTGTGTTATGTATGTATGTATGTATGTATATATATATATATATATATATATATATATATATATATAATATGCAGTATATATTTTATTTCTGTAGTTAGGGTACTTTCACACTTGCGTTGAACGGTATCCGTTGCATTGCGTTGTGTAACGGATGCAACGGATGTGTTGCATATAGTGGCACAACGGATGCAACGGATGCTGCAAAACAACGCAATTCGTTTTGATTTTTTTTTTTTTTTACAGTTTTACCAGCAGCAGACTATTGTAAACGATCAGCTGATCGCTCCCAGTAGCCGGCCGCCGGGTGATCAGCTGATCGCTCCCTGCAGCCGGCCGCCGGGTGATCAGCTGATCGCTCCCTGCAGCCGGCCGCCGGGTGATCAGCTGAGCGCTGTCACTTGCCGGCGCCCGGGCATGCCGGCGGGTGGGCGCTCAGCTGAGCGCTGTCACTTGCCGGCGGCCGGGCATGCCGGCGGCCGGGCATGCCAGCGGGCGGGCGCTCAGCTGAGCGCTGTCACTTGCCAGCGGCCGGGCATGCCGGCGGCTGGGCATGCCAGCGGGCGGGCGCTCAGCTGAGCGCTGTCACTTGCCGGCGCCCGGGCATGCCGGCGGGCGCTCAGGTGAGCGCTGTCACTTGCCGGCGGCCGGGCATGCCGGTGGCTGGTCTCTCCGCTGAGCACTGTCGCTTGCCGACGGCTGGGCGCTCAGCTTAACGTTCGGCCACCGCGAGCCAAAATAAAGTTTGATTTAAAAAAAAAAAAGAGCATGCGCAGTGGAATCCAGAGATTCCGCTGCTCAAAATAACGTTACATGCTGCGTTCCTCCCGCTGGGCGGAAGCAACGGAGTGTCGCCCAGCGGAAGCAACGCAGGTCCTTTTGGTACAATCCGTCACCCATACAAGTCTATGGGAAACAGCGAAATCCGTTAACGGATTCCGCTGTTTTCCAAAAGGGCGGATTGTAACGGAAGGAGATAAACGCAAGTGTGAAAGTACCCTTAGTTTTATAACTCATATTCAGTATGCAAATGACGTGGTTTTGTTACATCCTTGGAATGGCCAAGGACTTGGTGCACCTTTTACGTCCCCTCAATTTGCAAACTAAGCAGTTCCCCTAACTCTGATTGACAGTGCACACTTTGCCAGAGCAAGTGCTGCCTCCCTAACCATAGCACTGAGCAGGCACATTGTGAAAGCGCTATCCTCGCAGGCGCAGTCTGGGAGCAGGCCATCTTTTAATCATTGCCTCCTGTCAGTGTTTAAACTAGTACACCCAAAAGTGTAGTGAGTGGCTTCACAGAGTAAGAACGGGTGCAGAATATCAGTTATGTGCTCATTGCATCACTTAACAGGTCAATGTGACCATGAGGAGCATGTGACTGATACTCTCCACCCTCTCTAACGGCTCATGCGCATGTAAATGCTGAAATTTTCTGCAGGGATTTGACAGCACATGTGCGCTTCAAATCGCTGCAGAAACACTGCATAATGGATGCAGTGTGTCAGCAAAATAAATGCCGATTTCATGTGCTATGGCTGCTGCTCCCTCCATAGACAGAGTGGGAGCAGCATCCATAGAGCACAAATTAATTGACATTTTGGTTTTTTTGAACGCACGGATTTGTGTCAAAATTTTGGCATCCAAATCGCTGCGCTCAAAAAAGTAACGTGCGCACGTATCATGCACAATCTACATAGATTGTGCTGGGGATGCAGGACGCATGCATTTACGCTGCAGTGCTAGACGCAGCATAAATGCATGCAATACGCACACGTGCGCACATGCCCTAAAGGTGCTCTCTACATTCTAAAAGTATCAATGTAGCGAATTTTGGTCACTGACAGGAGGGTGGCCTGCCGCCATACTGTGTACACGCTCTTGACCACATTTAGGGTTCAAAAGCGCTGGATCTAGCCAATAAGAGTCAGGGAAACTGCTCAAATTGAGGTGGGTGTGAAGGTGCACCAAACTCTTAGCCATGCCAAGGGTGCCCCAAAGACCCCTCATTTGCATATGGAATAAAACTAATTTTTAAAACAATTACAGCAATAATATGTATACTTCCATGATTTTTATAGGAGGGAAGTCCCCTATATAACGGTTTAATTTGAATTTCCGGCATACAGACTACTTTTGAATGCTTATTCCTATAGAGTTTGTCTCCTTTGCTAGAGAGACAATTTGAATAATTCCCAGAGGGGAATTGCAGCTATAAGTCGCCTTAACACTGACAGCCAGACTGGTTTGTCAGGTCTCCATAAGGAGAATAGTCTTCCCCCATGGTCCCCATGTAGCTTCTCATACAGCCAGATCAGATACCCACACTTTGCACTGACGAGGGGCAATCACCCCGAAACACCGTGTCTGCAAATTGGGATTCTGATCTGGCATATATCCTAGGTCATATGAAAAGGCTTGCTATAAGGCCAATATTGACTTTTAGGATTGCTGCTTCCAATAGGTGGCGCTAGAGTTTGTCTCCTTTCCTGGAGAGACAATTTGAATTATTCCTACACTAGTCATCTCTGAGACGGCAATATCTGCGTCCTCACACAAGCCACAGGTGGCTATCTAAACAGCCTAGCAGATGTAGTATGGTGTTCCCACATTCCCCATAATAGTGGATAGTAGTTACAGAAATGGTGTTGTCCAGCCTCCTTGGCTGTTTCTGCAGTCACAACATCCTTGATAACGCAGCACCCAGGGTGCGAATGTCTAATATTGTCATACAGGGTTTATGCACATGTTTTATATTTGCATTAGCTTTTATAAATTAGTTGTGCAGTATTCAATATACCGTATGTTACCAAACAAGATGGTCTGCAGTTAGGAAGTTATGGAGGTGCTAGGTGGGGATGGCTATAGAGTCCCGCAATGTGTCACTTACTGGGCTGCTTTCTGCAGTTTTGAAAAAAATCACTCTTTCTATCTGCTGCAGATCTTCCAGTTCTCTGCAGGCTGAGCTCTGTATTACTCCAGCTACACCACTTATTGGCAGCTTTCTGTGTACACTGCGTATAGGCAAAAAGCTGCCAATCCATGATGAGGGCAGGTTTATACAGGGATCATGATTAGGGAAAGCAGCAGTTTTATTGGTCCACTAGTCATCTCCTAGTTATAAAAGTTATTTTATTTTTTTTTTTTTATCAAAACTACAGCAAGCAGCCCAGTAATTGACACATTGCTGAAATCTGGCTCTTTCTCTACAATATACTGCTCTTAAGGGTGCTTTACACGCTGCGACATCGCTACCTTTTATATCGTGGGGGTCACGTCGTTAGTGACACACATCCGGCGCCGGTAGCGACATCGCAGCATGTGACGCCAAGGAGCGACTATCAACGATCGCAAAATCGTTCAAAAACGGTGATCGTTGACACGTCGCTCCTTTCCTTAATATCGCTGCTGCCGCAGGTACGATGTTGTTAGTCGTTCCTGCGGCATCACACATCACTGTGTGACTCCGCAGGATTGACGAACAAGTCCTTACCTGTGTCCACCGGCAATGCGGAAGGAAGGAGGTGGGTGGGATGTTGCGTCCCGCTCATCTCCGCCCCTCCGCTTCTATTGGCCAGCCGCTTAGTGACGCCGCAATGACGTCACTATGAACGCACCTCCCCCTTGAGGGAGGGATTGTTCGGCGGTCACAGCGACGTCGCTGACAAAGCATGTTCGTGTGATGCTGCCATAGTGATAATGTTTGCTACGGCAGCGAGCACCAAATGTCGCACGAACGACGGGGGCGGGTGCTATCGCGCTCGACATAGCTAGCTATCGCTAGCGATGTCGGAGTGTGTAAAGCACTCTTTAGATTGTCAGGTTTTATCAAACCTGATAACACTTTATTTTTAAAGTGAACCACTTGGGGCAATTTTTATTACTGTAACTGGTGGTATGAATATATATGTCTTTGTACAGTGCATGAAAACACCCAGGAGCGGGCACATGCATAAGAGATCCTCAATGCAAGAACACAACAGGCCCTTTTGTACTCCAGTTGCTTATTAATGAACAATTCCACCGGCTTTGCATTAGAAAGTCGGCCTCCTTACCCGTTATGCCCCTATGAGGCCTCAATAATGATCGGTCCAGACCTGAAAATGCCCATAATGCATTTCCAGACTATTTTGTTTTGTGGTTTCAGAGCTTTGTTTCCGTCTTCAGAGCTTTGTTTCCGTCTTCAGAGCTTTGTTTCCGTCTTCAGAGCTTTGTTTCCGTCTTCAGAGCTTTGTTTCCGTCTTCAGAGCTTTGTTTCCGTCTTCAGAGCTTTGTTTCCGTCTTCAGAGCTTTGTTTCCGTCTTCAGAGCTTTGTTTCCGTCTTCAGAGCTTTATTTCCGTCTTCAGAGCTTTGTTTCTCAATGATGGCACACTGAACTACTACAAAGTATCAGTTTTATTGTTATACTACAAACTATAAAGCTATTCCATTTGTTTCAGTAGTAAAATCTTGTCTGTTCCTTTTAGGCACTAAACTTTATTAGTGACGATATTTATCCACTATTCTACGTTTTAGCTACTTGGGGTATTCCGATCATCATGGTTTTACATAAGTCTGTGATCAATCATGTTGTACAGTTCTGAAAATACAGAAATCTATGAATAAATTTGTCACGGAGTCCAATATCTAAAATGTAATTATCAATTCAATGTGTTTTAAATTGTACAATAGGAACTTGATGAAGCAGGTACCTATGATTGTAAATGTTAATGGAAACTAATCATTCATTAGAGATCAGACTGCAAACAAATCTTCTTACAACTTGTGCCTTCACACTTTAGCGATGCAGCAGCGATCCGACCAGCGATCTGACCTGGTCAAGATCGCTGCTGCATCGCTACATGGTCGCTGGTGAGCTGTCAAACAGGCAGATCTCACCAGCGACCAGTGACCAGCCCCCAGCCAGCAGCGATGTGCAAGCGATGCTGCGCTTGCACGGAGCCGTTGTCTGGAAGCTGCGGACACTGGTAACTAAGGTAAACATCGGGTATAGTTACCCGATGTTTACATTAGTTACCAGCGCACACCGCTTAGCTTTGCTCTCCTAGCTACAGTACACATCGGGTTAATTAACCCGATGTGTAATGCAGCTACATGTGCAGAGAGCAGGGAGCCGCGCACACTGTTTAGCGCTGGCTCCTTGCTCTCCTAGCTACAGTACACATCGGGTTAATTAACCTGATGTGTAATGCAGCTACATGTGCAGAGAGCCGGAGCCGGCAGCACAGGCAGCGTGAGAGCTGCGGAGGCTGGTAACTAAGGTAAATATCGGGTAACCACCTTGGTTACCCGATGTTTATCTTGGATACAGCTTACCGCAGCTCCCAGATGCCGGCTCCTGCTCCCTGCTCGCTTCATTTGTTGCTCTCTCGCTGTCACACACAGCGATCTGTGTGTCACAGTGGGAGAGTGCCTTTGAAGAAAACGAACCAGGGCTGTGTGTAACGAGCAGCAATCTCGCAGCAGGGGCCAGATCGCTGCTCAGTGTCACACACAGCGAGATCGCTAATGAGGTCACTGCTGCGTCACAAAAAGCGTACCTCAGCAGCGATCTCGGCAGCGAGCTCGCTGTGTGTGAAGCACCCCTTAGGAAGCTTTATAGGTGCATGTGGAGATACTGAGAACTTGCATTCCATAGACATCATCGGTCAGGATATGCTGTCAAGAAGAACGGCACTGTCCCCAGTTGTTGTTTTATATGGGCTTTTGACAGATCTATAAGACCGGTCTCCTTAAAAGCCTTACCAGATACTTGACTTTAAAGTGTTCTTGATCTGCCTACTACTTGATAAGTTGGGCCTTGTTTTAGGGTATTTTTCTGGAGACAAATTGACAGATCTAGAGTAACCTGTAGAAGGCAATGGTGACCTATTGACAGTTGAATATGTGGACGTCTAAATCTGATAATCCATGAAAATACATAATGCCTATCAACAATTGTGTTTTATTCCTAGGCTTCTTATGGGCTGGCCACCCCTCCTAACATTTCTCAGTAATGGTAGTGTCTAGAGAGAGGAGTCCAGGTAGTCACTACACATGGGGAAAACAATGGCATCATACAGGTTCATTGTCTGCTTTAAGATATAACCACTTGGCAATTATGTAGTTAAAGCGTCTTAAAATTACCAATATCTCTCCTCTGTTGCTGTTCTATAGTGTTAATTGGGCTCTAACTCATTCATGTGCCAAGGCTTGAGAATGTGTCTTTTTGTTAGACAATGTTTATTGACTCCCTCTTGACCCTTTCTATCAACTTTGCCACATTAGGTGTCAGTGAAAATTATGCCCGTTTTAAGGTCCTTCAGTGGACGTACTTTGTTCTTTTGCTGTATATTGAACTTTAACCTCTTACAAATGGCCTTGTTTATCTGCTCAGGCTTTCTATAGATGTCACACATCAGATGTCACATTTTCATCTGCCTTAATGTCTGTAGGCTTTCCAAGCCTTTGGTACTATATTATAAGCTATGCTCTCTATAGTTTGGAATATATCAATATTGTTGACAATATTACACTAATGGTACAATGACTTTTGGTGCATTTACACTGTGAGAATTCCTAGGAATGCTTATTCCCGGTAACCTTACAATTAGAGATGAGTGGATGACTTTGTGTAACCCTGGTCCACAGTCAATGTCAGTGCTCTCTGGACATGGACAAGAGCTGTATTAATATTACTCTCTAGGATTCCCGGCTGTGCTTATAATCAGTCAGTCTGTCAAGATGACGCATGTGTGCCGCACAGAAGACTTCATGCCAGGCCGGTGAATCAAACACTACCCAAAGAAACCCAAAACCTCAAGAAATTGGTGCAGCTACTGTCTGTAGCAAGCAAATACTGAGCTGGACCGTTGACATGTAGCTGATTGGTGGTTGTTTAATGCCACAATTCAGCTAATTTAAAAGAACCCTAATAAGTAGAGATGGGCGAGTACAAAAATTCTCGGGTGCTCATTCTAGAGTCGGGCAGGTCAGATGCTCTTAAAGGGCTCAACTCCAGTAACGAGTATAATGGAAGTGAATGATTGGCTAGTTCAGCTCTCTGCGCCCAGATACAGCCAGCCACATACAGAGCATTTCCGGGGAGGAAGGGTGCAGGTTTTTTTTTTTCTTTTTTTTTTTTTTTGTGTTTCTTGATACATTGCCCTCCTATCTACATATGTTCTCTATATCCCCCGGGATACACTGTACATGGCTCGCACCCCATTCATTCAGTGAAGGGAGCCGACTCTTTGTGCTCTTGTTTCACGAGCGACACATCTGAGCACCCGTGACACTCGGCCGAGCACCGCGAGTACCGTGATGCCCGATTGCTCGTCACTGTTCGGTACTCAATCTTTCTCATCACTACTAATAACCTATTGATTATAGGCTTTAGTGGATCAGATAATTCTATCTAGAGGGAGGCCATTTAGATAAGTGTTGGCTGAACTCAGCTCTTTCTGATATGTATTATTAATAGGTAGATTTGGGAAGATACTATATACTGATACGTTTTTGCAGCTCCCACATCATAATCTCAGGCCATTAAACAGCAGATGATATTATAGTGGGTTTTTGATTGCCACATATATCTTTCAGAGATATCAATCTTTGTCATACTTGCAAAATAATTTGCTTACCACTGGCTCGTAAGTGCACAACCCAAAGCAATTCAGAGTTCATTAAGCTAACCTATTTGTTTGTATGTGGGAGTTTACAGCAAGTATTTCATCTCACTGCCAATGGAGGGGACGGAGTATAAACTTCATAGCTGCAAGAGACAATTTTCTACAAAATCAACAGGGGCTTCATAGACTTCAGAGCTGGAGAGGTTCAGTGGGAGGTGAACGAGTGCCAGTTGTTCAACGCTGTTAGATGAATACTTATCCCTATAAAGCCTTCGTGTCCAAATTGTTGTAACCAGATGTGGGCAGCAAGCAGACCGTTTTATGAGCTGTTCCTATGGCAAAAGGCAATTGTTTGTTTTTATTTGAGAGGTTATATTTGGAGACTTGAGGCTACAGAATTGGCATATGGTCATTACTAAATGCACACAGGGGTCTTCTAATATCATGACCCAGTTCTATTTCCACCATTGAAGGAATGGATGACCAACGGGTGATGTTAGTTAGTTTTAGTTGATCAGCGCTTTGTATTTTACATGTTTTGAAGTTGCATGTTTATACAAAAACGTCTGTAACAATCAAGTACTGCATTGCAGAGAAGGCTGCAGACCGGAGTGCGGGTAGCACATGACTCCGTCAAGGTGACCTTATTTAGGCAACAAAGACCAGTCATCTTTTTGTGTGATCCTGGAATGATTCATTTTATTCTCATCAGTGTTCATTACTAATGTCTTTCTGAATGTATATTACTAAAGTACTATACAAAACAGCACACGATATTAAGTATGGTAAATTAGAAGAATTTGGGTTATTATAACCTCACCAAAAAAAGGGACACTAGAGTAGGCACAAACCAGGCTGTGGTCTACCTATGGCCATCAGGGAGATCAAGAACATAAGTTGTCCCAACTAGCCTGTAGGTAATTTTACTAACTTGCTATTTAACCCTTTAAGGACCTGGGCATTTTTGTTTTAGGATCTCTCCTTTTTTTTTCCCTCTTCTACTTCCAAGTGCCATAATGTTTCTTGTTGGATGAGATGTGGCTTTGAATTTCAATAATTCTTTTCACCACAAAATGTCACCGCCACCGCAACACTACACGAGCCTGTAGTATCACCGACCATGCGCCACCACTGCCGCCCTTGTATTCCATATGCAGTTTTGGGGGAAAAGTGCATCTTACAAACAGGAAAATATGGTATATAGTATGGGAGGAATAGAACTAGGTGATAGCACTGGGGAAAAGGTCTTGGGCATAATAATAGATCCCAGATTCAACATGAGCCAACAGTGTGGAGCTGCAGCTAAAAAGGCAAACAAAATTCTGGGTTGTATCAAGACAAGTATTGAATCTAGATCAAGAGAGGTAATTATTCCCCTATACTCTGCCCTGGTCAGACGACACCAGGAATACTGTGTACAGTTTTGGGCCCTCCAATTCAAGAAAGACATCGATACATTGGAGAAAGTCTAGAGAAGAGCAACCAAAATGGTAGAACGTCGGCAAACCGTGTCATATGAAGACCAGCTAAAATAACTAGGAATGTTTAGTTTGCAAAAGAGAAGGCTGAGAGGAGACTTAAGAGCGGTCTACAAATATCTGAAAGGTAGTCACAGTGCAGAGGGAACTACCCTATTCTCATTAGCACAAGGAAGTACAAGAAGCCATGGGATGAAAATTAAAGGAAGGAGATTCAGATTAGGCATTAGGAAAAAGGAAAAAAAATTCTGACAGTGAAGGCAGTCAGGGAGTGGAACGTGCTAACACGGGAGATGGTGAGCTCTTCATCAATGGAAATCTTTAAGAGGAAACTAGATAAACATATAGCTGGGATGATTTAGGAAATCCTGCACTTGCAGGGGGTTGAATCCAATGGCCCATGAGGTCTCTTCTAACTCTACCATTCTAGGAATCTCCTAGGTGGTTTAATTATTGAGATGCCAAATTTTTAAGTTTTTCTGCTTTATATTTTAGTAATTAAAAAAACTTACTTCCACTCATGGGTTTCTTTGGATGAGGGCTTAGTTGTTTGTGTGCTGAGCTGTACGATAGATTAGACTTAGGACAAAATATAGATATTTTGTTAGTAACAGGAAGAGTGTTGTGCAGGTGCCAGCAGGCACAGAAAGCCCTGCACATGAGGTAAGAGACATGGCATTATACAACAATTCTAAGTGAAGGTATGTGCTAATACTTATTACACCTACTACATATTGGGATAGAACCTTGGAGATGGAAATACCCCTTTAGGCTTCTTTCACACGTCCGTGAAAAACCACACACATTTTGCATGGACGTGAAAAAGGTGCATATGGCCCTCCCATGTGCTGTGATTTTGGCACATGAGTGTTCTCCGTGTGCTATCCGTGATGATACACGGAGAACAAGAACTTTCTGCTCACCTGTCCCTGGTGCTGCTGTCCATGATGCTGATGATGCTGCGGTCTCCGGCCATGCTGACTTCCGGCGGCTGCTGCTTCTGGTCCTCGGTGCAGTTAATATGCGATGAGCATAATGAGTGGGGGTCGGAAGCAAGTGACAGCAGCGGCAGAGACAGCAGCGCTGGAGAAGTTAAGTGTAGAAATTAATTTGACTTCACAGAAACGTAGTTTTCTCCAGTACGTCTCACCCTGATTTCCACGGATCACATCCGTGAAGTTCGTGTGACACCCGTGCTTCCGGAGAAAAATTGACATGTCTACGTGTGGCACACACTGACATACATATGCTCCACATGGACACACTGTCCATGTGAAAACACACACATGTGCGCAGACCCATTGATTTCAATGGGTCTATGTGTGCCCGTGTCTCCGGTATGTGTGAAAATGGATGTCACACATACCGGAGACATGGATGTTTGAAGGGGACCTAAACTGTAGTCTTCCTGTGTAAGCAAGCCATAAAGTGACCCCCAATCGTTAAATATCTAGGGCCATCGGTCAGTCCATGTAAACTGGTAACGAGTTCAAATATAGGGTTAACAATAAAAATGAAATACTGTAATGTAATAGTTGCTGTTTAGAAGCCGGTGCATTGCAGATACAGAGCGGTATTGTTAATAATGACCATTGCTCATAGCCCAGGTGTAGTAGACATTCCTATCGTCTGAAAGCTTCTTATCACTTACTGTAAAATGAAGCTTAAATTGCCTAAGATTTTGGAGCGCAGCCTTCTGCAGGAAAGAATTTGGAAGGGTGGTGCTCAGTGAAGTGTATTATTTAAGGCTACCCACAGTGATGTCTATTGTTCTGCGCTGAATTGAATGATGTCATGTTTCATTTAAGGCTCTTATCCTTGCTGAAGTCTGAAGTTCCTCACATTAAGGGGAGGGGGTGAAGTAGTATTAAAAGATGTGGAAAGCCGGTGTGCGAATCCGGTTTCTTCTAAAGCTATTGTGCTTCCATCCTCCCTAGTAAAAGCTGACTCATGCTATATTCTATCCCAATCTTGAACAGGTTGCGCTCACTAAGGACTCTCGATTCACCAGAGAGCCAAGTGAGGTAATTCTGGCACAGATGAAGACTAGGGTTGATTTGCCGTTAGCGCTTGCTGTAGGCTGCTAGATTACAGCCGCTATGCTAAGAGAAGCTTTATGATGTGGGCTGCGATTTATTCCTTCACTGTACAAGGACATTCCTCTGTGGTGAGATACATCCAACCCTCTCCCTCTTCTACGTACATCGCTGTTTGGCCATGTGTAAATCTTTCATAGCAAACAGAAAGTCTTTCTCTAGTTGACATTAACGCTTCCTTTTTTTTCTTCTAATAAGTCTAATGGAATTTAATTATTACAAATAATAGTTTTATTTTTCAGCTTAAGAATTGGTTTGGATTTATTAACCAAAAATGCAAATAAAAAATATCATGAGAAATGGTTGGGTGAGGTTTTTTCTTTTATGTGCTTATAACTCACAATTCTTTGCAACGATAGTCTTCATAATTAAAGTATTGTTTTCTTTTTATATGACTTGTGATGAGCGAATAGTAAATATTCGGGTTATTCGTACCGAATACCTAGTACTATTCCAGTATTTTCACGAATAACAAACCTAATGCAAGTCAATGGGAAACCCAGGCATTTTTATAAGAAATCTTCAAGAAAATTACTCTGGTTCCACATTGATTTGCACTAGGTTCATTATTCATGATGAATACTGGAATAGTACTAGGTATTCGGCACAAATAATCTAAACACGAATATTTAGTATTCGCTCATCACGTTCTATGACCCAACTATTTAAATAGGGCAACTCAAAACCTACAGCATTTGAATTACTAAGATTATAGACCGACATTGGACCAGACTCTACCCATTGGGGCTTCTATGGCTAACACTCTGTCCATTTGTAGCTTGAATGTTATTGTTGGCACTCAATTGTTCATGATGAAGAGCCCTACAAAGGTTTGTCTTCAGGCCTTGAACACTATAAATCCAGCAGCTCAGGATATAAGTGGATGATGTGACCCCATTGTGGTCATAGAGAATATTCCATTTGTTAAAATAACAAGCTTTGCCCTGTGCTGCCCACGTTTTGTGTCCTGATGTTGGACTTCACTCTGATGGTGCCGGTCTTTCTCAGAGTACAGCAGTATGCAGTACACTTGACAACTCTTCTTCATTTCTCAGGTGACTTCAGATGGGTTAGCCTGCTGTTTGGCTCCATTGGCACTTTTGTGGCTGCACCTCATTATTCTGTTGGAATCTAGTCCCACTAGATAATCCTATGGTAGACTAGTCCTACCCTGTATGTAGGTGATTGCTTATGTACATCATGCATACAGCTGAATTACTTTCTACTATGGGACACACTCTACTTCAATATTTACATCCAGGGTTGATCAAATAATCATTTCATAATCTATGAGTTACCTATTATGATGGTCTTCTATAGGAGTTTTTCTTTTTGGGCAGAAATAAAATCAGTGTTAAAACTGGTTCAGATGGCTGCATAACTCGGATGACAATCACATTGCATTGGCTGTGGCTCTCCCGAACCGAGAGTAACAGCTTCATGTATTTCTATGCAGCTCTTAAGCCCCCATCACACATAGCGAGATCGCTGAAACATCACAGGTTTTGTGATGTATCAGCGACCTCGCCAGCAATATCGCTGTGTGTGACAAGCAGCAGCGAGCGGGCCCCTGCTGAGAGGTCACTGATTGTAACAAAATGATCAGGACCATTTTTTACTCGTTGGTCTCCCGCTGTGCAGCACGGCGTGTTTGACAGCAGGAGACCAACGAGCGCCGGTTCTGAGTGTGCAGGGAGCCGTTGTTACACAGGTCGCTGATGGCTGGTCGCTGTGGAGATCTGCCTGATTAACAGCTCAACAGCGACCATGTAGTGACAGTCCAGCTATCCCTACCAGGTCGGATCACTGGTGGGATCGCTGGTACGTCGTTATGTGTAACGGGACCCTTAGGCTATGTGTCCACGGTAGAATGTTGCTGCGGATTTTTCTGCATGAAAATCCGCGGCTTTCCCGCAAAATCCGCACCTTTTCAAAGGTGCGGATTTACCGCGGATTTACCGCGGAATTGTCGCGGATTTCGGTGCAGATTTTTTTTTTCTTTTCCCAATTCTGAAGCCAAAATCCGGATCAAAATCCGCAACAATAATTGACATGTTGCAGATTTTTCCGGATCAAAATCTGCACCAAATCCGCCGCGGAAAAATCCGCAGCATGGGCACAGCATTTCCAAAAAGCCATAGAAATGGCTGGGAAGTGCCGCTGCTGCAGATTTTCGGGAAATCCGCGGCAAGATCCGCGCATTTTCCGCAGCGTGGGCACATAGCCTTACTCTCGGGTCAGGAGAGCCATCAAACATTTTGATGCGACTGTCGTCCATGTTATACGGTCATCTGACCATAGCCTTTTGGTGGTACAATGTTGACACAATGGCTCCTTTTCATTATTGCCTTTGTGTTTTTGTCCAATTTATTTTGTGTTTGACTGTTTTGGAGTTTTGTTTTTTTGGTTTTTTTTTTCCCATTTTCTTTTGTGGAGGGGATTTTAGCAACTTAGCAATGTTTCCAACTGATTCAATTGTGACTTTTAAAAAAAAAAATTGCAAAATTTGGCTCAAGGCTAACCCGGTTCTCCCCTGGAGTGATATATTGCACTGGCACTATAAAGTGACATGGTTTGAAAAAATTTCGACTTTTATGCAAAAAGTGCCAAGGGAAAAAAGACCATATTTTACTTTGCGCCAAATTCATGAACCATGTATGCGATAATGATTACTGGGACACAAAAAACATCAGCGAATACGAAAAGACAGAAAAAAAAAGTGGTTTAAAAAAAAAATGCAAATTATGATCAGGGCCTGTAATACACGAGGGCCTTTTATTAAAAAAGAAAAAAAAAAAAAAAAAAAAAAAAAAGCTGCATAGAATGTGTGCAAACAAGTATAATGGAAACTAAATTTAATAATGTCCTTCTACAGTGAAGAATAATGCCAGCAAGAATACATTAGTTTTTGAAAGAGATTGTCGCAATGCTTGATCTTTGGACAATGTCAGTCATGACAGTTGCATTGATTTACACCTATTGTAGTGAAGAATAGATAAATAACTAAATAATGTACAATTCTATACACCATTGAATCATTTTATACTTATAAATACAGTACAAGACCCATCTGAATTTTCCCGAGCAGAAAAGTCAAAAGAATACTTTCCGCTTCATCTGAAGCTCTAATCCTATTTTCCACTGTCCAGAAATAAAAGACGGGGAATCCCATTACCGTGTTCCACAGAAAGCCGCATAATGCATTTTTCTTAATACCTTGGCTCTGTCTGGTTGTTCACATTTTTGCCTTTCTCCTGGTCTTGCCTGACTTAGAAAATATGAACAAGTTCACCTGTTGTTTTTGTTTATGGCATGACTCAAGGTGCAGAATAAATTATTCATTTATGACTGCACCCCGAAAGGATACATTTGTTTAATTGTGGCATCGGTCGTTTCTGCTAAGCTACACTGTGTGCAGAATTATTAGGCAAATGAGTATTTTGATCACATGATACTTTTTATACATGTTGTCCTACTCCAAGCTGTATAGGCTTGAGAGCCAACTACCAATTAAGTAAATCAGGTGATGTGCATCTCTGTAATGAGGAGGGGTGTGGTGTAATGACATCAACACCCGATATAAGGTGTGCTTAATTATGAGGCAACTTCCTTCCCTTTGGCAAAATGGGTCAGAAGAGAGATTTGACGGGCTCTGAAAAGTCCAAAATTGTGAGATGTCTTGCAGAGGGATGCAGCAGTCTTGAATTTGCCAAACTTTTGAAGCATGATCAATGAACAATCAAGGGTTTCAAGGCAAATGGCCAACAGGGTCGCAAAAAGCGTGTTGAGCAAAAAAGGCACAAAATAACTGCCCATGAATTGAGGAAAATCAAGCGTGAAGCTGCCAAGATGCCATTTGCCACCAGTTTGGCCATATTTAAGAGCTCCAACATTACTGGAGTATCAAAAAGCACAAGGTGTGCCATACTCGGGGACATGGCCAAGGTAAGGAAGGCTGAAAAACCACCGCCTTTGAACAAGAAACATAAGATAAAATGTCGAGACTGGGCCAAGAAATATCTTAAGACTGATTTTTCAAAGGTTTTATGGACTGATGAAATGAGTGTGACTCTTGATGGGCCAGATACTGGATCAGTATAGGGCAGAGAGCTTCACTCCGGCGCAGATGCCAGCAAGGTGAAGGTGGGGTAGTGGTATGGGCTGGTATCATCAAAGATGAACTTGTGGGACCTTTTCGGGTTTAGGATGGAGTGAAGCTCAACTCCCAGACCTACTGCCAGTTTCTGGAAGACAACTTCTTCAAGCAGTGGTACAGGAAGAAGTCGGTATAGTTCAAGAAAAACATGATTTTCATTCAGGACAATGCTCCATCACATGCATCCAACTACTCCACAGCGTGGCTGGCCAGTAAAGGTCTAAAAGATGAAAAAATAATGACATGGCCTCCTTGTTCTCCTGACCTGAACCCCATAGAGAACCTGTGGTCCCTCATAAAATGTAAGAGCTACAAGGAGGGAAAACTGTACACCTCTCGGAACAGTGTCTGGGAGGCTGTGTTGGCTGCTGCACGCTATGTTGATCGTAAACCGATCAAGCAACTGACAGAATCTATGGTTGGTAGGCTGTTGAGTGTCATCATAAAGAAAGGTGGCTATATTGATCACTAATTTTTCTGGGTTTTGTTTCTGCATGTCAGAAATGTTTATTTCTAAATTTTGTGCAGCTATGTTGGTTTACCTGGTGAAAATAAACAAGTGAGATGGGACTATATTTGTTTTTTTTTAAGTTGCCTAATAATTCTGCTCAGTAATTGTTACTTGCACAAACAGAAGTCCTCCTAAGATAGCCAAATCTAAAAAAAAACAACCACTCAAACTTCCAAAAATATTAAGCTTTGATATTTGAGTCTTTTGGGTTGATTAATAATAAAAAAAAAATCATCTTAAATACAATTTGCCTAATAATTCTGCACACAGTGTATATATTCTTGTAAAGGGTGTAGCCTGCTAAGGGTGGGAAGTGTAACTAAATTCATGGAAGAATGAAACAATAATGAGACTTATTTTAGAGACACATGACATTTCCTTAGGAATGTGACTAAGTTCATTACTCCATTGTTTACCCCAAACTAACAGATGTCTTGCTATATTGACATACAAAATGTATGTGCCGTGAAAGCAAAATGGAGATAGGCGTTCTGGTAATACAGTTATGAAAAGTAGAACAAGAAAGAGGTTATATTACGATTTACCAAACTAGAGATGATCAGTAAGGTGAGCACATACTCTGCATACAGCAATATCAATCCGTTGGATAAGACCCTATTTGCGTAGTTCATTCTTTGTCATGAAATGCACTCAGAGTTCAAATCAAATCAACATTCAAAACTCATTCAGCAAAACCTCGAATGTAACACATGTCGGTCGCTTGTCTTGTTTTGCTGCAGATTTGCACTGCAGCAAAATGGTGACGAAATATGTCACTTGTGACTCAATTCTTCTAAGCTTTATTTTATATTCCATTGGAAGGAGAATATTGAAATGTAGCCTTGGTGTAAGTGAAGGCCTGTTTCCAATTATTGGAGTAACTGATTAGTGTAAATGTAAAAAGCGATCGACCAAAGTATTGGGCATTCATTTATAAAAAAGATCAGCTTTAATTTTTCGAATTTGTTGCTCCAAGTGCACAAAGCTTTACTATACTAATAACAAATCTTGTAAGCTGTAAAGTGGAGCTGTCACAAGGTCAAAATTGGCAAGTTATTGCTCTTATGTTATTCCTGCTGCTGCTCTGTATATTCAGCTTCTCTTCCATTTTAAAATCTGCTATACTGTTCCAGAGAGGGTGCTTTTCATTTGGTGCTATTTTTAATGGGCCTTACCATGGAGGCATTGCTCATAGGATTCTCTGAGGTGTCTTTAGGCTGCTCTCCGTTATTACCCCGTGAACCACACCCCATAGAATCCTTGCGAGCCGCGCCCCAGAAAGTCCTTGCGAGCCGCGCCCCAGAAAGTCTTTGCGAGCCGCGCCCCAGAAAGTCCTTGCGAGCCGCGCCCCAGAAAGTCCTTGCGAGCCGCGCCCCAGAAAGTCCTTGCGAGCCGCGCCCCAGAAAGTCCTTGCGAGCCGCGCCCCAGAAAGTCCTTGCGAGCCGCGCCCCAGAAAGTCCTTGCGAGCCGCGCCCCAGAAAGTCCTTGCGAGCCGCGCCCCAGAGAATCCTTGCGAGTTACACCCCAGGGATTCCTTGCGAGCCATGCTCCAGGGAATCCTTGCGAGCCACTCCCCAGAGAATCCTTGCGAGCCACGCCCCAGAGAATCCTTGCGAACCATGCCCCTCTGTAGTGACCATACAAGATGGCACTAAATAAAAAGTCCCATATCTCTGAAACGATATGTCAGATTTAAAGAAAAAGTAGAATACCTAGTCAAGTAATGAGGATAAAATAAGAGCAAAAACTAACCACTTTTGACCTGGTGACAGGTTCTTTTTAAATCCTATAAATTACATCTCAACCCCATTAATACATAGGACAACTGGTTTTCTCAAACAAAGCTACAGGCATTTTAAGTATGGTTTTTCTTTAACAAATGGTCATGACATGACCCCATGAAAACAATTGCCATGGGGTAGCATGTAATGAACAAACAATGTCAGCTGTAGTGTTGCTGGTAGGTGGCCTCAGGCTGTTGAATTCATGTAGCAATTTTTAGTTGAGTTTCGAAAGTACAATCTCCTTCTGTGCTATAAATGTAGACCTAGAAGGAGTATAATGCTCATCTTTGTGCTCTGCCGTTGCTGGAGTGGGAGCAGTCAGCCACAAGGATACTGAGTGCTGCTTAAATAGCAATTATGTCATTTTACTGTCCACTCACTTTAATCAATGTCTGGTAACAAATATTTGTCCTCCATGTAGCCGTATAGTTAATGCTATCTTATTGCAACTCTACTGATGGTTCCCAGTGTCTGTTTAGGTAAAATTTAATGTGTCACTTATTGGTGTGTGTACAGAATGTAGGCTCTTATCAATGGCCAGATAAAACACATGGATTTTGTTTTACTTGACTAAATAAGCTAATTTTCCTTGTTTAAACAGAGATTACATTGTGTATTGTTAGGTCCTTTAAACCAAATATAGATCAAGTCAATGGTGTTCACATGATCAGTACAGAGAATGAGACTAATACATTTTGTATTATCGTATTGAGGATACCTTCTTATGTTCCCCTTCTAAATTGGAGTTAATACACACCCTAGCTTATAAACTTTTTGTTTATCAGGATAGTACATGTCATCTCTCCAGGGGTAATTGTTAAGCCTCAAGCTGTATTTCAAAGTGCAGAGCAGCATATGATCACTTGGAGATACTGTGATGTAATATATTTGAAAAGGGGTGCGTAGGGTTAAAAAAAAAAAATTAGGGCGCTCTAGTGTGGAACCCCAGGGGCTGATACAGACCTGAAGTGGGCCCCTGTGCAAGAACAATATGTGGGTCCTTTACAGTCTGATATCTCCTCTAAATATAGAATTGCTGCTTTGGCGCAGGTGGGCCCCTTAGTCTTTGGGCCCCTGTGCGGCTGCACAGATTTCATCAGTGGTATATGCTCTACCCAGTGGACCACAATTCTGGCATAATCTGATCTGCCTGATCTTGTAATGGAGGTTTGATTGGGAGCTCTATGGCTTCACAAATAATAAAGTGGGTTTTTATGAGAATAAAAAATGTAACGCCCTTTATTTCATAAAGAATTTTAACATACATGAAATTTTTGTTTTATTTTACAGACGACTTCCATTTACCACTTGATCCTTTAACATCTGTTACAGAACCTCAAAGTCCCAGAACGACAGGGGCAGATCTGCACCGAACAAACAGACATTTTCGTTATTGTGGAACTAAAAACATGGAGCTCTCTGACAGCGATAGACCAGTTAGTTTTGGTTCAACTTCCTCATCTGCTTCTTCTCGGGATAGTCACTGTTCATTTGGGAGCCGGATGACCTTGGCATCAAACAGCCACATAGGTTTGTTTCACCAGGATAAAGAAGCTGGAGCCATAAAACTAGAGCTTGTTCCTTCTCGACAACTGTCAAATGATGACATTCGGACTAACTGCACCAGAGAACATGACCATGAAAGTACAAGAGAAATATACTCTGATAAGAGGACTATACCATGGAAAGAATCCAAAGGACTAGTTAAGAACTGTTCAAAAGCTGAAGTTGTGGAGTCCACCAGCCCAAAGCTCATGTATGTTGATAGAGTAGTCCAAGAAATCCTGCAGACTGAGAGGACATATGTACAAGACTTGAAAAGCATTGTTGAGGTAAGGCAAACTGAATTCTGCAGAACAGTCATAAAAATGATTTAATAATCCTTTGATCTAACATTGAATTATATTATTCCAAAAATCTATATATATAATTGCCTTATTCTGTCTGTCTGTCTCTGTCTGACTGTCTCCTCTGTCGGCTCAGCTCCGCCCCCCCCCCCCCCCACGGATTGGCCGCTCGGCCAGGCTCCGCCCCCCCACGGATTGGCCGCTCGCCTGCACACATTGGCCGCTCGGCCAGGCCCTGCCCCCTCTTGCATTGGACGCTCACCCTGGCCCCGCCCCCCGCACGCATTTCCCGAACCCACACGGAGCCCCGACTCCCAGGTGGCTGCTGCACCCCCGGAAGCCCACACCGGCAAGACAAAGTGGAGAAAAGCCGGATGTGTGAAACCACTAGCTTACCCCGGCTCCCGGCACACGTGTGCCGGAGCCGGCGTAGGCTGGTAACCATGGTACACATCGGGTAACTATAGAAACCGCTTTCCTTAGTTTCCCGATGTGTAACATGGTGACTAGCTTACCCCGGCTCCCGGCACACGTCAGCACTGTCGCTTTGAATAGTTACTTACCTTTTCTCCACTTTGTCGGATCTGGCGCGCTCCCCTGCACTGTGTACACTATAGTGGCCGCGCGACAAGCTCCGATCACGTGTTGTCATGTGACCGGAGCATGTGACCGGAGCATGTGACCAGGAAGTTGCGGCGTGGCCACTGTACTGTACACAGTGTATGGCTGCTTTCAGACGTCCGTGTTTAACCGGGTACCAGTCACACGCATGGTTATGGTCATACGTGTGACATCAGTATTTGCATGCGTGTGACAGGTACCGGAGAAAACACGTGTCTGTGAAATAAAAATATTTTTCATATTTACACATGGATACACAAAGCGCATACACACATAGCGCACATGCATGTACACACACACACTGAGCACACACTGAGCACACACACGTAGCAGACAGACACATAGCGCACACACACATGAATACACCGTGCACATACACACACACAGCGCACATGCATGTATACACACACACACTGAGCAACTGAGCACATATACACACATAGCAGACACACATGGATACACCGCACGCATACACACATAGCGCACATGCATGTATACACACACACACACTGAGCACATATACACACATAGCAGACACACACTGATACACCGAGCGCATACACACATAGTGCACATGCATGTACACACACACACACTCTGCTGTATGCTCACCCAGCGATGCGGTCCCCGGCACTGAAGTCCCCAGCGCTGTTCCTGCTTCCAGCTCCACAGGGCACTGAATATTGAGTGAGTATAATGAGCGGCGATAAGTAGCGGGAGGCAGCAGAGCCGGAGACAGCATCGCTGGAGAGAAGAAAAATATAGAAAATATTTTTATTAAAAAAACCCCTTATTTTCTCCGGTATGTTTTACACTGATGTCACACGGATCCGACATCCGTGCTGCCGGAGATGCCTGCGTGTGTGCGTGCGGGGTCATGAAAAGTCACATGATCCGTGTGCAAACACGGACGTGTGAGGCACATCATAGAATAACATGGGTACGTGTGACATCCGTGTTAAAAATGGATTTCACACTTACCTAAAACACGGATGTCTGAAACCAGCCTATAGCAGCGCGCCGGATCTGACAAAGTGGAGAAAAGCCGGATGTGTGAAACCACTAGCTTACCCCGGCTCCCGACACACGTGTGCCGGAGCCGGCATAGGCTGGTAACCATGGTACACATCGAGTAACTATAGAAACCGCTTTGCTAAGTTACCCAATGTGTAACATGGTTACTAGCTTACCCCGGCTCTTGGCACACTTGTGCCAGAGCCGGCGTACGCTGTTAACCAGTGTACACATCGGGTAACTATGGAAACCGCTTTGCATAGTTACCCGATGTGTACCATGGTTACTAGCTTACCCCGACTCCCTGCCCATTCAGATCGTTGGTCTCCCACTGTCAGACACACCGATGCGTGCTGCACAGCGGTAGACCAACAGGCAAACAATGAACCATCATTATTCAAGACTTTCTGATTATATTATTATTCAATCTGCTAACCTACATACACATTCTAGACTACCCGATACGTTAGAATCGGGCCACCTTCTAGTGATTTAATAAAAACTGCAGTAGGGGATAATGCAGGAGTGTGGCTAATTGAGGCTTGAGTGGCATATGTCTATTGTTGGCTGCTTGGGAAGGCTTCCAGAGTTGGTGTTCATACACATAAAAGCAAAGATGTTTGAATTTGGGCCAAACCATCACCTGCTGACTAAAGAGGGCTTTACACGCAACGATATCTCTAACGATATGTCGTCTGGGTCACGGAATTCGTGACGCACATCCGGCCTCGTTAGCGACGTCGTTGCGTGTGACACCTATGAGCGAGTGTTAACGATCAAAAATACTCACCTGATCGTTGACACGTCGTTCATTTTCAAAACATCGTTGCTGGTGCTGGAGGCAGGTTGTTCGTCGTTCCTGAGGCAGCCCACATCATTACGTGTGTGACCCCAGGAACGACGAATAACACTGTACCTGCGTCCTCCGGCAATGAGGTGGGCGTGGCTTTCATGCAGCTGCTCTCCATCCCTCCGCTTCTATTGGACGCCTGCCGTGTGACGTCACTGTGATGCCGCACGAACCGCCCCCTTAGAAAACAGCCACAGCGACATCGTTAGGAACGTAAGTATGTGTGACGGGTACTAGCGATTTTGTATGCCATGGGCAGCGATTTGCCCATGACGCACAAACGACGGGGGCGGGTGCTTTCACGAGCGACATCGCTAGTGATGTTCCTGCGTGTAAAGCAGCCTTAACTTATATGTATCTCCAGATTCCCCTCAACAAATGTCTTCTAGATGGGGGAGAAGAAGAATTGGGCATGCCCAATCCTTTTGTTCTGAGGAACCAGAGGTGTCTGATAGCCGCTCACTACACTCCCCTATTGAAAACATATGCACGCTTAGCTGACCCAAACATAAATGCCTAAAAGGGACGATGTGAAGAATAGCAGAAATGTTGGGTAAGCGTTAGCCCAAGAGCTATTGAAAGTGTATCAGCGCCTTAGAATTGTATGTCCTTTCAGACCCTACAGGGAAATTTAAAAATGGGAATGATTTTTTGACTGTTTTTAAAAAATCCTTTCACAGATGTGTTTGCACTTGTCTGGGCAAATACTCTTTGAATCATTAACTTTACACCACGTTCAATAATTTCTCAGTTTGTCCCCTTTTTCCACTTTCCTGACATCAGTTTTACATTTATAGGACTCCAACGCTGAGTTTCTGGGGTTCTTGTACAGATATTAATATTGTGACTCATGTCAAGGCTATGAGTTGTACAAACATTTAACAATGTGATGGAAAGAAATCAATTTCATTGTGTTAGGCACACTGCAACGATGACCTCACTTCCAAGGAAATTAGTTAGTACATGTGTCAGAAATGCTAGGTGTCTTCCAAAGTCTTGATGTTCGATGTGTAGTATTAAGTAAAGTATTATTGTCATTAATTGAGAAAAAACTTTGAGTGTCTTGTGGCATTCTTGAGACACTCATTGTGGAGTCCAAGAACTAATTTTGCATGTTCACTAGGGACATCAACATCAATTGATTTTCAAGCGCTTGACACTTGGCCTTAGTCCATGATCTTTTAGCGCAATAATACAAAAGCATGCATGGCCTCAAAAACTCAAAATACCTTTTTTGTTCTGTTATGAGACTCTTGAAATGTATGGATAGCTGCTAAAGTGGTCGTCAAAAGACTGATGAGGTGTGCGGCATTCCCGGTTACGATAAATAACTCTTCAATCTTTGCTATATTGGTCATATATCGATTTATCTTATATCTCAAATCTTTATCACCTGCATAAGTGAAACATTATTACTTCATTCCTTTTCTTCTGAGCATCTAGGCAAAATGTAAGTTGCATAGTGATAGTGAAGATGTCGACACTATCCTACAATCTGTCTTTTTTTTCCTAATGTCAAGCATTTTTCTGGTATTTTGCCAAATACTTAGCACAGTGGAGGTGTATATGAACTTGAAAGTGTTTTGTGTAAGATTTGATTTGTCACTTTACTCTCTTCTTCTGTGGAACACAAGGGTGGTCTATTGAACTGAATGACGAGATGAAAAATGTTTTCATGCCGCGGTAATTGCTATACCATTAGTGGCTGTGTGTCATTCCGGCCTACAGCAAATAAAGGTTGTCCAGCTGTTTCTGAAATACAAACCCCAGCATGTTGTGCCAGCATTTACCATCTTTACAACCCTACCAACCGTAAATGCAAAAATATCCAGATGCTGCTGTGACTATTTGCTTTAGGCACTTTAGGCAGTATATATAAAAAAGCAAGAAGAATCCACTTTTTGGTGTATTGATAATAAAACTAATGAGCATTTCAGCCAAATATAGCTATTTCTTATTTCGTGCCCCCATGTTATGTGCACTTTTTAGAATTCATGGGATTAATTCTTTTAACCTTCATCCTACATGCAAAAAACAAAAGATAGTTAATGCAAAAGTACACTATATAGAAAAACAAATTGTGACAGCTAAACATTACACCTAAAGGCTCTTTTATAAGATCCTATTCTAAATATACAGACCTTGGTACAGTTATTCACACATTTACAGCTAAAACAGCTACCACTCTTCTATGAAAATTTTCTACAAGATTTTGGAGTGTCTTTGGGAATTTTTGTACAGTAGCCCATTTGTAAGGTCAGGTTCTTTTGTTGGACAATAAGAACTGGCTTGTAATCTTCATTTTGGTTCATCCCAAAAATGTTCAATGGTGTTGAGGTCTATGTGGGCCAGTTCTTCCATTCCCAACTCACCCAACCATGCTTAATGGACCGTGGTTTGTGAGTTTGGGGCATATTCATACTACCGTAGAACAGAAAAGGGCCTTCTCCCAAACTGTACACAGAACGTTGGAAGCATATAGTTGTCCAAAATGTCTTGGTATGCCAAAGTGTTAGGATTTCTCTATACTGGAACTAAGGGGTCTAGAAAACCCCTGAAAAAAGAATCCCAAAATATTATCCCTTGTCAACCACTCTTTACCAGTGACCTAATGCAGCCAGACTGGTAATGTTCTCCTGGCATTCATGAAACCCAGACTTTCCACAAGATAGAGAAGCATGAATTGTCAATAAAAGAAAAATGTTCCCATTGTTCCAGTGTCGTCATGCTTTATACCACACTAGACTTGCAGCAGTTTGGCCATGGAATTCCATACTATAGAGCACCCAGAACACAGTTTTTGCAGTGATTTTAATGCAATATAAACTTTGGAGCAGTGCAGTTAATGAGTCGGCAGAGCGTTGGTCATTTTATGTGCTCTACATCTCAGCACTCTTCGGTCACACAGAGTTTTGCACAAACTTCACCAACTGTCCTGGTGGCATTGGGCTCTATTCAGATTGAAGATTCTGACACTCTGCCCAATGGTTTCTCTGGTGTCTGGGATCAACACAGGCAGACTTGGGTGTCGACTTGCTGTGTGCTGATTCATGCAGGCTAGCAAGAGTTAATCTCTGCTAGTCTGCTTGCTCTTTTAGACATGTTGTGAGGAGACCTATAACATCTTCTCTCCTATTTATGCTGGATGAATCATTTTACCCATGCCAGCTGTAGTTTATTCTGTGTTGGTCTTTGAGGTGTGGTGTCTCAGACCAACTAGTGATCGTTATGCTGAACATTATGCTTAAGTTGTGCCTATTGCTTGGAGCGATTGTGGAGTTTACCCCTGTTTTGTGCTTCCTTCCTGCTCTTATTTTATTTTTCCTCCTCAATCTCGTATTGTCCTATCTTGTGTGTGCGTTTTGTGTGACAGAGTTTTGATTTCACTTGTATGTTTTTATCTGTGGTTTGCAACACACTTCTGTCCCGATCTTCCCTGGGGGGAGGGGGATCGGATCAGGACTGGTCAGGAGCAGAGCCAGGAAGTAGACTCGGGCCTCTCCACGATTAGGAGTATCCCTGAGGTCAGGGATAGCATAGGGCCGCCTCAGCTTAGGAGCCCTGGTTCCCCGCTATCCTTAGTTACAGTATCTCCATCCCCACTCTGTAACTTGCAGTAGTTCTTAATTGCTTCCAATTTGTAATAATTAAAATCACTCAGTTGATTATAGAATATCTAGGAGATAAGAAATTTGAATGAACGGACTTGTTACAATAGTGGAATCCTATACTTTAGTACAACTCTAGAATTCCCTGAACTGCCCATTGTTCCACAAATGTTTATAATTGCAGACTGCATGGCTAGGGGCTAGTTTTTAAGCAAATGTGGGCAATGGGCTGAATGGGAAAAAAAACTGAAATCTGTTAAGTGCTTTGTCCCAATACTTGAGTCCACAGTGTAGCATGTAAAATGGTCTAATGGATTACTTAAAGGAAACCTATCAACATGAAAATGCAGCTGAGTAGATCGATTTACCGTATTTTTGCAGATTATAAGACGCTCCTTTTCCTCCCAAAAACAGGTGGAGAATTGGCGGGTACCTGTCTGTGCGGGCGGCCGAGTGCCTCTCTGAGCGGGTGGTCGGGTGGCCTGCTGACTGCCACTCTGTGCAGGCGGCCAGCTAGCTGTGCGAACTGTGGTGACTGTGCTGGCAGTGGAAGTTGCGGTGGCTGTGCGGCGGGTGTCTGTCTGCGGTCCGGGCTTCAAATGATGGTGCCCGAAGTCAGAGCGTTCACAGATGGAGCTCTCATCCAAGAGCTCCATCTGCGCACGCGCCGCTCCAGGGACCTTTTCTTGAAGCCCGGACCGCCGACAGAGCATCTGGGACACTTGCTGCACCGACCTGCTCAACCACACAACCACCGCAGCTTCCGCTGCCAGCACAGACCTGCCGCTGCTGGCGCCAGCACAGACCTGACACTGCTGCCAGCCAGCTTCTGCCTCCTGTGACCCCGCTCTACCACCGCTGCCGCCCCCCCTCCAGTAAGACAACACCGGAGTATAAGATGGACCCCATTTTTATTTTTAATTTTTTTTATTTCTAAATTTGGGGTGCGTCTTATAATCCTGTGCGTCTTATAATCCTGTGCGTCTTATAATCCTGTGCGTCTTATAATCCTGTGCGTCTTATAATCTTGTGCGTCTTATAATCCTGTGCGTCTTTATAAAACGAAAAATACGGTGTATATAGTTTTGTGAGAAAAGATTCAGAATAACCTGTGTATTAATTTAAACCTCAGCTTTTTCTGGGATTTTTGGTCCAATGAGCCGTCTTTTCAGTAATTTTTCTTTGACATTTGTCTCTGCACTCTTATACAATCACTGATAGGATCGCCCACTGGACCAAAAATCCCAGACAGAGCAGAGGTATAGGGTCCTTTTGCAAAAGTAGCAGAAATCTCAACATGTATAGCTGCGACTGCAAATTTATATATGATACATCTATTTTGTTGTACATGGGCATCACATAAATTTGCAGTCTCAAAGGGTCTCCTGATCATAACAGGTTACTTCTGGTATAGATTTGTTACAGGAGATTTTTGCTTGTTTTTATAACTGACCCTCGCTTTTTGCAGACTCTCTATTCTTTAGAGTGATATTAACATCATGTAAAAGAAAATTGGACATGTTTTGCTGTTGGACACAACCTAAATGGGACCCCCACACCATTTGTTGCTCTTGGATATTTGACCACAGCAGCTGGTATGCGAAAGTAAAAACTGCCCCATGTGAAGGTCTGGTAATCCTCAATCAGATGACCTGCAGATAAACAAGGAAAGCTCGTCTGGAATACACATTCACTGACTTAATTTCTAGTTGAATCCCTAAAATATCCAAGAACATCAATAACTGCAATAAACGAGTACAGAGCTTGATTTAATAGCTATTTATATTGGTTTCCTGTATTTGTGTTCTCTTTAAGTAATCCTCTTAAAGACTTTTTTTATTATTTTCATGCATGTAGACTAGTTCTGTGTACACATGGGGTTTGCATTGATCTCAGTGTATATGACGTGCACATACATTTTTCTATAGAGCTATGAAAATAAACTTAGGTCTACATATGCACATAGAATAATGACTACCGTAGTAATTTTGGTTAGATTCGATGATCTAATTATATGGTGGGCTTCCATATCTCCCCTGACAGATGTCTAGGGAAAAGGGTTGTCTCTGTTGAATTTCAATGCCACTAAATGTGTCTTGCAGCTGCTTTCTTGGAGAAGTGATATCAGAATGAATAGGTGTTAGCAGGTTGAATGCTATCGAATGTGTATAGGCACCTTCACGATGGTTTCACACATTAGTGGTCAGATGTATGGACTGGCCTCTAGTTTTTTTGTTTTTTTTTTTTACCTGAACTTAACAGATTCCGAGACATATAAGAGGTTGTTGAGTAGGTCCTGGGTAGAGATGAGTGAACCTCAGGCTCGGGGTTTGGGCTCGTGAAAATGATGTGAAAATCACCCTGGTGAGTATCACGCTGTGCTGGTGTCTGATGCGCAGCATTGTGCGAGCTGTGGGAAGTGTGTGATTGGCTCAGATTTGACTTACATTCATCAAGCATCAGACACCAGCACAGCTCGATACTCACGAGGGTATTTTTCACATCAATTTCTGTAATCAAACACCGAGCCTGAGGTTCGCTCATCTCTAGACCTTGGCTATTCCATGTATTGTGGTCTGTATCTGGAAATTTCATCACTACAGATGAGCAGACCCGTGGAAGTTTTGAGTTCGCTTCGTTTAGCCGCACTTTAGATAAAGTTCAGTTTGATACCTGGACGTGATCCCAGAGCCCAAACCCCATTAGAAGTGACTGATTGGGCAGTTCAGCTCTTCGCCCACAAACAGCCAGACATAAACAGAGCATTTCTGGGAGGGGGAGGGCGGGGTTGTTTTTTGTTTTGTTTTTTTTTTTTGGGGGGGAGCACACTACAGCTGACACCTGAAAACGTTTTTATCCCCATTGAGAGCCATTCAGCAACTGCAAGCAACTCACACTGGGCTGAACACCGAGTGTACCCGAGTACACCAATGCTCGAACGAGTGTTTGGAAGATGTACAGCACCCAAGCTCTGAACTAGAACACTGAGAATTTAGTTTAAGAAGTCCTAGACGGTCATCCATAATCTGCCCTCCCTCATACATCTTTGACATATTTAAACAATACTCTTACACATAGTTTCTGATTATCACAAGACCTCCTTTTTTTCCAGCCCTGTATGTTCTTCACTAAAAAGCCTTCCAGATTTCTCCCGCATACTCTTGTTGAGGAAAGCCATAAGATGAAATACTTAATTAACTTCTTGACAAGGGATTGTGGGAAATGTCGATTTGCCTTACATAATTCAGGTTTCAGATCATATACATGACACAGATATAAAGATGGCTGCCATTGCCTGTTTCTCCACACCTTGCCTGGAATGCAAGGAATGTCCAGATGTAAGAAGATACCATATAAGGGAAGACCCCTGGTCAAGCTAGAAGACCAACCCAAAGATCAGATGACATCACAGACCAAACCATCAGCATGGATCCACCAGATGACGTCCCTCCCATTACCATCACCATGGATCCATCCAATGATGTCATAGACCCACCTACAATGACGCCCACCAATCTGCTCATGGACTAACACATTGTTCGACCCACTGACCAATGAACACATCCGGACATGCCCCTTTGCAAGGTTATATCAGAGCAAGCTCAGTTGTAATAAAGGCAGAGCATGGGCTGACTTCTGTCGAGGAAAGATGAATATCCGACTGTGTCTGATCTCATTTTTCAAGCATGCACTCGATCCACACCAATTAGACCAGGCAGTAGGCAGCTAGTGATCTCTGGTTAAGAGTTCACCCTAACACTTTGGAGCTCACTACCTCAGCACATCAGATTGTCTTTTGAAGACTTCAGACCCAACCTTAGAGGGAACCAACCAGCAGGATTTTCATATATAACATAAAGCCAGTGCAATACTGGCTCTAGGATGCTGAATGTAAGCATAGCTTTTGTTCTGAGATTGGAGGTTTATTTCAGAAATATATGCAAGTATAGTTATAGAAATGTACTGCTATTTAATTTACAGGTGCAACAGGAAGGGTAATATGCGGGTCAGGTCTTGCTATCTGTCTGGCTGCCTGCATCGGAATGAAAGTCTATGATGGTGACAGGGGTATGAAGGCCAGGCAGGTAGACAGGGGCTGGAATAGATAGCAAGACCCGGCCCACATATTTCCTTCCTGTTGCACCTGTCAATCAAATAGCAATGCATTGCTGGAACTTTACTTGCACTTATTTCTGAAATTAAAACCTCCAATCTCAGAACAGAAGGTATGATTGCATTGAGAATCCTAGCACCAGTGTAGCACTGGCTTTACTTTCTATATGAAAATCCTGATGGTTGGTTCTCTTTAAAATTCACCTCTTCAAGAAACTCTACAGCCTGCAATAATCCCGCTAACCCCTAATTACTCCTTGAGCTGTTCCATCCCTTTAACCCATTGTCTCCTTCCCCAATACTTAATAGACTTACATGCTGTAAAGGCTGCTTTACACACAACGATATCGCTAGCGAACTCGTTAGCGATTTGACATGCCCAGATTGTTACGATTTGCCAAGATCGCTCATAGGTCGTTTTGTAGCGGTCACATGTACACATCTCACAAACGACGCTACATCGTTCAGCGATATATTGTTTGACCAAAGCGGTTATGTGAATGTTCGTCGTTGGCAGGGTATCAAAGGTAGCAATACGTCTGCTGTGTTCCAAACGACGAACAATATTTTGAAACTTAACGACGTGTCAACGATCAACGATTTTCACCCTATTTGCGATCATTCAGAGTTGCACGTAGGTGTCACACGCAACGACGTCGCTAACGATGATGGAAGTGCGTCATGAAAACCGTGACCCCCAACGACATATCATCAGATAAATTGTAGCGTGTAAAGCGGCCTTTAGAGTATGATGTTCTCTTCCTCCATACAAGTTCTGTCATTTTGTTCATGTTCATTGGACTGGCTTGTATTTTATATGTATTTTATGTATTATACCCTCATCATATCTATAGCACTATGGAATTGGTTTAAAATAAATACTAATAAAAAAAAGTGAAGACAACTTTCCGCTACTCATACTGCAGATCTGATATCTCTCAGAAACTAAATACATTTTAGCGAATAAAAAAGTTACTAGTATAGTACATGCTCTGTTATCTGTGACCTTCTATCCTTCTATTTTGAAGCCAATATGCACCATCATATGCAACTTCCAGACACTGCACAAAATCAAGGCCATTCCCATCATAGTGTTTTCAGAAGCATTAATGTGACTACTAGGATCCCATTAATTAGTTATGTGCATCATCAACTGAATTAATGCACCACACAAGGCACCATTAAAAAAAAATGCCTTTACCCATTGACAGAATAAAGGCTTTGTAAATGCCCCTTCTGTTGTGTTGCAGACTCAGATATCAGGAATTTGTACATCTGCTTTTTTTTGGACCCTCAAATTATCGCAATTGTAAAATGAGTGATTATGTTCGTAGCTTTTTTATTAAAAAATTGCTATCCCAAACTATTCACTGTTGATGAATTTTTAAATATAAGCTTATAAATAATGTTTCCACCGTTTTTACAAATTTTATTTCTTATTTCTCATATCCATCTAAAGTAAAAACATATATAAACAACTTTGCAACAGATTTTAATTAAAAATGTTCTGTAAATGATTTCAACATCAAAACCTATGAGGCGCTATGGTAACAGACCACAAAACATGTAGTCTGATCCTGATCTGATGCTGCCTTCCACCTCTCGCCTACAAAAAGAATCAAAATGATTTTTAATCAGTACTTATTGCAAAGTTACTTTCTTTTAGACACATTGGGGCTGTAAAATAATTAGTTCCAAAAGTAGTCACCGCTTTTAACATTTAGGATTCCCCTTTAGAAAAGTGAAATTCCAAGTTTAAAATAATAATTGACAGTAGAAAGTAATTTCACTAACTAGCCATAAAAAAGAAGCAGCTGTTCAGGTGACGGGTCACAAGGGTCACTGTGCAGGTCAGGTGTGGACGAGATGAAGACGTCTTTATTGGGCTGTGATTTTGAACTAGATGTTTTCAAGGTAGTGAGAAACTTTGTGTAAAATGAAAAACTTTCTAAAGGGCAGAGGTGATGGAAAGCTTACACGTCTATACCCCGGAGCGGTAACGAGCTCGCAGGACATCAATATCCTTCATCAATAACTTGAAGAATCAAGACATTGTTCTAATTTGTCACCATACTGTATAGAAAATAGAAAATCCACTCGTAGCAATTTAGGTAAAATAAGATGATTTGTCTTTTTCTTAATTGCATGGTTTAATGTTGCATACATCGAACATTGACCCTCTTGGCCCATTACATCTTGACTAGCGTTATTCATGCAGGTCTTGATGAGGGGAAGCGCTGGAGTCACACTCCTGATTCAAGATGGATACCTCTTCATGGATCCTCCACGCTGGACGAGTGGTGTACACTTCTGTGTGCGCCTCTCCAAAATTCCTACTCCAGCCCCTACTGGAGTAAGATTTGTGGTGTATCAGATGCTACCACTTGTCGTGAATTTTCCGAGCAGCGGTTGCCTCGCCTCTCTCCCATCTTACCTCTGCCTACTTTGCTGGAGCTAGACAAAAATGGCGTGAAAACACCATAAGTCATATAATTTTAGCGTAGCCTCAAGTTGCACCAAAACTATGCAACTTTTAAAAGCTGTTTACACCTAACTAAGCTTTGATGTATCAGACCCACCATGTTGTAAATAAGCGACAGTTTTAAAATGCATTTGAACCACTTATATGCCAGAATACCATTTCCTGGAGTATGTGCACATTAGATATATGCATCCAAAGATTTCCCTGCTGTTTGGCAAATCCAGTCTTTAGTTTAAACCTGGCATACTATTGACCTAACACTTTAATTTGAGCTGAACTATAATTTTATCAGAGCACAAAAGGCATACTTTTCTCCTCATTGACTTTTACTTACTAAAATTCAGTTTAGGTTTAAAAAAGTTATCCTAAACCAGTGATCCTCAACCTTTTCGTTTCTTGATGGCCACATTCAGCTCTTAGAGTAGAGCCACATCCTGGGAGGCTGTGGTGGCTGCTGCACGCAATGTTGATCGAAAACAGATCAAGCAACTGACACAATCTATGGATGGTAGGCTGTTGAGTGTCATCATAAAGAAAGGTGGCTATATTGGTCACTAATTTTTTGGGGTTTTGTTTTTGCATATCAGAAATGTTTATTTCTAAATTTTGTGCAGCTATGTTGGTTTACCTGGTGAAAATAAACAAGGGAGAAGGGATAATATTTGATTTTTATTAAGTTGCCTAATAATTCTGCACAGTAATAGTTACCTGCACAAATATATATCCTCCTAAGATAGCCAAATCTAAAAAAAAACACTCCAACTTCCAAAAATATTAAGCTTTGATATTTATGAGTCTTTTGGGTTGATTGAGAACATAGTTGTTAATAATAAAAAAAAATCCTCTAAAATACAACTTGCCTAATAATTCTGCACACAGCGTATGTTCATTAACATCTTATCCTATGCTGGGAAAGCCTGAAACTTTTCAATAAGAAACCATATAGGAGAATCCGGCTAATGGTATCCAAACTCATTTTTTCTGATCAATGTGGGGTCGCACATAGGACCATGGTACAAGCGTGTGAATGAAACCTAATTCAGAATTTTTAATGAGTTGGTTGACCCAGTGTTTTCCTTTTTATATACGATCTTTGCTCATCTCCGCAGCTGAATGAGTGGGAGATAAACATCTTCCCTGATGGTTTTACCAACTAAATTAATGCTTCAGTGAACTGGAGAAATTCTGTAGAGATGGCCGCTTTTATTTGCGTGATAGCCTACTGTACCATGATGTCTGTTTTCCAGCTGGTATCTGTTATTATGTATTTCCTCAAAGATTAAAGAGGGAGCAATTTCATTAATGTCCTGAGAATTTCTTTAAACCATTGACTTTTACATTTTTGCTGTACTGTGAAGGACTCATTGGTAAAATGTTAAATTCATGGCTCTTAAAGGCAAACTATTGCCTTTCATGTGATTTATCTATCACATAGACATCATAGTCATGAATATAATGCTCAACAGGGGCATACATTCAAGGCAGAGGGTAGCCCACTACCACAGTCACCAATGTACACACATGGTATAGCCATTTTTGTTCCTATAATGCTCTGCTTGGCAGGTCATGTACTATCTAACTTGTGTGGTCAGAAGCATTCACAATGCCCACATAATGGCAACATCCAAAGTGCCTCAGCAAATAAACATTAGGCAACATTTTTAATAATCCAAATGATAGGAATTTACCAAAACAGGTGTAGCATACAACAGTTTTTACATGATATGCATCAAATTTGAGCTGAAATAATTTCTGCTAACATTTACACCAATTTGTAAGACCGTGGTTCACCATTCCTAAAGCTGAACCTGACCACTTTTTAATGGCAAAATGTAACGATAGTCCTGGGAGTGGACCCACTGGACCGTGCACTGGACTCCCCTGTGGCACCGCCTCGAGGAAACCCCTATACAGGGACTGTCGGGCGTAACCCCAGAGGGATTAGATGCACGGAAGCTGGGGTCAGCCGGATTCACAGGATAACATCTTATAGATACAGGATCCGATCTGAACCAGGTACAGGTTAACGGGATCAGGCAGAATTCCAGAACCAAAGACTGGTGCAGGTCACAGGGATTAGGCTGAAGTCCAGAAGCGGAGACTGGTGCAGGTTAACAGTTTCAGGCTGAAGTCCAGAAGCCTGGTGCAGGTTACAGGGATCAGGCTGGAGTGTGTGCTCAGCACAGTACTCAGGATCTGCAAGCAGAGACAGAGTTACACCAAGCACAGGCATAGAGGGACCTGAACAACTGGTACAAGAGACAAGCTACAGGGACGCATTGAACAAGCACTGGCCATGGGGAATAGGAAGTCTTAAATACCCAAGGTTAACTAGTAGTCATATCCCGGACAGCTGTGCTGGCCCTTTAAGTCTAGGTGAGTGCACGTGTGCGCCCTCTAGTGTGCATGTGTGAGGCCCGCAACCCGGAAGTCAGAGCTGAGACCACAGGAGGAGAGGTAGGATGCTGGAGCGCAGGTGGGTGTGGAGCCGGGACCAATGGGGAAAAGGTATGGACGAGGTAGCAGGAGAGCGGGCTCGGCGGGGAGCGGGGACCCCAGGGGTTAGAGCGATGGGTGGTGGGCGGCGCGGTCGGACCAGGAGCGTGAATTAAGAAAATCAAATTTCCTGAATGTGATTTGTACATAAATTTTCAACTGGCATTCATGCATGAAGTTCTCCCAATACAATTTATGTTTTTTTATTCAGTAGGAATAAATGGACCATTGGTGTCAGAGATTGGACTTTATTAGACGCAAAAATCGGTAGTTGTAGAGAAGATTTACAATGGACAAAGCAAAGTGCTTGCACACAAGCTATGTATATCCAATTCAAAGCCCCCTATACACATTAGGCTAACATTCGCTGAACCCACCCATAACGATACCTATAATAGAATAGTAGGGTTGGGAAAGGACCTCAAGGGCTTCGGGTACAAGCCCCTGCAAGTGCAGGTTTTCCTAAATCATCCCAGCTATATGTTTATCCAGTTTCCTATTGAAGATTTCCATTGATGGAGGGCTCACTACCTCCTGTGGTAGTCTGTTCCACTCTCTCTGACTGCCCTCACTGTCAAAGTTTTTCCTAATGTCTAATCTGAATCTCCTTCATTTTAGTTTCATCCCATTGCTTCTTGTACTTTTTTTTTTGTGCTGAGAACAGGGTAGTTCCCTCTGCACTGTGACACTTTCAGATATTTGTAGACCGCTATTAAGTCTCCTCTCATCCTTCTCATAGAATCATAAAAAATTGGTTTCATTTATTAGTCCAAGGTGTAGTTTGATGATTGTCGAGGAAGATATGGATACAGCATGTCTGATTTTGGACTGCCAATATTTTTGTTCTTTCAGGAGGTAAACCACCACCAGAGCAGCTCTTTCATAGAAAACACAGGAGAGCTCGGCAGAGGGAACACTCCTGTATATTGGAGAATTGGACAAGATGGCTGCCAACTGAACCATAGATCTGGCAAAAGATATCCAAATTGTATGGGACACTTAGGTCTAAAGGCCGCTTTACACGCTACGACATCGCTAAAGCGATCTCGTTGGGGTCACGGAATTTGTGACGCACATCCGGCCGCGTTAGCGATGTCGTTGCGTGTGACACCTATTAGGGATTTTGAATCGTTGCAAAAACGTTCAAAATCGCTAATCTGTGACATGCGCCCCTGAGCTCAATTATCGTTGCTGCTGCAGTAACGATGTAGTTCGTCATTCCTGCTGCAGCACACATCGCTACGTGTGACACCGCAGGAACAAGGAACCTCTCCTTACCTGCATCCCGCTAGCAATGAGGAAGGAAGGAGATGAGTGGGATATTCATCCCCCTCATCTCCGCCCCTCCGCATTCATTGGGTGGCCGCTTAGTGACGTCGCTGTGACGCCGAACGAACCGCCCCCTTAGAAAGGAGGCGGTTCGCCGGTACAGCGACATCGCTATGCAGGTAAGTATGTGTGACATGTCCGCGCAATGTTGTGCGCCACGGGCAGCGATATGCCCATGTCGCACAAACTATGGGGGCGGGTACGCACGCTAGCGATATCGGTAACGATATCGCAGTGTGTAAAGCGGCCTTAAGGCTCATTCCACTGAAAACGCAACTATATTTACATATGTTAGAGGCAGGTATAGTTGCAGATCTGCTCTGGATTTCATCCTATGCATTGCAAGAGGTGAAATCCACTAAGAAAACCTAGAAAAATAATTGACATGCCATGCAGAATTTGAAATCCAACACATTTAGTTTTGTACTGAAACGTTTTGACATTGCAGATGAGATCCACATTGCTATTACTGTATTGGCTGTGAACTTGATGCATAAAAAGTAAAAGAGAATACTAAATGTCCTTAAGTAAGGTGTTTTGTTTTTTTTTGTTTTTTTTTGTTTTTGTTTTTTTTTAATTTGTTGAGAAATAATATACGAAACATCATTCATTTTTAACAATATATGTGATAAACCTATTTATTTCTTTTATTGGCTGCAGTTGATACGCTATGTGTGTGTGTTGGTCTATAACTTCAATTTGCATCTGATAGAAAATATAACTTTGTATTTTTTGGGAAAAACTTCTTTAATCCATTACTGTTTATTTACTGCATTTTCAACTAAGACCGCTAATGTCAAAGATTGAGGACTTTTTGGATACCCAGAAAATGAACTTCCGAATTAGAGAGAATAACATGAAAGTGTTGAGCAACCACAGTCAAAATATTATGTTTTTATAGGATTTCCATTACATGTAGTGAAAATAACCACCTAGTGTGAGCCTGGGTAATGTTACATACTGTGTGAGGCCCTTTAGGAGCTTTTGTTACACTATTGAACCCGAGTCCTATAAAAGTATTCTGGCTGTTCGTCTAGAGTCTAAAATGGCTCATATGAATTGCAAATGAAAGCAGACCTTTCAGACTCGTATGGAACTTGTATAGTTGACTGCTAAAAAAACACCGCAAAACTTTGTAATAATGTTTCCTTGTTTCAAACAGACATTCATGACTGCACCATTTGTGTGACTAGACCGGTATAATCTTCTCATCCATAGCCCTACCTGGAAACATGCTACCATCTATTGTCCTCAAATGTTCTTAAAGTTGGCAATACACACTGGATAAAAGTCATTTTCATTGGAAAATTAAAAATGAAAATGAGACCACCTTGGTTTCATATTATGATACTGGTGTGTCGTCCGTGGAATTAAACAATTGTTTGTTGCTAAATTTCACCTAATGAACGTTTTGCCTATAATTAAATTTGTTAAATTTGATGAAAATTAACCATGTTCTTAGACATCTTGGTCCCGATTCATCAAAGCAATTAAGCCAGAATTCGGCTGTAAATTAGTTTGAAAAGTCTCAACATTTTGGCATAAATCGGAGTTGCGCAAAATGTTGTGACTTGGCTTATTTATGCCAGTTTTGCCAAAATCGTTGAAGCTGCGATGTGGCGCGGGAGAGACGCCATAGCTTGTCTAATTCATGATGAGCTGTGGCATTTACTTATGCCAGAAAGTTTACACCAATCTGGGACTGGTGTAAGATTTTTGACATGATGGTTTTTCAGGCGCTCCTGACTCATAGAGGCATGCACCTCTTCATGAATTGGGAGCATCTTGACTCCAGCCTACTTTTTTAATGTCTTGTAGATAAAATCCAGTAATTCTCCACTTGGGGAATTGTCAATCTGTACTTAGTACTAGTATTATTTCAAATTTACTGTAATGCCCTCTTCAAGTTTACATCCACCTGCATTAAATAACTTGTTGAAAACTGTCCTACAGGCATAGATAAACTTAAACCCTTTTACCTAAAATATCTTGTGTTTTAAATATTACATTGCTGCTCCTTAAACCAAACCAAAATATATAAAGCAAACAAACTGGGATTTTGGAAACAAGACAAGCAACTAACGGAACTCTTAAAGCCGCTTCACACGTAACGACATCGCTAACGAGATATCGTTGGGGTCATGGAATTCGTGATTCACATCCGGCCTCGTTAGCGACGTCATTGCGTGTGAAACCCACGAGCAACTGCTAACGATCAAAAATACCTTATCGTTGATTTCGTCGTTCCTCTCCCAAATGTCGTTGCTGATGCTGGGCGCAGGTTGTTCGTCGTTCCTGAGGCAGCACACATCACTACGTGTGACACCCCTGAAACGATGAACAACAACCAATAGGCTGAAATTAATTTTGCCCAATATTAATGTATTAATTATTTTATATTAATATTGTATCACTTCATATTAAGCAGAATGAAGTAGGCTGTCAACGCCTATATACAGTACGAGCCCCCACACACTCCCTATATGTAGTACGAGCCCCTACACAGGCCCTTATATACAGTATGAGTCCCTACATTGCTCCCTATATACAGAATGAGCCTTCACACATCCCATATACTTGTTTCTTTTTCTGTTTTTTTAAAAAACAAACTACTACTTCCGTTCCCCTGGCACTCTGTTCCGGTCCTCTAGGATCATCTTCTTATGGCTGGTGCACGCAGTAGAGTTGAGCGATATTCGAGGTTCGCCAATTTCATGTTCGAGTGATTTTGGGGGGTGTTTGAGAGGCTCGACGAACTCGAGCTTTTTGCTAAAAGTTCGAGTTACGTTCGAGAACGGTTCGAGCACCAAAAAGCCAAGCTAGTTACTAGCTGGCTTTTCACTGTAATAGTGTGAGTCACTGTGTGAATCACGCTATTATCACAATTCAGCGTATAGTGTGCGGGGGGGACGGGGTTTAGATCAGTGCTGCTGCTGAGCTGAGTGCTGAGAGAATGCCGATCGCCATTTATTCCCCCCCCCCCCCACCGCGCGTACAGTGGGGCGGGCCGGGCCAGGCTGGGCTGTCAGCAAATCACAGAGACACACACTGCACAGTGGATTATTGCCAGACAAGCAAGGGCTTGTGTCATAGGCTGTGCATGTCACATGTCTTTGCTCTATAAGATTCGGCCATTTTCCAGGCGTTCATAGCCATAGCTGCTAGGCAGGTCCGTGCAAATGCTGTGCTGGGCTTTGCTGTCCTGCAACCTACAGCACCCGTGTATTCTACCCACCTGGCCATTTTTTACCACGTTATTTTATTACCCCAAAGAGCTGACACTTTTTGTGCCATCCTAAAAGTGTCTGGAATACTAAGTTAGTGTTCCTTTGCTGTCCACTGACCCATAGCACCCCTGCATTCTACCCACCTGGCCATTTTTGCTATGCAATTCTAATTGCAAACTGTGCTGTCACTGTTAGGGGCACACTAAAATTGACCGGGATACTACCTTAGTGTTCCTTTGCTGCCAATCACGGTCCAGCACCTATGCATGTTACACACCTGTCCATTTTTCCTATGCAATTCTAATTTCAAACTGTGCTGCCACTGTTAGGGGAATACTAAAATTGACTGGGATGCTACCTTACTGTTCCTTTGCTGCCAATCACTGTACAGCACCTGTGCATGTTACACAGGGGCATACTAAAATTGACTGGGATAGTCAGTGTTGGTTCTTCAGCTGTCAATAAAGCTAGACCACCTCTGCAATCTACACCACCTCTCCATTTTTTGCTACCACATTTTAAGTGTCCAATCTTGTTGCTAACAAAATGAGTGGCAAATGGACAGCTGCTGGTGGAAAGGGGAACAGGCGTGTTGGAAAAGGAAAAAAAGTTGGTGTCCGTGGGATAGGTGGGAAAGCTACATTTAACATCTGCTGAAGAAAGGCCATTTTCCTGCAAAAGTAAGATGTCTACTACTTTCCGTGGACAATCGGATGTGCTCCCTTTTTTACGGAACCGAACAACTGTAAGAAAGGTAGATGAAGCACAAAAAAAGAACATGCTTGAATGGATCTCAAGTGCTCCAACAAGTGTCCTCCACCTCAACTTCAACATCCAAAAAACAACAGTCCTCTGAGTTGTCATCCCAATCACACTTTCTTTCTCCCAGCTCTCAAGTCTCCACCCGCCATACAGAGTATGGTGTAACAGAGATGGCTGAGTCTGCAGAGCTGTTCAGTCACACTTTAGGCTGGGAATCAGAGGTCTGCTCCCAAGCTATAGTGAGTACAGACCAGGAAATGGTCTGCAGTGATGCCCAGAAGCTTTGTGAGTCTGATTAAGGCCCTGATGACCAAGTTTCTGAGCATAATGTAGATCCTCATTCCCAAACTGTAACACCTGTTGGAGGCAATGAGGAACATACTGATGATGATGAGACACAGATACCTGATTGGGATGACAACTTAACTATCAGTCAGGGCAGGAAGAGGTTAGGTCTGAGGGCGAGGGGAGTGCAAACACAACGCTTGATGATGAAGTTCTAGATCCCACCTACTGTCAACCCACAGTCAGGCACTCGAGGAGGTCAGCAGAGGCGGTGGAGGAGGATGCGACTGACGACGAAGTTACCTTGCGCCTTCCTGGATAGAGTCGGAGTACTGGAAGCACGTCAACAACTGCATCCTCAGCCACAACTCTGCCTCTGAGAACAAGTCGGGGTGGCTCTGCAGGTCGCATGAGCTCTAAGCCTTGCCTAGCCTGGTTCTTTTTTGACATCGCAAAGGATCTCCCATATCATGTGATCTGTAAGATTTGTCGCCGATCTATAAGTAGAGGCCAAAACCTCACTAGTTTGACAACTTCTTCCATGAATCGTCACATGAATAACAAGCATAAGTCCCAGTGGGAAGCTCACTGTGATACAATGCGGCCTAGCAGAGCGGGCCAACCACCGTCTGCCCCTTCAAGTGCATCCGCGCGCTCTTCTTCCTCTGACTGTGGGGACAGCTGTCACTAATGTTTTTCCACGCACAGCTTCCACCTCTTTAACCGCAACAGGCAGTTTGCTTGGCAGGTCGTCCGTTTTTTTTATAAGGGGAAACAGGTGCTGTTGTAAAGCTCTCTCCGACATCGAGAGCACCACCTTTGCAAGAAGGCAACATCATGTCTCCGCCTGCACTTTCCTCACAGACCTGCAGTTTTCCAGGGACACCCTACTCAACACTGTCTCCACACAGCAGCCAGATCTCAGTCCCTCAGATGTGGACAAATAAAAGGCCATTTCCTCCGAGCCATGACAAAGCTAAGAGGTTGACTTTCACCCTCTGTAAGCTCTTGGCTACCGAAATGCTGCCTTTCCGCCTGGTGGACACAGATGATTTTAGAAACCTTATGTCAGTCACAGTGCCAAAGTTCCAGATGCCCAGTCGTCACTACTTCTCCAAGAAAGGTGTGCCCACTAGCATATCGCACACAACATCACGGCTTCCTTGAGAAACTGTGTGTGACAGGGTGCATTTCACCACCGATACTTGGAATAGTAAGCATGGACAGGGGCGTTACATGTCGCTGACTGGGCACTGGGTAACTATGGTGAGAGATGGAGAAGGGTCTGCTGAACAAGCCTTGCCGTCCCCACGACTTGTGCTTCAATCCTCTTTATTTAGAAGTTCCTCCACTGCCTCTGCCTCCTCAACCCCGTCTGGGTCCTCCACCTCTGCCCAAACCCTGTGTGTTCAGGCCACCTGCATTGTAACTGCGCACAAGGAATCCCGCACACCTCCTTACTATGCTGGCAGCAGTGCTCAACGGCATCAGGCTGTCTTTACGTTGAAATGTCTGGGAAATGTGAGTCACACAGCTGAGGAGTTGTGGTCACCTCTGCAGTCCGAGTTTCGTAAATGTTGTCTCCACTAAACCTGCAGCCTGGGAAGGCCGTGTGCAACAATGCTGCAAACCTGGGTGCGGCCCTTCGCCTGATCAAGGTGACACACGTGCCTTGTATGGCTCACGTGTTGGACCTCGTTGTCCAGCAATTTTTAAACAACTATCTCGGCCTAGATGGGCTTCTGCACAGGACACGGTCACTCTCTACTCCCTTCCGCCATTCAACTGCCGCAGCTGACGACTTGCATCGCTGCAGAACTCTTTCGGCCTGCTGGTTCACCGCCTGAAATGTGATGTGTTCGACTCTCCACATGTTGCAGCACCGCCGAGCCCTGGTGCAATACGTTATGACGTATAGCCTGGGCCAACGAGATGCAGAGGTGGGGCAGATCACGCTGCTGGAGTGGTCTCAGATCAAGGACCTATGCACCCTTCTGCACAGTTTCGACGTGGTGATGAATAAGTTTAGCGCTGACAATGCCATTATCAGCATGACAATTCCAGTCATTTACATGCTGGAGCATACGCTAAACACTATTCGGAGTCAGGGGGTGGGACAAGAGGAAGGGGAGGAACTACAGGAGGATTCATATGCGCAAGGGATACCAACATCTACAAGGTCCAGACGTTCAGCATCACCAAGGCGGCAGGCATGGGACGGTGGGGGAGAGGGATTAACAAGGGCGCATGGTAGCAGCCAAAATGTTGAGGAAGGTGCAGGAGACCAGGAAGAAATGGAGGACGAACTCTTGATGGGCATGGAAGACTCAGCAGATGAGGGAGACCTTGGTCAAATTTCGGTTGAACGAGGTTGGGGGGAGATGTCAGAGGAAGAAAGCACGGTTATCACCTCGCCACCACAAACACAATGAGGACTTGGTCTGCATGGATGCGCAAGACACATGAGCGCCTTCTTGCTGCACTACCTACAACTTGACCCTCGGATTGTCCGAATTAGAAGTGATGATGACTACTGGGTTGCCACACTATTAGATCTCCGATACAAGTCCAAATTTGGTGAAATAATTCTAGCCATAGAAAGGGACGCACGTATGCAGGAGTATCAGCAGAAGCTGTTACTCAATCTTAGCTCTGCTTTTCCAACAAACACCAGTGGTGCACAGAGTTAGTCTCCCAGGTATAACTAGGCAAGCATCGGACTGTCTCGTCATTATCAGTCAAACCGTACCTGCAACACCGTATCTGGTGCTGGTAACAGCAATTTTATGGAATAGTTTCATCATTTTTTTTAGACCATCCAGTACAAGGCCACAAGAGACAAGAAGTCTGACATATAGTCAACGGCTGAAGAGCATGATACAGGAGTATCTCCAAATGAACATCGATGCCATGACTTTGCAACTGGAGCCTTGCTCATTTTGGGCTTCAAATCTTGAAAAATGGCCTGAGCTTGCCACTTACGCCTTGGAGATCTTGTAGTGTCCTACAGCCAGCGTTGTCTCTGAACGTGTCTTCAGTGCTGCTGGCTGTGTGCTGACAGATAAGTGCATGCGTCTGTCCAGTGACAATGTGGACAGACTAACGTTCATCAAGATGAACAAGTCATGGATCAGCAAGGACTTTACTACCCCTGTGTCATCCTGGGGAGAGTAACAGCTGGCGTATTTTTGACTGTGCTTGATGCAAATCTTCCTGTCAAGTTTGCAACTGGGGCACAAGTGATGCCACTGAAGTGGTGTCTGTGGGGCCCAATCTTTGGAAAAAAGAGAGACTCTGCTTGGGGTCCTCTTGCTGTGTGTTACATGATTTTAGAAGGGCATGACATGCCTATATCTGTGTCTCCTCCTCTTTTTCCTCGTCCAGCTGTTTTGTTTTCGCTTGAGTAGATGTCTTTGTCACTTTCACATGTGTTTGTGGTGTCTTGGGAGTTGTTTGTCACCTTTTGGACACCTTTTGAAGGTGTTTTCTATGTGTTTTTATGTGTATGTGTTTGCCTCCCATTGTTTTCAATGGGGTTCGAGAGGTTCGCCGAACCGAACTAGAACGGGGCGTCCGTTCGACGAACCGAACCCGAGCCTTTAGAAGCTCGCTCATCTCTAGCACACAGGCCAATGATGGCACGTCGCAGAAGAGACGTCGAGAGCACCCCTAGAGGTGCACTTCTATTCTGTGTTTTAGAAGGAGATAAAGATTGGGTTAAAACATGGAATTTCCAGATAACACGGGAACCTGTGCAAGTTCAGGTATCTGTAGTGTTTACCGTTACTAACACTATAGTTCCGGAAATAAGGGTTTCACCACAGACAGTACATAATAAAGTAAATACATTACCCATAATGTTAAAATGTAACACAAGGTTGAAATTGCCTTCTGAGTCTTTGTTGACATGGACCAAAAACTCATCATTTTTGGGAAGTTTTTTAAACAGTCCAACTAATGTCATTCACAGAGGTCAGATTGGTAATATCAGGTGGATGGATGATACTTTCATTTTTTCCATAGAGAATCCATCTTCCAGGGACTCTGGAATTTACCAGTGTTGCGTTCAAACAAAGACACATTACAGACATTGTAAAGACGTTAGTGTGAATATTTGGTCAGCAGCAGATAGTGCATGCACAAACACGAGGTTCATGCCGTCTACTCCTTTCCAAATTAATCAATTTCAGTCCAAGTCCTTATTAAGGGATGGAGAATTTATGACAATGGTGTGGACTTTCAATATGTCTCATTGGAAGATCTCTACCAGGTTTCCTCAGTGTCAATCACATCTCATAAACATGGAGATGGGGATAGAACAATGGTTTGGGAGAAGAACTACTCAGACTAGGAGTAAGAGAGGAGTGTTAGAAGGAATTCTGGGAGGAATTGGGACAGTGGGAAGTCTGACTAATGCCATGAATATACAGACACTTAAGTCAGATTTGGATAATATTGGTTTTATTGGAGGAAAAGGGGTAAAGGTTCAGAAGAGTTTAAATCAACTTCTTGAAAAGATGGTAATGAATACAGCTGCTGTACTAGGCTCTTCCGTGTCACATCTACAGGATGCTACATTAGCTCTCGTGGAAAGCACACATGAAACACAAGTAGCTAAAGCGTGCCTGGAGATACAGGTAGAGTACTCTTCTAATTTGAAGCTGATTGCACAAGCTTTACAGAGTGGAATTACTCCACTGGGAATACTGCGAAATTTACCTGTAGAGTATGATTTTGCATTGAATCATACGGATTTGTGGGTAAATAAGTGGTTAGGATGTGAACGAAACATTTGTGTTGGCACATCGCTAATCCCGGTGATTGGAAGAGAGGGGACTATTGTTCCTGTTACAGTTTTGGGTATACCTGTGAGTAACATACAACAAGTGTTCTATCAACTGCAGTACACAGATTTTGCATTTGATGGAGTGAACACTGAACAAGTAGACATTTCTTCATGTTTGCATTTTGTTTCTAAGGTGATGTGTTTACCTGGACAGGATAAGGTGATTTATCATTCATGTTTTCATAATCATTCTTCTTGTCATGCAAGAATAGAGACTGTACAGACACTATATGATCTGGTGACTCCAGTAAGTCCAACTAAGATATGTTTCCAGGTCATGTCTGAGACAGAGAAGGTTTCTGTTTTCTATTCTACTTGTGTACATAAGGAAAACCTACCTATGGGTTTGTATTGTATAGAAGGAAATGTGAGATCTCTTTCAAAGAAGGAAGGAAGTTTTAATATCACTTCTATAGGAAAGAGAAACTTAACGGCATTTCCCATACAATTCAATTTATCACAGATAAATGATTTTCCTTGCGATATGTGGACAAGTGAAATAAAGAAAGACAAGGGTTTGTTAGATTTATTAACGAAACAGTTAAAGGAAGCAGAAATTATATTCAGACATGAACAAGGTGAATTAAGTGATATTGAACACGAATGGAACGGAATGTCAGGTAGAACTTGGTGGAAGAGTTTTAGCAAATCTGTACATTCCTGGTCTCAGTCATCTTTTCAGTCAGCAGTTGGAAATGTTTTATTTAATCCCATCATAATCATATTTTTATTAGTTTTGATGTGTATTATATATCAAGTTTTTGTGATGTGTAGAATTCAGAAGATATATAAGAATATAAAAATAGAAATGAAAAAGGAAGATAACATTCTTAGGGGAATGTTAAATCGCAAGATGACTTTTTGACAGAAAGTTGCAGATTGGTTTATCAAGTCAAATATTGGTCTAGAATTTCCAACAAGAATGTATGTGATACGAATGATGACACGATTGAGTTAGGGTTTCCCGGGGTTCATCAAACTTCCATATAAGGGGGGACTGTAAAATAGTGAGTTTATGGAGATTGATTCATAAACTGGGTTACATATATTCATAAATATATGTGTATTTCGCCATCCCCTTTAAGAGTGTCTTTGTGAGCTGGAAATACTGACCAAGAGTCTGACATGGTAAAACCAAGGCCATCTGCCATTGTTCATCAAAGTTGTCAACGAACTGCGTAGTGGAGATCCATGTAATTTCCCTTCCCCATAAGCTTTCTGCCCCGAAATCTACTTCTCTGATGGTGGTGCATAAAGAATTATAACAGGCTGAACAACATTTTTTAGTTTGCATTACCATACTGAACCAATCCCAAGGGCCATGAAAAATTAAAAAAGTACATACATGAATACATCACTAGAAATACCATCAGTATATTAATACATCACTAGAAGCAAGTTTTGAGGAGAATTTGGAGAGCACGAATTCAAGAAAGCTGTGGTGTCTGCATGTGGCTATGATACAAAGTTCCTCACCTCTGGTTCGAAAATACAAATGTTATAATAATCTGTCACCCAACGAGGTATTAATTATGGTCATGATATACATGCCATAGATAACCTGTCGATAAAAATACAATGTCTAAGTCATAAAAGGCACACCTTTCCAGCACATTCAATACAGCAATGCCAACTAAATAAGGCATTTTAAAATATCTTGGATAATATTTCTCCATTGTGTGGCATCACATTTTTTAAATAAGGCATGTAGTATTGTTAAGTGCAGGAGAATAATACATTTTGGGCAAATGGGGTGAATCACCACGCCTGTGAAGTATACAAGATGAGTACCACCATTTAGCAGATGAATTTAGTGCATGAATGCAGCACCAGAACTACCCTCAGTACATGATTGCAGTGTCGGTACCACCCTTAGGAGATGACCGCAGTGTCAGAACCACCGTCTGTACATGAATGCAGTGTCAGTACTACTATCAGCACTTGCTCACACATAAAGGTTTTAGTAGGATTTGGTCTGCTCTGCTACTTTGTGATCACCTTTGTCATACTGTTATTGGCAAACAGTCAAGACTGCCATACAGTAAAAAAATGAAGGAAAGACTAGTGTGAAGTCATTGTCCTTTGTAAGCTTGTTTATTGTAGGTTTCCTTGTGCACCTGTTTAAGCAGAAAGCATGAAGTTTATACAGTGTCTGGTGAAACTATGACCTAACAGGTTATTTTTTCCATTGACTACATTGTAATACTTTTTCAAAGGATATGCAGAGCTTGGTCTGGCCAATTAAAGAACATGTTGCAATTTATTATCTTCATAGTTGTCAACCGACGCAGTGGAGCTTCATTCTATGTTTACATCTGGATGCTTTCGGCAATACGTGCAATTGATTGTTGGGGTGTTGGGTGTTGGATGCCCACTGATCTGATATTGATGACCTTTCTTAAAGAAGCTGTCCTATTATTTTTTTTTTCTTTTATATGTGTGTATGTATTATAGTTTGAGTGTATTAAGATACTCACCTACCGCCACTTTCCTCAGGATCCAGCAACTTTCTACTTTGCTTCTCAGTGACATCACCATAATTCATATTCTCCAGATCACACTGCGCTCTCCGTGACCTGGAAGTGGTTTTTACAGTGTAAGCCTATGGCATGTCACAATGAGGCTATATAGGCTTACATTGTATACATACAGTTCAGGCATAAAGCATAGAGTGAGCAGGATGATTGGCATAGAGGTGACATCTTGGAGCGATGGAACGGAACGATGCTGGATACCGGAGAGAGCAGTGGTAGGGTAGGTAAATATATTAATATGCTCAGATTACACTACATACATATATACTCACATTTTAATGAAAAAAAATATTCCTGGGAGGGCTTCATTAAGGATACATCATCAATATTTGAAGGACAACTCTTTGAAGGACCTAAATTTGACTATGTATAGTAAAATGAACTTTCAGTGTTCAGATACATTAAAGCATCTAAAGCTGTAGAAACCAATCAAACCGGTCTGCTTTTCTTCTAAATATCGCCCCGCTCTTGTAATATTGCAGCTCAGCCATTATTCTACTATACCTTGTACTGATGACTTATTTTACTATATGTTTTAATGGCACTATTCAAGGTATCTAGTTTTCCACCCCTAGTGTTAAGTTTAATTGGTTTGCTCCCTGTTATATTATGGTCCTATTAATGAATCCTAAAAAAGTTAAAGCACCCCCATTCTCCTCTCTCCAAAAAACACCCATTTTTAATTGCTAAGACTACCAATAATGACTAGAACAGGCCTGACCCTCTGTTTTGGAGGACCTTGAATGGAGCAAAGCTAGCCTTATGCTGTACTCTGCCGTCCATCACATTGAATAGAGCAGTCGTCTGCTGCTAAATTCAAACTTCTACAGAATGGTGGCTTAAGGGGGCTTTACATGCTGCGACATCGCTAATGCAGAGTCGTTGGGGGTCACAGAATTTGTGACGCACATCCGGCCGCATTAGCGATATTGCTGCGTGTGCAAAATCGCTCATCGGTGACATGGGGGTCCATTCTCGATTATTGTTACTGCAGCAGTAACGATGTAGTTCGTCGCTCCTGCGGCAGCACACATCGCTGTGTGTGACGCCGCAGGAACGAGGAAGCTCTCCTTACCTGCTTCCCGGCCGCTATGCGGAAGGAAGGAGGTAGGCGGGATGTTCGTCCCGCTCATCTCCGCCCCTCCGCTTCTATTGGGCGGTGGTTCAGTGACACTGCTGTGACGTTGCGGTGACGCTGAACGAACCGCCCCCTTAGAAAGGAGGCGGTTCGCCGTTCACAGCGACATCGCCGGCCAGGTAAGTATGTGTGACGGGTCTGGGCGATGTTGTGTGGCACGGGCAGCGATTTGCCCGTGTCGCACAACAGATGGGGGCAGGTACCCACACTAGCGATATCGGGACTGATATCGCAGTGTGTAAAGCGGCCTTTAGAATCCCTTTTCTTGCGATCTCCTATTTTTCATGGGTCAATCAACCACCTTAAGTTTCTTACACGTGAATGTCTATGAAAGGACATATGGAATACTTGTATGGACCCACTCAGTATTGTTAATCTACAAGTCAGCCCTGCCGGTAAAGCCTCTTTGGCTCTAGTATGGCTACCCTATAATTTGTGATTTGAGGGTTAAATTTCTTCAGTAAGAAGAAAAAAATGATGAGTTGGTTACAGGAGAAAGCACCATGACAAAGACGTGTAATATCCTATGTCACAGCATGTAATACTTCCTGTAGAGTGAAATGGATCCTTAAATACATGGTGCATTGTCTTCTAATTGGTTTTTCTTTTTAGATTTTGAAACTCTAAATCTTTAACCTCGGTGGTCATGCTGATAACGATTTTCTCACCATCTACTCTTTTGTACTAAGAGGTCATTTAAGACAACACACTCAAGTGTTATTTATGTTCTAGAGACATTTAGGAAAGCTCATGTCCCGGTTTGCCTTGAGGTGTTACTTGCAGAGGTTCAAGCAGAAAACAGGTGGTGCTGGGGCAACACAAGACTGTTAACTGAGAGACGGGATTATTTTTATGTTCATTTGAGTCTCCACAGTGTTAAATACCGACAGCTGTTTCAGATTTCAACACACAATGTATTTGTCGCATTTCCTAAATGCACATGAAATTTAGGGGTTTTTTTTACAATTTTTAAAGGAGTTTTTCTACAATTGCAACTTATCAACTTTCTCCAGGATCAGTGAAAAATGAGTGATTGCTGAATGGGGGTCCTGTGTTTCCTGCTTGTTGCAAATAAGTAGGCTCGGACTGGCCCACAGAGGAACAGGAGAATCCACCTGTGGGCCCCTCTGCTGGAGTGAGCCACTTACCCCCAATATGAGAAGTATTTCCTATTTATCTGGACAGGATCCCAGCCTACAAAACTTCTAATGTGCATGTACATTGTATGACTATTGTGAAACGAGCATTCCTAAGATTGTACATTTCCCGATAATCGTGCAGTCTAAACAAGCTGCCTATCACCTGATAAACGAGCAAAGCGTTTCTTGAGGGAAATTTGTTTCATCCAATAGTTAATCATTCTGTGCAGCACATTGTCTTGTGTAAACCTGACCTGTGCTGCCGAGAATAATTCATTACAGATCTTTCAGGGAACATCTAAAAGTCTGCCTTTTTGTAAACCAGCTTTTAACTGACTGCCGATTGGTAAGTATTTACTGATCAGGGGTAGTTTAAGGCAATGGTATGAGTATTTGATGAGTTTTTTTACATTGATATTTGTAGCCAAAAGCAGGAGCGGGCAAAAAAAAAATGCAGAAGAGGTGCCCATGTTTCTATTATACTTTTCCTCTGACTGGCTGTTCCACTCCTGATTTTGGCTTGCAAATACTGAGCTAAAAAAACCTCAGCAAATACCCAACATGTGCACATAGCCTAATGCTGCACAATCTGGAAATATAAATGTCCTAATGTTTTTCTGAATATTATTTTGCAATTTATAATATCATGGTTGTTGGGGCTCAAGTGCCCATGGATCAGCAGATTTGACATTTGATTCTGGACGGTTGGACAGGAAAAGATCTAACAAATTATCTCCTAGTTGGTTCATCACTCAACTGATGGAGGAAGTTGTCACCCAGTCATTTCTCTGGTCCAGTCAAGTTTCTGTAATGCCCACCACATTATAATGGCTCACATTAGTCTCTAACTCATACATTTTGTTTGCAAGACGTTGCATTTGCCAGCAGACATTTCATGCTATTAATACATTTATTATTCCTAGATTCATATTTATCCCAGTTACCTCCCTACTTTCTTCCACATCCCAGCCTCCTCTAAATCCTCATCAACCTCTGTTGTATCCCATTCTCTATCTGCTCTGTCTCCCTCCTTTCTTGTACAGCTGTACTCTCCCAATTGAGGGACAACTCATCCTTACTGAGGAGCCTTTAGCCAAGAAAGATGTCAGCCCAATTCTTGCCAGTCCAGAATGAATGCTCCTTTTCTCAAATACATGACTTTTAATGGCACAATAAACATGCATGATAGCGTAAAGATTTAAGGGACCCATGCACATTAGACTAACATTGACTGAACATGCAGATATTTGTAGGATTGTCTCATAGTCTAGTGTGCAATGAAGGCCTCCATACTGTCCCTCCAAGGGATGATGATAGGGAGGAGAGAAGAATCTGGTTTGACCAACTAAGGACAGCCAATCTTTTGTTCTTCTGCAAATAAACCACCACCAAAGGAGTCTGGTAGTGGCTCATTCATAGAAAATACAAGAGCGCTAGGCCGAACTGATCTGTCTAGCGTATGGGGTAGTTGGAAGAGATTATTGCCAGATGAATGATCGTAAGGCTGAGAGCTTGCTGTTGTGTATCGTGAGTTTTAGTATCCCTTTTAAAAGGAGCTCTTTTAATATCCGGTTTACCTGGTGATCACCTAATTGATAGAGGTTTAAGGCGCTAGAGCTCTAGCAATTAACAGATCTCTGGGACAGCTGTCTCTAAATGCCCCCCATACACATTAGACTATTAGACTAATGTTGGGTAAACTTGCCGATACTAATGAGTCTGACCAACGACGGTCTAGTGGGTACGGTCAACAATCTAACAGCTAGACAGTCTAATGGTTATGACCGATGGCGACATCTAACATATTACAGATGTCTCAACATATATAAATAATACATGAAATAAAAGCGTTGCGTAGTCTGAAACTTGACAGTGTTGAATAATACAAGTTATCAGACCTCCAGACTTGGTTTATTTGTGTAAGTGAAATTGAATCTGAAATATCTATTTCATTGCGCTCTGATTTTACATTGTATATTGGAATATGTCATGTGTCTTTCCGTTCACCTATTAATCTTGCTTTGAACCGGTATGTGCTTCAGAGGAGCGACTGATATAAGCAAGGTCATCTCTAGGACTCTTGCCCCTCGGGAATTTCTTTTGACTAACTTTGCATACATAATTCAGATCCAGACTTGGGATCTTGAAAAGATAGTTGCTTCAGGCAGAGTCTCACAGGTGTCAGTGTATACTGTGTTTCTAAATGAGTCTAAGGATACAGTGACTTGCTGGTGGAAAATACATTGTTTTTGGTTTCCCACACACAGACGTTACATTCGATCTGACATGGTCAAAGAAAAATGTATTTCGTTGATATCAAAGCTTCAAAGTTATTAAAGCAGTTTTCTAGTAAGATTGTAAGTGGATGAATGCAGGGTCCCCTCTATACCATCTGTCAGCTTGTTTATTTTCTGGATATTATATGTATGTAATCCTATTCTCATGGACAGCACCATGGAATTAATGGTGCTTTAACAATAAATAATAATAGTAGGGGGGAGTGAATATACTCGATACTACTCTGTACTCGCCGAGTAGTATGGTATTCGGGCTACTCGTTACTCCGCGAGTATCTTTGTAATTACTCGTAGCGAGTCCAATGTAAGTCAATGGGAAATGTGAGTAATTGCCTGCTGGACCCTATAAAGCGGTCTGGGGGCTGAGTAAAAGGCTGAAATGGATGCATGATTGTTTAAAAGCCGGGCGGTAAAAAGCTGCCGGCTTTTTTTAAACAATCAGCTGATGCATGCTCCCGGCCCGGGTCCTTCGCTCCCTGGTGCTGCACTCCCCGCTGCCTGGTGCTTCGCTCCCCCACCACATCCCTGCCCGATCCTATGTTAGGACTGGGCGGGGCGCGCAGCACCAGGGAGCGAGGAGCGAAGCACAGGGCAGCGGGGAGTGCAGTACCAGGGAGCAGAGGACCCAAGCGGGGAGCGTGCATCAACTGATTGCTTAAAAAAGATGGCGGCTTTTTACCGCCTGGCTTTTAAACAATCATGCATCTATTTCAGCCTTATACTCAGCCCCCAGACTACTTTGTAGGATCCAGCAGATAATTACTCGCAGTTCCGATTGACTTGCATTGGACTTGCTACTCATAACGAGTACCCGAGAATTACGACCTACTCGTTCCGAGTATAGCGAGTCCGACTATTTCACTGCTCGCTCATCCCTAAAAAATAGTAAAACTCTCTTAACCCCTTTAATGACTAATGACGTGCTATGCATAAGTCTTCTACCTGCCGCATCTTTACCTGCAGATGAAGGCTACATTTTTCATTTTTCATCTGCCTCTAACAGCTGAGGGTGGATTAGCGCTCCGCCCATGGCTGTTAACCTGTTAAATGCCACTGTCAAACTCTGAGAGCAGCATTTAAAGCGCACTAGGAGGACAAGCTTATCTGAAATCTAATTGGCGCGATTTCTTAAAATAAAATTAAAAAGACAATATTTGGTCTCTCTGTGTGTGTAAAAGTCTGATTTATCAAAATATAAAATATACTAATCCTATCAGTAAACAGTGAATCAAGGAAAAATCAACATGCCGAAATTTTGATTTTTGGCCTCCTCAGCAACAGAAAATATGTAATAACAGGAGATGAAAACATGGTATATACCCCAAAATAATAGCAATAAAACATCAGCTTGGGGCATAAGAAGGAGCCCTCACACAGCCCAAAAATTGAAAATGTTACGGCCCTAGGAATGTCGCCACACAAGCAAGATTTTATTTTTTTTTTTTTTAAATTTCACCACTTAAATAAAACAAACACTATACATGTTTGGTATCTATGTAATCACACTGACAGGGAGAATTATACTGCCAGGTCAGTTTTATGGTAAAACGTATGCGGTAAATTTACAACACCAAAAAACAACTGCAGTATTCCCCCTTTTTTGCTATTTGGATGGTGTCTTTCAAAAGTACAACTCATCCTGCAAAAAAAAGTCCTCACGTGGCTAAATCGATGGAAAAATACAAAAGTTATGGCTCTTGGAATAAGGGGTGGAAAAAACAAAAGCGCAAAAACAAAAAATAGCCCTGTCCATAAGGGGTTAATTGAACCAGCTATTCACAAATGCTACATTTATCCTGCCATCTCTGGGCTTTAACTAAGTTTTAGAAGGGTGAGTAAAACAAGAAATATAAAAAAATCACTTGGAAGGCCTATCTTCTTTAGCAGGTTAAGATTGCTGCTATTCATATTCAATAGCACGTTAATGGCTGAACAAGCATTGAATGAGTGATTTTTTGGTCAACGCTCAACTAGTTCAAGACCAGGTCATTTATCCCCCTTCGTGACCAGACACAAAATGATAGTTTGCTATCAAATTTCACCTAACATTGATTATCCCATTCACAACATATGACCAACAGTTATGTCATATGTTGTGTCCCTGCCTTTGATGTGGGCTCATACGCCAAGCCCATGTGTTTACTGCAGCTGCCAACATGTTAAATGACAATATCAATCCCTGATGGCGGCATTTTGGCTGTAGATGGGTGTGCCATTTTATGCGTCCATCTACGGGCTCATGATGTCATCGTAGGGCACAAAGGTTTGCCATGACAGCTGGGGGTTTGCTGTAGACTCCAGTACTCCTCATGGCTAGTTTCCTGTGAAAGCCAGCATTTAGCTAGCGTTCATGGTAGACAGTGATTCTTGCTATACATAGAAGTGCTGATGGACTGCTGTGTATTGCACAAGCGAACAGATGATAACAAGTTTAAGTACTCTAAGGAGACTAACAAAAACGGAAAAAAATAAAATATTTCTTTAAAATATCAAAAAAATAATTGTTCAAATCCCCCCCCCATTTTGCCCATTTAAAAATAAAGCAATTAAAATCCAATATATCAAAATAAATTAATCTGATCAGTAAACAGCGTAACAAGAAAAAAAAACTAAATGCCAGAATTAGTTTTTTGGCAGCCACAACACTGGAATATCAAAATGTCATATCTATCCAAAAATGGTATCACCAAAGGACGCAAAAAAACAAGCCCTCACACAGCTCTATAACCCAAAAATTGAAAATGTTACGGCTCTCAGAAAATGGGAACACAAGCAAAATTTTTATTTTATTTTTTTTTTTTTACAAATTTCTGAATTATTTTCACTACTTAAAAGAAAAAAAAAAAAAACAAAAAAAAAAAAAAAGAAAACTGTTTGATATCTGCATAATCATAGTGACCTAGCGAATTATATTGCCAGGTCTGTTTTACCATTTAGTGCACATCAATTATCCTCATCCCCAAAAAAATTGTGAAATTGCATTTTGTCGCAATTTCAAAACACTTGGAATTTTTTTCCCACTTTCTAGTTCATTCTAAAATGAATGGTGTCATTCAAAAGTACAGCTTGTCTTGCAAAAAACAAGCTCTAAAACATGGTTATATGGACGGAAAAATAAAGAAAAGTTTAAGATTCTTGGAAGAAGGGGAGTAAAATAGAAGGGTCAGGATTTCCCACGATCATAAAAAAAAAAAATGATTCTACAACTGGTACTTTTGGAGAACTTTTTCATGCTGACATTCAAGGCCCAGAGGTTTATTTCTTATAGGTAAACTTCCTATTATCCTATAAGGCTTTATTGATGTGTCCTCCTGTGTGGACAATGATAAAGTATACAATGTCATTAATAGTAGATGTGCACCTTATATATGTCTATATGGTGGAGCCTCTATAGTGATGACTTATGAAACCCACATCTGAGTATATACCTGGCCAGATGCCAAGTATAGTGCATATACAACATACACCAGCCGATTTGTGGTGAATAATGACAGGCAGACCGCGCTTCAAGAAAAGATTGTGCCGTATGCATCGGCTGCCATTGTTTTTAATTGGACGATGTGTTGGATTATATTTTGGGCAAACCAAAAGATTATTTTACTTGACAAACATCAGTTTTGATCATTTATTGGGTGATTACATTAAACAAATATTGAGAATTGAGAATTCCTAGGAACACCCGTTTCCATTAGTTGTGCAGTGTAAATGTACCTATATCATAACCGCCGTTCCAATCAAGTGAGTGAGGCGCATTGAGAATGTTTTCAGTCCCTATTAACTACAAACTAAATAGCCCTCAAATACAGATTAGATTAAATTTAACCGATCCTGTTAACCAACTAGTGTGTATGGGCGCCTCACGAAACTCCCCCTAACAAATGAAGTTTGTGGAGTTGAGGATCAGACCGCTTTCGTTTACATTGTCCCACAGTGTCTTCCTCTCCTCTCCCCATTGCAAAACGTTTGAACTTTGAACTCTTGGCCAAGTTGATTGTCCATGTGAATGGGACTTGATCAGCACGGAATGACTGTTCAGGCGCTCGGTGCATCATTTCAGGGCGACATATTTAAATACACCTTCACACTTCCTTGTTTTCCATCTATCATCACCCTTCTCTTCTCTATGAAGCCAGAGCTGTCAATCAAAGAAGAGAGGAGGGTGGAGATAGAGGGAAAACATGCAGTTGGGAGGGTGCACATAATCACCACTCCAGTGTTTTTTCACCACTAGAATGGTCCTTTAAACCCAAGTCCTTGCCCCAGGTCTTTTACTCATTCTCCAGTGTCTTCACCTTTTATTCGGTGCTGGTACAGTCCCACGGCGCAATCTTGTCAGTGTAACTTCTGACTGGCCAGAATTTAGAAGTTACGTCACAAGCTCCCAATGCAATAGTAGAAGAGCCAAAATAAGGTCAGAATGAGGCTCTCATAGACTGTTATTGATTTGTGACCTCCAGCGCACTTCATGAAACACTAGAGCTTCCAGGAGGTCACAAACCGGCGGAGACCGACCGGAGCGACACTGAAAACAGATGAAGATGGCGGCAGGTGAGTCTAAGACAGGGGGCAGGGGATTTAGATTTAACGCACCACTCCAGCGCTGAAATAAATACAGCAACACTGGAGTGGTGCTTTAAATGTTTTACCTCGCTATGATGCATTGAGCAACTGTGCTTGGTTTGCACAGTCATTCTGTACTGACAGCCTCGTGATCACTAATTGTTTGATATTAGCTGTATTATTACTCATGGACTCTTGTCATTGATCAATAATACTATTTAGGGGTAATAGGAGTGATGTCTGGCATTTTGAGTTCAGTTGCCTGATTAGCGGAAAGCATAGATATTTTTATGTTTTTGCACAATGTCATATACCATGTGATTTGATTTATTGGCTATTGCCATCACTTTGCTATTATTTCCCATTTTGTTTATTTTATTCAATTTTTTTTCAGGATTATCTCAACTGCATCTCTGACCAGACAAGACTTTCCTTAGGAGCTGATGAGCGATCGGCCCTGTTTGGAAATATACGTGATATCTACAATTTCAACAGGTACGTTGAGAAAATATGTACGTATTGTATCTGAAATAAAAGTTTGAAGTATTTCTTTATCTAAAATATAATGTAAAATTTTTGAATGTATGAAAAGGAGGCTTTTATTTTTTTTCTACTTGTCCTTCTGTAGCGCCCCTGACTACATCAGGGCGCTACAGGGACCTGCATCCTGTACCCCAGGGTGCAGGGCCTACCTACTGTGGTTCCAGGTTCCCATCAACAGTGTCACTAACACCCGCACTACAAATCCCAACCACACCACACACTTGTGGGTTGGTCAAGTTGGAGCACGGCCGCCCACCTAGGGGTCAGGCAGACTGGTGGGAGGGGAGAAGGAGAGTTGATCGTTAGCCCTCAAAGAGTGAGGAGCAGGGGAGTTGGAGCTCCCAGGGAGGCGACAGGTTGGGTTGCAGATAGTGGTCCAGGACCACAGGAGTCGGGGACCGGTATTAGAAACACTGGACAGGAGTGTAACAGATGCAGTCTAGGAGGACCGTTGGAACCAGAAAGACCAGCCACCTTACCGATACAGAGTACGGCGGGGTACAGGACCCTAGATCAGGGAAGAGCTTCAAGCGCCTTGGTAATTAACCTGTGGAGGATAGTCTCTTTATGAACTTTCCCCAAGAGCTCAGAGATTGGAGGCATCAGCACAACGCGGGCGATGGGGTTCTCCAAAATACCCAACCCACTAAAATCCCAAGTGCCAGCCACCAAGAGCACAGCTGCCACACATAACGGTAGCGGGGCCCCGAAATCTTCAAGCCGAGGGGCCACAATGGTCAAACAATTTGTGCACGGAGGCAGGTCTCCGGACTTGCCAAGTGACACTGGTGGGAGCGGGACCTGGACGGGCTCCCCCTGTAGAGACTGCGGTGCCTAGAGACTTTGGTTTACCATCTGTGTGAGTGTCTACTTATTCCACCTGATCCAGCACCACGACTACCGCAGTGAGTAATCTGACCCCTGCACCCTGCTTTCCAAGGCCAAGCCACCCGTTCATCAAATCACCACTATGTGGGGCCTTCCCCACCTGTGGAGGGACTGACACCTGGCTGCCCCAGACCATCTGCCCCGGTACTCCCTTCGGCAGCAGCAGTACTCCCCTTTACCACAATCCACAGGTGGCGTCACGAACATTCATCACCTGTAAATATCCCCTTACATATGAAGTGGCCGCATGCCCCCGGGTCCGAAGACCCTGGAGCCACAGCAACCCCAGATCTGAGCAGTCCGACTGCTGCTGGGGCGGCACACTTCTACCCTAGGCTCAGACGTGGTTCCACCCCAAAAGCACTAAAATGCCAAAATGAGTTCTACTTTAGAAAAATAGTTCTACTGTCACTGTTTTTTAACAGCATTTGCACAAATTAATAGTTCAAGCAAATATAAGAAATGTAAAATGTTTCATTTTCGATTTATGAGCCCCTTCTCCTCCACTTGCCCCCTGAACTCCTTATTCACCCTGAAATGCAGATTGAACCCATGTTGCTGCAACACAATTCTGGGATTCCGACAGTGAGGATCAGATTAGAGCTGGCCATTGACGTCTAGGGAAAAGAACGGTAGAAGCACAAAGTGTAAGAAGTAGAGTGTCACAAAGCAGAAGCGCAGTCCGTGTGAATTTCATCTGACCCGAGTGCTAGATTCACAGTTATACAGCTCAGTACTGCAGTATAATGTCCTCCATGCTGCTTCTAAACATGTGCAACACAGAGAAAGAAGAACTCAAACTCCTCATATCTGATTGTGCAGTGCATGGAAGACATCATAGTAGCTATGATCTACAAACTAGCTTAGGGATTAAGAACTGAAGAAAAAAAATGGAGACTAGAAGGCCCAATAATCGTGTTACTCCTGATGTAGACTCAGATGAGCTTTTTATGAGACGTCACCTGAAATAAGAGGTCTCCTTTAACATCACTAGTTAGCATTGCTTTTTTTTAATAATGTTTTTTTTTCCTCAGCGATCTTCTCCAAGAGCTCGAAAACTGTGATAATGACCCTGTTGCTATTGCAGAATGTTTTGTTTCAAAGGTAATTTTCCCAGTCTCTCTCATATATGAGAATATAAGTAGCTCTAAATAGTCTTTCTATAGCAGTTAACTTTAATTTTCAGTAAAACCAAAAAAGCAGCGGCTTTAATTAAGGATGTGGGATTTAAAATTTGTATGCATTTTTTACAGACCTTATATTGATCAGTGCATTCATTGTAGTCTGCATTGTATCACGTTCTATAGGCATACGCTCTCAACTAAAAAAGTATACTGTTAAAGGGATTGTCCGGGACTTTAATATTGATGATACATGCTAAGGAAGGTCGTCAGTGTTAATCGCTGGGTGTGTAACACTCGGCAGCCTCACTGATCAGCTGTTCCTGCTGCCACCGGCGGCTACGATGACTCACACAGCTCCATCGAAAGAATAGTGCCTGCAGTCAGGTACTGCACATCTGCCCCCTATTGATTCAAATAGGGGGCGGATTTGCAATACCCAGACATGGCCACTATATAGTTTAGGAGTGGTGCTGTTCATCTCTGCAATTGAGTTCTGACCTGATTGGCGGGGTGCTGAGTGTCCCACCCCTACAGGTCCAACATTGAGAACCCAACTTAAGAGTAGATCATCAATGTTTAAGGTCAGACAACCCCCTTTAAGCATACAGTTTTACTGCATTCTATTTTATGGAAAACAGTCTATTACACTAGTCCAAGTAAAGCTTTTCTTTGCCTTGAGTGAAATTGCCTTTGTCAAGTATTTTCAGATGTGTAAAACTCAATTTTTCTTCGCTATTTAGGGCTCATTCAACATCAGAGTTTCTGATAGGAGTTCCTTAAGGTGGTGTCACACACAGCGACGACGACAACGACGTCGCTTCCACGTCACCATTTTCTGTGACGTTGCAGCGACGCCCCGTCGCTGTCGCTGTGTGTGACATCCAGCAACGAGCTGGCCCCTGCTGTGAGGTCGTTGCTCGTTGCTGAATGTCCTGCTTCATTTTTCCGTCGTCGCTCTCCCGCTGTGACGCACACATCGCTGTGTGTGACAGCGAGAGAGTGACGAAATGAAGCGAGCAGGGAGCAGGAGCCGGCGTCTGACAGCTGCGGTAAGCTGTAACCACTGTAAACATCGGGTAACCAAGGGAAGACTTTTCCCTGGTTACCCGATATTTACCTTCGTTACCAGCCTCCGCCGCACTTGCTGCTAGTGCCGGCTCCTGCTCTGTGCACATGTAGCTGCAGTATGCATCAGGTAATTAACCCTATGTGTACTGTAGCTAGGAGAGCAAGGAGCCAGCGCTAAGCAGTGTGCGCGGTTCCCTGCTCTCTGCACTGTGACATGTAGCTGCAGTACACATCGGGTTAATTAACCCGATGTGTACTGTAGCTAGGAGAGCAAGGAGCCAGCGCTAAGCAGTATGCGCGGCTCTCTGCACATGTAGCGACGTTATGATCGCTGCTGCGTCGCTGTGTTTGACAGCTAAGCAGCGATCATAACAGCGACTTACAAGGTCGCTGCTACGTCACAGAAAATGGTGACGTAACAGCGATGTCGCTGTCGCTATGTGTGAACCCAGCTTTAATGTTCACAGATAGATATCAACTCTTTACAATCTGTGGAGATCATCACATAACCATACAATTTTGTGGACCGAGTGGTTCTCACAAGTTCACAAAGACGTGTCTGATTTTGATCCAAGTTTGTTTCCAATGCAAACCTTTGGGTCTGTGAAAAAGTTGGCGAGCGTTTGGATGTCATCTGTGCTCTATTAGAAGCTTGAGATACCTCAATCAGTTTTTGTTTTTAAATCTGAGATAAACTGATGAAACTCTGACCAAACTCTGAAGGTAAAAACTTAGACTGACCCAACTCTGATGATGGTGTTATCAAAATCACTTCTGAAATCCGGACCGTTTTAAGTGTACGAGAAAAATCACTGATGTCTGAATAAATCTGTATGATACAAGAGAGACACAAAGAGAGTTGTCTCAGCCTGCTAGCATGCATAGTCATCGGTGTGTAATATAGGATATTCTTGAGAGGAAAGTTACTTTATCATTCCAGCTAATGTTTGTACAATAGAGCATATACATTTCTTTCTTTCTTCTCTATATCATCTACGTATGTCTGTGTTTGGATGGAGTGGAAAGCAACTAAGCTAAAAGTATATATGTCTGAAACAAAAATTTTGTCGAAGCCGCACATTTTTTTTCTTCTAGTTTTCTATAAATGTTCTGTCTAAACTTTCTGAGTCATATTAGGGTCTTGTTGTGATAAAAAAAAAAAAATGTACTAGCCAATTGCACCTAGCGTTCAGCTGTAAATTTTGACTCAATGAGGCACTATTCATGCCCATTGAAACCAGTGGTTGTAATTAAGAGCAGGATGGGTTCTCCAAGTGCGAGACCCTTTGTAACCAATCTCTTCTCTGGCCAAATGATGAAGATTCTGAGCAGGGATTAATAAGACCGGTTTCACACATCCGGGCTTTTTGCCGGTTTGCCGGTTCCGGCGCATGCCAGGACAGTGTATACAGTGCAGTGGCAGCGGTGTAACTTCCGGGTCACATGCTCCGGTCACATGATAGCATGTGATCGGAGCTTGTCGCGCTACCACTGTACTGTATACACTGTACTGCCGTGCACCGGAACCGGCCTAATTCCCCAATGTGATATATAAAAATGGGTTTTCTAAACTGGATAGACGTTTTATTCAACTTTTATGATGAGGTATATTCCTTTTTATTAGCGAATAATATTCTATAAGAATATTGCCCTTTTGTGTCTCATATCGTTAGAATCCAATGTGTGTTTGAACCACACCTTAAGAATTTTCATTTCTTGCCCTTTAAGCTCCTGTTACCGAATACAATGTACTTTACACAATATAATCATATTTGCTCTTTTCTCATTTATCATTTTATTCAGTATTATATCAAACGATACAAATGTATATGGTAAGTGTGTTTGAATAGTGCTTCTAACACTCCTTTAGCTAGCAAGACTTAAAAATAGCTTAAACAAGTTATATATTACAGTATAAGCTATTGTATAATGTTACACCACCAGTAGCATCCAGTTTATACATAATTATGAGAAAAACTAAATATACCCTCTGTTATATAAAATCATAAAACTATCAGGACATAATATAAAAAACCTGATTCTTAGAATGTCTTAAAAATTTGCAAATACAGCCTCAGATGAGCACAAACAACATAAGTTACAATGTCACATTACTAATATAACAAAGACTAGGCCAAAATGCAGAAACTATGAAAAATCAAGGACACCCTTAGGTTATGTTCATAAGCGGCATCTTTTTTCTGAGTGCATCTTGACTGCATCTTTTTCCTGTGGTCTCAGAAAGTTCAGCTTGTGGCCCAAAAAACGCATGACATTTTGCCGCATTTTTTTCCTCATTTTTGTTAATGCGTTTTTTAAAGGAGAAACAAAACATGATAGGATAGCATAATTGATAGATAGCTAGAATAGATATATAGAGAGTAGATAGATGATAGAGAATAGGTTGATAGATAATAGATAGAAATAGCAGAATAGCTCTATAGAGGGGTAGCTAGTTTAGCCAGCTGCTTTTTTTCATTTTTTTTTTTTGTTAAAATGATGTGGCGATCCAGCAAAGAACCACATCAGCTGCAGGCTGCAACCCTCAGCTGTTTGCTGTACCTTTGGCTGCTTATGAAAACTTGAGGGGATCCCATGTTTTTTTTTTTTTTGTTTTTTTTTAAATATTTGATTTATTTATTAAAAAAAAAATAATTTGCGACCCTCCATTTTTTTAAAACCAGCCAAAGTACAGCAGACAACTGGGGGCTGATATTGGGTGGAAAGGGCTAACATTATTTGTCTCTCTTCAGCCTAACAATAGCAGCCCACAGCAGCCCCAGAGGTGGCACATCCATAACATGCACCAATTTTTGCGCTGGGCCAGACTGTTCCCGTTGCCCTGGTGCAGTGGCAATCGGAGTAATAAGGAGTTAATAACAGCCCGCAGCTGCTACTTAGACCTAGCTTAGTGATGGCAGGCATCTATGAGACACCGTCCATCACTAACCTGTAAGTGAAAGTTAATTAACACAAATACCCAAAAAAATCCTTTAGTTGAAATAAGACAAAAAAGCCTCCTCTTTCACCACTTTATTAACCCCACGAAGTCCCACAACACTTCCAGCTCTGCTACATCTGACAATCACAGCGAGCGGCCATAGAACAAGACTGCCCGCTGTGAGTTTCACGCAGCAACTGAAGTGGGCTGTGCGATAAGCGCTGACATCACTCAGGTTACCCGCGGCTACAGCTGGAGTCCTTCACCTAATGACAAAAAATCACCCGTGTGACTAAAGTGAGTCATGTGATCAGCGGCACATCACTCAGGTAATTTGCTGTTACAGGTGGAGGCTGTGGCCATGCTGTGGTTGCAGCTAACCTGAGTGACGTCACTGCTGAGTGCGCGGCTCAATTCAGTTGTGATTTGAACTTTACCGAGGGCAGGATTGTTCTATGGCACTCACTGTAAGCTTCAGATATGTAGCAGTGCTGGAAGTATTGTGGGACCTCGTATGGATTACGTTGGACCTGGAGGGTTGTGTTGCAGTTAATAGAGTGGTGAAAGAGGATGTGTGGCGCCCCCGTGCCAGCAGCCAGGCTGCTTGGATCTGGGTCCGCAGTGTGGCTCGAGATTCTTCCAGACCCGGGGGTCATGCGGACACTCCGAATAAAAGGGGATGTATTTGTACGAGATTTTCTCTAAACTGTCTGTGACGCAACCCACGGTGTGTGGTGAAGTGTGGCACCACTGCTGCTGTTGTGAGGCACCCGGGGGCGATGGTATGGCAGCTGGTTGTGATTGCAGGGGCCGGCGCACTCGGTCAGACCGGGGGGTGTTAGTTTACTCATGATTGAATAAAATAGACGAGTCCAGTGGTAAACCAAGGTGGTGGTGGTCGGCCGCCGCAGCCAGGTGCATTTGGGTCCCACACCCGGGCTGATGATCTGTGTCCCTTTCCTCTGCACTACTGTGAGTTCTCTTTGGGCTCTCCGGTATGGAAGCCTGCTCCCAGAACTACGGGTGGGAGCCGTGCCCGCTGACGCAGGCCCTTGGGATCTACCGGGCCCTGGCGGATGCCCTATCCCCCGTGGTAGGCTGTTGTCTGCTTTTGGGACTTTGGTTGGGACACGACCTATAATCCTGCCCTCAATTGGTTAATTAGCTAGGCCGTTGGTTCCGGTCCTGGCTTCAGGGTCCAAGTACCCCTTCTGTGCATGGTTTCCGGGTCGATTCTCAGGTGTCGGTACCGGCGGGCTCCAACCCTGCCCCGGTCCACCTCGGACCTCAGGCAGCCGTCTTCCCGTCTCCTGTTTGACACAGACCACAGTCTGCCACCTAGCCAGCACGCCGGGGCTCCAACACAGACGACTTTCCACTCTCACTTGCACTTGAACTTCCACTCCTCTCAACTACTCCACTCCAACTCCTCACTTCAACTTCAACTACCTCCACTCACTGCTTTTCCCGCCCTGGGTTCTTCAGGCCCCTATGTGGGCGTTTCTCATCCCCCTGGTCTGGCCCACTGGTGTGCCTTTCCTACCCTGGTGGAGGTGACTAGGATTTGGTCGACTGTGTGTAACCCTTTGTGGGACGGTGTTATGTGGGGGCCTAGTGTTGTGTGACTACCTGGTTTTGCCAGGGCGTCACAGATGCTTTTTTTCTTTTTTTCCAAATAAAGAAATACTTTGGTGTTTTTGTTTGTTTATTTCATTTCACTTACAGATTAGTGATGGAAAGTGTCTCAGGTAGACGCCTGTCAATACTAATCTAGGACTTAGTGGCAGCTTTGGGCTCCCATTAACTCCTTATTACCCTGATAGCGGGGTAAAGTCCCAGGACTGTCGCATATAATGGATGCAGCAATACCGGGAGGCAGCTGGCTGATATTTCTAGACTGGGGGGCTCCCAATAACGTGGGTCTCCCCAGCTTGAGCATACCAGCCCTCAGCTGTGAGGCTTTATCTTGGCTGGCTATGAAAATAGGGGGGGACCTCATATTGTTTTTTTTTTTTTTTTTTTTTTAATTATTTATTGTACTGTACAATATAGACCCGCTCACCGGCGGCTGTGATTGGTTGCAGTCAGACGTGCCCCCATGCTAAGTGACAGCTGCAACCAATCACAGCCACCAGTGGGTGGGGGAAGCAGTGCATATTCAATGAAGGTAATGAGTGGCTTGGGAAGTGACTGACCGGCTGCAGGAGCAGTGTGACAGCTGCATCGATGATTCGGTAAGTATGAAGCGCTTACTCCTACCCCTTTTGCGCCAGATTCTAGTCTCCATTGACTCTATTTTAGGAACTGGCATCTAGCCACTTTCCAGAGATCGATCCCCCGCCAACCTCGAGTCGCCGGAGGATTGCTCTGCCAGCCCTCCGCAATGCATGGACAAGACACAAAAATAATTTTTTACATGCTGCATCTTGCCTGCGTGTTCAAAAACGCAGGCATGATGCAGCCAAAAAAAAAGATGTATTGTGTGGACAGCAAAATAGAAATCTCATAGACTTTGCTGGGAGAAGGAAATGCACTTGTATAGGTGCATCTTTGTGATGTACAAAATGCACCAAAATTGCAGTAACAGATGTAGCATGTGAACATAGCCTTACTGCTTCCATAGAAATTAAGAGCGTAATTAGCAGCTGGGGACTGTTTATCACATGCACATGCTTAATTGATAATTAGCAAGTGTGCCCACCTGTATAAAAGCAGACGTTTTGGCAATTTGCTGATTTGCAGAATTCCAGTGTGTGTTAACACAATGATGAGGAGGGCTATTCCAGCAATACTATGAGAAGAAATTTTTACTACCCATTGGTCGGGGATGGGTAATAAGGTCATGTCTTAATAATTTTGAGTCTATCATTCTGCAAAGAGAAAGTTTGCACTGGTCTACACTTGAGAAAAATTCTGGTGACCAAAGTATTTTTTTACCCAAATGAAAAGGTGCTGATTCCAGATATGAAGTAATAAAATATGCAATAAGTCAAACTTTTTCACAAATGAGAAATACTTGATTTATAGTTTTAACTTTGAATATCAGGGGTAATGAGAAATTCTGAAGCAATAGGACATAATATATTTGTTTCATGACAAAAACTAGCCTATCGTCTAGCTAAAAGAGCAATAGTTGTCTAACTTGTAGTTGTTAGGGTACCTTCACACTTAGCGATGCAGCAGCGATCCGACCAGCGATCTGACCTGGTCAGGATCGCTGCTGCATCGCTACATGGTCGCTGGTGAGCTGTCAAACAGGCAGATCTCACCAGCGACCAGTGAACAGCCCCCAGCCAGCAGCGACGTGCAAGCGACGCTGCGCTTGCACGGAGCCGCCGTCTGGAAGCTGCGGAGACTGGTAACTAAGGTAAACATCGGGTATGGTTACCCGATGTTTACATTAGTTACCAGTGTGAGCAGGGAGCAGGGAGCCGCGCACACTGAGCGCTGGCTCCTTGCTCTCCTAGCTACAGTACACATCGGGTTAATTAACCCGATGTGTAATGCAGCTACATGTGCAGAGAGCAGGGAGCCGCACACACTGCTTAGCGCTGGCTCCTTGCTCTCCTAGCTGCTGTACACATCGGGTTAATTAACCCGATGTGTACAGCAGCTACATGTGCAGAGAGCCGGAGCCGGAGCCGGCACTGGCAGCGTGAGAGCTGCAGAGGCTGGTAACTAAGGTAAATATCGGGTAACCACCTTGGTTACCCGATGTTTATCTTGGATACAGCTTACCTCAGCTGTCAGACGCCGGCTCCTGCTCCCTGCTCGCTTCATTTGTCGCTCTCTTGCTGTCACACACAGCGATCTGTGTGTCACAGCAGGAGAGCGGCTTTGAAGAAAACGAACCAGGGCTGTGTGTAACGAGCAGCGATCTCGCAGCAGGGGCCAGATCGCTGCTCATTGTCACACACAGCGAGATCGCTAATGAGGTCACTGCTGCGTCACAAAAAGCGTGACTCAGCAGCGATCTCGGCAGCGAGCTCGCTGTGTGTGAAGCACCCCTTAGGGAGAAACTTTCTCTTTCTCGAATATCAGGGTTTTGATGCTGTAAACACCAGCAGTAATCTGCCATTGTGTTTGTGTTCCATCCGCTTTGATATCTATGTGCCATGGACCTGTTGTCTTAGTGAAACAAAAACCTTTTTAACAGAGTTAAATTTGCTGCAGCTTGTAAGCCTTCCAGAGAGAGGAGGACAAGAGGTTTTTTTAGTGCAAAAATTAAACAAGTTTTATTAGACATAGTGGGGATACACATCCAAATAGTCATTAAAAACAGGTTAAAATTTAGTAACGGGTCGCCCCCATATATGACATAAGCTGAGGTGTATACATATAAGGCATATGGGTAAAACAGACTTAGTAATGCAAAGAACACATGTGGGTATAATCTGTCAACCTGCTGTATGTCTCAAAGCCATACTGCCAGACATATCTTGCTGCAGTGCTAGACACAGCTCTTAGTGTAAATCAGACCCCACCATGGCCCCTGCGCAGACAAGTACTGGTACCAATAACACCCTGTTTCAATCAGCCGAGTGGAGAGGGGAACTCCGTCAAAGATAGAGCCTCAGGAAGACCTACGTACGTTTCGATATTAGTATATAACAATCTTCATCAGGGAGGAGGCGTCTCGTGCCATCCATCCCCTGTGGCAGGCTTTTAAGTGTGTAGTTTCAATTATCATGGACCCAGAAGTCTCATTATCGGCGGTCACGCCCGCGGCCGGACGAAATCGCGCGAGACGCTGGCCGTCACGATCGCGCATGCGCGGGAGCGGGGACGCGTCACCAAGGCTCCCGCGCATGCGCGTTCCGCTAAGACGGACGCAGTTGCGCGCGCACGAGCGGCACCGGGCGCGATCGCACAGAGACAGCCGAACATCATAACAAAGGGTGAGAATAAACAAATCTCTCTAGATATAGGATAATTCAGTAAATGTTCGGGTTTCTGAAGACATGACAACATCATGTGGAAAGGTCCATCCTTGATTTTTCATATGGATCGAGATGATAGATTTCCTATGACCGTCATACAATTAATTTCTAGGTCCTATTGAAAAAAGGACATATGCAAATAAATAAATAAGCCTGAACTTCAGGGAGGGAAGCACGGATAAATAAGGCATAAGTTAAAAGCTTAAAAAGGGATAAAAAGACAAAGGATACAGGAGAGAAGAACAAATGGCAATTTCACAATATGAGTATATGGTAAAATGACACCTGAGATGAAATCTGTATATATGTGTGACCATGACCAAATAGACCAAAGATCAACAATCAAAGATTATGGAATTCAATCACTCGCAAGAGAGAGAGAAACTGTATGTGGTCTGTGTGATATTATGCTTATAAATAAGGGGCATAACTCACTGATTCATTTAGACCTTTGGGAGCCAGTGTATCCAACGTCACTATCCACTTGGTCTCACACTGCGCCAGGCGTTTCTTCAGATCACCACCTCTGATCCCCCCCCGTCACTACGTCAATTCCTCTTATCTTCAATTTTGAGGGGTCACAGGAGTGGTGTAATCTGAAGTGCCTGGGCAGTGTTTTAAGTGTTGTCAGATCCTCCTCTGTTTTGGCTGCAGCAATGTCCCTCACGTGCTCCCTGACCCTAATGCGGAGCTCCCTTGTCCTTGTAAATTTTTTGTCCATCAGATGAACAAAAAGTATGGCTACGAAGGACATTGCTGCAAGCCACACAGTGGCCACAAGGGAAACATCCCCGTGGAGGTCCGTGAGACCCAAATGGATTCGCTCGAGGTGGCACGTAGTGGCTCTGAACCAAAAGGTCCCTCAAGTTTCTCGCTCTCCTGGAAGTCATCAAAGGGTCCGGGGCAAGTACTTTAGCTAAAGTTGGATCGGTCATCAAAACCGGCCAATGTCTCTTCAAGATCTGGCGCATAGTCCCCCATTCCTGACTGTGTGTTCCAATGAATCTCACCGAGATATCGTGTTGTGCCTCCTTTTTTGGGGTATCCGTGAGTAGCTGCAGTCGAGGGGTTCTCTTGGCCCGATTGTAGCCAGCCCTGATGCTCCTACCACTATAACCCCTTTCACTGAAGCGATCCCTGAGATCAGCCGACTGGGCCTCAAAACAATCCTTGGAAGAGCAAATCCGTTTCATCCTTAAATATTGCCCGGTCGGAATGGCGCGAATCGTTGATGGATTGTGATCAGATGAAGCATGTAGTAGTGCATTGACGGACGTCTCCTTACGGAAAACGTCCGTCTCGATCGATCCCCTCTGATCAACATTGATCATGTCGAGGAAGTCAATCCTGCATCTACTACTTTTGTAGGTCAGTTTAATGTTGAAGTCATTGATGTTTAACTGTCCCATGAATAGGTCGAGCTGTTCAACTGAGCCCTGCCACACAAATAATACATCGTCCATATATCTAAGCCAACACTGCACATGGGCGCTAAGCCCGGAGTCCTCGTCTGCAAAAACCAGCCTCTCCCAATAGCCCAGGAAGAGGCCTGCATACGAAGGCGCACAGGCCGCGCCCATGGCAGTGCCGCGTTGCTGTAGATAGTAGATATCCTTGAAGACAAAGAAGTTGTGTGACAGGGCAAACTCAAGCAGCTCGATAATCAAATCACTCAGACCGCCACTCCGACCGGACATTTCAAGAAAGAAACGGACAGCTCGTATTCCATCTGTGTGAGATATACACGTATATAGGCTTTCAACGTCGGCTGTGACGAGGATCATGTCCTCCTCCAAAAAGATGCCATCAATGCGCCTAAGGATGTCCGTGGTGTCCCGGACATAAGAGGGTAATGTCTCAACTAAAGTTTTTAAATGGTAGTCTATAAATCTACAGATAGGATCACATAAACCCTCTATGCCGGACACAATCGGACGCCCAGGCGGATTGACGGCATCCTTATGGATTTTGGGCAGTATGTAAAATGTAGGGACTCTAGGATATTTTTTGCACAATCCGTCAAACATTTTTTTGTTGATCAAGCCGGTATCCAGAGCCCTTCGTAATATTGCGGTGAGTTCAGTAGAAAACACAGTCAGGGGATTGGAGGGCAATTTTTTGTAGGTGTTCCTGTCCCGTAGCTGTCTAAGAACCTCCTGTTCATATTTGTCACAGGACAGCACCACAATGTTCCCCCCTTTGTCGGCAGGTTTTATCACAATATCACGAAAACCCTGCAGTTCTATCAAGGCCATCCTTTGGGGATGGGTCAAATTATCCCTTCTCCGATTGGTCGGGATCTTTTTAAAATCCTCACTGACCATTTTAGTAAAGATCTCAACTGCAGGGCTAATGGACAATGGGGGGAACTTTGTGGATTTGGGTAAAAGCGCACCAGGGAACATACCTGTTGTCGGGATCTCTTGTTCCTGCAATAGGTCTTCAAGGTTTTGTATGGCCTCCCGTTCCACCTGGCTGTCGGACCCAGCATTCCGCTTATAAAAGAGTTTTTTAAGAATTAATTTCCGTGAAAATAAATTAAGATCCTTCAAAGCCGAGAAAAGATGGAAAGAATTAGAGGGAGAAAAAGTTAAACCACGTAAAAGGACCTCCACCTGAGCCACAGTGAGCACCCGTGGAGATAGATTTAATACCTGAAGTTTATTCCCTTGGCGTTTATTCTTATTGTATGTCACAGGTGGCCGGGCTCTGTTTTTAACACGTGCCCCGACTGTTTCCCCGAAATCCATAGAGCTCACTGAGGCCCCAGAGGAGGAACCGCCCACGGAGGTCTGAGACACTATTGAGGAGGATCTTGAGCGAGGATATTTGTTAGCAGTGTCCCCAGTACGTCCTCTGGTTGTATTAGTTCTCCATCTATATGCTCTCCGTAGGGTATAATCCTGGATATCCCTATTAAGTTTTTTCAGTTTGAAGGTCCTAATCTCCCGCTCCCATTTCTCAAGTTCTTTATCAACATCAGCATAGAAGCGGGTAATGACAGCTGGTGTACAGGCCCCAGTTAAATTATTTTCTAGGGCTTCCAATTCAATTTCAATTGAAGCCAGTGAGGACGAGTTATGGTCCCACAATAGGCCCAGGAAGCCCCGGGAGCAGGTCTGTGCTAGTTCCTCCCATTTTGTTTTAAAAGTCTCGTCTTCCAAAGGGAAGGAGGGAAACACCTGCACGCGGAGTCCCCTGGGCACCAGATATTTCTCTAAATACTTGCCCAGGAATGCCTTATTCCACCACAATCTAGTACGTTTTTTAAGTAGATCCTTGTACTTGGTCATAATCATCTCATCAGATTGAATGCCATTGTTCACATCACCTGTGATCCCACCAGTCTTAAGGACATCGTCCATCTGTAGCTGCCAGGTGCTATCCCTGGCCCGGAAGGTCATGGCAGCTGGAGAAAAATCTGTGGTGAACAGAACAAATATGATTAAGGAAGAGGTACTCCAAAATACCATAGCAAAATAAAGGGTAGGTCCAGATTTTTCTGGAGTCATACCCAATAAGCACAAACTCATTAACATGTCAGAGAGAGCTGGGGACTGTTTATCACATGCACATGCTTAATTGATAATTAGCAAGTGTGCCCACCTGTATAAAAGCAGACGTTTTGGCAATTTGCTGATTTGCAGAATTCCAGTGTGTGTTAACACAATGATGAGGAGGGCTATTTCAGCAATACTATGAGAAGAAATTTTTACTACCCATTGGTCGGGGATGGGTAATAAGGTCATGTCTTAATAATTTTGAGTCCATCATTCTGCAAAGAGAAAGTTTGCACTGGTCTACACTTGAGAAAAATTCTGGTGACCAAAGTATTTTTTTACCCAAATGAAAAGGTGCTGATTCCAGATATAAAGTAATAAAATATGCAATAAGTCAAACTTTTTCACAAATGAGAAATACTTGATTTATAGTTTTAACTTTGAATATCAGGGGTAATGAGAAATTCTGAAGCAATAGGACATAATATATTTGTTTCATGACAAAAACTAGCCTATCGTCTAGCTAAAAGAGCAATAGTTGTCTAACTTGTAGTTGTTAGGGAGAAACTTTCTCTTTCTCGAATATCAGGGTTTTGATGCTGTAAACACCAGCAGTAATCTGCCATTGTGTTTGTGTTCCATCCGCTTTGATATCTATGTGCCATGGACCTGTTGTCTTAGTGAAACAAAAACCTTTTTAACAGAGTTAAATTTGCTGCAGCTTGTAAGCCTTGTGAAAACTGAATGCTGCCGTCAGTTTTCACGCTGCTTACATAGCCATTAAAATTCAGACGTGAGCAGTTTTTTTAACTGCTTATTAAACAGTCTTCCTATTAGTTATACCAATTGCATATTCATCATTTATTTTTACGTAATCAGCATATCCACATAATATAATTAAACTTTATATAATGTTACTTTATTACTGTAAGCGTTCCTTAATAAACAGACTTTTTGCAGAAAACCCAGACTTGACTGCAGGAAACGGATGGCATTTTTGGGTTCAGTACATGACCGTACAATTATAAAAAGACTGAACAAGTATGCCTTGTTTGGAAGGGTTGCCAGGAGAGCATTATTTCTGAAAAGAACACAGAATAGCTAAAGTTTGCAAAGTTGTATTTGAACAAACTGCAAGACTTGTGGAGTAATGTCTTTTGGATGTACAATATCAAAGTGGAGAATGAAGATGCTAGAGAAAGTCAAGAAAAGTCTAGTGGCCAACTAAATTGAAATGCTGGGTTCAGTCATTACTTTGTGGAGAGCGGTGGCTGTAACTACGTTCCCTGCACTGACTAACAGCTGCTCAGCATTAGAGGAGGCTGTCAGTCATTGCAGGGGGTATACTTATAGCTGCCGCTCTCCATACACTGAGCGGTGACTGATCCGGTGCCGCCTCCCAAAATACTGCCAGGAGGATTAAAGTTCATCTTTTCTACACTTTATCTAATGGTATCAACAACAAAAGCCATATATCACTATAGATGGGCCATTTTCAGCCTATTTAATAGACTGACAACACATGAAATTGATTACTGACAGAGTGATCAAACGACCATTCTGTCCCCATACAGCATCAGGTTATTGACAGCAATGCTGTTTACTCATGGTGATACGCTTTCGCTAACAATGATCTGTGGGCGGTGTTCACACTCTAATTACACTACAAACAAGCGTTTTGCTAATTTCAAAGGTGTTCGCCATCATGTTTTACAGGGGTGAATAACTGGGAACAAGTTTTCTTACAAACTGTAGTTAAATCTGTCTAAACGGACGACAAGGTATAATTCATCAAAAAATCTAATTTGAGTCGACTACCTATAATGGTGCATGGAATGTATCTTTGCATGAATATTATGTTGCCAGGACAGAATAAAATTAATATCTGCTTGGACGAACTAATAGTTATAAATAAAGACTGCAATAGACATCTGGAAATGGATTACCACAAACCAAGCCAAGTATACGGATGATTAAACAGGATGTGTATATAATATATATATTAACTTGATCCATTATTTACATTGAACTCTATCATAACCAAATTATATTGGATCTATTATGTCATCCATTAATGGATCTATTTTGACAGTACTGCACGTGCCCAGGACACTTGGTGTTCAGAACCCGTCTAATAAAAATGGAGCAATAACAAACAGAACAAAACTAGATGCAACATGGACACTAAAGTATACATCTGTTTTTGCTCTGTTTATAATGGATTCTGTTTTTTAACACTGGATCCATTATATATGACAATTGGAGATGTGAATAGGCCTGAGGATCCAACCCTGATTGCTTTTGATATAGAGTTACCAATCATTTTCAGTCCATGTAAAGTACCAAATTTTGCTTTTTTTCTGTTTTTTAAATAATGATTTAAATAACCATTGTTTGCAGAGTGAAGAATTTCACATCTACACGCAATATTGCACAAATTATCCAAGGTATGTCTTCATCATTTCATTATATTGTATGTATGTATGTATGTATGTACAGTATGTATGTACAGTATGTATGTATCCAGCCAATTTGACTACAAGAAAATAAACCTGGCCATACAATTTGGATCGCTTTCATCTAGCATTCTTTGAAATTCAACTACTCATTCTTTCTCATGCACAAGATCTGCCATCTGGGGAGAATGATGTTTGGCCCACAGTATTTGTATGGCTAACTTTAAAGGGAGTCTGTCACCCGGTATTTACAACCCCATCTGAGAGCAGCATGATGCAGGGTCAGATCCTAATTCCAACAATGAATCACTTAATTTACTGATTGCTGCAGTTTTGTTTATTGCAGATAAACCAATTTTCTGAATACTGAGCTCTATGTAACCCCACCCAAACCACTGATTGTAAGACTTCTATGTACACTGTGCATAGGCAGAAAGCTGGCAATACGTAGGGGGGGGGTGGGAGTGTTACAGAGGCCAAGAACATGGAAGACTACATTAGGTTTAGTAGTCCTTTAATGATAAAACAGTAATTTTATCAGCAGGAGTTATCAAAACTAGAGAAAGCACCTCAATAAGTGATACAGAGCTGGAATCTGTGTTTCTGCCCTTTTCATTATGATGTTCTCAGATGAGTTGACAAAAATCTGTTGACAGAATCCCTTTAAGGCCCCCAAAAACATTACTGTTTGACCTACAGTCTGATGTCTATGGGGCCCCGACAGATGATTATTGGTGGAAATAAGGATCCAGCAAGTCTGATTTCAAACTGCAGATGCCTTTGTTCTCTAAGAGATTAGCCACTGACCAAAATGTCTGGCAGCGGCATCTCAAAGTGAGCATAGGAGAGTGTGGCAGAGCGATGGCTATGGCTATTTAAAGTGCATGGTGAGTTTTACTTTTTTGATTCTGGAACATTACAAGAGCTGGCAACTTTTTTGTGAATTTCCCTATTGTGTTGGAAATTGCATGATGTGTCACTTACTAATGTACTGTCATCGGCAGGTTGGCTCTGATGTCCCCTTCCGTGAAGTGCCATCCCTTGTTATATAAAGAAGTAATTATTGAGATCCAGAGAGAAATCTCATGTCTGCGGCTGACATACAGTATATAACACATCATGTATACGCTCAATTCTAAGGTCATTTATTTACTAGAAAGGACAGTGACGGTGACTATTCCTGATCTTCTGCGTGTGATGTAGTTGGAATTGATTAAAGAAGCAATCCCATCAAAGATTTTGTCTTCTTAATACAATGCAACCATCATACTATATGGTATTATGTACTTACAATTGCTCATTTTGCCTTCCTACCCAGTAAGTTCTTGTCTTTTCTCTGCTCAATGTGTAAACAGGAAGTCTTTTTCCCTGCATGAATCATTCCCTCCTTCAACTCCTGACCCAGCTGCTTCTTCCTTCCCCCTGCTAAAGACTTTTGCAGTGACTCATGCAAGGAAAAGACTTCCTGTTTCTTTCTAGAACATGGAAGGATTCCGCTAGTCAGTTTTTATCATATGATCTCATAGACTTAATGGCAAAGAAAAAAATGTACTGGGTAGAAAGGCAAAATGAACAATTGTAAGTGCAAGGTAGTATATAATATGATGATTGCAATATATTGAGAGGATAAAAACTTTGATGGGATAGCTTCTTTAAATGGCTGACATAGCTACTGTATACCTAAACCAACTGCTATTTTCTTGCAGGTCTGTAGCTGTTCTAACTGAATGCATGAGAAACAAAATCCTTGTAAAATTCTTCCGAGAAAGACAAGAAGTTCTGCAGCACAGTCTTCCTCTTGGCTCTTATCTTCTGAAACCTGTTCAAAGGATCCTTAAGTACCATCTACTTCTGCATGTAAGTGTTCTGAGATATTGGAGGATGGATGTTTTCTAGATATTTTTGCTAAACCTAAACTGAGACCGAGAGTAAAAGACAATCAGTTACTAGGTGTGGCCGGCAGTGAAAGTCATGGTCTTGATTACAAAGGCTTATGGTTTTGATGACCTAAGGCAAGTCATTGTTTGCTTATTATTATTACTAAAAGGTGTATGAGATTCCGCCATCAATACTCTCTAAACAACTCCAACCTTTCAGAGACCTATAATTTATGTAAAGTATAAAGCAAGAAAAATGAAACTTAACAGAAGCATTGCCAGAAATAACATGACTAGTAATTACTTTGTTTCAACACTGTCATTGTCATTTTACTCATTTACTAGTATTATAAAATAAAGTTAAAATCATAATATTCGTGTTATATCTATTGGGACAGTCATGCCAAGATGTAAAATATGCTATAGTACAATTTAAAAGACCAATGGAGAAGCACAACCAAATGTTTCTTCTTATGGAGACTTTCTTTGACATATTACTTTGTCTCTAATTGATTTGCATTGGCCATGTGTGATGTTATATTTTCCCTGTAGCAGAATACTGATTGACATTGTGTAGTCTTCCAGTTATGACCAATCTTTAAAGAGGTGGTCCACTAGTTATTTTTCCAAGGCACATCAATATTATGTTGAGAAACAAGGCTTCACTGAAATACCTTGTGTTGCCAATAGTGCTTGTGAGCGGCGCTTTTGCGGTCCGCTCATCCCCTTCTCATGACCCCCGGGCTCTGTGACCTCTGATGTCCCGTCAACTTCCTGTTGACCTGACATCGGCGTGAGTGACTGGGCTGTGGCGGAGTTTCACTGCTCGTCACAGCCCAGCGTCGCTCCTGCTTGCAGCGCTCTGCAGTAAAGTAGAGAGTGCACGACATGCTTGGCTGTGATGCTGCGCTGTGACGAGCTGTGAGACTCCACCCACAGCCTAGTCACTCAGGAAGACTGGGGCTGGCCACGGTAATGTAAGGTCAACAGGAAGTTGATGTGACATTACCAGACAGCCGAGGTTACGGAGCCCAGGAGTCACAAGAAGGGGATGAGCGGACTGCAATAGCACCTCTCACTGTCACTATTGGCAGTACAAGGTATTTGAGAGAAACCTTGTTTCTCAACAAAATATCTATGTGCCTTGGAAAAATAATTTGTGAACCAACTCTTGCCCTTATATAGTATACACTGAAAAAAAAGTAATAAAAGTATATGCATAAGGACGTGTGAAAGGAGTGAAAAACATATTATACTGGTATTTTTTTCAATATTTTTAGGAGATATCCAACCACCTGTATAAGGATACAGAAGGCTATGATGTTGTCCTTGACGCAATTGACACGATGCAGCGAGTGGCATGGCATATTAATGACATGAAAAGGAAACATGAGCATGACATCAGACTTCAGGTACATGTATGGTCATACCAGGGATTGGATCATTTATTGTTTGCACATTGAAGACCTGGCCTTTGGATGAGATGGTTCATAATAGATTTCTCTCAATATAACCCATGTCCTTATTTTCTGAATCTACAAGATGTTTGGTCACAAAGGTGAAATTTACAGTAACCCATCTAGCAAAAGGCAAGCTGCTATGTTTGCACCAGAAATATTGATCCCTAAAAGAAGAAAACAATTATCCTGATTTTTGGATTTTTGGGCCTCCTGGGCAAGTTTTTTTGATTTTCTTTTTTTTTTTTTTTTTTTTTTTTTTTTTTTTTTTTTATTGCAACATTTCAAGAAAAGAGTTTTTAATTTATCAAGTTAGCAGGACAAGGACTTATGATTTATAGATTTTATTGTCAACTTTCTGTAGTTTATGTACTTTATTAAAAAACTTGTATGACTTTATTATGGGACAGTGGGCAAAAAACAGCATTTCGGCTAAAGTTGTGTATGCATTCACATTTTGCTTAATTTTTGTTCTGTTTTGATTGTGGCCATATCGTATGGTTTTTCTTTTTAATTGAAGCTTTTTTTTTTTTTTGTATGTTGAAAACATCACTTAATCCTCACATCCACCGTTTTATTTTGATAGAAATTTCATAGTAATTAGAGCTGGCCTGAGGTGACTGCAAATTAGCATTTTCCAGCCTCCACTCATGATGAAGAAGGTCAGCCGTGGCGTTCTCGGTTTTGGCAGACTTGTGGATTCACTTGTTTTAGACACGCTATGAGATGTTGATATTTATCAGAAGTGAATATATCAGCATATTTAATACTGTTTTGAATTTCCCTAAGACATTTTGGACTTGGTGCCTTCAATTATATGAAATGTAACAATTTATTTGGCAGACTAAAATATCCAAACATTAATAGAAGCAAATAATAGCCGAAAAAAGACATATATTTACATTTCTTTAAAGATTTTTAAAAGAATATGAATGAAAGAGGAATGTTTTAAATGGATACATTTATTTTTTTTCTGATGTATCCAGATTATCACAAAAATGAGTACATTTTTGTAAATATTTTATTATGTCGTTTCATGGGACAACACTGAAGATATGATATTTTCATAGAATGTAAAATAGTCAGTGTACAGCTTGTATAGCAGTGTAAATTTAGTGCCCTCTAAATAACTCAACACACAGCCATTAATGTCTAAACAGCTTGTGTGGCGCCCCTGACCTGGTCAGGCACCACTGAGTACTGCACCCATGCTGGGACAGTGCTTCAAGGTAATCTTAAAGGCCGGAATGGGGTGCGTATGCACAGACAGGTAGCAACCAGGTCTCCCACACCCTCAGAGGGGACCCTTGGGAAGTCTCAAGAGGGGGTTTTTCTCCATATCCCATCAAGGGGTGTAGCGGAGGGGCTGGGAGCTAAATGCGGAGGCTGTCAGGAAAAGAGTGGAGCGAGCCAGTCTAGTAGTGGTGAGCGTGGGAGTTGCTAGGGGAGATGCACGCTGTCACTAGTCAGACCCTGCATGTGGAGTAGCCGTTAGGGGGGAAGAACGGTTACCAGACAGTCAGTCAGAAAAACCGAGGGAGAGCGTCGGTCGAGTACGGGGACTGCTGGTGACTGGGCACGTACGGGATACAGGTTCCCAGAGCAGGTGCAAGTCTAGCTACCTGCTAAACCTGCCGGTGAGGGGAACTTAAAGTACCTCACCAACCTCATAGGTCTGAGCCTCAGCAGAAACGCAAGGACCCATAGGAGACATAGCTTGGAGCCATCTCACCTGGTCCACGCTGCCGGCAACAGGATGAACATAAGGGAGAAAAGGCAGTAGCGACTCCCTGGATAGACCCCACAGTACTTCAGGTCAGGGGTTATCTGAACAAGGAAGTGCTCGGAAGGCGAGTTAATGGTTACCCTCAGACTGGCCTGAAGGAGCTCCTGGTTCCACCTGGTTAATGGCAGCATCGCTCGGGTACCTCACATAACAACCTGAGTGAGTAAAGATCAGTTGAAAGACTTTCTGAACTGAGACTGAGTTATTCTGGGACCTGTCGTTCTACGCACCTGAGCCCTTGGGCCAGCCTCACTCACGGGAGGCCACACCATCAGACTGCAGACTCCATCACCCCCAGACGCTCGTTAAAACTGCAGTGGTGGTCACCCATATCCCTGACCGCAAACCGTGAGTGGCGTCACGATAATAAAATAAACAGACACTTACCTGTTGCCCTTTGCCTATACTAAAGAAGACCCTGTGGCGTCCCTGGGACAACTGGGCTTCACACTTGCAACAAAAGTGAGTACACCCCTAGGTGAAAATGGCCAAATTGTGCCCAAAGTGTCAATATTTTGTGTGGCCACCATTATTTTCAAGCACTGCCTTTTACTATATTTGGCATGGAGTTCCCAAGAGCTTTACAGGAGCCACTGGAATCCTCTTCTACTCCTCCATGATGACATCACGGAGCTGGTGGATGTTAGAGACCCTTCCGCTCCTACACCATCCATATGAAGATGCCTCAAAGATCTTCACATGCTTTAGGTCTGAAGACATGCTTTGCCAGTCCAGTATCTTTACCATCAGTTTCTTTAGCAAGGCCGTAGACTTATTGGAGATGTGTTTGAGGTCATTATCATGTTGGAATACTGCCCTACAGCCTAGTTTCCAAAGGAAGGGGATCATGGTCTACTTCAGTATGTCACTTCAGTATGTCACAGTACATGGTGGCATTCATGGTTCCCTCAATGAACTTTAGCTCCTCACAGCAGGCATCACTTGTGCAGCCCCAAAGCATGACACTGCCACCATCATGCTTGACTGTAGGCAAAACACACTTGTCTTTGTACTCCTCACCTAGTTACTGCCACATACACGTCACACCATCTGAACCAAATAAGTTCATCTTGGTCTCATCAGATCACTGGTCATGGTTCCAGTAATCCATTTCCTTAGTCTGCTTGTCTTCAGCAATACAATCAAAAAGACTGTTGGAACACCATTGTAAATGTGAACAGGGTGCTAGCCAAAATATACACAATCCATATGCTTGTCTTCAGCAAACTGTTTGCTGGCTTTCTTGTGCATCATCTTTAGCAGAGACTTCCATGCAGACCAATTTGTTGCAGTGTGTGGTGTTTGGTCTGAGCACTAACCGGCTGGCCCTCCACCCCTTTAACCTCTGCAGCAATACTTCCAGCACTCACATCTATTTTGAAAAAATAACCTCTTTATATGACCCTGAGCAAGTGCACTCAATTTCTTCTTTCGACAATGGCGAGGCCTGGTGTGAGTGGAATCTATCTTGTTAAACCGCTGTATGGTCTTGGCCACCGTGCTGGGGCTCAGATTCAGGGTGTTGAATATCTTCTTCTAGTCTGGGCCGTCTTTATGTAGGGCAATAATTCTTGGGTTTTTTTTTTCAGATAGTCAGGAAATTCTTTGTCATACTGATCTTTCAGTGACCAGTATGAGAGTTGTGTGTGAGCAATAACACCAAATTTATCATCCCTGCTCCCCATTCACACCTGAGACCTTGTAACACTGAGTCATGACACTGGAAAGGGAAAATGGCTAATTGGGCACAATTTGGCCATTTTCACTTAGGGATGTACTTGCTTATGCTGACAGCGGTATAGACATTAATGCCTGTGTGTGGAGTTATTTAAAGGGCACATCAAATTTACCCTGTTAGGCCGTGTTTTTTGTGCGTTTCTTCAGCAGGAAGGTGCATTTTTCTGCCAGAGGGTCTTTTGCTGGAGAAACATATTTGTAGTGTGCACACATAGCCAAATACCAACTGTACACTGACTACTGTACTACTGTGTCAGATCTGTAGTGCTGTCCCATGAAAAGATATAATAAAATATCTCCAAAAATGTGAGGGATGTACTCACTTTTGTGATACACACATTATATACCGTCATATGAAAACGTTTGGGCACCCCTATTAATGTTAACCTTTTTTCTTTATAACAATTTGGGTTTTTGCAACAGCTATTTCAGTTTCATATATCTAATAACTGATGGACTGAGTAATATTTCTGGATTGGAATGAGGTTTATTGTACTAACAGAAAATGTGCAATCCGCATTTAAACAAAATTTGACCAGTGCAAAAGTATGTGCACCTCCACATAAAAGTGACATTAATATTTTGTAGATCCTCCTTTTGCAAAAATAACAGCCTCTAGTCGCTTCTTGTAGCTTTTAATGAGTTCCTGGATCCTGGATGAAGGTATATTTGACCATTCCTGTTTACAAAACAATTCCAGTTCAGTTAAGTTTGATGGTCGCCGAGCATGGACAGCACGCTTCAAATCATGACACATATTTTCAATGATATTCAGGTGTGGGGACTGGGATGGCCATTCCAGAACATTGTAATTGTTCCTCTGTATGAATGCCGGAGTAGATTTGGAGCGGTGTTTTGGATCATTGTCTTGCTGAAATATCCATCCCCTGTGTAACTTCAACTTTGTCACTGATTCTTGCACATTATTGTCAAGAATCTGCTGATACTGAGTTGAATCCATGCGACCCTCAACTTTAATAAGATTCCCGGTGCAGGCATTGGCCACACAGCCCCAAAGCATGATGGAACCTCCACCAAATTTTACTGTGAGTAGCAAGTTCTTTTCTTGGAATGCCATGTTTTTTTGCCTCCATGCATAATGCCTTTTTGTATGACCAAACAACTCAATCTTTGTTTCATCAGTCCACAGGACCTTCTTCCAAAATGTAACTGGCTTGTCCAAATGTGCTTTTGTATACCTCAGGCGACTCTGTTTGTGGCGTGCTTGCAGAAACGGCTTCTTTCGTATCACTTTTCCATACAGCTTCTCCTTGTGCAACGTGCGCTGTATTGTTGACCGATGCACATTGACACCATCTGCAGCAAGATGATGCTGCAGGTCTTTGGAGGTGGTCTGTGGATTGTCCTTGACTGTTCTCACCATTCTTCTTCTCTGCCTTTCTGTTATTTTTCTTGGCCTGCCACTTCTGAGCTTAACAAGAACTGTACCTGTGTTCTTCCATTTCCTTACTATGTTCCTCACAGTGGAAACTGACAGTTTAAATCTCTGAGACAATTTTTTGTATCCTTCCCCTGAACAACTATGTTGAATAATCTTTGTTTTAGATCATTTGAGAGTTGTTTTGAGGAGCCCATGATGCCACTCATCATAGGAGATTCAAATAGGAGAACAACTTGCAAGTGACCACCTTAAATTCCTTTTCTCATGATTAGATACAGCTGCCTATGAAGTTAAAAGCTCATTGAGGTTACAAAACCAATTTAGTGCTTTAGTAAGCAGTAAGTCAGTAAAAAGTAGTAAGGAGTGTTCAAATCAAGAAATTAATAAGGGTGCCCATACTTTTGCACTGGTCAAACTTAGTTGCAGGTTATAT